>NC_138663.1:76145325-76745325 GCF_964273445.1 Streptopelia decaocto | reverse complement strand
AATTATTTGGCTGTTACTGGTGTTTAGTTTTCATAATGTTTAGAGCAAACAAAGTTCTTTCCTACTTGATTACCAAAATCCAATGTGTTGTTTTTTTTTTTTTTTCTTAAGACTGGAGTCCTATGGTAATCTTGTTCATAGAACAAGTCAAAAGGGGCATGTAATCTCTCAGCATTATTGATTCACAAATGCTTATACACTGAGGGCAGAGGGGGGGGAGCAGATTAAAAAACCCCCGCAGTTTTATTTCTTAATCGCTTATGGTAATATGAAGTATAAATTAGTCAGTACTTGCTTGGTGTGCCTAGAACTGCTCAACCTAAATGTCCAGGGGACAAACAATATCAAATCCATGTATCCTAATTCAGGGGCCTGTGAGTCTTGTTTAATTTGTTGTGGGAAGGAAAATTATCGTCTCTGCTTTCATAACGCAGTGTAGATGATTTCCACACCAGGATGCATGAGCTGAAGTTCTTGCTAAGAACTATTAGTGATCAGCTGTCATTAGATAAATGGCATAAGCTGCTGCTGTTTGCAGGACATACTCATTAGCAATTTTCACCTGAGCACATCTAGCTGTCTACCTCACACAGTTCTTCCTTGCTTTGTTCTTACACTGTTCTCTGTTAATGAAATAATTCAAAGCTGTGTTGTGGGATGTTATCTTGCAGGATTCTTGAGACTGGTGTGCATGAAGAGGCATCAGTTGTCTTAGAGGACAAAGAATGGGCCCTTTTCCCTTCTGACAGTGAATCTTACATTTTTAAAATTTATTTTTTAAAGACCACTTAGCTACAATAAAACTGGTTTTTGTCCCTGTTTGCATCAGTGTGCATTCCTTACCCATTAAAATGTAGGGCCATACCGTGTTCTGTGCTCAGCAAACTGAGACCCAAAGTAGGTTAGGCCATCCTGAACATGGTAATCAGTGCTTGAGCTGGGAAGATACCATCAGCTAGTGTCTGTCAACTACTCCTTCAGTTCCCTCTGAGCCTGCAGAGGTTTTTTTGGTGATTGTAAGACTCAACAACAGTACAAGACTTGTGCCTAGACAATGAGCAACAAGCGAGCTAGTGAAAACTACCAAGTGTGGTCTGTTGTAAAAGAGGGTGGATAGAGATGAAGCAGGGAACTGGAGGAATGAGGCAAGAACACTGGTTTGTATGATTAAGCACCTTCCTTTGCACATCAGCAGCCTCACTGTTCCAGCGTCTACTTTGAGGGAGCTAACATAATGATGGAAAATTTGAAGAAATTTAAACAGCAATGAAGTGGCCTTATGGGTGTTAGAGTCATTGGTTCAAAATTGTTAAATAGGAATGAGTATCTTGGGCCAGGAAATTTGGAGATTTTGTAAGTAAGCTCTTCAGATTATTTTTTGCATTCACTGATGTTTGTAAACCCTATGCAAGTACATTAGTTATATTGTGGTTATCTTTTGTTAGGAGTCTTATCAGAGGATCTTGTATCTTAACTTCATTGCGGTCACATGGCTGTAGAATAGCTTCCCTATCTATGCTTACACAACACCAGCCTATTGCTTTCTGTTACTTGGAGTCTATCCATCCTATAGTCTTACATCAACCATATAAATTCCTTAATAACTCTGTTGCCACAGTTCTTTATCTCTAAAAGAAGTCTGTGTTGTATTTTTTTTTTTCTGAAAATAATACTCAAGTTTATATTGTATATGCTTTGTTGGCACAGCCCATTAATACATAAACTTTGCTCTTGTTTTATCCTGTGAAAGGCAACAGAGGCTTTTAAACACATTCCTATGTGTCAAGAGGTACATTTGCCACTCTTTGGTCTAACAAAAAACAGTAGTACAGCCACTGAGAAGAACAACAGAATGCTTCAGAAAGTGTTGAGGATACCTTGCTTGACTCACATGAGGTAAGACCAATAAAGTTATTTTAATTGCTGTGAGGACCCAGTCCCCCTTGCACTTGCAGGTATATAGATACAGGCTACAAACCAGAAAGTCTGACTACCCTGCAAATGTCAGATGCAGCAAGCACATACTGACAAACAACAGGGACAGGAGGGATAGTAATGGAGTGGTTGTGCCAGGGGACTGGAACTCAGCATTGTCTGAATCACACTTAGCCTCAGTTATATGCTCTTACCTCTGTATTTGTACCATGGCTTCCCAAATAAATGTATGTGAAGGAGAAAGAGCTTGAGTTTTGCATATCCGGAACACTGAGATAAATGAGTAGCATCCTTTCCTTTATTATTAGTCTGCATAGCAACTGCCTGCAAGCTTAGTAAAACAACAGTGGTAATCAGCCACTACCCAAGCAAGAGATGGGCTTGTTCTGAGCTGAGACATAGCGTTAAATCAGCTGCTTTTTAGTAGTCAAAAGATAAAATGAGGCAGGGAACTGAAAGCAGGTGTGAACTGTGAAGTAGTGTTGAACATGGAGGTGTAGAGTGATAGAAATGTTTTAGATGTGCATTTTGCTAGTCCAGTAGTACTTACATGACTTTCAGAGCAGCTTAGAACTGTTTTTTAAGTCAGTGGCTTATATGATAAGTTGTTCACAGAGTTCCTGTTACCATTGTGTTCACTCATTTCATGAGAGCCTTGTGCGACAAAGAAATGTGGTTTTCCCCAGTTTACAGACATAAATCAGAACAATTAAGCCATAAATTCTCAGTGGAATGTACATGCTGAAGGCTCACTGATGTCAGTGTGACCAGGACCCCAAAATTATTTAAGAGTCAGATCCTTATATTGTGGCCCAGAATGACACAGTGCCATAATGTAATGGCCTTCCAACACGATGTCTTGTTTTGGGCATTTCTTTCTCTATGAAATGTCCTCCTCTAATGCACGTCTGTGAATCCAGCCTTATGTCAGTCAAAATTTTCAGAGCTTTTCAGAGGCTACTGTAGCCATGGTCTTCCTAAAATCCATTCCTATCACTGTGAGGTACTACATTTTTATAAACTGTTCATAATATAATATTGCCGTGTGAGTTATTACGTGCGAGCAAAGGAGTCGTGCAAATAATTAACTTAGATTGGGCTATTGGAGAGATCAGCCTCAGGAGCGGTGGATTTGCT
This sequence comes from Streptopelia decaocto, assembly GCF_964273445.1. NCBI lineage: Eukaryota > Metazoa > Chordata > Aves > Columbiformes > Columbidae > Streptopelia > Streptopelia decaocto. Next base: position 76,742,253 of record NC_138663.1, on the reverse strand, counting down.
CAGTGTCTGAAATGAATAATTTACTTGCAAACATAAGCAACAAAGCACTGTCTGGCCCAGGCAATGGCTATGCAAAGTAAGATTTCCAAGCAAATATTTTCTCTGTTATGCTCTCCTCTTAATAGCTCTTCAACATTATTTAGATGTGTTTACAGATTCAATATCTGAGGTAAGAAATCCTGAAAATTTGTCAAAATAGCCTGAATGTGGATTTGTACTAGCATGGATTTCTGTAAGAGAGTATTCATAATTCGTGCTCCATGAGATGTGCTAAATGAAAATACAAAGGGAAGAAAAAAGACATTTTGCTTGAGATACAGTTTTCTCTATGCTGCTAATTTTGTATTTCAGACAATAAGGCAGAAGTGCAATGATTTCCAAAATCTATATTCATTCAGCAGTTTCCACCAGTAGTAGATACTGGAATACTCTCCTGGCGTCAGTGGGAATCAGGAATGATTACCATGGCTAAGAATCACATCAAATTAATTTTCCTCCCACATATGACAATAGAGTAGTCCCTGATACTCAGACTGAAGATCAGTCTAGTAGAAAATCTGTTGACCTTTTCAATTTTGCCAAGTTTGTTTTTCCCATAGCAAATTGTTGTGCAGCAGAACGAAATAATTTTTTTAAATGACTTCTGTACTGGGCTGATTCTGAATGCTGCAGTTTTAGTTTTTTGGGGTTTTTTTTAAGATAAAAGTCTGAAGAAGAATAAACAGAAACTTCCCTTTCAACATGCTTCAAGGACATTCAAAGTCAGTATAGTAGTCCTCAAACAGACACAAAAGAAGTTAAGACCACAGTAACCTTAGATAAAGTGCCTATATTCTGCTGAATAGGATTTATGCTTAAGTGGTTTGTTGAATGGGGTTAATTTTCAACATGATAAATTTCAGTCTTAATGCTGGTCATGGGACAATCTGTTTTTTATTAAATCCTTATTATACTTACATAGGTGAATGAATGGAAATGCTTCTTTCAGCACTACACCCCTAAGTTTGCAGAACAGTCTTTCAAAGCAGAGAAACCTTTGTTTGCAGCCAGAGAAGTAAAATGATGCAGTCCTGGCTACTTTGGAAGATGCAGACGAGCTCTGTGAAACTGAGCTGCCAACTCAGATAACAATTCCTCCAAAGTCACACAAGAGATGTACCATGAATTCATACCTAGCCTGAGCCTTTTAACAATTCAAACAAAAATACAACAACAACAGCAACAACAACAACAAAAACCACAACAAAACACCAAAAAAACCCACACACAAAACCACTCAATCTAAAAGAGAGTCCCCTTTCATTTAGCAGAAAGGGAGAATAATCATTATGAGAAAATGAATAATGAGAGAAAGTCCCAGAATATTAGGCAAGTGAGGCTTCAGTCTCTTGATGATTACCACTTGTAGTTAAGGAGAAAATGCCACAAGTTATACCAAGACACTGACAAATCTCTATGCTAAATATTATACAAACACTCTGTTGACCACAGAAAACAAATAGCAGAGCAAATACGTATGTGTATATATCTGTGAAAGTGTGAGGTATATATCTACGAAAGTGTGAGTGCTTTGTACATGAGTGAATTATAGCTGTGGGCATGGCACTGTACTGTAGAAAAGACAGGGAAAACAGTGTATTAGTCTTGCATTTTACTTACTGATTTACAACCATATTAGACATCAACACAGAAGATCTTGGTGTTTCTCAGAAATTGTGTTTGCATGTGCCTGTGCATGTCTTTCTTGAAAGAACTAGTGGTTTTTTTTCAGTCTCTAATCCTAATTCCTGGCTAGAGATACAGAAGGGGAAACTGCTGTCTTAGAGAACCTTGGCTGTACATCCATCCTTTGTAAAGAGATCACTTCAGGTGTCTGGGCTGAGGTGACTTAAAAATGGGAACATTCCCAAATCTCTACTCACATAGGAAAATGGCATACTTAAATTGTAGCGTAGCTTTTATGCATTTAACAGTCTTATTCCTCAGAGTGCTTCTTGTCATTGGAGCATTTATTTTAAACTTTAAATAGGGCAGTAGCATTTTGATGCTTATCCAGGTTGCAGGATCCATCTTAGTGGCCAAGCTACCCCGGCATCCTTTTCCAAATCCAGCTCCCAAAGGATTAACATTAAACCTGCCCCTGGTGAGCTGATATCTGCAGGATGGCTAACTCTCACTCTTCCGGGTGAAGCAGCAGAATCTGTGATGCTCTGCAGAACTGGGAATGTCAGCTTCCCAGACCACCTGATATGAATTTCTTTTTTTTTGGTGTGTCATGGAGTTTGCAGACTCCATGCCTATTTGGGACAAAACATATAACAGAGGTGACTGTGAAAAGTCCGTTGTGTCACTCCCTGAAATTTAAAACGTTGCATATCCTTTTCTCCCTCCTGGCCATTTCACGGGGTCGCTGTACAGTCATATTCTAACTGGAAGGAAGAGTTCTCCACTCATGTGAGATTTTGAGCATCTTTTGGACTTGCACAAAGCAAGGGTGAAGGCCATTTCTTCACAGATGGAATGATCTATACCTGCCAAGTTCAGGCAGGCAATTACGTTTGGCCCTAGAGCATTTCTGAACAACTCCCTGATCTCCCCAAAACTCTGCAATGGTCCTAAATGACAAATGTGCTAGAAAATAAGCTATTCTTTCAAGCCATTCCCTCTGCAAACAGCTTTGTCCTTCAACAGCTTCCTGGTATGCTGCTCACAGTACTGGGTGACCCTCAGCTGACTGCTCAGGCAGTTGCACTTCTCATGATATTTGCACAGCAAAGCTAACAGCTCAGGAGAGTCCACACAGTAAAATAGGTAAATAGCAGCAAAAAGGAGCAGCTGGTGGGGTCTGATTCCGCAACAACTAATGTCGCGATTGAGACGGACAAACGACATAGACCAAGTTCTTCTGAGATGCAAATAGATTCACCATTTATTGCTACAAGTGCACTTTATATAATCTTTACCCATTCACATGTTTTTTTACTATTGGTTACAAGTTACATCAGTAACATCTCATTGGCTAATTTTGCTATCATCAATGTTACTCTCCCTTCTTTCTCACGAATACACCTTAATATCTTCAGATACTCCTTTACAGCCGTCCTCCTCACAGGTACATCCCTTCTTTCTCATGGGTACACCTTAATATCTTCAAGGCTGATCTCTGTTCCCATACCCTCTGTCAGGGAATCCACGGACCCACCGTAGTTTCATCACAAGAGACTGCAGGGCTGCAAGTTTCTCCTGAGCAAGGGGCCACTGATTGACCGTGGCCTTTCCGTTAACCATCTCAGTGCTAAAGTGGGCCGACAAACACCCTGCATCACAGTGACCCCTGCTAAAAATCCATAGCTATCCGTATTCCCCACTGCCCTAAGCAATCCCTTCCCCACAAGTTCAATGAGGCTGAGGTCACATAAGGTCTCATCGTAGCCCTTTGATTCTCAGGATTAGCAATCACTATCAGCTTGGCTGACATCAAACTGTTTGCAACTCCGCCTCGTCCCATCACCCCCAAAGTATTTGAAGCCAAGGGCCAGGAAGGAGGCCATTCTTGCTGTGAAATTATGGTAACATCTGCTCCTCTATCAAGCAGTCCAGCAAGCTTCACGTGGCTGGGAACAGAAGCATCCATTAGGAGTGTACAAACCATTTGTGGCTGTTTTTCTGACACTGTTTGAGACCAAAAAACAAGTGGCTTTCCAGTTGAACCAAATCCACTGTCCCCATGAACATCTTGCTCAGTCCTAGGAACATAACTCAAAAAAGGCACAAGCTGAGCTAAACACATTCCTTTTTCTATTGTCACAGGTGGGGTTGCCGTTGAAACCAGGACGCAAATTTGTCCTGTATAGTCCACATCAATAACTCCTGCGTGTACCATTAATCCTTGCAGAGTACTACTTGATCGTCCTATTAACAAAGCACTCAGTCCCCTGCCGATTGGTCCCCAAGCAACCAGGGGCACTTTATGCACCTCTCGAGTTGTTATAGTCAGTGTGTGGGTGGTGGAGACATCCATTCTGGCTGATCTGCTGTTTTTTCCTGATAGCCTGTCACAGAAGGCTGGCTGGGTACTGACCCTAGAAGTGGGCTGCCAGGGTTGCAAGGTGTTGTTGACTGAGGCATTTGTGTCTGCATGCGCCCCTTTGTGCTCTTCTTGGCGTTTCTCTGCTGAAGTGGCTGTCCATTAGAGTGAAACTTAGAACGGCACTGCTTAGCAAAATGTCCATGTTTTTTACATTTGAAGCAATTAGTGAGTCTGTACCCCAAACATTGCCAGTTTTGCTTGTACCTTTTAAAACCCGCCTGCTTTTATGTGGACAGGCGAATCTTACATGTCCATTCTGATCACATCCGTAGCACGTATATTCCTGCACTCTTGCTACTGCCATAGCTGTAGCGAGTGCAGTCATTTCGTGCTCCACTGAACCAACCTTGGCACAAGCAGTAATCATTGCTTCTAAAGCTGGATCCCCTGGCAAAGTTTCGATCACTTTCTGACAGTCTGCATTAGCATTATCACGAGCTAGCTGCTTTACCAACATTTCCCGAAGGTGCGCATCAAACACTTGACGTTCGACAGCAGCTTGTAATTTCTCAACAAAGGAAAGGAACGGCTTTTTAGGACCCTGCTTGATGGTGAGGTATCTTTGTTTCGGTTCCGCTAACTGCTCTGTTCTAATTATAGCCTCAAACGCTATGGCTTTCACTTGTTCAAGCACTAGAGGGGGCCATTGCGCTTGATGTTGTGGATTACTAAACTGTCCCAAGCCCATCAACACATCCGCACTACTACCAGAACGGGATCAGTCTCTGGATACTGCAGATTCACCACTGCCTGTGCCTCAGCTCTTTGTTGCCAAATATTTCAAAACAGCACATGTTGTACAGGTTGAAAAATAATCTGAGCCAAATGAACAATATTATAGGGTGTCATAGCTTTCATGGATAATAAACGTATCAACTGCATAACCGCAGGGGAATTAGGGCCGTATTGGGCACTGGCTTTTTGCAAATCTTGAATCACCTTCCAGGAATAGGGAACATGCTTGTGGGTCTCCCCTGCTGCAGAATTATGATATACTACAGGAAATGCCACAGGCCCAGCAGATTCAACAATTAACGGCTCAGCAACGGTAGACGAAACCAATCTATTTTCTGATAGATCCCAGTCCCCTATTTCCATAGCTTTAGCTTTCACGTGTTTCCGAAAATGCACAGGGTCCCGTGATCTAACTGTAACTGAAGCCAAAGGTAAATCCCAAGCTGTAGGAAAGTTTATGCCATGGATCTCCACCCCCACCCTCAGGAACTTTCTCTGTCACGGAGCGGGGAGGGAGTGGATCCAGGGGATTCGGATTCTTAGGAATTACATTCTTGGACTCGCTCTGGCTCACCATAGGATAATCTTCATCATCTGAATCTTTAGACAAGGGGAGATATGAAGATAAATGCTCACTTTTTTCTTCCGTGGTTGATAGCGGCGGGGCAGAAGGTTGAACACACTGCCCTGACTGATGCTTAGGGAGCCCCTCCCAAGCCCATATATAACTCAATGCTGCTTTTTCATGTCAGTCCTTCTTAGTTTTTACCTCATCTCGGGGCAACACATATGAATGCTCCTTGTCTATTCCTTTAAACTTTTCAGGAGAGTGCTGCGGACCCCCATCTTTATCCAAATCATCAGATAACACAGACTTAAGTGGTGCTGACAAATCGTTAGCAACAGGGGGGCTTGGGATAGTATGCAATCTTGCCTTTTCCTCTGAATCTAGTCCAGGAGAACCAGAAAGACCATCCCCCTCCGCTGCTTCTGCCTGATCCTGTTGCTCTTTTAACCCTTTCAAAGTCTCTAGCAACAAGCGCCACGTTGTTAACAGCTCGGTTGCTTCTTTGGACCCTCGCGTAGCGCTATCAGTTTATTTCCCAAGTCCGTCCATTGTGACACACCAAATGCTGTCACTGTATTAACCTCCAAACCTTGCATCTTGCCCCATAGTAACATCTTTTGTAAAGTCAATTCCGAAAGGCTAACACCCCGCTTCTTCAGAAGCAACTTCCATGTAGGTAATATAACACCCTCTTCTTTAGTGGGGTTCCCTCCCATGTTCCCGGTGGCTCAACTAACACTCCAGGTGCCGGTGTCTCTTCAGTGATGTGGATCTACGGCAGCACCCCCCACAGCTCTTTTAGCTACACCAGGCTCTGTCCCCATGGCTCAGCACTGGCTGTCACAGCTCTGCTGCTGTCCCCTTCTTCATGCAGGATCCTTCCTCATGCAGGATCACGTCGGCATGTTTGAATCACATCAAGGTCACCAGATGTCACGGTTGAGATGGACAAGCAACATGGACCAAGTTCTTCTGAGATCCAAATAGATTCACCATTTATTGCTACAAGTGCACTTTATATAATCTTTACCAGTTCATATGTCTTTTTACTATTGGTTACAAGTTACATCAGTAACATCTCATTGGCTAATTTTGCTATCACCAATGTTGCTCTTTAACTCCCCTCTTTCTCATTAATACACCTTAATATCTTCAGATGCTCCTTTACTCCCATTCTCCTCACGGGTACATCCCTTCTTTCTCATGGGTACACCTTAATAACTTCAAGGCTGATCTCTGTTCCCATACCCTCTGTCAAGGAATCCACAGATCCACCGTAGTTTCCCACAAACTAAGACCCTTATGATGTGGCATAAATATGACAACCATTGCAAAAAAGCAGTCAGCAACACTCCTAGGAGTTCATACGCTGTTCTGAAGCATGAATTCCTTTTACTTTCACAGGTATTCTGCTGTGGTAGGAAAATAAAATTGTTTAGCTCTTTGTTATGCCTTGTGACTGCTATTATCCTTTCATCAGTAAGTAACGGTTTTGAACAGGTAGTTTTCTCTAGAAGTAAATTATTCCTTTCATGGCAGCCTAAATGCTATGAAGACCTGGATATTTTTGATTAGTATTTTAACAGGTGTATACAAAATAGTTTGCAGTGCTGATACAAACTCATGCCTATCAGCCTGTGGCTTTAAGAGGCTTACAACTGTATACAATTATCCTTACTATGTTTGTGATTCAGGATTGAGGAAGTCTCTACCAGTTTGGGAGTATCCTCAGATAGGAATTTCTCAACAACCATTTATCCTAGAATGCAGGGGTTTAAGGTTGAGTTTGAAGCTCAAGTCTTCTACCAAGGTTAGAGTGCTTAATAATACATAATTATCTAGCCCACAGTATTAGGAAAGTAAGATCATGCTGATAAACAGTTATGATCCATCAAAACTAATTGTTGGAGGGGTGTACATCCCCACCAAGAGATTTTTCCAGAGCTCCCTTGGGTAAGCAATTTACCATGGGTGTTGAATGGATCAAAATCAGCTGTGTCTCAACTAGAGAAAGAAGGGTAGCTGAGCTGATAGACCCCCCACCTCCTCAAAGCAGGTCCTGATTTTATCAGCTACTAGGACCTGGATGTAAAGTTCCCATAAATTTTTTCCAGACACCTTTTACAGAGTCACAGAATGGTTGGGGTTGGAAGGGAACTCAGGAGATCATCTAGTTCAACCCATCTATTAAAGCAGTTTTACCTAGAGCATATTGCACAGGAATGTGTGCAGGTGGGTTTTAATGTCTCCAGAGAAGGAAACTCCACAACCTCTCTGGGCAGCCTGTTCCTGTGCTCTGGCACCCTCAGAGTAAAAAAGTTTCTCCTTGTATTCAGATAGAACTTTCTATATTTAAGTCTGTGACTGTTGCCCCTCATCCTATCCTTGGGCACCACTTTTACAACAAATTGGACTGGAGTTTGATCATACACTGAATGCCAAATGCTTTAAGGGTAACTAAAGACCCACAACATCTCAAGCAGTCATACATACCTGTACAGTCCTTCTGCATTTCTTAAGTCTTGTCCATCACAATCCAGCTCTCCCATCAGGTTTCAGAGCACATGACAGCTTGGCAGGTGGCCAGCAGAACTAAGATGCCTCATCAAGAAGCCTGTTTGACAAAGGCAAACAATTCAGACATATCACTTACACAGGTTTGCTTTATTGTTCTGATTTTCACTACCACTTTGGGATTTGTAATAAGGTTTACTAGATTCTGAAGCAGAATGTAGTAAGACTTCACCCTTATCTCTTTAGAAGAGTTAAAAACAAGTGCAGCTGACATCTTACTGTGCTTGTATAACATAAAATTAAACCACAGAAAATGGACGTTTCTACCTTAAAATTCCGGATTATTTTTTAATTAAGTAAAAATTTGAGTTTTTTTCCTGCAATATTTCTGGGGAGATTCATCTTCACACCCAAATAAAAAAGGTAATAAACAGTGAGGCCTTCCAGTGGGATCAAGAAGAAACCTATATCCCACAGAGATCAAAGGAACACCTTTAAAAGTTAGGTAACTGAAGACAGGAAACACGACAATGAAGTTTGAAAAGGGAAAAGAAAGAAAGGAACAGAAACCTGGGGTGAAGAGAAAAAAAAATCGAATGTTTTGCTGATTGTGTTGTGATTCTGTTTCCACGAGCTTCGTAAAACGAAGATTTGTTATGAACCAGTATTCAGTGGGAGGAATAAAACAGCCTTTTGCTTAAAGACAATACAGACACCGGAGAACTCAATACCATCAGTGCCACCTACTGCTCTGTTTCTAAAGTACAGCGTATGTGCATCACTAATTGCTACAAACCATCGTAGCTTCCTCCTGTAAAATAGAACTCGATGTGTGAGAGCATTTCTAACATCTGCATCTTATTTTTTTCTACAGCTAATGTAGGAAAACTGCAGTCATTTTTAGAACAAGCCACACCTAGACAGTTACCTCATTATGAACTCCCACACATTGAGAGTGTTTCTTCCCCTAACACACACTTTCTCACTTGCAGCCAGGGAGGCTGAAGTCGATTTTCCAACTAAAAACGTTGTCTGAAGTGGTTCTCTTGGAGGGACTCTGGTGTGATGACAACATCCATGACTCCCTGGGGTGATGTGCCGAGCTAGTTTCTGCAGAGAACTTTGCTGAAATAGAAGGAGTTGGATCAAAGCTTACAGAGAAGGCAACATCCTGGGAAGGTAACAGTTTCAAAAAAGAGTTTTAAGTAGGGCAGAATGCACAGCATTTGCCCTGGATTGCCATCTCCAGAGGACTATAGGAAATCTGGGAAAAACAATATACGCTTTGTACAATTTCTCTTCCAAGACCTTGCAGACTCAGCCTTCTTATTGTCCGGCAACCTTGCAAGCAAAACTATTTCAGTTCTGTGGGCTGAAAAAGAATCTGGTGGGATAACAAATGATTCTGGCAGAACTGAGATACGCTGAATAATGCATTACCAGACGGCATTTGTATACTTCAGGGTTAGGAGCAATAGGGGAACCTGGATAGGCCAGACTAAAAACTGGTTTCACGAGTTTCCAGATCTCCAGAAAATATTTTAAATAATGTTATATTTTAAAAACTACTCTTTTGGGTAAGTTTCTGTCTTGCCACTTCAGCAGTTGTCCTCTGTTTTGCTAAAAAAAAGAACAAACTGCACTGTCAGAACCTTTCCCTATCTCTATGACAAAAACAACACATTGTTTTGTATGAGCAGAGTATCCTTTTCACCGTCTGCACCTCACTGCGCATCACACAGGGGATAGGTAGTGACCACCCTTCTGCCCATCCACTGTGTGTGCTAAGTCTGCCTATTCTTAATGTCAGAATACAGCTTTTCTCCTGGAGAGCTCATTTTGCTGTAGGTGCACAGCTGCAGGCATTATCTCCTTTATGACAGCAAACAGAGATAACTCCATGTGCATCACAGAGATCCCACGCTTAATCCTGGCAGGCCACAAATATAATGAATAAGGCCCTTTGCTGTCTAGCAATCGAGAGTATTTGCAGGGATGAGTTCTTAAACTGCCTGTTGGATCTAACCTTTCTTAGACACTTATATGCTCTTCCCTCACCAATAACAAAAAAGCAGGAATCTGGGATGGCGCTGTGGGAAAGGAAAAGCTTCTTTAAGGCATACAGGTTGGCTAAAGTCAAGTGTACTCAGAATATGAATGAATACTAACGTTCATAGTGCTATTCAGTGCCTTTTGTCAGAAGATCAGAAACACTTAAAAAAATGTGTTTTTTTTCTAACCTGTGAATGATAAAAATTATATACTAGATTGTTACATGAGTTGCCCAGGTTCGCATAATGGTGGTGTTGCCAGTGCTTGTGAAATTATCTTGGCTTGTGGGCAGCTTGTTCTTACCTTCTCGGCTCCTCACCTGAGATGTGAGGCTGTGAGACTGAGACTGGCAGCTTTCAGACTCACTCTGGGGGATTCTTGGGAAAAGTGTGTAAATGTGACGCAGGCAGATTTGATGGTTCAGAAATGAAGTGAGCCTTAAAATATTAGTTTATTTTCTTTTAAGTAACACGATTTTTAACCTATAGAAGGTTAAATGTAACTACTCCTGCATTTATACAGTCCTAAAATTACACTCGGCCCTTTAAAGGCAACCGTGAGGCTGATGTGGCCCCCGGTGAGCATGGGTTTGACACCCCTGACCTATAGGACAGTGTAGTTTCCTACCTACTCCAAGTAGTAAAAGCCACAGCTGCTCCAAAAATAATGATTCTTAGCCAGGCCTTTTTTTTTCATAAACTGGTAAACAGGGCAACTCAAATAATTGAGACAAAAAGACAGCCAGCTGATAAAACCCTGAATCCTTCCCTGGGCAGGCGTTACTGCCTTCCCTAGGAGGGAAACATCTTTTCCCTGATGCTCAGCCCAGCCTGTGGGTAAAGCAGCAAAGCTGAGGCAACATTTGCTCTCACCTTCCCCATCTCTCCCTGTTTCTGGCTGTGCTGCTCCATCCCCTCTTGCCAGGCTCTTTGCCAGAGGTGGCTCTATTTCCTAACTTGGCAAAAAAGTTTTCTGCATCCATAGGTTAGTTTGGTGAGCTGCATCTATTCTCTCAGGGATGGATCTGACTGCTGCAAGTGCAGAGAGGGCATGGGAAGTGTAAGAGCAAGTCTTTTGGGGGACAGTTAGCCATTAGGGTACGCTTAGCTCTCTTATATTATGTCTAAGAGACTTGTATGCAGATGGGTTGCCTGTCTTTAAACCAATTGCCTTGGAATTGTTTGATTTTAAGTGAGCTCAGAGCCTTTCCCTCTATGCTACTACAGTCCATGCCTGCTGGTGCAATATTATTCATCACAGCACCAGAGATGCCCTGGATCTCACCTGGAGATTTGCTCACTGCCGAACTGTGGATTTTGGGCAGCTTGTGCTCTAAGCTCAGAATCGGATTAAATTGACACAGCTGTCCCAGAAGCACTGGCTTCTCAACCAGACGGGTAAGCACATAAGCATCTTCCAAGCAGGCAGGTGCTCTATGGAGCTTTAAGCATCTCAGCTTGTGACTTAGGGACTGACATCTCTGCAGATGTGTGTGCACCACTTACAGCATCGCAGCCCAGTGCTGGAGCAAGACAGTATCATAATGTTCCCTGACTTGCTACTCACTAGTTTACCTGGGCAGAACGCATTGGGCCCAGAGGCCAGAAAAGAACTATGGCATAGAAAAAGAGAAACCAGGTGGAAAATCAGGGACCAGGACTGCAAGGAGGGACAAAGTAGGGGTAGAGCCTTTTCAGCTGTGTTTGTGAAAGCTCTCAGGGTTATGGGGCTGCTTGAGAGCAGAATGAAGCCAACAGATCATGCAGAGCTCTGGGAACACAGCTGGAGTTAACTGTGGAGGACAGGCATGAGGTAAACATGTGCTTACAGACTGATGAACTGAACAGGAATAGGTAACAGTGTTTAACCTGGCAAGTAATCTAAGAGATATGTAGAATGAATCTACTAACCTGGTTGGTAAGTGACCAGCAGACAGAGAAGGTCCATGGGTGTTAATGGGAGGGTGTATCTCGAGGGGAGGACTCGGGGGCTGGACTCAGGTCAGGTGGTGAACTCTAAGTGTCCACCCCGCTGGAGTTTGCTCAGAGCAGTGTTGAATTTACAGCCATTGAGTTTCAGTTGTCCCTGAGGTGGTAGATACTGAATGCTGTGGCTGAGGAGCTCAAAACCATTTTTTTACTTCTCCTTAAGAGAAGAAAAAGAAAGAGACATTGCCCCAAAACAGTCAAGACTTTTCTCGGGTCAGTCTTAAATTCTTACCTCTTCCAGCAGCTGCTTCTCAAGCCCTGAGGATTTCACTGAGCCAATTTAATGCTGGTGGTCAGACAGTTTAAACCCATTAGCTCCCAGCTATCTGAATAATTTTCTCCTTGGAGCCCAGCACACTGGCGGATTGCTCTAACCAGAGCTGCAGAGAACTGCTGCATTAACTGGACATTTGCTAACTGTTGCGACCTGCGGGGTGAGCATTTGAGACCCGAAGAAGATGCCACTGGCTAGATCACTGTCCATGACTTCTCTTAACGGGCTTCCTCAGTGGGAGGATGAAGACCTACCAGTGGAGGATTTGTTGCTCTTTGAAGTTTCTTGGGAAGTTACCAACAAAGGTTTGTACAGCAGTCTTAGGAGTTATTGCTGTTTTCACTGGAGCAGAGGGAGGCATGAAAGGCTTGGACAAGGACAACATTAAGGGGTGATTGAGGAAAAGTGGGCTGCGGAGCTGTTGTATTGGAAGGAGAGCATGTGGCAGCCATCTGGAACCGTGCATGCTGTGTGTGGGCTACATCTGCTTGTGCTTGTGTGGGATGAGCATGGAGTCAGGATGTCTGTGTGTTTTTACATATTTCACCACCAGGAACAGGTTGTTTAAACAAGCATCTACATGTTATGCCTGGGTGTGCGGATGTATGGATACATAGATGTTGCTTTGTACATATTTATTTTTTACCTTCCATGCAAATTCACTTGGGAGTGCAATGCGTGAAAATGAGTTGTAAAACAGGCATCAGATTTAGAGTGGTTTATCAGTCCCCCTCAGCCTTCCAGGGCAGTGTAGAGAAGAGGCCAAATTTGAAACAGGTACAAATAAACAGAGCTGCACTGAAACCACTGAACAAAAAACAGATGTCAATGACCAGCAGTCTTTATGCCAGCTGAACCCCTTTTGGACTGGTCTTTGCAAACACAGGCAGTGCCAGACAGGGATTTCATGCTTTGTGCATGTGTACAGATTGAAAATCTGTTGACTGCACACAGCTTGTCATGCAAAGCGCAAACTGCTTGTTGTGCAAAGATCTTTCTGCTTCCATTTCTAATTCACTCATCAAATCACCCCCTTTCAGCTAGGGGTAGTTCACCAAGGGGCAACAGGCTCCATTTTTGCCACAAAAGTGACTTAATACAAGTAAATGATTGACCTCATCTGTCTTATTGTCCTAGTAGATAAATAGATTAGTCAGGAGATGGGATCTGTAATCTGTTAAGATTTTAACTCTAAAGGGGAAATGTGTGTGAGAGGAACAGACAGTGCTAGGGTTTATCTTTATGGTGAAACTAGAATTACAAATCTGTGACAGCTTCTGGTATTTTAATGTGCACTGCAGTGCAATTTTATATTGCTCTTTTTAGGGTGGTGAGGAGAATCAATACCCAGAGGTAGTACAGAGTAGCTTTTGCACTTCAAATCTCTGTGGGCTTATTTTTCAGTAGCTTCAGTCAAGCGTTTTGAGTGAAATTGCTGTTATCAGAACTTGGAGCACGCAGCACTTAGTTTTGCAGTGTGCAGGATAAGGAAGGCACTGGCAAGCAGATGGCAGCAGAAAACTAGAAAATACAGATGTGCTTGCTAACATCTCTGAACTCCATACTATGGAGTCATCTGGTTACAGATATCACACAATATGTTTAAGAAAAAGTAGAACGCAATAAGATTCATCTGTCTTTCCTCACAAAATGCAGTGAATCATTTAATCACCCGTATAGCTCTTTTTGACTTCACTGAAGCCAAATAGACTGACACAGCTAAAATTTATTATTCTCACATTTTATGAGACAATTAATATTTATGAGAGTGAATATTTATTCAGTTAGTATAAAAAATAAGGTGCTGTGAATTACACCACATACCAAACCCATATATTCAAACAGGGCTGACTGAACTAGTCATGGAAAACAATTTCTTCATTAGAACCACATCTTTGTGCAAAGTTGCCATTAAACAATCTTGACTGGAAACATTTGTGCAAAAACACTTTAATAAGCCTATTTCAGCTTATTCTTTTCTGGTAAATTCTTGATACTGATTTTTTTTTTCTATATCTCCCAGAAAATTGAATGTCTAAGTCACGTGTAGATTTACTGTTCCTTGGTGGCCTAACTTTTATGAAGGGCTCTTGGAAAATGTTAAGGCACTGTGTTTCTTAGGAGAGGGAGTAGCCACAAAACACAGGGAGAGCCATCACAGAAGATGCATAGTCTTAGGAAATATTAGCTTACACTGTATTTCTCCTGCCTTCTTTTGCAGAAGGGAGAACTGTTTATTTGCCTAAGTAGGCTGACCTCACATAGATTTAGCACCACTATGTGTTTTAGTGCTTTAGTTTTAATGTTGCTGTATACTTTCTTAATATAGAGGGAAAGATAAGCATTAGCTAGGTTTATTGCCTCACAAGCTAATTTTGAACATTTAACATGAAAGTTTCTTTCTTCCTTTCTGGCAATGCAAAAGTGTGTCCTAGTAGTTCAGTGTGAAGCTGGTTTGCACTGCTAAAGTGGTGCAGAGCTGCTGCTGCCTACGGGAGAGAGTTCAAGTCATCGTGTTAACTTCATGAGCACCACTAGGTGCTTGGCTATGAGTACATTTGCTCATTGACCAGTACTGTTTCTTAGTGGTTCCTGCATTTTCTGTGACAGTAAGGTTGAAAGTTGTCTTCCCTGTGAGGAACGTACCACCAGAGCTCACAGATGCCTGTCCCACACCTGTAAACGCCACACTTTACAGGTGCTGAGCTGTTTCTTGAGCCTCTCAAATATATTCTCCTTCAGAGCTTGAGCGTGATGAAGGGGTCCTGCAGATTGGAGCACATCTAATAATGTATTTTGAGAGGATCTTCATGTGCCAGGCTGCCCATGGGGAGCAAGCATTTACGGGAATTTCCCTGAGCAGGAGATGGTGCTGGTTGGTACTGAGGCATGAGATGCACCTGGAAGGAAGGACAAGTCAGCCGTGTGAATTCAGTGCCCAGACATCTACAAGTATCCATTATTTCCAGAGTTTCATCACTTCTTTCTCAGCAGCTGGTACAGTGGAGGTGTCTCTATGTTTTTTTCTTTTCCTTTTTTTACATGTAGATAATTTAAACATACGCTCTACCTAGGCAGAGCTTTCTACTTCTCTACATCTTTTTATATTCTCTGTCCTAGCTGCTCCCTGTGCTAAGTGATAATCACTGACATACGTTGAAAAGCACTGGCAACTTTTCTTTCTCTTTTTTGCTGCCTGGAGCAAGCAAACACAAGGTAGCTGAAAGAGAGAATGAGAAATAAAAAAAGGTTAATTTGCCACTGCCACTCTCCCTGTGAAAAGGGACTTACCATGTAAACAAAGTACAACATGGAAATCATCTTGCATTGAAAGACCCCTGCAGAGAAATGAGAAAAAAGTAGTTTGTTTTGCACGATTTTCCTCACTTTATTTGACTCCTCACTTACAGGCAAGACCTGTGCTGTGAAGCAGACCTACTGTGTTTCTGTGGCAGAAGGGGGAAACAGCAGGCAGGCAGGGGCCCAGCGCATTGTAGTGCCACATGATCTGGTGGTAATCTTGGGGAAGCTCAGCATTTTTCACCCTCCCCCTTCTCTCCTAGTCACCATGCTCCAGTAAAACCTGGTCATGTGTCTGTGCATGTTGGAAAGGAAGACAGGTTTTCTTTCCCTCATAACAAGAAGACCAATAAAAACTTTAAGGGCAGGAGCACAAACCGAGTGGCTACAAGCTGTCCAGGTGTGTCTGAAGCCCCACAGATGGAAATTGTCAACAGGGAGCAGCCAAAGGCCATTGCAGGAATAGTGGCAGCAGTCCTAGACATTCTTCCCACTGAAACTTTAAGTATTTAATCTGGATACAGGGTAGAACCTGAATTCTCTAAGTTGTAACAGCTGTAGTTTAGTGGTTTTTCTAATACATTAATGAGAAGGGCTGACAATTTTCAGGATCTGGTCTGTGCTCTGTAAAGATATCTTTGAAATCACTCCAGTAGTATTTAGATATCTCCTGCTGTAATACTAACAACTTTTAGATGGAAAATAGAAGAATGCCTAAAAATGACAGGCAAACAGCCAGTTTATATCATCACTCAGCTCTGAGCAGATTAGCTTGAGTGCCACTGGTAGATGAATCCTAATTTTTTTGTTTTCATCCCTATTGGAGTGAAGACTGCTAAAAACAAACCTTGGTTGAGTGCTCCCTGGAGCAGAGCTCTATGTGCTGTTTCTCTGGTCAAAGTCTGGACTCTTGGAAATCAAATCCTGAATCCACTGAAGTCAGTAGGACCAGCGTTTTGCCTCCTCTGTGTTAAACAACTTTCTGTGATGAAAGTCCCTTGGGATAAGGTGAATGATGTAATCTGTGACACACCTGAACTAACACACTTTGGGGAGTGGGGGTGTTCTGGCATGAACTTGGCATGAGCACAGCATCAAAGCTCTGTGCATTTCTAGAGTGGGGTGGTATATCAACGTCAAATCAATCTCAAATTAAATCTTGTGCATTGGGCGTGATGCACACAGAAATAGCTTCTGTATTGTGGACATCTGTCATAAATTTCAGCATTATTTCAGAATATGTTTGGAATGTCAGCATTTCACAGAATTTAGAGAACTTCTATCTTATGATGAGTCCTGGCCACAAACATAGCAAAAAAAACATGAAAAACATCTGCTATGTGAAGATGCTTTTTTTTCACCTGACACATTTTACAACCTTATTCTATAAACAGTTCCCAGATATTTCAACAGGCAATCAATCAATAAATAAATAAATTTCCAACAAAACATTAGAAAAAAATAAGCTCAAGCCCAATTTTATCCCTTCTCTGTAGATCAGAGACACATTCTGAGGGGGAGGGGTGAAAGGATAGTTGATGTAATTATGAATTGTGGCAGTGAAGTCAATTTGAATCCTGAATCTGGGGTCCCACTGCTCTCTTGGATTCCATGGTCCTTGGGAAAGCTTTAGTGCCTACAGAGTGACCAGGTCAGACCGTAGTAAGGAAGCTGAAGAGCCCCAGGAACCCCTTGATCCTCAGTGTAGAAAAGGTATGTGGGGGAAGGACTCAGCCATCAGTGACAATCTCCACTTACCTCTGTCTCACTTGCATAGCTTCCTCTCTCTCTCTCTCTCTCTCTCTCCTTCCTTCTTGGTTTCTGCTGCTCCTTCCTTCTGTCCTAATGTGGGGCAGGTAGGAGAGCAAGTAAAATGAATGGTGGGTCTCTCTGGCAGTTTTCGGAAGTTTGGCAATCCTGTGCTCAGAGGATCGCAGCTCCAGAAGACCTTTTTTCTCAGTGATGTTCCTGCGTAGTCCTGGAAGTTGTGGACCCCTCCTCATCGGGTGACAAAAAGCATCTTTCCGTATCACAGCTTGCAGCAGAAAGAGCACATCTACGTATTAGATCTTCCACAAAGATCTCCAGTTGCATAGTTAGGTCTCCACTTCTGCCTAATGTTGTCCTCAGTAGTGACATGAAATCAGGAGACTGTTCTTGACTTGCAGACTATTTATTTAGATGGTTCTGATGTCTACCCTGGAGGGCTCTAACCACTGCTTGGATTTTAAATATAGAAAAGAAATAATGCATCAGCACTTGAAATGACGGAAGAAGAAAATGACTGGAGCAATGCAGATAACTCCTTTAGACAAATTCATAGTAGTGGTAGCGGATATGAAAATATTCAAACTTTCAAAAAGAATTCTATGAAATATTTGCTGAGAAAATATTTTGTTTTCATCTTCTAGTTTTTAAAGAGATCACTAAAAAAGGTCAAACTTCTCTTAACTGAACAAAATCCTTCTTTCCCAAACTTTTTAGTTCCCCTCTATCCATGCCAGTTCATTTTTCCCTGGAAAAAGAGGAAGAATGGAAAGAAAATAAAAGGGTAAAAAGATCTGGTTTTGATTTACTTTTCAACCTGATTTACCTTATTCTGTTGGAAAAGTTAAAAACATTTTTTAAAAAGAAATAATAGAAATACTTTTATCTCAAGGACATTTAAAAATGATTAAAACTTAACATATTTAAAGAAAGAATTTTGGTGGAGATTAGAACACTAAACTAGCCATGTGTCTGTGTTTTACTGCTAATGGCCCATGCTTGTGTCACACTGAACCAATTCTCTGGGTCTGATCTCTCCCAATTCTGCATCTATATCTCTTTTTGTCTTTGTTTGTTTTAAAACCTATTTAAAAGTACAATACCTTGGAGGCTGCATACAGAAACTTGCAACATCATGGGATTTCGGTACATCCCTTTTATTTGGAAAGATTTTATGTTTGTAATATGACTTTAAAACATCATATTAGAAAGTAATAAGGAGGCTTACCATCTTGTTGGAAGTAATTTGAGAGTTCTGTTAGGTTCCAAGTGAATATGTAGACCCTTACTCTATTACTCAGTAGGATCTGTAACGCATTGTTTACTTGCACAGTTATTTTCAGGGAATTCAAAGTAACTGAGCAGATATAAGCTACCCCTTAATGATATATAATGTGTTCCTCGAATTTGCTGAGGAAAAGTGTAATTTCAGAAGTCCATACATTATTCTAGACATTGCTCTGTTCTTGTCAAAGTGTCTTTGGACTAGATGATCTTTCGAGGTCCCTTCCAATCCCTAACATTCCGTGGTTCTGTGATTCTGTGTAATTCTGTGATTCTTTTTTTAAGGTATGCCCAACAGTTTCCACATAGTTTCACTTGCACACTTTCCCTCCCTGTCAATTAAAGCTTATGCAAAGACGTGCTTTGTGAGTCATGTTTCCACAGTAACAGTGAAGACAAAATCAAGTTTTGGGACCCGGTAACCCCGAGTTTTTGTCACAGCTGTCTTCTGAAGACTTTTCACGTCGTAAAACAGACTCTTTTGTTTTTAAGTACTTTCCATGGCATTTCAGGCAAATCAGTACCCTTTCCCTCAGAACAGGCCTTCCATACATCTTTGGCAGGGCATGCTTTAGGACACACAGTGATCCTAAGCAAAACCTTGTGAAAAGAAACACTCAGCTGTTGGCTGTACAAAATAAAATTCCAGGACCTGTTCAGCTGCTGAACTGCAGCTTTCTTATTAATTTTAAAATTAGTGACCATGGAATCTCAGCTACCTTGCTGATTGCAATATCAAATGCCTCGCAGCATGAAAGAGGCTGCTCTCCACTCTCATGATAGCAGGAAAAGAGCTTTACACCACTCTACTCATAGACAGCTTTATCATGTTACTTGGTATCTTTCATCTTGCGAGTAGATATTTGCTTTTTTTCCCAGGGTCACCAGGCTGCTTTGCACAACTATCTTACCTCATTGCAAGCTCAGTGTTTCTGCCAATTCAAACCAACTAGTTTAATGACTAAGATTTCTATCAAGCCCCTTATTTATCCATGTTGGATTGCAGTGCCATTACACTCATATGACATATTTACCACCCATAAGAACAGACATGTCATCATGACTGCATGACTTTACGGATTGAAAGTTGTCTCCTATAATTTAATTTATATTTTTATCTGAATCCAAGCTATTCAAGTAGTCTCAGCTTGCGGACAGAGGACCGTAGAGAGAATATATAGTATACATAGAGAGAACAGTATATATATAGAATATATAGTGTCAGTGTACCTAAGATTTCTTAAAATCCGTGTCCAGAGCAACCATATAGTGTGATGACTAGAAATTAGTTCCTTAGCTTTCTGGTCCTAATGAAGAGGAGAAGAATAGTCTTGTGCATAGATGCCCTTCTGTATTGCCATGTCTGTGTTACCTGAAACCCTTGAACTGTGAGCTTGATTTATGAACATATACCTGTAAGATTCTTGTCTGCTTAAGTCTTGAATTACTATGAATGGTAATAATTTATTGTAAAAATGTATTGTAATAATTCTACTTACCAAGCTAGTAGATTGGAACTGTGTTTTTTTTTCTTTGTAAAATATCTAGAATCCTGAGACAACATAAAAATAGGAGGACTAGGCATCCTTCCACAGTTCAAAACAAATGGGATATTTGTAAGGGAAAGGATTTTAAGTGCACACTTTCTTTTCTATGAGCACAATTAAAAACATAGTTCTGTCATTCAGTTCCTAAGAGCTCCAAGATACCAGGCTTGGCAGAAGGCTTTCTATTGTTGTCAGGTGATACAGTTTAACTAATCTGGGAACTAATTTCCCAAAGTGCTGAGCAACTTCAACTGCTTTATTGTAAATAGAGGTAATTTGTGGCAGATTTTAAAGGAGAATCAGGTAGCTGGCTGTAGTGCATTGGCACCTCTGGATACCCCGGTGGCTTTAAAAAAAAAAATTAATCTGGAGTACTTGCTGTCAATCACCGGCAACTTGCAGTGCTGACTCCTTATGTAATCTTGATGTCACTGATAAAGGCACAGTCTTCTTGCCTGGTGTATTACCAAGCATTTCCAAATTCAGTGGAAGATGAAAATTCTAAGTAGGAACACTAATTCCCTTCCTATTTTTTTCCTTTCTTGTTTGCTTGTACCTGGTGAGCTTCCTTTATCTTACCATGCTTTAGAATCGCTGGATCTGTGCTAAACTTGTCTCTTATGTACAGCAGCGACCCAGCCCCTGATTCTGTCTTCTCTTGCCTTCCCTTCCACTTGCTGGATTTGAGCACGTGCTGGGATTCTTCTGAGCTTGTGGTGGTGAAATGCCCACTGCTGGGCACTGTGGGTCCCATGGCAAAGGGGGGTTTGCAAGACTGTCCCGCCAATGCAGGAATTACGGTGCTGGCTATGGGAAAAGTATGAGGCAGAGCAGCTAAGTGAATCTTGCATCTGATGTGCAAGACTGGATAGATTTGTACTGACTTGTCAGGGGGTGTTGCTGTCACATTCTCTTATACATTTTAATATTGTGTTTCTTTTTAAAGTGGAAAATATTTTTGTGGAGTGTGCTGCAGACATTTATATTGGTATTGTAGGCTACCTTCATTCTGACTTCAACAGCACTTTAGAATGGTGGTGGAACATGACACCTTTTGCTGTGAGGATATTGGTTTAAATTGTCTTTTATAGTCTGTTGCCAATAAAATCTGTCAGTCCCTCGGCTTCTCTTTATGGTTTGTGTAAAACAAGCTGGAGGTGCCAGATTGCTTCTCACCACATGTATTTCCACGTCATGAAAAATATATTTGAAAATTATAAATGCTGCAATAAAAAAGCAGAAGGCTGCACTTGGGATTCAGTAGAATCAAGATCAGGCATGGGAGACTGGATGCATAAGCCACAGGATTTGAATCCCGCAATCTGAATGTAAAGATTTCAAAATCCACCCAGGAGTAAGCAAAACATTAAATTGTCGTTTAAGAATTATGTGCAGTCTGCTATCAGTGCATACTCCTAAATTAAGCCTTGAAGCTTGGATTCCATTTCAGATTCCATTTGAGAGACTGAACTTCTATTTATTGGATAGAGTCTGGGTTTCAGTTAAAATCTGAATATATGAAGCCATTTAACTAGAGGTGTATCCGATGAGTTGGATCTTATGCCAGAGCTTTGTGTCCTGTGCCCCTTCCTACTTTTTGTTCTTTGTGATCTTTTGCAGTGGGCGGCATTTACACTGTGATCCAGACAAAAGCCAAAATTACGGCAGATGAATGGGGTGAAAACTATGTTCTGGTTGGTCCCTATTTTGAGCACAATGTGAAGACTCAGGTGGAAGCATGTGAGCCTCCAAACCCCGCAATTAAGAAGGCAATGGACACCATGAAAAGCCAAGGGTGTCAGGTAAATCACATCTGCTACTGCTTCCCAGGGCAACAAAGCTGACTCTGAGGAGATTACAGTTCTGCTTAATGCTCTTGCTGTTCCACTTGACACAGCAGTCCTGGTCAATGTCACAATGCAAAAGGCTCAGAATCCTCTGTTAGAACAGCAGAGACAATTCATTAAAGGTTATTTTTGAGGAAGAACCAGTTTATCCAATTACAGGTTTTAACAGTCATTTATCTGCAAGTCTGCTTAATTGGATTAATGACTTATTTATCCAGTCTCTAAATACAGTGAGATTTTAGTAGATATAATATGACCTTACTTTGACTGAACCCTTACATTACATTTGGCTTTCTTTTGCTGAAGAGAGAAGAGCATTCCACTAGTTCACAATTTTTCTTATGTAGCATTGTATTAACTTGAAAGCCAAAAAGGGACAAACCACAGGTAGACTTCAGAAAAACACACAACTGACAAAGAATCTGCCTCCTCAGATCAATGCAACTAGCTGTCTGTTGCCTTGGAAGAGAGGTTAAGCCACAGCACAAAGAGTGAATTCGTCTGTGTTTCCTACACAGTTTTTAACCGGTGTTTTCTGTGTCACCTCAGTCAAACCCCATAACCTCCCTGTGACTCAGTTTCTCCAGCAGTAAACTAGGAATAAACTTCTTCCTATAAAGGTGATCTGCAGAAAGGAATAGAATCTACTGCGTTAATGGGCAAGCTACTAAGCTGCAAGCAACTGCAGCCTTGAGGACAATTGGTTACCTGAAAATAGGTAGAAGATAACACATGCTAAATCTGACCTCCTTTCTTGAAAGTCCTCATCAGAGATCTAGAACTCACCTTCACTCTGTTTCAGCATTGAGTCCCTCAGAGATGCTAGCTAGCAGGAGGAAAAACTGTCTGCTTGTGTGTGCCAAACAGATGTGAAAAGCATTGAGAGGCAGCAGCAAGGAAGCATTCTTACAAAGTTCTGTTGCTGAGGTGCATGACACACTTTATTGTAGAAGTTCATAAATTTCTTAGACAGCCACCAGCTGTGGCACTGGCGATGTATTATCTCCCTTTGTAACAGCAGTTTTGCTGTTCTTAGGATCTAATGCCCTATTGCATGTTATGTAGAAGCATATTGTTGGACGTATGTGTGCCATTGCTTTGGAAAGTATCTGGGGACACTAACATTGTGTGACGCATTGTTCAAGCTGAGGTTCAAAGTAAAAGGCCTAATTCAACTGCCATTTCTTATTTCTAATCAATTTTTCTTAAGTGATTGATCAAATTTTCCATATTGCTGCTCACCAAGAGATACCTCTGCAAGCTGTGTAACACTGTTTTGTTTGGAAAACAGCTGAAGGCTTGTGGGGCAGATTAATTGCAATGCTATATATACTTCATGCTGTTCCAGCAATACATTCAATTTAATCAGCCAACTCTGCCAGCCTAGCATGTGCATTGTGCCGCTGGAGTATTCATATATAGCAGCAAATCTGTTCCAGGTACGTCAACTATAGCTTTGATCTCTAATAATGACGCTCTATTTTCCAGGAGCTGCGCTTATCCTATTAACACTTATGTCTGGATTTTGTTTATGCATCACAATGGATCCCTTTAAACCAGGGGACCTAGGAACACTTCCAAACTTCTCAGGTCAGGTGTGTTCCTTGCCACAACCTGACTCCATATTTAGGTGAAGTCTGGTTTCACACAGACTCCCTGCTCTCTACATTTTCCTGAATAAGAAACATGGTAGCCTGAAATAAGTACATAAGGAGCTGACCCTCCTTCACACACCTGTCTTCGTTGCAACCTGCATTTTTTGTGCAAGCGGATCTAAGAGCTTTCAACTCATCGTTTTTTTAAACTTGACCTCTATTCAGCCTATTTTGGCGTCAGGGCTGGGTTAAACTGCTGAGGTCCCAGGGGCTGGTGAATGAAAAGAAGTTGAACAGTGGCATAAAAGATTCTTCTGCATGAGCTATAAACTGCACTAGCCTCCCTATAGTACCTCGTTCTTCCTGGTTAATATATCTCTGCTGCTACAGCTAATTTGATGGTTCAATTAAAGTGAAATAATTTGACTGTGCAGACTTGTACAATCCATAGTGTGGGCCCAGCTGTGTTGCATTGTCTTATGACAGTTAAGCCTACTCTCTTGGTTAGGCTGGTAGGTTATATCAGTGGAATTCTAAATACTCTTGGAGATATTTAACTATACTGATGCAGATAAAGCAGGAAAGCTGTAATTTAGGCCGATATTGTTTAAGGTTTTATTATACCTTCTGATTGATCCTTCCACTCTGCCAAAGGGCATCAACTGTGCTTCTTGGGCAGAATGAGGAAATGTCGTGGTAGATAGTGGTCCCAAGCACCTGTTCTACAAAATATATCACCATTAATCTAGTGTAAATGGGAAAAGATTGGTGACAAATCTGACTGAAATAAAATAATAATTTTGAAATAAAACATTTCAATAAGAACAAAGACCTCATTATTCAAGCAAGTATAATCTTCCTAAGTTTTTTTTTTTTTTTTTTAATGACATAAAGTTGCCATTGCTATGAAGATCTTAAAAACAAAATGTTCCTAAAGACCGTAGTTTCCTTTTACTCCTACCTTTGGTCCAGTATTACTCCGTATATTTTGCAAGAAAAAACACAAAATCTAGGTATGTAGGACTATGATCACGTATTCCTTATGTAAAGCATTCAAGGTTTGATGGATGAAGTAGTTCTGCTAACTGGCCTTTTCATTCACTTTGGCATTTTCTGCTTATAATGTTGCTTCTTTCCCATAGGCCTTTTTTGGAAGATGGCTGATAGAAGGCAGCCCGTATGTCTTACTGTTTGATATAGGATCAGCAGCCTGGAATCTGGACAGGTGGAAAGGAGAATTTTGGGATGTCAGCAACATAGGGATCCCTTTTCATGACCGAGAAGCCAATGATGCTGTGATTTTTGGATCATTAACAGCCTGGTTTTTAAAAGAGGTACAGTTTTTAAATCTAGAGATTTTCAAACCTCAGCCTTGTCAT
Source organism: Streptopelia decaocto (assembly GCF_964273445.1). NCBI lineage: Eukaryota > Metazoa > Chordata > Aves > Columbiformes > Columbidae > Streptopelia > Streptopelia decaocto. The sequence continues at coordinate 76,717,313 of NC_138663.1, read as the reverse complement.
CAGGGCAAAAAGCTTTGGGATGCAGTTCCTATTGTCCAGTTTTAAAATTTTAAGGAAGTTGATACCTGAAGTATAACAAATTTATACTTAGAACTTAAATCTTAAGCAGTCATTTCAATATTTTCCCTGAGTGGGGTTGAAGGCAGCAGGAGCCCTGAGTGAAATCTGCTGCTCTTCTGTTTCTTCTCAACTCTCTTATTTGTCACTGGATGCTCTTACAGGTGGGATCTCAAGCTCCCTTTTCCTCTGCTGTGGTAGCCAAGTAGTCACACAAAATGTCTGTAAAGCCAGTCAAGCCATATGTCAGCTGTTAGTTACTGCCTCGCACAGGGAATAGAGGCAAATGGCAAGAATCAATGACAGCACTGTGGCTTCACATGTCACTCTACCACAGCCTACCTGAAAAGAGGAAACTTTGTTAGTTTGCAGAATTATCTGTCTGTCATAGGTGCTCTTGATTTTCTTACCCATACAAGAGTTTCAACAGCAGAACAGCAAGTTGAAAGAAAGAAGAGTGACTGTGCTTGCCAGAGCTCCCCAACACTCTAGGAATGATGTTGTTCTGCAGCACTAGTAAGGCACATGCACTTCTTGGGTGAAGGATTAGGGCTGATGGGAATCAATACATATGACCACTTAGAATGTTGTACTGCTGTATCATATGAGAGAAAGCAAACACATAGAAGGCAGCATGAAAAAAAGAGGTTTCTGAGACTGGGAGGATGAGCAGGGTATGTGTTTCATGTATGTTCTTTCTGATTATTTTCAGCTTTCCTCTCAGTTTGACGACAAGCCCAATATAGTTGCCCACTTCCATGAGTGGCAGGCAGGAGTGGGTTTAATACTGTCTCGATCTCAGAAACTTCCTGTTGCCACAATTTTTACCACCCATGCGACTCTGCTTGGGAGATACCTGTGTGCAGCCAGTATAGATTTTTACAACAATCTTGACCAGGTAAGAGAGATTTTCTAATTCCTTTTATTTTTTAAATTTTTTTTCCCCAGCTAATTAACTACCAGCTCCTTTTTGTTTACTGTGCTACAGCATATATTGTATATTCTGTCTTGTGTGATCACTTATGATTGACCCACAGCTGAGTGATAGGCTATCCATTCCAGAGCGCGACAAATGGTATTTGTAAGACCACGAGGTGTCTGGGCATGAGTGCCTTTATCTTTGTGTCATCTCACAGATCCTACAGCTCAGTTAGAGTCTAGAATACTTGTAGTACCTTCAGTGAACTTTGATTTACCAGAATTTCACTGCAGAGTACTTAAACTCATTCAGCCTCCAGTCAAGTCAGTGCCTTAGTCCAGTCCACTGTTATATGGAGCCATATTGCAGCAGGACAGGACTGTTAACAGAGATTCTTAACCTTCTTTTCAATGGCCTGGGACATTTTCTAAAGCTAAGAGAGAGTTAGAGAGTTACAGCTCCAGACATCACTGCAAGTCAAGTGTCCTTGAGAATCTTCCTCTTTGTGTTCAGGAAAGGGAATCAACTCAAGTACTGGATGCTACAGTTTTGGTGTTACTGTTAGCAACGTAACCAGTGAATGTAAAACCTATTCATCATATGACACTTCAGGTGCAGCTTCTTAATGAAAGGCAGTAGAAAGGTGCACTGTTTCTTAATGAAAGGCAGTAGAAAAAATAGACAATAGCCCTCTTCTTGCTGAAATTACTCTGGAATTGTATATATGTGTGTATATATCTATATCTATATCTATATCTATATCTATATCTATATCTATATCTATATCTATATCTATATCTATATCTATATCTATATCTATATCTATATCTATATCTATATCTATATCTATATCTATATCTATATCTATATCTATATCTATATCTATATCTATATCTATATAGATATATATATAATTTTTTTTCTCCAGCCAACTTCTTAATTCTTGCAAGTCATAGTAAGTCCTTCTACTTTCCAGTTTTTTAGCCTAGGCTTAATGTGTAACTGGGAAATATAGGAAGTATTTTCTGAGTTAAAAAACCCCACATCTGTTTCTTGGAATTTTTGTGAACTGGCTGGTGGTTTTGGTTTTCACTATTCTTTCTCCAGTTAAAACACAACACAAACCACATTTCAAGGACCCAGATGTCTTCAGCACTACCTTCGGAAGAAGTATATTACATGGTCTGGGATTTCTGTTATGGTTACAGACAAACTGAGTTCAAGAGATTTTTGCATCCCAGCTTTTATTGAGGATAGAGGTAGTTAAAAGGCTAAACCAACTTGCCTTATTCACTGCCTGTGCACTTCAGTGAAGAAAATTGCTCAGTTGGCACAAGCTTCAGTGTCTTCCAAAGACAAGACCCAAGCATTAGTGTTCTACTGACATTATTCAGAAGCACAGAATAGATTGTACTGCAAGGAAACAGTCACTCACCTTACTCATCTTCTTTTTTTCTTCTTTTCCACCAAAGACAACTACTGAACCTACTGAACATACTAAAAAACCATCTCCTTTCATTTACTCATATGCATGTAGGCTCTCTATAGTGTCAGTCTCCTCACAGTCCGTGTAAGACAAACGTCCCCAAATTACTATCTGCAAGACCTATCTCCAACTATCAATCACCTAGGCAAATTAGTCTCCTAAATTAAATATGTTTGTTAGGTGCACTAATGAGGCAGCATGAATAACCCAGTCATGCTGTCAGACCCAAGTTTCAGGACTCCAGACATGTATTCTCCTTATGTGTACATATGCAAAATACATATATTATGTGAAATCTAGTTTTAAAGTCACAGTATTTTTCACTGGAGAGAGCTAGATTGAAAGAACTAAAACCATGTGGATTCAGGTTTAACACTTGGGAAAGTGGGGACTTTTCAGCAGTAACTTTACTCATTCACCCTTGCACTCTTACACATAATTTCTTAGTAAAGAAGCTATAGTAAAAAAAAAAAAGGAGGGGTGCATTTAAAATGGGAAATTAGAGGTTAAAAAAAGTGTATGCTGATTGTTTTACAAACTGATGCTAAAAATAGTATGTCAGAGCCTTGCCTTGCTTTTGTAAAGGAAATTCTAAAAAAAAAAATTGGTTTGTTTTGTATTCTGGTTAATTTGGTGAGCTACAAGTAGTCTGGCAAAATAGTCTGCTTTTCTCAAAAGCAACTCTTTTTTCCTTTCATGGTAGCTTTGGGGCCCTCACTCTTGTCTGTGTACTCAAAAGAAAAAGCAATGATGTTACATTTGAGAAGACAGAGATTTTAGTGGATTTATAATCTAATCACAGTATTAATATAATTTTTACAGTTCACACATGACATGTCCACCTTTATGTGTTAAAGTACTGTTCATCCTCCTGCAAAGCTTCACAAGTTCTGTTGGTAACTATCAGCTATGTGATAAATACAGAAATTTCTATTCAGCTTTTATTTGAAGAATATAAGGAATGAAACATATATCCGTTTAAAGTATTATTATAAACTCCTGTAAATAATATTTAAGGGAGGAAAGTTGTGGATTTCTAGTCCTTAATGCTTTATGCCCTCTTTGGAGAGACTGACATTTAAAGCTGCTTATAGAGAAAGTGGTGCCAAGCTGTTACACTACTGTTTAACATGCTTATAGTGTGCTAAAGCTGGCTTAGAACACCTGCTAGAGAGACCACTACTCAGCCTTCTGAGGCCAAGGGCTTTTCTGCAGTGTGGGAGGATGGAACAGTGAGATTCACAGCAAAACCATGATGTGATCGTTTGCTGGCTGATAGAAGATATTCACCTGGCATCTTCATAGTCTTTTCTCTCTCTCCTGTCACAATGCCCTGGGTGTGTGTGACCAGTGTGTTGTTCCTCACCATAATATTTCCTGTTAGCCCAGTCACTGTAACATGTTTTCGGTTTGTCCTTCACTGTCCATCAGCCCTTCCTGCTCTGCTCACACACACATGTGCACATGCCCACACAGTGCAGCACTCTTCCACTTCAATGTTAAACCACCACCGTAGATAAGCAGGACTAGAAGATATGGGTTGAAAGATCTCTTTTTAAAATATAAAGGGCTACTGAGATTTTCTTTCTCTGGATTCCAGAGTGGAAATAGCACCACCACTTTAATTCACCTTCCTAGCAAAGCTCAGTATGTGCCAGTTGGCACAAGTATAGAAGGTACAAATGTATTCTCTGAAGTAAGCCAGTGAGGTCAGTAGCTTTAGATGAGGGAAGACTTTGGCCCAAGTCCCAACCTGTTTGGAGTTAATAATTCTTACATAATTGTGATGATGGCAGCCAGTGAGATTATACTAAAAATGAAGACCTTTCCATCCCACCTATTGGTAGACAAGGAATTTGAACTTCAGGCCTATCTTCGACTGTTCCTTATCCCACTGCAGAATCACCTTGTGAACATGAGCGTGCCACCAGTTTTAAAGACTGGAAGAGGTCATTTCAGTCTCTTCCTAAAATCCTCAGCTAAAAATTAGTGCATCAAATTTATACCTTTTATTTGAGATGATACAAACTACTTACGAAAACGTTACCTACTCTTGAGGTAAGGCTCAAGTGGTGAGGGGAATCTATATTATTTATGCAAAGGTGTCACAAAGTTATTCATTATCAAAATTATACATTTTGATTCCAGTTTGAATTTGTCTTAACTTCCATTGACTTCCATAATACTTTTTTCTCTTTATGAAAGCATAATCTAGTATCACTATTTAGAGATTCTATGCAGACAAATAGTTTATCTGTCTTTCAGAAAAGTCTTTATGTAGCTAGCATAGTCTTTCCTCCTTTTCCATTCTCAAAACATCTTTCTTGTGCTTTTTAAAATCCTTTGCAGTTTGCCCGTATCATTTTCAAGTAGGAATGCCTGATTTGGAATTATTTTTTTATTACTTCAATGACAGTTCACTGTTTCCAAGAGAAATTTAATGCTAGTATGCCATAACTGCTTGATATTCTCTCCTTTCTGCATTCAAAGATCATCTTAGCTGTCTTAACCAGAATGTCACGCTGAGAAGTTCAGTGACTACCTACCGTGTCCTCTAACATGCTAAATTTTAAGACGTGAATGAAATGCTACATTTATCACATAGATCCATAGAGAGGACATAAATGAGCTGCAGTTTTTCCTCAATAAAATTGCAGCAAATGCAAGTTTTACTCCAAAGTGTTATGCCTGTGGAAGATCTTCCTGTTTTACTTTGAAATTAGAGTGGCCTTATAAAGGAGAAATTTTCTCCTCTAATCCTTGCCATCATGTAAATTTCAATAATCTGCTTGGTTTCTAACAGAGTAGAGGATCCTCACTGGGAGCAGTGGGATGTTTACAGGGAAGTGGATTTTGAAGTCTTTAGTCTTAAAAGTCACTGAGGGAAGAAATGGTTGAAGTCGATCATCTTAAGCATATTTTCCAACTTAAATGACTCTATAAAGAGTTAATCTGCCTTAGATCTGTTTTTCTCTTGATGCAGCTTTTATTTGTGTTTTTGCTAGTGTTCCCATTTGCTGATAACAGCAAACACAAGTAAGTGTGATGTACTTCATAGATATATTGCTTTGTCCTTGCTGAACCTGAATGCTATGGAACATAGCTCACAGGTGCCTGAACTAGGGCAGGCAAGCATTCAGACAGCAGAGCTGAATGCTGAACAGAAACATTGGTTTGGGGTGAAGAGCAAACTACCTACACTGATGTTCTGCTTCATTTCTGTGTACTGGCTCAATACAGTGCCATGCCCCGTGTTGCCTCTAATTCTGGAGCTAATACTGTCACAGCAAGCTCAGCTGTCTTTGCACAGTGCTGTGTGAACTAAATCTGTCTTCTGCACTGTCTCATCAATTAAGTTCCATTTAACCTGCCCTTCAACTTGTCTAAGGCTTATTTGCTGGAGTCACTTGTCTAGCCTGCCCAGAGGTACACAATGAGGCTTCTTACTCCACACTGTAAGTGAAGTCAAAGGTCAAGATCTCGCTTGACCAATCTGTCAGCAGTTTCAAACCACTGAGAAATTAGCGTGCTCAGTGGATAATAGCACTTAAGTTTCCCAGCAAAACAATTGTAAGATATCTATGTCTACATCTATATCTATAGCTACCTAAGTAAAAATTAAAAATTATTTGCTTATATCTTGTTCCCTGAAATGGTTCACATTTGCTGAAATTTCTTAAAATATGTTCTATACCAACCTTAAGTATGCACTCAGCATGAAGAGTCACAGTCTAAATAGCTTTACTTCTAGCTAAGTTCTAAAGCAATAAAAGCAACCAGCCGTGGCAAAGGTCAGATAGTCCTAACTATAGAAAGTGCTGTCTGCCCAGCCTATGATAATGGTTAAATCTATTATGGTCAGCAAAGTTACAGAGTCAAATGCAATCAAAATCAGACTGTGCACCTGGCATTAGGCAGTGATAATGACAGATCTCGTTGAGAGTCATTGTCACTCTCCATGTAACTCACATGGTCTATTTGGTGCCTGCGCTGTTGACCTTAGGAGGACAACCCTTCTGTTCCCAGAAGTGAAACATCATGTAGGACTAAGAGGATTGTAATTTAATTGTAGTCATTGACACCCCATTAGCATTATTCTTTTTTAGGCTATGCTCTAGCGGTTTTGCAGTGGGCATCACTAGTGAATGTTCAAACTGTTAAGCATAGGCTCAATAGGTGTTGTGTGTTTTCTTCCCACCAGGAAAACATAAGCTCAGTAAAAAATGGGGTAGCTGCAAGATTTAAAGTTGATTTAGAAATACTTTGGCATTTGGGATGGTCTTATCTAGCAGTTTGACTTACATCTGCCTCTAGAAATTAAGTTCAAATTGAAGTAAAAGGAGCAGCAAATAATAGCAGTGGAGTTGGAGGAAGAACATCAGAAAATATCTCATTTCCTATTTTCTTCGTTTCCTCAGGATTTGTGACTGAGCTCTTGCCTACACGATTCCCAGCATTCCACCCAGTTCCTAGGTTCTCTCCTCATCTCCATTCCTTTTTTCTTCTCTCCCCTATACCTTCAGTTACCAACAACTTCCCTGCTCTCCCAAGTTCTGCAACAAGGACAGGCAAGATACATGACCTGTCAGCAGGTAGCACAGATCCTTACCTTTCATGGATCGTCAATCTAGGTCTCCCTCTATTGCAGAGCTACCATTTTTCTTCACAAACATGTAGGAACTGAGATCTCTCTTGCTCCTTCAAACTCCTTGAGGTTGATAAAATGGTTCAAAAAACAAAGAGACAAATGAACAGCCTAATCACATGATTCTTATTCTCTGGGGAAATCAAGCTTAAGATCAGAGACCTTCTTTGTGCTAATAAGTCTGATGAGCATATCACACAGGTGTCTTTTTCTTTATTTTTATTATTTAACAGTTTGACATTGACAAGGAAGCAGGAGAGAGACAGATTTACCATCGGTACTGTATGGAACGGGCATCTGTACATTGTGCCCATGTGTTCACTACAGTCTCACAGATAACAGCTATAGAAGCAGAACATATGCTTAAAAGAAATCCTGGTAAGACCTGAATTGTGTTCTTATTATATTTCCTCTGAGTACCTACATTTCCTCAATATAATAGAGACAGGTATGCAATCATGAAAATCATAGAGACAGGTATACAATCATGAAGAGCAAGTACACATGCATAGATATGTCTGGCTACACTACAGAGAATAACCAATTTTCAAAAGAAAAGTGCAGATAATATCATTTGAAGCACATTCTAGTAGGATATGTAAATCCAGAAGAAAACAAGCAGCATTTAATAACTGCTTTCAGTACCATTTCAGGAGAGCATTAGTTTAACTCCATAGATGTTAGGCTTTCTTTGCAGGGACATCTCAGCTTCAGGAGTCTTGTCTATAGCAGGGTTTCCAGTGATGGTAATATATTCAGGTCAACTGATGAAAGCAGGAGCTGGAATCTCTGTAATACATTTCACCAGCTGTTACGGTGTGAGGTTTGTTGCTAAAGATGAGTGATATATTCTTTTAGAAAAATTATTTTAGCAAAAAGTATCATGTGCAAAGCAGAATGTTAGATTAGTTTTGTCTTCCAGTGCTAAAGCTCTTTTTTTTTACTTAATGTTGAAAGAATTGAGAAGACTAAAAACAAACCATAAATCAATACAGTCCATTTCCCTGTATCTGTTACACCTAGGAGTAGCAGTGTGGTTGTGATCGTCATGATCTTAGGACCTAACCATTATAAGTTTCATAGAAAGATATAATATTTTCTAATAGACCAGCCAGTACAGTTTGAAAAAATAGTCGTGTGCCCAACAGTTTGTCTGATTTTCCCATTTGTGTTAGTCTAATAAAATATGGAACTTACCAACAAACCTTGTCACATTCCATACATGGAGTTTGAATGAAGTCATGATCCCTGTTTGATGTGTCATTAAAGCTGTCTTTACATCAGCACAGTGCTATATAAGGACAAGCCAAAATACTCCATCTGCAGGTAAGTATCATGGGGGAAATACTGCAAAACAATTTTTAGACCATTTAGCGGGTATGTTCACTTCTTAGTTGGATATTTTAAGTATAAAAATGCTCCAATGACTTGGGTGTTTTTTGGTTTGCTTATTCTTTTTAGATTTTTTTTTAGGTTAATTGCAGAACTAATTATAGTTCGGGACAGTTACCCCTGTAAACTTCAATGCTTCAAACCACATCGTGGTTCATGCATCAGGACAAAAGAGAAGTTGTCGATTGGATCCTTTGCCTCACTCCTAACTAACTGTCAATAGGATGAATTTAGAAGATCTTTCCTTTTAATTTTAAACATAATAGCCATGTCTTAAAAGTGATTTAAGTGTTCAGTCATCTAATTTGGGATATCTCTGAAAGATCTTGGTTTTTTAGCAAGTGCAGAGTACTTGACCTCTGAAACTTAGACTTTTGAAGCTGTTTTATATTGGCATGAGGCCTCTTCCCACAACAGCTACTCTTGAAAATCAGAGTTTATGTTTTGAGATTTCAGGAGACTGAAATAAGTCTGAATCAGTTTTAATTTGGGAGAGAAAATCTGCAGACTGCTCACAGATAGAACATCAGTTGAAACTGAAGAGAATTACATACACAGAGATTCATAGGCCTGAACTTCTTTTGATTATTCTTGCAACTGTGAAGAAACCAAGTAAATATACTTAATGTTTGCATAAAAAAATGTTCACACATATCATGCTTCATGTTGACAGAGCTAGATAGAATAGGAATTGCTACCCCAAATCCTAGGAGACTATTATAAGTGGAAAATATGTTCTGATGGGAATAAGTACTTTAATAGTTTATTTGAATCTCAGACCACAGATAAACTGAGTAGGAGTCTATTCTTGTAGTATTTATTCTCTCTGAAGTTGTGAAATCAGCATAGACATTGGATGTTCAGAAAAATCAACAGTCCTTCAGTAGATCATTTAGCTTGAATTCTGCAAAGGAACATGAATACTGAAATAATTTGTGCACTTCTCAATCCACTTTAAAAATAAACTTTTAGAAGGGGGATGCAGAATCAACACAATTAACTTTCATTTGCGTTTGAATTTGTTGAGAGGTAAGCTTTGTAACAAAGTTGTTAACTAAAAATAACTGAGGAAATGTGGTAAGTAGAGCAGTCTCTGCTACTGTTCATTAATGTTGAACTTGGAGTATAACTCAAATTACAAATCTCATCGCTTGGAAAAGCCCCTTTAAAATTCAGGAGACCTGATTGCATAGAGAGCTTTTGCACCAGGACAAAGGACAATTAGTTAGTCTAAACCTGGCAGAATTACTGCTTGCATTGCCCTAAATTCACTTGCTGCTGATTTTATTTGATCAATAGTTTATCAAACCATATTTGTCAAAAGCTTAAGTATCCAATGTTGAACTTGTTCTCTTCGACATATCATACAAGATCATGAGTTATATTCCTGTGATTTGAAAGCTGATATAGGATTTCTAATGTTTTCATTCAGATACAAAACATATGAAAAATATTTCTCATTAGCAGTAGAGAAGACTTTTAATCAACATTCTAAGAGACTTAGGTATTAGTTAAATTCTAAATCTAGACTTCCTATCTCTATATTTTTGATCAAAATCTTAGAAGTAAACCCCCAAAAAAGTACAAGAGAACCCTGAATCTTAGTGATTTACCAATCAAAACCAGAGTACTATGCTACTATTATGTAAATCAATGTCAGTTTCTTTCCTATAAAAATAGAAATAAAATCATTCTGATTTGACCTACTTGGGACAGTTTTAAAACAACAATGACATTAGTTCATTAAACAACAAAAACCCCAAAACACTTAAAATAGGGACACAGCTCTCTTTCCTCACTTTTTCCCTAGGGCAAGGGCAAATTGCCTTACATGTATTCAAAATATTTTTGTATGTTAAGCAGAAATGATGAACTATATACTTTAGGGCACCACACCTGTTCTGTACCTCAAAGGCTTCAACAAGAGACAGACTGAGCCCCTGTCCTGATGAAAGGGCAAATGAAGCTGCAGTTGGAACAAAGAGCATAGGAGTAGGTTGTGTAAAGGCTGCTGCTGATGGGTGAGAGTTTTCAAATCTCTGATAAATAAATGTGAGAGAGTGGATAGAAACTGACCAGCCACACTGAAGTCAAGGATTCTTACTTTATTGGGAAGAGCTTGAAGTGGTTGCAGTCTCAAAGCTGTGTGTTGCATGAGCCTGTTCTTCATGCTGAATGAGAAGCAGGTCAGAGGAAGGAGACCATATGTTTTTGGTAAAGACAAAGAGAAATAGAGGGTGTTTCTGCTCTGTTGACTCCCCACTCATACGAGGCCACACAGGGCTTTGTTCAGAGCAGCTCCTAGTGATGGGCAGCAGAAGAAAAGAACACAGGTTTTCTTGTTGGGCCCACCAATCCGCTCCTTCCTTGTCACTGAGAACCAAATCTCAAGTACATAACAAGTAAAGATTTCTTGGTAAAGGCTGGTCTTCAGTTTGAAATGTGGTATTTCAAGACAGATCCATCAGAATTTTTGGTATTGCATAGTTACTGATAAAAGTTATATATTAATCTGCTGTTTAACCCAAAGACTCCCAAAACACTTTACAAGGTAAAGACTAATCAGAGATCACTTACCTGGCAGGGAATTACATATACTGCTAAAGCAGACTGTAAATTTCAAGGAAGTAATTAAAAATGGCCATTGCATGAAAAATGTCAAGCAAGTTTACTGGACAGCATGTGGAGAACTGATTGTACTTATTTTAAGATCATCTCGTATGTAATCAAACCAAAAGAGCCATAGAAATTGTAAAGAAATCTCCCTAAGTCTCTCTGGAAATAAGAGACAGTTTTATATTAGGTTAGATGCTTAATGCTAGACATAAAACCTCTACTTTTAGTGGAAGGGATGGAAAACCCTGGATGCCAGGCTGAAAGACCATGATGGAAAGAATATTCAAATCCTGTATCAGTGGCAAGCAAGAGACTGTCCTCCCAACAGTAACCCTGATGACTGGGGTTGAAGTTAACCATGTGCACTGAGATCAAAGGAGATGCCATTTTGTTTGCATGAACTGTGTGTGGTCAGCAATGATTTCTTACTGAAGGTCCTTTGGATGATGCATAGTATTTTAAAAATTACTATAGTTAATGGTTGTGGTTGCTAGACACCTGATGACACTTGCCAGGAGAACAACTATGAAATCAGCAGTAGTGCATTCTCTAATAATTAGTGCTTCTTGCTTATTTGAAGATTCTTTGTATTTGAAGAATATCTGGTGTCATGAATTAGCAGTATAAGTCTGCTGAAGTCAGCTGTGTTACTGTGAAATACATCTGCAGAGGAACTGGCCGCCCCTTTCTTTTCTATACATGGAATTTATAAGCCAACTCTAAGAAAAGGTCATTCTTTCTATTTACTTCAACTAGATTTAGGGCAAGCCTTTAAACAGCTGCTGTGCTCTACCAGAAAGGTGAAGAGTGACTGAATTTCAGTATTGGTTGTATCTCCTTAGAAATCTATGTATGTCCTATAACTCTATCTTAGAAGACACTGGAAATGAATGAATTTTAATTGTAAGGTGCTTTGGAATCTTTGAGGAGAGTAGCCATAAAAGAGTAAAGTATACTATTTTGTGGGTATTTTTAGGAAAAATCCAATGGATTACTGAAAGGTGGTCTTCTTGACAAGGTTTTTTATTTTCTCTCTTTTCTGGTAAATCCTTAGAAGTCTTGAACGAACAGAGCTCTCTTGTGCCATGCAGTAAACAAGTGCATAGTACAGCACAGTTTCTGCTTTCAAGAGCTTTCAATCTATACTGATAAGCAGTCAACAGTGATATTAAGCATAAAGAGGTAAAGGGTTTATTGCACAAAAAACATATGGCTAAATGGTGACATTAGTTAAATCCTGACAGGACAAAAGGGCATGGGGCGATCTCACTGTTCAGAGGGTCTATGCTAATGTTCACTACAGGTCAAAATGGTACAAAACCACCTCAATGCTACAGACAATTGAGTGTCACATGCAGTAGCTTTGTGGAGTAAGTTGGTGGAGACCATTGTGTTAGACAGTGCTGTACCCTGTCCAGGAGTAACGAGTACATAACCTGTTCACATACTGACAACTGAAGGACACATTGATTCTCTCCTTAAAGGTTTCTCTGATTCTGAAGATTTCTACCTGTGCCTTTTCTCTACTTTTTCAGATGTTGTCACCCCAAATGGCTTGAACGTTAAGAAATTTTCAGCAATGCATGAGTTTCAGAATTTGCATTCCATGTACAAGGCTAGGATCCAAGAGTTCGTTCGAGGCCATTTCTATGGGTATGCTTTTACTTTTCAAAAACTAGCAATTGTTGTCCAACACCGTTTCAAGCAACAACCAAACCAGGAAGACTAACAGGTACTTCATAGAGGAGATGAAATGTTACCGACTTATTCAAGTATCTGTCTGGGATTTCTCAGTCAGAGGCTAAAGAAATCTTAGACACCAGTTCTAAGTCTGCTTAACAGATTGTGGGATCAGGCAGAAGGTCTTGATTTTTTTATTATTTATCCAAGATGCAGTTCATCAGATTGAGATAGTAATCTTAATTTAAAGAATAACAGAAAAGCCTCACTTTCATTATTTTCTTGGGATAATAAATTCCTCCAGAATAGAAAGCTGGTTTGTGTTCTGTTTGATTATATCTTGAGAAATACTTTGTACTTGTCTGTTTGTTTGGTTGGTTTCAGCCACCTTGACTTCAGTCTTGAAAAGACCTTATTTTTCTTCATTGCTGGGAGATATGAGTTTTCCAACAAAGGAGCTGATATGTTTCTAGAAGCCTTATCAAGATTAAACTTTTTGCTGAGGGTAAGAAAGCTTCTGCAAATGTAGATAACATAAAGCTTATGCTGAAACTTACAATACTGTGGAAGTCACCCACAAGAATTTCCATGCCATACTCTGGTTTATAGGAAAATCACTATGGGATATTCAGAGTTTTCATAAAGCTCTGTCCCTGAATTGTCAGAGTATATAAGAATCACAGGCTGCTTAAAAGTTTGTGCCAGATGAGAAAATATGTGCATGATTTTTATTTTTTTTGCAGTTTATGTTCACGTCCTAATCCATGGCCTCTAAACCAAACTATTGCCCAAATCAGAATTGGGTGACATCTATTTACCTGTATCTATTATCCTCAGCTATGTCTCTGACTTGACAAAAAACTTCACAGCTAAAGGGGGAGATAAAAGATCAGAGTCTTTGTGGACAGCCAAAGTGTGTTGGCTTTGCCTGTGAGTAATTCTTACTGTTATATTTGGCTCTGATACCTTGTGGTGAGATTTTTTTTTCTCTTCATCTTGTGTCTATGTAGGTGCATAAGACTGATGTTACAGTTGTTGTGTTCTTCATCATGCCAGCAAAGACAAACAATTTCAATGTGGAAACCCTGAAAGGACAAGCAGTTCGGAAGCAGCTCTGGTAATTGCTGTTCTCACTGAGAGCCTTGTACAGTGTATTGAGGAGACATGCAAAAGTTTCTAATGAAGAATAATGCTCTTTCTTTTTACTCTGCTAAAATCAAGGGTTGTGGGTAACTAGAATGTATTTGTGCAGATGAAAGAGTTGGGAATGATAAATAAGAACAAATACATATATATATATTTTGTCCTACCTTATTTTTAGTAAAATTGTTTTGCCATTCTTTGTAACAAATTAGCAAATAGTGCTTGTTTGGCAGTAACAAAGTCAAAGGTTCTAGAAAATCTGGTGTTCTGGATGTCTTCTGACTGTTTCTGATACTCCATTTAGACGTGCAATTGAGTTTCCATAAAATAAGGACCACCTGCTAATTTGTCCGAGTGAGCTTCTCTGCCACTGGTGGGAAAAATAAATTAAATATACATCCTCTTCTATTTAGAAATATGGAAATTGTATTGTCTAATCCAGCAGGATAAGAGTTGATAACAATTGTGTACAATTTTCTATATAGCCTACAATAAACAATGGCTGTACTCAAGCAGTGAAACTTGAAGTTATAAAGAGAAAATTGTCTCAGCCCTCCCCAGTTTAACTGTTTTCATTTTATAACTTCCCAAACAAAAAAGAAAAGCAGGAGCAGACTTAACCTTCACCTCACTTTAACTGCTATGTGATTCTACATAGGAAAAGACACATGTTGTGAGGAGCTTTTACACTGAGAGACGTGGCAAAACTGAAGGTTCAAACTCAGAAAGAAAGTCAGTGATGAGTTATCACGGATGAATTTTCTTTAAAGGAGTGAGAAATGCCACTTCATGCAGTGTATTTACAGATTAATTATCTAAGCAGGGAAATGGAAACGTGCGCTTTATCAGGTAGCTGAAATGGTTAAACTCTACTGCAGATGTAAGGAGGCTGGTCTTAAAGCTAAGGGACTAAAACCCACAAGACCTATCTTCTGCTTTTATGCCTGTGTCTCACTATGTTTAACCTCCTTCTGATGCCAGTTCTATATTTATAAAATGATAGAAATCTAAACGACTTGGAGATCTGTAGATGAAAGGCTCTGTGTTAAGAGAAGGATACTGTTTTTCTTGTTATCTCATTAACTGCCTCCAGCAGATGATCTCTGTCTCAGTTTCTGGATAACAGTAATCTAGTTGAAGTCTTTGATTGACAGATACTAAACCTGCATAAAACCAGTGACAGAAATAGTTTAACAATGGTCATTGAAATAATTTAGCTTTTGCCATGAAGTTTCATCCTATGTGACTTCAGGATGCGTCTAAGATGAGGGAAGCGAATCATCCTCTGAAATGGACTGTCACCCTTTGCAGATGTGTGGAGGATCTGCACAACTAGCTTAAAATGTAGATGGTAAAGCAGGGTAACATAGCCAGAGTTTTTAGTGAGAACTCTGTATGCAAGAACTGTAGGAAAATAATGTGTGTGCAGGGAGAAACAGTCGTGCCTGCAACAGGTGCTTTTGGCCTCTGCTTTGTCCTTGATGTAAAGTATGTAATGTTTTACAATAATCCAACAGCTACATATTAAATAAATAATATATGAATATTAGGAAAGTTTAAATTAAATTAAATACTCAGAGATTTTTCCCTGTTGTGTCTCTATTACGTGGTTACTTCTCTGATATTCAGTAACATAGGCATGATAGTAACGGTAAAAGTAAACTTGAAAGATGTGAAATTATGCAATAAATACTGTTTCTAGCTATTCTTCCCACTGTGCTCTATGAAAATCAAAAGACCCTCTGCATCATCATGTGTAGCATTATCATGGTCATGATCTGAAGCTCCTGGATAAAACCACCCGATATCAGCATTACATAACAGTATTAGATTATTTTAAGAATGTCACAGATATTACATACAAGAAGAGGTCAACACTTGTAAAGGAATAGATGATAGCTGACCTGGAATATAAAATTCCTCATTTCGTCTGCTTCTGAAAAAGCGGTCTATCCTATCTGGGTTAAGTTTTGGCTATTGTACATGTCATAAGTCTATGAAAATATATAGCCATGAGAGGATTATCTTGCTGGAATTTGGATCAATTTGGTTTGACATTTAGCTTCTTTACAACTTTTCCAAAATTAGCTGATATGCTATTGTGTCGTGTGAGTTGGGAGATAGCAACTAACAGGTTTGTGGATTCTCAGCTTGGTAAAGTTTAGGATTTCACTTAACAGGTTTTGTCTTTGCCCAAAATATAATTTTTAGAAATCAGAAAGGCAGGAAGAGTTTTACAAAGTGGGTGTTTTACTCAATTTGAGAATGAGTTTGCTATTTTGACAACGGCACTTCCAGCTATACTTTCAAATTATTTCAGCTAGGGGCAGGATAATATCATGGCTCTTTTCATTTAGAAGAGTTGTTCACTGGAGTTCTATCTTAGCTAAAATGACATATTTGTCTTGCACAGGCTTTATTATTAGCTTAAAAAATGGCCTGAGCTTTTCAGAATGTTTTTTGGTTTGCGAACTAATTTCTGACAAACTATTTTTTATTCTAACAGTTGCTTTCAAAAGTTTTTGAGTTAGGAAATAGGGAGGAAAGTGAAAGGAGAAGGTAGCTTTAAAATCCCTATTTGTTTAACTCTTTTATCTTACAACTTTCTACTAGGTCAAGTTAAATTGGAGACCTCTCAGTCTTGATTAGTGTTCAACGATCATGTTTCTCTACATAAAGTCATATATATACTTTCTTTTTCATAGCTGAGATGAAGGCGTGGTCTACTGCTCAGAGCAAAATATTACAAGTAGTCACTAGTGAGGTCTGCTTTTGGCTTTCACAGTGCATTCATCTTTGGACACAGGTCAAATCCTCAGCTGTGTCGAAATCCATCCGTATGGCTGCTGGCTGGATAAAAGAGCTTTGAGAACCAGATTTCTGTCTGCTGCTGCATTCTTGATTCCATCAGTATACATGAAGACACAGTTTAATTTCCAACAGCAGGAATGTCTGTCATTCTGTCTGTGTCCTGGATTCTGCTGTTTTATACATATATTTTTTTATTTTCCTAGGGACACCGCACAATCTGTGAAAGAAAAGTTTGGAAAGAAACTCTACAATGCCCTGCTAAAGTGAGTGTGTCGGTTACTTTGCTCTGCCTTGCAGAGCCACATATTCAGCTGGTTTACCGGTGGTGTTTCTGTGCTTCTGCTCTTTGTGTAAGAAATTTTGACATCCATAGGAAGGGCAGAGGGGAAGAACAGAGGACCCTCTGTTCCATATACAGGTTACTTGTTCAGTAGGCGGAATCACAGAGAAAAAATTTGAAAGTATTAGCACCACATTGTGTAAAGAGTCTTAAGAGACATGGGGGATGTCTAAGTAACACAAGCACTTACTCGCTATCAAGAATGAGCTACATCAGCTTAAAAGAGCTCCAGAGACAAAGTGATATGTATTAGTGGTTTACTCAGACCCTTTCAAATGACAATTGGAAGTGAATGACCCAAAGTACAGATGAGATGACTGGAACTTCAACAAAAACAAGGTCTGTCTGAAAAACAGAAAAAAAGAACTCTTAAGCTTCTTTGGAAACTAATGGAAAGGTTGGTAGGTGTATGGGAAAACAAAATGTAGGTAATATAGAAGGGCCATGAAAACAAAGGAGAGATTCACATTGATGTCAACAGACTTCAGACCTTGTTTGCTGTTTCTTCATCTTCTTTATACAACTGATAATAAGTCATTTGGTAAAATAGGCTCTGTGTTGTCTCTGCAGAGGAGAAATTCCAGACTTGAACAAGATTCTTGACCGAGATGATATAACCATTATGAAAAGAGCCATCTTTTCAACTCAGGTCAGAAAATTTGTTATTTACACAAACATGTTGTATAAGTGATAAATATTGCTATGCACAAGGATTGTGGATGACATATAGTGATATGCATGCATTGAAATAGAAGTTTTAATCAAATATACTTCTCATTGGTAACATTTAAAGATCAGCTGTGATTGTATTTAATGATGTGACGGATGTACTCAACCCCCATTCCTGACAAATGAGAGGATTACCCATACTAATTCTTTTGAGAAATTTGTGGATATTCCCCCAGTCACATGCAGGACACAAAAACTCCTAACTCTTTTCATCTGCACCAAGTGTGAGATTTATGTAGTTCGTGAAGCCTGGATTAATCAATTTTTGTTAAATATATAAAATCAATCTTTTAAGGAGATATATTGTACTGACTAAGAACCTTTAAATAGTAGGCCTTTCTAAAAGTTAGTACAAATACATGTATTTTGAGGTAAATGAAACAAGTGCTATGAGAGATTCTATGGTCTCTTTTGTAGCCTTAGTTATATAGAAGACAATATTATATGATCATAACTTTCCCTTCTTCCCTTGAAATGAAAGGGTAAAAACCCATCCATACCGATAACAAAACCTCTCACTATCTTCCGCTACCCCTAGAAAATGGTAACAGGACTATGCCAACACTTTTGTCTGGCTTACGGATTGCCTTTTCTCTCTTTAGCGACACTGTCTGCCTCCAGTGACCACCCACAACATGATTGATGATACCAATGATCCAATCCTCAATACTATCCGACGCATTGGCCTTTTCAACAACCGGACAGACAGAGTAAAGGTACATTCTCTCATTTTCATTTTAGATATAGAATGGAATTTCTTTTAACAGTCTCAGTCTGGATCATTAGAATGGGGAGTGCAGTCAAATTCTTGATAGGCAATATTATAGTATTAGAGTAAGCACTTCTTCCCTCTTCCTCCCTTTCCAGGAACAACAACTAGTCACTTCACAGATATCCTCAGTTACTGCTTAACCAAGTTAATTTCAAATTAGAAATCTGATGTTAGGGAGTGGTTTTCATTGCTGCCTCTTGTAGTGAATGAGGAGCTACTACTCCTGAAATCCAGAAAGTGCCACAGGTCATTTGCACCCAGATGTAAAACTCTGTAATAGATTTGTGTAGTTAAAATTGGAGACCAAGAGCTTGAGCACAGCCCTTTCTGCAGTATTGGTTCACCTCTTAAGAGCAGCACCCTGACACTCAGCATTTGAATGTAGAAAGTAATCAGGACTTTGATCCTGAGCTGAAATGCTTCCTGTTTGTGCTGCACTCATGTTTACATCAACTGTTGAAGCTAAGTGTATGTAAATAAATCCTTTCCTTACTTACTGAGACACGGCAACCCTGGCTGTACATACAGACTGGGGGATGAGAGGCTGGAAAGCAGCTCTGTGGAGAGGGATCTGGGGGTTCTGGCTGATGGCAAGTTTAACATGAGCCAACAGTGTCCCTGGCAGCCAAGAGGGCCAACTGTGTCCTGGGTGCATCCAGCACAGCATTGCCAGCTGGGCAGGGAGGTGATTGTCCCGCTCTGCTCTGCCCTGATGCGGCCTCACCTGGAGCACTGTGTGCAGTTCTGGGCAACACAGTATAAAAAGGATATAAAGCTACTGGAGAGTGTCCAGAGGAGGGCTACAAAGTTGGTGAGGGGTTTGGAAGAGAAGCTGTATAAGGAGCAGCTAAAGTCACTTGGTTTGTTCAGCCTGGTGGAGACTGAGGGGAGACCTCACGGCAGCTACAGCTTCCTCACAAGGGGAGGAGGACGGGCAGGCGCTGACCTCTTCTCTCTGGTGACCAGGGACAGAACTGAGGGAATGGCAGGAAGATGTGTCAGGGGAGGTTTAGGTTGGACATTAGGAAAAGGTTCTTCCCCCAGAGGGTGGTGGAGCACTGGAACAGGCTCCCCAGGGAGGTGTCACGGCCCCAAGCCTGACAGTTTTCAAGAAGAGACTGGACAACACCTTCAGACACATGGTGTGAACTGTGGGGTTGTCCTGTGCAGGGACAGGAGTTGGACTCGATGATCCTTGTGGGTCCGTTCCAAATCAGGACATTCTATGATTACAGGTCTGTCTTGCCAGATCGCAGAAATGATCAGCTCTCATCACAAGTTTGCCAAAGCTTTTCTTAAATCTACCAATCTCTATCATTCTCTCTGTTAACTATGACTACCTATTCAAAGTAAAACCTAAAACTGCAAATTCTTCATCCTCCAAAGCTTCTTTATAAAGACAGGTCCATAGTATTTCTGACAAGGACATATCGCTTATTCTCAGTGTTTTGGCTTTAAATGCCATGACAATAACCAAGTAAACATTTTCCTCAACTTACTATTTGCTTCTTCCTGGCTTCACATATTTTCTGCTAAGCCTGTGTCTACACAGAACACAATATGGTAATAATATAGAAGATGTAACAAAAGTAGGGTGGAAGGATGCACTGTATATAAATGTAATTAAAAAATCCTCAGAACTAACTGCTTGAAGTCATTAGAAAGCAGGATGGCATATAACACTGCGGACACCTCTTCCTGCTTCTCAGGAGACTTGTTTGGCTAGTTTTAATATATGTCAAGTTTGTATAAAGCTCTCATTACCACTGGAAAATTACCTACTTCATGAACAGGCTTAATACTTAATGAGCTGAATGTCATGAACAAAAATTCTGTAAATTTCAAATGGAAATTAATTTTTATATGTATGATATATCCACACATACAGTTGGATGTGAAAAATAACCTCAGCAATGTCAGTGGAAAATCTTATTTGATTCACTGGGGTCAAATAACCTTGTGTAATGAGTTTACAGCCCATTTACTGGTTGAATGCATTCATGTGCTGATTTATTCAAATTAGTGTCATGACTCTATTATTAAGAAAGGATAAAAGCATGTTATTGACATGGAATAATGGCTGCAGTATGTTTCTGTGGGGAAAAAAGCCTAGAGAACATTAAACCCTTCCCTCACACTTCTTCCTCCCAAAGCAGACTGGACAACACACACGAGGCACTTCTCGACATAGCAATGGAATACGGAGCAGTGACCCCAAGCCCTGCAGAGTCATGCAGATAAATTATTAATAGCTCAGGTCCTGAAAGCAGAACATTAGCCTAAGTTAATAAGCTTTGTCTTTCAGAAAGATTAGTTACCCTAGACACAGGATTGTGATGATGAGGCTGTAACATGTCTGGTTTCAAAATCTTCTCAGTTCTTGAGAGATCCATTGAGGACCATAAGCATTCCTATATTTCAGTTGGGTGCTGTGAATCTCAGAAGTGCTGTATTCTCCTGAGGCCTCCTCTGCAACAAGACATCCCAATGCTCTATCTTGGTACAACAGGCCAAGAGAACCAATTGAGTATTGCTAAATCCCACAGCCATCAGCATAATTCTAAATGTGCATGGTCTTCCTTGATGAAGCTGAAGATCCTTGATGAAGCTGAAGAAAAAGGGTTCATTATCAGTACTGTTTCTGGGACAAGATTGCACACAGGCAAGATACAAGATTGCACACAGACAGGATACATTTTAGTGTAGGAATTGAATTAGATAGCAAGTGGGCAAAGGACATGTTGTCCATATACTTAGGAAAATACCAGAGTGAAAAAAATTGCTTAAGCCTATTGATAATTAAAATGTATTGATGATAGTTTTCTTTCACCTCTAATGTAAGTTTTGAATATCCAGGTGATCCTGCATCCAGAGTTTCTTTCTTCGACAAGCCCGTTGTTGCCCTTGGACTATGAGGAGTTTGTCAGAGGCTGCCACCTTGGTGTATTTCCATCATACTATGAACCCTGGGGTTACACTCCAGGTAAGCAATCTGTACACTTAACTAATATTGAAAAATGAATATCCATTCTGTTGATGCAGAATAGCTTTGCAGCCAGTTTCTTCTGGAATGTTGAAAAAATTCTTTTGGCTGTTTCCTCTACAGTGTAAAGGTCTGTAATGCTGGCAAAATCTGGGGCCAAGGTGGTATAAAATGACATCTACCAACTGACAATTACTCACATTTGTCCCTGCGCTGGGCCCTTTCTCATACTAACATGGAATCTTTTGATTTTCTGTGGCTTTAGAATAAAAAATATTTTTATACTTAATTCTTAACTTGATTCAAGGGTTTTAAAAGATTTAGAGAAATGTACATATTGAAAAAGTGGGCAAGAAATCTGATACTACTGGTCAATGTAACTTCAGTGGATTTAATTCAAGATAACAATTATGTTTGATAGAATTATGTAACACCATATCTAAAATATTTGCCACAAATACATGCAATGGTAGAGAATCTCACAGAATTAAATGGAAATTCCTGAAGATATAGAAAGCCCCGATTTACAAAAGCCACTTAACGCCTGATGAAATCTGTGCAAACTATGAACTTGAATACATATGAAGATCATAGCCTAGGTGCCTGGGTTTTTTATGTCCCCAAAATACTTTCTGTAGTCTTGATACACATCTGAAAGGTGGAGTGCCCCTCTGAAGGCCATTTGTTGTACACCAATGAATCAGAATAGAAATTTTGCTAATTTAGTTGTTCTCCAGAGATATTTCTCTCCAAGTAAGAAAGCTATTCAATTCCAAGTAAGACAACTGTCTTGCATTCCAGCAGTTTCTCTTCCTGTTCTAATCTCAGCTAAGATATAAAGAAAGTGTGACAGCCAGGGGTGATTTTGAAGTGAACATTAAAGTAAACCAGGACAGAAAAATTAGACATGTACATAGCAGTTTCAAGGAAATCTGTGATTTACACTAGTTAGAACTGTAGTTTCTTTCTCCATTACTAATGCAAAAGTGATTCTCTTTGTTAATACCCGTTTATTCTCCCAGAAACAAAAAGTGACTTTTTTAAGGTAGATTTATAGCTCTATTTTATAGACAGTAGTTTTATTCTCATAATAATGAAGGCTATGTAGGTGACTTTCAGCATTTTAAAGACTAGAGTATTATTTTACCTGCATGCGATCTTAGGTTAGGCTTAAGTTAATGGGCAAAGACACTTTAAGCCTGAGCAAACAGTTATCCTTACTCACAGCTATGACAGACTAATTTTATAAAACTAGTTCCACATCTACTTTGTCCTAAGTTAATGATGGGGTTTGTCTTGTTTTGTTTTGTTTTTCTTGCTATACAGACCAGTTTACAAACAATGAATTTCAAAATATGAACTTTAACACACTCTTCCACTCAGGAGATTCAGTTTTGTAGATAGTTGTGAACTAATGAATATAAGTGTACAACAGGTTTCAATTTAAAATCCAAACAAACAGTCCAGACCAGATATTTAGGTTCTCTGCTTCAACTCTGGTCTCCCAGAAATTTTTCAGTTTAGCTGTTGAGAAACACAAAGAGACGTTTGCAAAAACAGTGTGAAATTTTCTCTTTAAAATTTCATTTTCTTTCTTCCTTTTTCTCCAAATCCACAACAAAGCATAATAGTTTTCACTTGACACTTTCAGAGCAGCTCTAGTGTTATGTTCTCTCAAGATGAAACCATTCAAAGCATGTTGCCCTGAAATGTTTTTTGTCCATTTCTTTTGGCAGCTGAATGTACCGTGATGGGCATTCCCAGCGTAACCACAAACCTTTCTGGATTTGGCTGTTTCATGCGGGAACATGTTGCTGACCCAGCGGCTTATGGTAAAGTTTTTAACACCGTATCAAAATACCACCTCTGAGTTTGGAAAGCAAAAAGTACAGCAATGATGCTGTTACCCCTCAATTTCATGCTTTCACTAGTGCAATGGAGTTCATTGAGGGAATATATTTGGAGCTCTGTAAATCTTGTTCTGTCGAATAGGCTATTCAAGCTTTCATATTTATCCAAACCTTTTCCAGGTTCTCTCTCTTTTGTCTTCCTTTAACTTTTTGTCCGCTTTATGCTTCCAAACACAGCATTCCTCATATCTACCCTGGGATCTCCCAGCATTTCCCTTTAATGCCTCTGGTTACAGTGTAACCCTTTAAGCCCTCCAAAAGAAGCAGTCAAAATCTACTTCTCTTTGAATGGTCCAAGAAGGATGTCCTGAGACTTCAAGGCCAGTGAAACTTGCCCCACTAAACAAAGAGTAAATTATCATGTAGACAGTAATAAAATAAACCTGTGAAAATAAAAGGAACGTACTTACAAATAAGAATCTGCTCTTAAAGACTTAGAAATGGTTCATGATTGTAGTGTGGGAAGGAGGAGGGCAGCCATGACAATACTGAAAATGTGCCCAAACTAAGGACTCTTTCTAAGTACCTTGGCTTGTCTGTACAACCAGGTAGTGACAGCTCCACACTAGTACCAACTGTGCCCTGACCTAGGGGCCAGGGGAGAGCCAGTTGCAAAATACAGCTACGCCTCCCTGGGTAGGCATGTCTGTGAGAGTCTTCAGAAAGGTTCAAAGACCGAAAGCACAGGTCACTTGCTCTTCTCTGCCAAAACAGAGATGTGAGCGTTGACATAACTTAGTGTACATTCCAAGGGGACACCGAGCACTTCAGTTAAGGTAGTTGTGTGTCTGTCTTGTCCATCAAGATAGCCGAAGTCTGGTACTCTCTTCTTCCCCAAACCCCAGTGTAACGAAGGTGGCAAGAATAAAGTATTGATCTCAACAAACTACGTAGATGCAAAATTTACCTTGGCCCTCTCTCTGCCAGAATTGTATATCAACTAATGTAAGCGAGTTAGCTATCTCTATGGAAACACTTGTGATTCTACAGAAAACATAGCCTCTCTCCTACAAGCTGATCCTGACCAGCCACACTTGTAAATTCTACTGCAAGCTAGGAAAGCATTGCATTATTTTTTTAAGCAGTGAGTATTTTTTAAATTACGGGAGGTAAAAACGAACTCCTGAATCCTTTTGGACATACTTACACACCAACAACAAACCCTCTGAGTTTTGAATAATTTGCTGAATTTCACCCTGAAAGGTAAAGAAAATTGAAAAAAGAAACTGAACAAAAAACACACTTATTTCTCTGCAGCCCTCCATTCCATCAGAATAGTAGCAACTGTTTCAGTTATAGCAGCCTTCTAACATTAAAAAGAACATAAAATACATGTAATGTTTGTAAGACTATGTGACAGAAAATAGAATGGAAATATGGGAGGTCATATCCCATTTTCAGTTCTACTCATCTTCACCTTTTTTGTGTCCTTCAGGCATCTACATAGTTGACAGGAGGTTCCGCTCACCTGATGAATCATGCAACCAGCTGACTCAGTTCCTGTATGGATTTTGTCAGCAGTCCCGTCGCCAGAGGATCATCCAAAGAAACCGAACGGAGAGGCTCTCAGATCTGTTGGACTGGAGATACCTAGGCAGGGTGTGTGAAAATATGTAATAGAGGTATTAAAAATTCCAAACACATAGGTCTAACTAACAGTCTTCAGCATCATCCTACAACACGGGGAGACATGTCTGTTCTGAAAAGCACCACTCAAAGGCACAAAAGGCAAAGCCTGCCTTTACACTTCAGTGTAATGCTTCCATTCTCCAGTGCCAAGAAGAAACATGACTTAACCGAATAGATTGGAGCAGAAGCCAGTCACACTGAGGTCTCTGCACTCCTTGCACTAAAGACAATGTGAAAATCTTGTGCCACTGACAATATTGGCAACCCTATACTAAGTAGGATTTATGCTCCAAAGTAATCTGGACTCTTTCAAAAATCCTACCTGTTCTACCTAAAATGCTTCTGGGCCTTGTATCTCCTCAACACTCACAATCTACATCTGTCCCTTTAAAGGCAAAATAGTGGTTTTAATTTGACATAGAAAACACTGCAGTGCCACCTTCTAAGAAGACAAGTAGCAAAGCAGTATTCTCAAGTCCACAGAAGCAAAGTTGATGTGCCAGTATCAGTTTTGTAACTATTTTGGACATTGTCCTGCGCTGATATCTGTGTGAGAACCTTTCTGTTTATATGGTTCCCAACACAGCATAAGACCCTGACACAACAACCTAGTTTTTTCTGTGCATGTGATGGAGAATCATGAATATAGTGAATACATACTTTTTTTTTCCAAATTTTTAAATACCAGGCCTCAGTAAACTCATGAATGTTATTTCTCTGCAACTGTTACACATGATTCCTGTGCAAGGGTGAGTCCAAAGTTTGTGTGCATACACACGCACACTTAAAGATGTGAATTTGCCTGATTAAAAAAGAGCCTGTTCTATCTTGAGGTTTAAATAACACCTATCACTCAATAAGAACTACACTAACTGAAACAAATGCTGATTTCCATCTTGATAAATCTTACTCTTACAGAAACCTTATTCAGCTTCTGTTTCAGACTCTGCTCCAGTGTGAGTCTAACATGAGTGGCTCACTATTTCACAGCAATGTGTTCATTAGAAGCAGCAATATCAGTTGGATTCTCCTTAGCTGAAAGCATGTTTAGCCCTTGTTCATCACCATCTTTTAGAAGATGCTCATTTTATGTTCCTTTTTTTTCCTGCTTAAACCTACACAAGACTTCCTTGACTTGTAAAGGCTTCTTCTCTTTTATGTTGCAGTATTACATGCATGCCAGGCACTTAGCCCTCAGCAGAACATTTCCAGATAAATTTGAGATGGAACCAAGTGCTCCACCAAAGGTAAAGTCTGCTTTTGGAGAGGAGTTCATCTGCATTTTAGCTACTTTACAAAGAGAGGGAGAAAGTGTATGTCGGTGTGTGTGCATGTGTGTGTGAAAGAAAGAGAGAAAAGAGAGTTAGCAAGTTTTAACTGAAGGTAAGTCAGAATTCATAGTTAAAAGCTCAACAAGTTATAGACCCAGGCTCCAGTGAGGAGTTGTGCAAACACTGGGGGTACCAGGTACGATACAGGAACAGTTAGTTCTTCAGGTGATTTATTAATAGAGTGACCTGGATGGGATTTTGCCACTTTAGACCAGCTAAGGAACTGGCCCTTGAAATCCCTATTAGAAGAGTGGCAGCTACTAATTTTGCTTCTGATAAATGCTGTGGTTCTGCACAAACCAAATATAAAGGGAGCTGTGAAAGGTTGTTCTAGGGAAAATGAGGCAAAACATTGCTTTCATCTAAGCATGGTATGTGAGGAGGAGTCTGTGGCTGGAGCTGCAAAGGATCAGTTTAAAGGCACATCTTCAAACACTTCTTTCATAGTGCATATTAGCGCTAATTAAAGAAGGGAAGCTGTTCAGATCCAATATAAGAACCACGTTATTTGAAACCAAACCTCCAGACACCAGCTCATTTTTTTATTTTTAAATAAGGAGGAGAAAGAAGGCTCAGACCAAAACCCCTTGCTTCGTTCTGCTTTTGCAGATATTGGCATTATAACTAGAAAAGTGTTTTTAAACTTTGGACTGAATTCTGAATTTCAATAAGCAGATTCTCACTACAGAGTACAGAAGGATTTAATGTTTTGTTGATGGTCTTAAGGCTCAATAAAGATAGCCATATGTTGCAAAAAGCAGTGCTGGAAGGGCAGCATATTGTTTATGGCACAGGCTAAAGATCACTGTCATACGAGCATGTACTTAGTGGTAGAAAAGGACTGAGGCATTCTGGGTTCAAGGGAGTTGAATTTTGGAATGCAGAGCATGTCTAGCTTACATCCCACAATTAGTTTCCTTTGAAGAGTTGATAGCCTTAAATTGTTGTATACAACTGGTTGAGGAACACTGCAATAATATACACACCTTGCTTCTCTCTCTGCCAGACGGAAGGTTTCAGGTACCCCAGGCCTTCATCAGTGCCACCATCACCTTCTGTCTCTCAGCATTCCAGCCCTCACCATAGTGAAGATGAAGAAGAGGATGAAAGATATGATGAGGATGAGGAAGCTGAAAGGGACAGGCAAAACATCAAGTCTCCCTTTTCACTTGGAGTATTGCCGCAAGGAAAAAAGAAGCAGCATGGAGAATACAGGAACTGAATTTGTTGCCCTCACCCTGGCAGGGCCTCTCCATCCGTTCAACAGTTTCTCCTGTAGGCTTGGCAAGCTTTGTATCGAGGACAGGGTGATATAATTAGGGGAATCTTAAATGTTACTTGAGCCACACTGTTGGAAAGCCTAATATTTCACCTTGAAAGTAGTTTAAATGACAATTCTTCTGTGCCCCTTTGAGGTAGAAGGGATTTCTCAAGCTTAAACCTAGACAATGTGACAATGCCGTCAGAAGCTTATACAAACTGCAGATCATACCTTTGTCTACATAATCATCTATATTAATCATAGTCTATGCCAGTAGCTTTAATATGGGTGTCCCAAATGTATTCCTACTTCATTTATGTTTCCCCTTTTCCCCTCCTAAACTAACAGGAATTTTAAGACAGAGCTCAAAAAACTTAGAGAAAAAAGTGTTACACTGGGGCAACCTTGGCAGGGTTAAAAAAAGAAACACTGAAAAGAAAATGGTCTTTCTTTTTCCTTATGCTGTTTATTGTAAGTGTACATCATTTAAAACATTTTTTTACAGCACACAAGTGTCTTGATCCAGTGGTAAAACATACTTCCTGTGGAATGATATAAAGTCTTACGCAGTGGGCATTGGAATTTTAGAGGCAAATGAAGTCATCTTTCTGAAGTCGTTTAGACCCACAATAAACAGCAGACCGTTTATTTTCTGATTCCTCTGGTATGTCTCTTTTGTTGTTTTCATGTTTTCTCTGATTCTATGTTTGTTAATAAACTAGTTTGGGAGGAAATAAATGTGATTTGGTTACAAATAATGAAAAAATTTCCTTACGTAACACCTTCCCCTGCAGACAAACCTACATACCGTGACAATATTAAAAGATGAGTAAATCTAGTTTGTCCCATTGCCCCATTGGCCCGTCGTCTATTTCACTTCTTCTGGAAGAGACCTAATTGTAACAAATGATGCTAAAAGAATTCCAAGAACACATCTGCTCCACAGACATAATTTCAAAAAGCACCTGGAAATTTGAAGTGCTTGAGGAATAATTGAACCTCACAATGAGAACTAGACATTTGCCTTACAGAAAGCTTTCAAAAGTATTTCAATTCCTAGAGGTGCAGAGAGGGTCTGAACATGCTCTTCAGAAGTAGATCGTGACATGAAGAAGGAGATTCATCTTTTATTTTAGAAGTTTGTGCATCAGGAATTTCTCATGCTGCTCAAGAAAAGATATTTCCAGGAATTGATTCAGCCTGTTCTTCAGCAAGTAGGACGATACAGCCTTTGGAGGTATTTATCTTCACTGTCAACCCCTCAGGGAGCCTTGATGTCCAGCTTTGATTAGACATTTACCTTTCAAACACTTAACCAACATTTGATGATATGGTTCTTACTATAGGCCATATAGAATAAAAGTGATTAGGTGCCTGTTTGTATTTTCAGCTACCTAAAATTAGTTTTAAAACTGGGCTTTCATTCTTAAGCTGATTTGTATACCTGAAAGAATAACTATTCTCAGAAAACAAGTTCAGGTTTTTGTGGTGAAAAA
The DNA here is from genome assembly GCF_964273445.1 of Streptopelia decaocto. Lineage (NCBI taxonomy): Eukaryota > Metazoa > Chordata > Aves > Columbiformes > Columbidae > Streptopelia > Streptopelia decaocto. The sequence continues at coordinate 76,688,113 of NC_138663.1, read as the reverse complement.
TGAATTGGATTTAAAAGCAGTCAGTATTTTTTAGCCATTTTAAAAGTAATTAAAACGATGAGTAGTTATTTTTCATATGAAAGTAGCGAAAGCAAAGGTAGTGCAAATAGTTTTCCTTCGTACAGTTTACTAAGTAGAGAACAACTGCATTTTGTGAGTTTAGAAATGTGTATTCTTCCCCAAAGTGCTTTTAATCAAAGTTCCCTTGCAGAGTCAAATAATGTAATGGCTGAGAGTTCCAAGAAAATAACATTTAAAGGGCATATTGATTGAAAGTTATTGCTTGTATTTTAATGCACTGTTGTACTGAAGAAAAGCATTTCACCCCAAATTCCAGCACTTCCTTCCTTTGCCTAAAAATGTCCTAGTGGCCACAGACTGGTGAACATCTGTTTATCATCATTCCAGACCCAGCTTCATTGCAGTGCTCAAAAATGTGATCACTACACCCATTTTGTAAATATTGCTAAATGGTGGAGGCATGACACAGACAATATGTAAAGTGGAAAGGTTTTTCTAGGGTTGCATTAAGACAGCTACGCTAGTTCTTTCTGGACAAGTCCCAGAGGGAAAAAATAAGCAACATGTATGATCCAGGTTGCTGGTTCTCTTAGATGGGCTTATGGTTCGAGTTCCCTGGGAAGAGCAGAGAGCTAGTGTGACATCTCGCACAAACCCAGCTGTGTTTGTTTCAGCACGCTCACAGGCTTTGAGCACCTGCCTGGTGACAGAAAGTGACAAGCTTCTGAGATCTGACTAACGTGAATACTGTGCCATTCCTGAGAAGAATGGCCCCGCAGTGACCAGTGACCTCTCCCTCATGCCTCTGGGCTTGTTTTAGCTCTGCCTCGAATGCCAGGACCAGCCGTCAGTAGCAGGGCGATTTAACCACAGCAAAACACTTCTACCTGTTGAATTTGGAGTGAGAGGGACTGGCTTTTCATCAGTCAAGGCGACAGATTGCCTGACTCAAATGCCACACATTTCTGTCAGTGACTGACATCTGACAAGCTCAGTAGCAGCTATCCACTACACAAGCAATTATCTGCCAGATTGAAAACATTAGGGTTTCACGAACAGCTCATCAACAAGGCAGAATGTTTATTCTATTTTGTGATATTTGTAAAGAATTGTTTAAGATAGTGATCTCAGATTAGGAATACATTCAAAAATCAATTGACTGAGCATGTGATTATTACCCTTTTTGTATCTCCGGGACATTTAGAGTATTATGAATTTCTTGAAACTAGTAAACCAAAGTATGTATGCCTTCTACTTTTTGTCTGAGCACCAACTGATCTTACTGTAAAATATGCTGAAAAACAACTTAGGTGCACCTGAGCTTTTCAGAGTATGCTTGAAACAAAGAACAGCTAAATTAATTAAAATATTCTGGTGGATACCATGCTTTTTAGATGAAGTTCATAATGAATGCACTCTGTCATACAACATACACTGCTATTGAAAGATATATCAGCGCTTAAAAATGAACAAACAAGGGCAATTCTGATTTCTCCAGTTATGTTCCTCCATGAAATGATACAAATTATAAACTATTACTGGGAGTGCCTATAGTCCCATGACAGAAATTAATTCTTCTGTTCCTTGAGCTGTGTTTGTTTGTGTCGAGGAGAAGCAACATCATAGTTAGTGAGAGTTAACAAAATTAATCAGCAATGTCATGAGAAAGATCAGAGGAAAGCAGCATTAAAAGATGAAGAGCACGACTAGGGTTAAGGGTTAAAAAAAACCCAACATAGTTGCTTGCATGCAAGAATCACGTGGCTACTTTTTAATTACATGAGAACTACAGAGGGCTTTCCAGTAAGACCACAAAACTACATAAATAATGTTAAATATATCCTTATCATCATGGAATGATAATTAACCAATTTATGGTTCATTCCAGTTTTGCAACTCAAAAACCAGGCTGACAAAAAAGTACAATAGCGATGAAATTAATATTCTGTGTGCCTGCAGTCATGCGTGACACCAGATTTGTACCTAGAACACCACCACCAGCTCCGGCAGTGCTGCAGCTCCTGACAGCAGCAGGGTCTGTGTGCCGCTGTCATTAGTGAGGGCCTGACCCTGTAAGACCTGTCCCCATACTGTATTTATGTGGTGGGACTTGCTCACTGGGATTGTTCAGAGTATATATTTCTGCATGCGTGTAACCGGGGCAGCACAGAGGTCTAGGTAAGTGCTGTTGCCTATTCTCTGTGGTCACATATGTCTGCACACACACAAAAAAATCATCTCCTTTGCAGTCAGAGAGATCCAGATTGTTTTAATATCTCACTGACTTTATTGATCATCAGTAACTTGCAGGACCAGCAGTGAAGTGGTGAAGGAATCTACTTTTATTAGAGATGAAAAGGCTTCCATATACAGCTGGATGGAAGGTGGTAAAAAGTTTCCCAAAGACTACTGAAAAATTGTTTTTAATGAAGTAGTTGTCCAGAAAGAAAGTTTTATTCATCTTTTCAGGTAAGATGGTACAGTGCATTTTAAATTTTGTGTGGCACACACAAAGTGGTCTAAACAAGGCAGAAAATTTACAAATAATTTCCTTATTTGAACTAGTAACGTTTATTCAGTTTGCATTCAAAATGTCACAATGAGTATATATGTCACCCTTTGGGAACTTAAGTGAGGATGGATGAAATACTCTGTTTTACACAAATCATGATTTCAGGGTATAAGCAATACAAATGTTAAAGAAATCTGAAATATTTCACCAATTTGATAGAGTATCTGTCAAGTGGACAGGGTGATCTCTGTTTTCTTCTTCAGCTGTAAGACAAGACACAATGGGGAAAAATAAGCTGTATATAAAGGAAAGTTCAGTCAGCCAAAGTTTTCACAAGATAGGTGTGTCTCACGTACAGGCCTAGTGTGATGTGACTGCTTAGCTAAGACATGCCTGCATCTGTAGAAATAATCATACCTTCTCTCATATTAAATGTAAGAATTTTTCTTTTTGCTGAGGAGCAAAGACAAAACCACGTCCAAAGAAATATCTTAGTACAAGGCACAATTTTTTCATGCAGAAGAAAATAATGTATTTGTTCTTTATTTTCACATTTCTCTCAGTCAAGTGGATTCTAAAATCACATAAAAGTGATCTTCTGAAAGTGCAGGGCTTACCCAGGTTTGACTGTGTTGTTCTTCACTACTGGCAATGTTTTTACATAGATTATTTTTCAAATAAGCTGCCAGTTCTGCTTAGCTCTCTCAGATACGTCACCTGTTTCCTTAGAGGACTGTTACTGTCCACAGTCTCCTATGCAATAGCAACAGCAGGCAGGAAAATGCCACTAAAATTCATGAATGGTGAACTTCAGAGGATTTTCTCTTATTGTTAGCACACAAATGACAGTTTCACTGTTTTATCTTCAGAACTTTGCATAGATTTTGTCCAAAGCACTATGTTTATTTTTAATTCTGCATTTCTCGGTGAAAATGACACTGAATTTTTGGGATTAGCAGAGTTCTGCCAGGGGAGGGAAGAGAGAGATGAGCACACTACGTGACATACAGTGGGAGATTTTAGGGAGTGAAGAATACTCCTGTGATTCCAGTATATCTATACATACACCAGGTAAGTTCTGTCAGGTGTTTCTCACACCCTCTTTTCATTTCAGGAAAGCTGCAAACTTTAGATAGCTAAGGAGAGGTGATATCACAGCAATGGCAAGGCAGTTATTTACTATACACTGTTGATGACATCAAAAGTGATTAGGGAGTAATAGAGCTGTCTTAGCAGTAAACTATGTCAAAGGTATAAAACTACCTTGTATTTTACTAGGGTTTTACTTCACATTTCCTAATTCAAGTAAAGCACTTTTTCTTCCTGTCATGACGGCAGAATTTAAGAGTCTGAATGAGGAACTCACAACCAGGACAAGAAGAGACAAAGGTAGCTTCTGGCCACCTTCTGTTCCTCCCTGCCCTGAACCAAAGGGGGGGAAGAGCATAACTTAGACAAACTCCTGGGCTCTTATGTGCTACAACGGCTTCCCTGGCACCCAGGGTCCTGAGCACAGCACAGAGTCTCCACAGCACTGCAGGGTGTGTCCTCCTTTTACAAGCTCCCTGTCCCCAGCTTCATTTCCAAAAAGTATTCTATGTACCTGAAGAGGAGAAAGGTAGAAAGACAGAGGACATAGACAACATCGATGAGGGTCTCAGCCTGGTGAGCTGTATGTTTGTGTCAGATGATGGGGGCTGCAGGGTAATGGCTTTGCCGAAGAGCTGGTCTAGGGAGGAAGGGTGAGCTATACCAGGGTGAGGGAGCTGGGGAGCACAGGGCAGGGATCCTTTACATAAGGGGGTGCAATATGCATGATGGAGATGAGGAAACATGAGTTATTTAGCTGGGTTTTGCTGTGGGGTGTTGTGAAAGAGAGATGTGGGTTCTGAGGTTCTGAAGTGAGAAATGGAAGCACGTAGCAGGTGGTGAGGGGACAGAGACAGGAGGGTTAGACGGTATCTCTGGGGGGCTGGGAACACATGAATGAATTTGGGGATTTTTCAGGATATTTCAGGGATCTGGCTCTAAATGGCATTGGGACCCCTTGTCAGCTGTGCCAGCAACAGAGCTCTCAGGAGCCCGATGTCAATCTCACAGCTCTCCTGCTGGGGCTTTTCAGGATTCTTATAAGCCTTTCCACCAGGATGTAAGAGCCATTGGAGGAAAGAGCATTTCATAAGCAAACAATATTCTGCAGAAAAAGGAGGCCCAATAGAGTTTTGTTTTGGTAAATTCAATTCAAAATATTTTTTCACTTGAATCTAAACTAATAAAAATCTGAAAAGCAAATTTGAAGCTGAATATACAATAGTTTACCTACTATCATTTATCTGATTCATGTTCTAATCTGTGTAAATGCACATCCTAATACAGTATGCACTGTCTAAATGTACACTCCAACACGGTGCACTCTGTGGAATCACACCTCATTTCAAACCAGGATTTTTAGATCAATTTACTAAATTGTTAGTAAATTAAATATGGAGAAACCCTGTTTAAAAAAGTCAGGGTAAGACAAAACATGCATTTACCTTCTTCTCGTGCTTTCTGTAAGGAACTAAGGAACAGTGCTGCAGATTCAGAAAGAGATAAAGGATTTGTGTTTTGGCTGCGTGTTTCTAGAATAATAAAATCAGAGAAGCATGGTTTGTTAGTGTTCACTAGCATCTATTTATTTTGTTCTTTGCTTTTTATCTCTATTACTAGAGACACGAAGGGAAAAAAAATAGTTGTCTCTTTCTCTATATAATATTCTCTGCTCAAATTCAGCCTGATAAATATCTAACACAGAAGAGTCTAACAATCTTTTTTAAAAGGAGGCTGTTTTAAAGTGTCTTTGAAAGGAAAAAGAACATTTTATTTTTTTCGTATGTTCCTCACTTTGCTACAAAATCCTGTTTCCTCCAGAAACATTGTCTAGCATGGATTAATATTGTCTACTTTTGCCATTTGTCAGTTCAGCACAATTGATAAATTGATTTGAATATTTCCAGAGGAAAAATAAAGTTAAAGGCACTGATAATAATCTCGCTTAGCAGACAGGTCAGCCTGGAACACCACTTATGTAAATGAAGTCACATAGGTGCACAAGAAAGTCAGACAGTGTCTATTATGTTCTTCTCAGAATGAAGGAACCAACAAAAGGGAGTTCCGTTGCTACAGTCAATGTAATACCAGGAGAACACCCTCCAGTTTCCACATATTTCTCCCATAAAGACTGATACGTTACACACACCTGCGCACATGTACTTACCAAGCTGCATTCTGTCATACAGATCCTTTCGCTGGCTCTCATCTGAGATGAATCGACGTCCCTCTACAAAAGCCGTGGGAAAAAGGTGAAAACAACCTCCTGTATCTGTTGTAATTCCAACTTTGCAATCCCTAAAGCAGTCTTTTCAAAATACAAAATTACAGCGATGCTTCCACAAGTGTAAAATGGGACGCATAAGTCCATCCTGGGGTCCTTCCAAATCAGCAATAGCCCATCCTGAACAGGAACACTCAAGACATACTTCAATTGATAGAACTGGTGTTGCAGCACTTCTCATTCTTGTATTAACCTGCTGTAGTAACTGTATGTAGGAAGGAATTTACTGTCTTTTCCTCACAATTCCCTCAACTGTTGTGCAGTCAAGAGCCTTCTGTCTCTTTGCTGGACTATAAAGTATTGCCTTTTAAAGGGATATTTCTGTGAAGAAAACCTTGAATAATAAAATCTCATTACTCCCTATGCATTTTTTTTAATTAATTATTCTGTTAAATTTTGTGGGTTTGCATCAAAGAACAAAATCTCTCTTTGGCTCTAAATTTTGTCTTTATATTTAATGCTGCTTTAACTCTAGTCTAACAATAGAAACTCAAAAGGTCATTTGCAGAACCTTAACACCACAATATTGATAACACTGACATCCAAGTTCTTCTCAGAAGATGTTGCTTGTGGTCTTAATACCAATTCTAACGCAAGATGTTGTAATAGGAATGTGTGTTCTCCTATGGCTTGAGGAGATGTTTTAATAAAGCCTGAGGGAGAAAAAGGAATGATAACTATACCCCGTGTGTCTTCAGCTCCCTTCAAGGTTATTTCAGATAAGGATACTCCTTTCCCTATAGGGTCTACAATCAAGCTTCAAACTCTATAAATTTTCAGTACTTTGTTTTCCTTTTCTTCTTCCAACACTTGCTTTCTTCATTTTGATTTCCTTAAAAAACCACTAATAATACTGGCAATGCCACTGTTTCAGAGACAAGAAATAACAATTAGCACATCCCTGTAGGCCTCAGAATTTCTGCCTCCATAGGTTAGGAATAATACAGTGGCAGAGAAAGTTATCTCCCCAAACTGGAAAGAACTTATGACTTACGTGCACCCTTCAAATAGAGCATAGCCTGAGGAGTCCAGTTTCTCCTTTGGAAATGAGCCTTTTTGCCAAAAAAAAAAAGGAGAAAAGACATACATCAATGTTGCATGCCATTACTAACTGGTACAAATACTTAAACAGCACCAACCTGTGAGGTTCATGGGTGCTGCACATTCAGCCTGAGTGAGCTGTTTACCTGAGGTGTGCTCCAGGAGAAGGACAGGAAGGACGCTGCCAAGAACAGTGCCATTGCGGGGGCTGTCAGTTTGCGCAGTCCCTGTGCACAACAAAGAACCATGACGTGCAGGAAAAGCCTTCCAGATCTGTAGATCCTCTCAACTTAAAATCTAAATGTGAGGGTACTTCCAGTCCCTCCTTTTTCCCTGTCTTGCTGCCAAACCTCCTCTTGCTCAGTGGATATTTCAGCTTCAATACACAATCATCTGATGGGAGGATGAGTGTCAAATCAAACATACTTCATTCTCTTTGCTCATATTCATTATAAGGTTCCATACTGGTGAGAACTGCCATTGAGGCAAGCACCTTTTGTGCTTCTATTTACAAGGGCATTAGATCCTCCAGAAATCAGAGTAATTTACAAACTGAGGGGGAAAGACATTATAAAGTATATCTTGATTTAACCAAACCTTGAATGCTAGAGTTCAGCCAACACACAAATGTAGTGGACTTGCCATCCCAAAGAAACCAACAAACCAGCCAGGAGAACGGATCACTACTTCCTCAGGAAAATAAAGTTTTTAAACTTAACATCCTATTTGCATCAACTGTGATCACACACATGTCACGAGAAGGGTTTGATTCTTGGAGTTTGTTCGCTGATGTAGCACATGCAAATGAAAGCATTGAGCATGAATCCTCTGTGAACAAGTTGTATCTCTTTATTCTCACAGACCAAGTTGTTATTCATGCACTGATAACAGTGATGGGCAACAGACAGCATTTAATGTTATGATTCGCATTGGTCTGTTTCATCCTCTTTTTGAGAGCACATTGTGCTATAGTTTTTTTTAGATGCAGTTGTTTCAAGCCCACTGAATAGAACTATGTATATATTCCTCTCAGACTATTTTAAAGTTAGAATTATTAATCCCCCCTCCAGTTCCTGAATATTATACTCACATGAAAAAGTATAAATTGCAAGCTAAATGTTTCCCACATACCAAAAGAATGTCACTCACCTTCATACTTAGTTCAGTGGCAAATCTTCAGTCTTCTTTTCTTGGGATAATGTCTCCCACAGGTTTGGGGTTCCCTTTTTAAATCTTCAGAGTGAAGGTACCCTCCCCTTCTGTGGTAGGATGGAGGAGTCTAAAGGGATCTCTTGTCAACCCTGTAGATGGAGAAGTAGAAGGTCTGATGACTCCTGAGGGAAACCTGTAGACTTGCAGGAAGTCAGAGAAATGATTGAAAGATGGATACACTTGGAGATGCACCCCATTAGCCAGGTGAATATCTTCTGAATGCATGAGCATCAGCCCTGTGCATTTGCAGTACGTCATCCGTCTTGCTAGATGATTGATAACCACAGCCAGAAGCAGGTATTAATATGGATGATGAGTGTTTACCTAGAATAATCTAACGTATATCAGATTGCTATCCATTGTGGGAGCTGGAAAAGTTAGCAAACTATTCTCCAGTCATAATATGCCACCATCAAGAAAAAGGTGACTTATCCAGTGTTGGTAGCTTGAGGTTATTCCTAGCATACCTTTAGAAGATGCAGCTTCTTGTTTGATTCTCTAACAATCTCTTTTATCTAATTTTCTTATACAAAAGTAAAATTACAAAGCTGAGTAACAAACCACTAAAAAAATCCCCAAGCCCTCATAGTCAGAAACACTTTTCTGTCTCATGGATTGGTTGGAGTAAAAGCTCAGATCATGGGCTTAAATAGGTCAAACGGTGCAGCAGTAAACAGAAGAAAGGCAGAAAGTGGGAATCAGAGAAGCCATTTCCATAACCTACTTCTAAGTGGTTGTTGGGCTCATCGCAGTCATGGATAGTGAGTTTGGTCCTCAGGCAAAGATCTAATCATCCTTGATGTCTAGGCTTGTTGGTTCTGTAGTAAGGGTACAGAACTTCCCTCTCCTTCATTTTTTCCTTTGTGAGATGGGAGAGGGAAGTAGAAAGGGAAGCAAAGAAAACAGGGAGTTAGAAATTCTCTGATTACAAGGCTGGCCAACAGAAAGTTTACTGCAGCAGTCTTACTAACACGACCAGCCTGTGGTGTGACAAAAATACAGGTATGTGTGACAAATACATGCTCCTGTATGTGGCATCTGAGTGAGGATTGTGCAGATAGGCACTGGTAAGGCTTATCATGAGCTTTTCCCTGACATAATGTGCCTGTGGAGACTACTCTGAAGCACATTGTTAATGAAAGTGCAATTGCTCTCCTGTTTCTGCCAGGATATTGCTCTGTTTTCTGCTCATGCCAGACAGAATTATTCATTGAACATACAGGACTGGCATTAGCTGCAGCTCACTCTGATACAGATGCAAGAAATGAGAGCGAAGTTCAGATTTTGGCCTCATGCAGCTCTTGTTATGTCTGTGAGCTGCTATTATACTTCTATCCTTTTAAAAAGGCCATGCCACGGTGCACCCTAGCCAGCAGAAGGGATTCTACTTGCATCTACTTCAATTTGAAGTTTACATTTTCCCTGCTCTTTTCTTCTTGCTCTGACAGATCAGAGACATTTCTTGATGACATTTAACCCTTAGCCTTAGAAGGGGGCTATGCATTGCATCCAGGAGACATTTAGCAAGCAGAGGCTTGGAAAAGATAAAGCTACTCACTTGTTCTTTCCTAGAGTTACTTTAGAGCCTCTCTTTATGCACAGATCACAGGCCAGAATCAAAACATGCAACTTAGCCTGTGAAAATTAACCCCCTACTTTTGCTATCATTTCACAAGGCTTGTCCTTGTGGTTGAAAAAACAGAATGTGTTTGGCACTGAAAATGAGCCCTGGTTCTCCTGACACTGGAATGAGACAAGTTAATGCAAAATAAACTGTGAAGAAAACCAGCTCAGCAACTTACATTGGAACTGGGGAGAAGGGGAAGGGAATGGGAAGCATGAAGAAAGATTTATGCTGTTACCACACCGCAGAAAGACAACTTCAGCTTTTCTTATCTTTTGACCACTTTGCAAAGCTGCTTTGAGTTGGTGTCGCTGGAGTCTTGCTCCCTCTTCCAAACCTGGCTGTATTGCCAGAGTTCCAGTCACCTCCTTGTAGAGACCGGGGCTTGTTTGAGGCTGCCTGGAGGGCAGCAGGGAGCTGAATCAGACAGGTCAAAACCTAAACTTGATTATTGCAGCGTTGGGCCACCATCAGCTCAACAGCAAATGAAGGACCTTGACAGCATCCTCTTAAATTAGATGGGTTTCATGTTGTAACATCAGATGTCTCAATGGCACTAAGGTGTCTAAAAGTGAAGTGTTTAGTTTCAACCTGTAGAAAGAGACAGGCTATGCTGCCCAAAGGCCATCCAGGGCACCTGAGACATACACATGGAACTTCAGTGTGTGGCACAGGGCATGCAACAGACACAAGACTTGTGGAAAAGCAGATAATCCCTACAGCACCTAAAATGTCACTAATTGCTTTTGACTAGGAACGCTTACAGAGTGGGGGGAAACAGGACTTCAAAGAGAACTCTCTGGTCACACAGTGTAGAGCATTAAGACACAAGGACTGTATTCCCCTCTGGAGACGTTTGTGTCTCTTCATTGGCTTCAGACAGCATTTTACACAGGCTATGTCAGGTGGGATGAACCCAGTCCCAAATTGAATTTCCATATTTTTTTTTCTTTTCCCATTTTTTCCCCCTTAAATTCTCTGTGTCTTTCTGATTTAGAGCCTTAAATCCATTTATTTTTACTATTACCAGTAAGTCTAAGTTGCTTTGGTGTTCCAAAAATATATCTTTCAAAAACACCTCCCTGGAAATCTGTAAGAAGTCTGCACTTGGAACAAAGAACTCCAGGTTTGTCAATTCCACTTTACTAATTTAAATTTAAAGTCTTTTCTTCTCCCCTCATAGGTCTTTTTTGTAATGACCCTATGAGAAGGTGGTCATCTCACTCTTCCCAGAAATCTAATCACTTCCAAGATGGCATATGGGACATGATTTATTTGCAAACAGCAACAGGAGGCAATACTTTGGGAAGGAAATGCATGTACTGAAAGTGTTTGCATTCACAACCTGCCCCCCCATGTAAATGTACATGGCCACATGTAAGCTTGTACTCTTGAAAAATGAAGTAGCCTATAATTGGGTTATGGATCATAACACACTAAAAAACTACAGCACTTCAGGATGATGAGTTGTACGTGAAACACTCATTGTCAATCCTGCCATTTCTCAGCTGATTCACATAAATGAGGAAGTGGCTTTGGCATCTAATCAATACCCCGAGTGAGGGAAGTAAAGTGAAGCCTGCTGTAGCAGCAGGACCCCTTATTAGAAAGAACATAACCTATTCTTATCCTTAACGATGATCTAAAGGGCAGAGGCTGCTTATCCTGACACTGTAAATGATAACAAGCCAATTCCTGGGCTTGAAGTTCAGTGCTGAGGTGGGTGAAAAAGTTTCTTGTGTGGTAGAGTTTTATTAATAACTAGTGGGGACAAACATACATCACCGACTTGCGTCACAACCACGTACTTTCCCAAATATTGCCCTAAAAATATAGGGTATGGTATTGTGCCTGTCTATTTTTAAAGTTATGGTAAGGACACCAGTGGTCCATTCCTTGCTTCGGAGAAAAAGGTGTAGCTGTTGTGTGTAGGTGGCCAGTAGGTACATCAGCAAATATGGTATTCTGATAGTGTCAGGTTATAAACCTCCCAAGATGTATGACCTTTGTCTCTTGTGCTTATTCTTATTTCCTTTTTGCTGCCCTGCTTGTTTGTTAACTATTTGAGAAATACATCTCACTTCTGTCTGGCATCTGAACAGCCCCTAGCACAGTCTAGTTCTGACTCATACATGCTAACCACAGCATCTTAAAAGGCTGTGAACTATCATGGCAGACTTTCCAAAGTAGGAAATTTCAAACAAAGAATTTTGTGTTTAATTTGCAGTAAAGGGATTTGAGTTAGATAATTAGGTAAGCTTTTTAACAGTAGCACAGTAAAATACAAATAGATTGCTTGGGAGGCTGTGGATTTATTATCACTCAGAAGATAATAGATTAGCCAGCACCTTCTTAGAACTCATTGGTAAACTGATCCTGCCCAGAAACATAGTGATGAACTGTATGACCTCTTAACATCTCCTTTTGGGCCTGTTTTTTGTTTTTCTGTGATCTTTCAAACATGACTCTGGACTTTAACCCCATACATGCCACTTGAACTAGGGGGAACTATGTGTTCAAGTTCCGTATTCACCTTGTAAAACCTAATGCCTGAGCGTACCTTATCTGCAATCCGTCAATACATTTTATGTCACACAAACATGTCTGTCAGTATTATTTTTTCAGAATAGGCCTTAATTTACAGAATCATAGAATAGTTCGGGTTATAAAGTCATCTAGTTAAAAGTCATCTAGTCCAACTCAATCTGCAATGAGCAGGGACATCTCCAGCTTCTTTGGGAAGCTGTGTTTTCATGGTGCAGCTCTGAAGGGAAGGGATATTCTCTGACATAAACCGGGTGCATGATTACAGAGGCCATTAGTTGCTGGCCCCAAATTTGTCTAACTGTTGCACATTCAGCACCATCATGTCAGGTGACCTGATTCCAGTGGTACTGCATAGTTCCTAGAGTTGCTTTTCTTCTTTTCTCTAGACTGTATGAGAAGAACTGTACTAAAAACTACTGGAGGTACAGAACAAGCTGTAGAAAATCATGTAAATGCCTCATGCAACAGAGGTAACAGAGCCTTTGTTGAGCAAAGTGTGATCAATACTGCATTCAGGTTCAGGCACTACTGTTCTCAGAAGTGTATTGGTGAAAGAAAAGAAACTTCAAGGGATAATTATGAGTAAAAGTTAAATATGTCACATGGATCAAGGCATGTTTAATAGTATTGGGAAAGAGTGGACATCCATAAATATTTGCAAGGTGTAAACATCACAGAAAGAGGTATTACTTCTGAAGTTCAGTGAGCCGTAGGATGGCACAACATGTTTTTCAGTAATGGACAAGTCTGTGGCAAACACCAGGGAAAAACAAAAAACAACAACAACAACAACAAAAAACCCACCAACAAACAACAAAAAAACCCAACCAAACCAACAAAAAAGTGCACAACCAACCAACCAAAAAAAAACCCAAACAAACAAAAAAACCAACCAAACAAAACAGTAAAGCAGTTTTCTCCAGTTTGCAAACTGGAAAAGAGACCTGACCATCTAAGCATAGACATTTACAAAGTACATTAGCAGAACCTGTACAGCTCTTCAGACAGGCAGGTACTACCAAAGGCATCTTGCAGAACATACCTTTCTGTAATGACAGAAGTACCAAAGGCCAAGGAGTCATCTGACCTTTTCTTCCACCCCCATGAACATGGCAAAGAGGATTTTTGTCCTTGTCAAGAAGCTACCTAGCAAGATACGAACTATGCTCAGTCTTATGCATGCAGTCCTCTCCTCTTGGCTGAGTGGTATATTTGTCACAGAGTCTTACCCGCGGAGCTGGGCAAGAAATACGTGCTGCTTCTCCTGAGCCAATATTTTGTTGTCAACAGTGGACAGAATGGAGGAAACAGGGGACAGAGAGAGGAAAAAAGGCACGTTACACTGAGAGACAGCATGATAACCAGACAGTCAGGTGTCAGAGACTGGAACAGCCTGCTCCATGTTCCTGACAAAGCACCCAACTTCTGCAAGCACGGTCCATAAAATGTGTGGCCTTTAGGTTGGTTTTCCTTGCTCATGCATACCGTAAGTGATGGGGAGAGGTTGATACATTTATCTAGAACTGCACATATTTATATGCAAAATACATAAAGTAAAGGAAAATGTCGTTAAATGCCGAACAGGAAACCCCAGGCAGTATTCTCAAGACAAACCAAGTAACTTAGCAACTCTGCTGTGTTAATGTTTGTTAAACTTTGAAAACATTTGTCCTCAATATTTGCCCTTGCATACTGAATATGAGGTACACGTTACCCTTGAATAGCATGTATTTTAATCCCACCACGCAGAGAACAGGAATCCAGGCTCTTCTCGGTGACAACCAACAGCAGGACAAGGGGTAATGGGTTCAAACTGAAACACAAGAGGTTCCACTTAAATTTGAGAAGAAACTTCTTCTCAATGAGAGTAACAGAGCACTGGAACAGGCTGCCCAGGGGGGTTGTGGAGTCTCCTTCTCTGGAGACATTCAAACCCACCTGGACACCTTCCTGTGTAGCCTCATCTGGGTGTTCCTGCTCCAGCAGGGGGATTGGACTAGATGATCTGATTGCATCAACTCCATGGTTTTGGTAATACTGCTGGATGACAGTGCCAAGTTTTCACTTTTATTTAACAGTTTTCCAACAAAACAGGGAACAATGATGTCAGCTCACTTCCACATTTTGGGTTTTAATCACAAAGTACCTGTGAGAGCACTTCTGTTTTGTGTGTCTGGGTTTTTTTGTTGTTTGTTTGCCCCCCTCTATGAGTGCTGAAATAGCCTGTGGTAGTGTTTGGAGAAATCTGATGGGCTGTGCAGCTAGTAGGTACAGGGCAGGCACTAGTATCCCCTCAACAACATTATTCTATTTTCAGTTATTTGTACAGCATATACCTAAAGATCAGCAATGTTAAAATGCAAATCTTGTTTAAGAATTTAACAATAAAAAGAGGATTTTGTTAACAGTCCCAAAGGCAAAAGTCTTTTTTTTTGGCTCACAGAACCAAGTGCAGAGCAGAGAGTAACATGGGCACTCTTTAGTATACCATCAGACAAAGACATTTCACCTTTTGCTTTCCTTTAAAAAGTGGGAACAGCTATGAAATTTATACAGTTTCTGGATTCTCTGCTCAAACTGTCACAGCAGAAGCTAGGAGAGATCTGCTCCTGCCTGAAAGTTTGCAGTAGGTGGGAAAAATGACAGTTCTTCTGCTACTGGAAGCAAGAAACATCCCAGGCACCTGAGTTCAAACACGGTAGTGAGCTATACATTATTTTCCTCATAAGGGTAGGATAGCAGGGAGACTTCAGGATGCCTTGAAATTCCAGGCAATTCATTTGACAGCTGCAGGAGCGACATGGGAAAAACTAATAGAAGGGCTAGAAAGCTGGAGACTGATGGCTGATTTGCACCTCATTGCAGCTCGTTGCCCCTGGAGTGATGGGCAGAAACAGGTGCGCCTTGTAAAAGTGATTTTCCAGCAAATGAGTCCTCTGCTAGTTTGAGTGTTAAAGTTCAGTCAAACACTCCTCCTTAGAGGAACAGCTAAAACAGCTCTGGTCACCCTGTGCCATCCCTACTGGAGAGGAATAGAAGTTATTTTTCTACATGCTCTTGTATGTATAAGGTCTTGGGCTGTTTTTTTTTGGTTTTGTTTGTTTGTGGATTTTGGTTGGTTTTTGTTGTTGCTCTTGTGTGCTTAGAGAACATACTTAAATCTAACTGCAATGTTTTTAAGTTTTTCTTTTAAAAGACATCCTGTATCTCTAATATAGGAGACTGTTTCAACTTCCTAGCATATAGTTTTGAGGAGTAAATCTTTTAAATCGACTATGGGAATAAGAAGCAGTGTCTTCTCTAAAATGATTCTGAGATTCTTGCTGTTGCTATTTAAGTACTGTTGTGGCTAAGGACATGTTCATTAAGGTAAATGTTACTACTTACAGAGACAATGGTAGAAAAATGAACATGGAGATCTTGACTATGCATATATAAAGCCAAGCTGCTGGCATGCAGGAAGTTTGTAACAAACCAATTGAAGTAAAATGTTGACTATTTATGTCTGATGCAATCTAGATTAATAATACTTTACAAGATTATACAGGTGGCAACTCCTGTGTTAAATGCTAGTGAAGCAAATTGTTGTTGTTTTTGAGGAAAGAACTGGTTTTTATTTCCTAAATAAAAGCTGGGAGCTAACTTCTTGGGGAGGGGAAGGTTGCTTCATTTTGTTTCTTGATGCACAGCTTGAGGAAAAAGACACAGTTCAGTGAAGTCTACATCCTTCTGAGGGCAAGTTGGTATTTGTACTATGCAGGGGAAATCCCTTCAGGTTCAAGGAACTTGGTGTTCTGTCCCTGTGGGCAACCATGTCAGTCCCTCTCACATACACACACCACCTTGTGGGCTCTAGTTATAAAGCTGGTTGATTTGGGTGGGGTTTTTTGGGGGGTTTTTTTGTTTGATTCGTTTGGTTTTGTTTGTTTCTTGTTTGGTTGTTCGTGCTTGTTGTTGTTGTTTTTTCTTTTTATTCCTTTGCCCCTAACACAAGTCTGGTCTGTGATTGTACTATTCTGATGGATTTTACTCACAGCCAGCCTAATCTTGGATCTGAGGACTGTTGTTTCTGATTGTACATGTTATGTAGGTAACCTACACTGGACTCTTGACTGCTTCCCTGCTTCTTAATTCAAAGCAAGTATTGGGTTTTTTGTGTGTTTTGTTTGGTGTTTTTTTGTTTTGGTTTGTTGTGGTGTGTGGGTTGTTTTTGTTGTTGTTTCATTTTTTAAGACTGCATACAATCTTCTGGAGAGAAGAAATACCATGTAGTCTTAGAGCTGAGGAGTTGAAAGTGATAAAGTGG
Organism: Streptopelia decaocto; assembly: GCF_964273445.1. Lineage (NCBI taxonomy): Eukaryota > Metazoa > Chordata > Aves > Columbiformes > Columbidae > Streptopelia > Streptopelia decaocto. The sequence goes on along the minus strand of NC_138663.1, from coordinate 76,671,477 downwards.
TGGAAGGCATGTATACAGCTGCAATATTGGGTGCAAAATTTCACTTAAAATCTGATTCTTGGGAGGTTCAGCTAGCTTTATCTAGTGCCTTTGCTTATTTAAAGAATATGTCTCTTACAGTGATCTAAATGCCACAGCTAATTTCCAGTACTATTGCTTGTTACCCTCTTTTTTTTTTTTCCCCAATGACAAAGATTCAGTCAAGCTGCTGATGGCTGTCACAGCTCGGTTCAATTCTGATCCCGTTCATTGGGTTACACTGGCTGGTGGATCTTGTTTCTCGGTGCTGATGTTCCAGCAGATGCTCTTTTTCGGGGAGAGGAACTGTGAGCAGAGTCCACAGTGGGGTGGAGTCAGATGAAAGCTCCCAGCTACTCAGTTGAGAGGAGAAGGCTGCAAGTTGCAAGGTAGAGACAGATATCCCATTTGAAATATGGCTTTGTGCCTCCAAAATGCGTCTTCTATGCCTTGGCCACATGCATGCTTGTCTTTTTGGAAATAACTTCTAAAATATTGTCTGTGAGAATAGATGATAAAAATAAAAATAGAACTTGAAATACCTCTATTGGTGATGTTTCTTGGGTAATTCCATGTGTGGAGGTGTGACAGCTGCAGTTGTGGCTAATTAGCATGAGAAACAACTGCAGTTTTGGTTTTTGTTCTTGTAGGCTCCTGAAATGCTGAATCTCTTGTTGCACTCACTTTTCTCACCTCCCCACAAAGAAAAAGATAGCCTAATAATTTCCTGAAAGTAAACTTCATTTAAATCTTGGCTTCTGAAACCTGTCATGAGGTGGTTTCAAGAAAGATGCAGGCTCAGAATAGTTCAACCTACTTGTGTAGCTGTGGCTGCAGGGTTTGACTGGGAGGTCACAGAAAAAGATCAGAAACTGATAATGTCTGTAGCTGTAGGAAATACTTCTAGTAAATATCTGGATAGTTGTTGCTGTTAGACCTGAGCAAAAAGCCATGGAACCAGAGAAGGAAGTACATGCCACAAATGTAATCGGAAATGGGAATTACAAAAGTTATGTGAGATTTGTTCCTCTTTAATGAACACTTACACACACACACACACAAAACAAACAAACAATTTGGGATAAATTGGTCTGAGTAATATTGTTTAGTGCTTCCTTTAATCTGAAAAGATAGTCAGCTGCTAGGTTGCAGGGAGTTTTTCAGTTCTTATTTTTGTCCCTTCTCCACCCCCTGACATGGTTATTGCATTTAAGAATAAGCAGTGAGATTTCAGAAAGTACTTCTTTCTTTCTTCCCTACCTTTTCTAAATCCACGTCACTTCTAGTTCCCTGGAGAACTAAACATCATGACTGGAGGTTTCTGTCACAGCTGGTATGTGGACCAAGGATTTTCAAAACACTTGACACCAAAGCTCCGAGTTCTCAACTAAATGGAAAAACTAGCACAAAGAATATGTGTATGCTGATCATCCTGACTCTCCTGTCTTGTCTCTATTCTTTCCAGATACTTTGCAAGAGAGGGGAATTCATAATGTCTTCAGAACACGGAGCTATCAAGCGACATCATAACCCAGTAGACAGTATATGCAGAAAGATCAAATCTATTCAAATGATGGACCAGGTCTCTAACCCTACTTTGCAGATACCAAAACTTCAGTCCCGGGACTTTGACAGCCCACAGTGCAATACCAAAAAAAATCTAGAAGAAATACTGAAGAAAAGAACTGTTAGAAGTCATTATAGTACTGGTCCACACTTGACCAGTCCCAGCAGTGACAGTGGTTCTTCTGCAGCCTTGCAGTTGCTGTCACCTTGTCTCGGGCATATCTCTGAATCCTGTTCTGCAAATGCTACCTATACAACTGTTAAAAGTGAAGAGAGATCCAGCAACTCATGGATGCCAGTATGCCCCATGGAGACCTGTTCTTCATCCTACTTCAGAACTGGAGAGTCTACTACCCAGAACAAGCTGTGTGCTTTATCAAATATTGAACCTAAAGATGTACCTCATGAACAGAATTATCTTACATCAAGTCCAAATTTGTATTTCTTCACATCTGATAAAAAGTCAGAAAATGCTGTGATCCAATCTCCTGTACTGAAGAGATTGCCTTTGAGTGAAAGAGGTAAAAATCCTGGAAAAAACCCTCCCAGTCTAAAATCCTAGACATATGAACATTCAGCCTACACAGATGACACTTATCCACTACTTAAACTGGAAACAATAGATTTTTAGAATCGCTCAAATCTAATAAGACTGTAAGAAGAGCTGAATAAAATGTAAAGTCATATTTTTTTTTTCCTAAAAAAATTAATGTGAATGTAAAAAGTAAGGAAATAATGAGTCAAGTCAAACTTTCAAATTTGTTAGTTCCTTTTTGTGGATAGGAGATTTGGCTATTCATTTAGTCTGCCTTTAATACAGAAAGATATTTAAGGTCAGGTGTGTGGTGTTTTTTGTTATTGTTGTTTTTCCTGGGGTGTGTTTGGGTTTTGGGGGGGGGGGGGGGGGTTTGTTTGGTTTTTGGGTGGGGGTTTTGTTTTGGTGGGTTCTTGTGTGTGTGTGTTGTGGGGTTTGTTGGTGGTTTGTTTGTTTGGGGGTGGGGGGGATTGTTTTGTTAACTTAATCTGCCCATGATGATTACTCTACAATATGTATGGAGGGGGTGAGGAAAGAAACAGCTGGCCTCTTAAAATGTTGTTTTGTATACTTACTTCATGCAAAAGAATAGCCAGAGTTGCCAAACATGCATGGGTAGAAATAGATGCATAAACCAGTTCCCAACTCAGAGGCTCCAGCTGTAATAGTTCTTGCTGTTATTTGGTGGTAAAAGCTCTGCTTTTATTTGGGTGGGGGGAAGGGAGGTTTGGTTAGGTTTAAGTTTTTTAATCACCTTTAAAAAAAATATATCAATCAAGCTGTGATATGCTATGTGTGCTTGTGCTATTGCAAACATACTATTGCAGTTAGCTGTGGTGCATGAAAGTTACTATGAGCAAATAAGGATGGGCAAAAACATTCTTCCTAGGGTGGAAGCAGTCACTGGGCTGCAAAGTTGGCAACATGTGTGATGGGAGCTTGATCCATGAAGAAGACTTACTGACCTCCATCTTCTTTGCATGTGATTTGGAGCACACAGGTTTGCCAGTGGCTTTTCATTGCTCTGCTTTATTCTCCTCTCAACACATTTTCTAGGCTGAGGTTGTGTTATGGTTCCTGAGACACAGCAATCTGTGTGGCAGATGCAAATAAATGTCTGTGCCTCTTGCACAGTGCCTGTTTCTTACCTTCCACCTTTGCCCACCAGCTGTGTTAGTGCAGACAAAGTAGAGGAGAAACATGCTTCTAGCAATCAACCTTACTGGAAATGCCTGTTTATTTCTTTTAGGTTTTTTTCCCTGTTTAGAAAAGAGAACTTTGGGAAACTTCAGAGGAAGAGAGAATTCCTCTGAGTTTCACCTCAAATATGACTAAAAGTGGTAGAGAAAGGAGTTGTGTAGCAGAGTAAGATAATGTCAGTCAGAGGGTTTGGCTGACTTGATAAGAGACATGAAAGTAGTAGCATAGTGAATGTGTCAAGCTTGTTCTTTGTTAAACTGAAGTCTATGAAACTAGTAAACCAGACTTTCATGCTTCTGTATTAGAAAAGCCAAGCGAAAGCTCTAAACCCTTTCTTTCCAGGTCACACTAGAACTCCAGGATCAGTTACTTGTGTACAGCTCTCAAGGCCAATTGAATACAAACTAGTACAGATCAGTAGCCTGCCCCTCCACAGCTTTTTACAACAGCCTACTGGACTTTGGAGTCTGGTGCATGGAAACCTTTTATCTCTTTTAGGAAAAGTCGCAGTTTCCCAGATAGTTGATTATTTGAGACATACAACTAGTCGGGGATCAGAAGACAGTGGTCTTGAAGAGCTGTGCAACATGCTTGACCCAGATCACAAAGATATCTCCATTGACCTGGAAACGTTTCATGCCATCATGAAAGAGTGGATTGAAGACTGTAAGAGAAAATGGTAATAGATTTTTGTCAACTGATCTAGTAAAAGCTTCTGTGAAAATAGGAGAGTAGAAAGTTCTTCTGTGACTCGTGCCTCCCATACTCTGGAACAGAGATAGTATCAGGACACCATGAACACAGTGTGGGTTTTGGCTAAAAGATTTTAAATGTAACCAAGTTGGTAAGCAACACAAGGTCAAACTGATTTTGTGACTCTTGATATTTCCTTGTTTCAGGGAAGATGGTGCCACCGAGGAACCAATGACAAGCATGGAAGACCTGGAATTTAAAGTGCATAAAACCACCTCAGAAGGTGCATACAATTTTATTTTATTTTGATTCAAGAAAACTCCACTTCCTTACTCTATAACCAAATTTTCCCACCTCTTTCAGCAAAAAAGATGCATTTCCGGATGAATGTTACATCAGGAAGCTTGGAGGCCTTTGGAGGCGATGTGTCTAAAGGAGACATGTAAGTCTATTTAAGCAATTCTTTCTTGAAATTTAGTACTACTGCTTTGAGTTACTTGAGAGCAGTTCTCAGAACCACTGTTTCAGAAAACTAGCTTGGCAGAGTTTCTAATGCTGACCTCAGTCTGCACCAGCTCTTGATGCTATCGTGTTCTTCCTCACAGCTGCTGCTTAGACTTAAACACACTAATAATTTTTCCTACTGATATCTTGGTCCTTCTGTGTCTATTTGCCTTTTTAACTCCCTGTGGTCAGTTTTACCAGGTGTTTCTCTTCCTATTTAAACTGGTTCCTTCCTTTCCCCCAAGTTTTCAGGTGTATGACGATAGAACATTAATGTTATCTCCTGAAGAATCTGGTCCTTGTGTTTTTGGGTGGTGTGTTTGTGGTTTTGTGGTGTGGTGGGTTTGGTTTTCTTGTAGTCATGAGTCTGGTTTGGATTCTGTTAATAGCAAAGCACTTAACAACACCGGAAATTTCAAAGATAATGTTTGCATTTTATGTACAGTCAAAAATCTTAAGATCTTCCTTCTGACGCTGCCCTATTGTTTCTCAAAATCTCAAAAGGGTGATTCTTGTTCAAAGTTTCAGTTGAAGGCATAAGTGGGGGATGGCTTGGGGAAAAGAAAGCATCTAGAAATCGTGGGGTTAACGCTAAAGTATTAGCGTTGGCCGAAGAGGTGATTTAAAAAAAGGCTTAAACTATATCACCATGAAAGTATCTTAATTGCAGGGAGCATTAAAAAAAAGTGCTTAAAGACAAAGCAGTTCACGGTGTCCACAGAATTAGAGAACTGATGTGAAGATGATCTGATATATCTGTGCAGAGCAAATGACTGTACGCTTCAGTGCCTCAAGTGCTCTTTGGACTCTTCTTTCACCTCTCTTACCAGTGCAGCACGGCATCGGGATTTTCAAAAAGTCTGAATTAGATCAAATCACCTTTCTCAATCTTTTCCGCTTTTCTCACTGGAACAGGGAGACTTCTGACTTGATAACCTGTGTTGCGGATCTGCAGTACAACAACCAGAAGCTTCAGGAAGAGAACAACAAGCTGAAGCTCACACTGGAAGCTGTGGATGAGACCAACAATAAGCTATTGGCAGATAACGAGGATCTGCAGCAACAAATAAAAAGGTCAGAGACTGTCATGGCATATGGTCTACAGTGTAATGGCCATGGGCAGATGTGTATTCCAAGTGGTCCAGATTTCTTTATGCTTTTAGCCTCACTGGTGCTTCATGATGGCAACTTTCTTGACTTAATGTAGTATCTGTAATATTTAACCCTCCTGCCTGATTGTTCTGCTTTGTACCTTCTGGTTCTTATAAAAATCAGTCATTCATCTCATAACCTGGCTTTTGCGGTGTGAGGTGCTGAATGTGCACACAGCCAAAATCTTGGAGTAAAGCACAAACAAAACAAATCTTTAAAAATAATAATAATTTTAATAAAGCTTAATATTAACAGGAGAACAGCCACGCCCTGGAAGTCTTCCAGTCCCAGACCACGCACTTGTTCCCAAGCAGGACAGAGATGAGCACATTTGAGTTATTTTGCTCCTTGAGGAGCTAAAGAGGGTTGTCTTGCCAGCTTAACAGTGCTGCAGCTGGGGGACCCATCAATGCCAAGAGTATAAACCTAGTGAGTTCACAATGCCCATCTGACCCAATTGACTCCAATGTGATACAGTTATGCCAACTGTCAAACCATTCCTCATATCCTCTGGGGAGATTAAGGCAGGAGCCCTGGAGCACAGCTGGCATGAGATGTGTGTCCTCAGCTTGGACCATGTGCCCTGCAGCCTAGAGCTAGCCAACAAAAGGGCCTTGGCCTGTTGGTTAAATATATGTTATTTGTGGTATCATATCGGGATAAGAAAATGATACAGAGCTTACCCTTAAATTGTTTCTGTAACTTCTGACAACGAAGTATTGTAAAGATGAGTTTATCTGCTTAGATAACCTGATATATTTGACGGTAACAAGCTAGATTGTTAGGTGGATGGAAACAAACGCATGCTGTCTTAGGTGCTATGTCTGCCTGGGGTTTCATCCCTTATTGTGAGAGCAGGAGAGGGTGATAAATAGAGCATAAGTCCATGAGCCTTTACTTACTGGACAAAAATGATGGGCTTAAACTTCATTGTGGCTCTTCTGTTAAGTATCTATGCCAAAGAATAAGTGGCTTCTAAAAATCCTATTCCTGGTATTTCAAGCTTACCTAATGACCAGCAGTAACTCACTGAAGTTTCTCTGGATTTACTTTCTCCCATGCAGCATCCAGCATTCTGTTCTGAAAGCCAAAGCACTGGAAGAAGAACTAGAAGAAGCAAAAAACAACTTGAACCTGTTAGAAGAGAAGAGGCAGCAGATTCTCTGCCAGAATAAACAGCTAGTAGGTGTCTTATTTCTTAGCTTATATTATACAGTATCTTATACCTTACTGTAACAATGATGTGACAGCTCAGCCTGTAAAAATCAGCAGTATGATCTTCTCTGAGCTACTGAGGCTCTTTAGAGATGTTTGAAATGTAATTTCTTAGTGCTACAAAAATACTGAAGTTTTTTGCATGGGAGTTTCTTTAAGCTATTGTCAGTTACAAGGAAGAAAACAATATAAAGAGCTAGTGTTGCATATAATTACACTTAAAGACAACAGCTCTCATGCTTACATCATTGAGCCCTGCATGTTTTGAAGTTAGTGATGTTTTGCCAGAAATTCACACAGCTTTTCTAGAAGCAGTGGGGACAGTAGACTGTTCAGATATTGACATGAGTCATTTTCTAAAACACCCCTAGGTCGCTGTCAATGTCCACGTGGGCTGGCAGATATGACAAAGGCCTCTCAGAAACCTGTCCATTCTGGACTTCATAAGATGGGAGTAAATGGCCTCAAGTTACAGCAGGGAAGGTTCAGATTGGATATTAGGAAACATTTATTCACAGAAAGGGTTGTGAAACACTGGAACAGGCTGCCAAGGGAAGTGGTGGAGTCACCATCCCTGGAGGTATTAGAAGGCATATAGATGAGATTCTTAGGGACATGGTTTAGTGCTAGATTTAAGTTATGGTTCAACTTGATGATCTAAATGGTGTCCTTCCACCGAAATAATTCTATGACTGACAGCTGGAAGCCAAGCTGTACACTTTGGTGTGCCTCAGAGGGCATGAGGTCCCTACATGACAGCGTCTGAATGGCACCCCAGGTGTGTGAGTAGCGAAGCCTGCGTGGCTGTTGTAAGAGGTGTTCAGCAGCCTGGTAATGATGCTGATGTGGCTGCAGCTTTAGCAGGTGCTACCAGACACCAGAGCGTAGGCTCTCTGGAGAACATATGTTTGCGTTGTTGCCATGCGTATTGTTCACACTACAGTGGCATCTCTGTGTCTTGCTGTGTGGGCATAGCTGTGAACTGGTGCTCCATAGCTGTGTGTGCTGCTGATGGTGGGTATTTAGAAATAAAAAAAAGTCTACTATGCACTTTTTTTTTTGGTACTGTCCTGCTGCAGTGTGCGTATGTTTTTGTTTTGCTTTAAGTTGAGATTCCATGCATAATTCACCTTGTGAGAGGGAGGTAGGGTGGGAGAGAGAAATATTACTGGAAGTTTTGTAGCAGTGCTTGTTCCTTAATTGCAGTTGCCTGTGCAGTGGATGCATTGAGTGGGGTACTAAACCTTTCTTCATGTCTGATAAGAAAATAGTGCAGTATGGCACCTAGGCTTCCCAGATTTATCTTAAGTATGAGAACAACTAGACTTGCTCACTCTGGCCTTGAATACCTCCTTCCTATTATCTAGTGGTCTGAGTTTTACACTGATTTGAAATACCTGTCTCAAACCCTCAGTGAGGCCTCATGAGGCACTGCTTTCTGCAGCAAAGGAATGGACCACAGCTTCACATTGGGCTCTGGATGCGTTTGTGATCTGTTGCTTTTTGGCTTAGTTTGGCTTTGAATGTTGAACTTGACATGCTAAAAACAATTATTTGGCTTTTTTCTCTCCCGGCACGCCTTTCTTTTTGTTTTGTTTTTTAATCTGCTCAGGAAAAAGAAAACCAGTCTCTCATCATCAAAATTACTTCTCTTCAGGAAGAGGTAAAATAAATCATGACTCTGCAAGTGCATGTTCTTGTCTAGCTGAAAGCTCACCATTAGGAAATAAAATGCTTGTCAGACTTTGAAGCCTAACTTGCTAATTGGGTTATTGAAATGTCTTGTATTTTACAAGCGTGACTTATCATAAAACTTTATATCTTGAAGCTGTACTGTGCTTCAGACTTTCTGTTTGCTGAGTAAGTCAGTCTATGAGGTTGGGAAAGTATGAGAGACAGGGACAAACAGCTTTTCCCCTCTTTTTCAGAGCCTTATAGACAAATTCAAAGTATTTCTAGTTAATACAGCTATAAATATACTAACTCTATGTTGAAACAATCTCTATATAACACTTTTTATTTCATATTCACTTGTTTCCCTCCTTCAAGATCCAAAGGATGAGCCCTGTATAGATCTGTAACTCAAAAAAAATGCAGTAGCAGGGAGTTCCACTCACAGAGGAATCCACTGACTGCTAATCAAGCCGTATCTCTAGGCTCACTTTTCTTTCTCTTTTGTTCAGAGGAGAGCTACCCGTTCTTAATTTATTTTATTTCATTAAAGTAAATATTTTATAAACAAGTTTTCATCGGGTGATAAAACATTTTACTACTTGCTTACAGCCTGTATTTTAGACTATTTAGGATTAAATGGAGAAACGGGTGAAATCATAATGAAAAGGAGCACTTAATGATTCAGGAATATATTCTCTATTGTAACAACATGGTAGTCATTGTTCTTTGCATGTTAATCTTTGCTCAAGATTAGTCTTTCAAAAGAGGCTGTAAGTGCAAATAGCTATTAAACTGCATCTTCCCAAAAATACTTCCATGCCGCAGGTCTGAAAGCTTTTCTCTAGCTTTCTGTGTCTGGTAGTCCTTATAAAACATGTTCTGAGTTTTTTCTCTTTTGAGAGTGCTCTGGAAAAATGGGGGAAATTTAGTGGAAATAGTCTCAGTGGGGCAAGCAAATACAATGTATGTGCACAAATACTGGTGGTGCTTTAGAGTAGGCAGTAGCTTGGGGGTGGAAATGTCATTTTGCCTAGTTTCTTTAAGGAGAAGCTGTCAATACATTCAGCTCTGCCTAAACACTCTGTGTCTTGTTCAGAATATTAGGAATAGCGTGGACACTGACGAACTTCGAAAGAAGGTTTTGGAGCTGTCTAAAAATGCAGCAGAGCTTCAAGTAAGGATTTAAACTCCAGGAGGAACAAAACAACAGCCTGTAGTTTGCTGAGGTCTAGTGGGGGGAATTTCTGCCTCTGAACCTGTCTCTGTTAAAGACCTGTGTTGCAGTCATAGCTTGGACAGTACAACAGCTTTGACTAAGGAAGCTGCTGTCTGGAGGCCAAAAATGGGACTAATAGAAAAAATCCACAGTTTTATTCTTTCATCTCAGTTAAACTTCTAGGAATCCTTTCCCCTCTTTAAGCAAAGTGTGCCTTTCTAATGTATTTTATCAATGTTGCTGAAACTATTAGCCTGAACAGACAAGTGGAAACAAAGGTGGCTACAAAAGCTGAGAATGCTTTTGCGTTTAATTGGGTGCAAGATTTGAGGTTTGAAATACATCATACAAGGTATTCAAAGAAGAATTTGATTTTTTTGTAAGCAAGGAATTTTGATACCATTTTCCCCTTACAAGTAGAAGATAGGAACAGAGTCATATTACAGTGCATACTGATGATTGGAATTATTTTTTATCTTTTCACTCTTTAGATCCAAGCACATATCTATGAGAGCACTGTGGTGAATAAAGAGGCAAGCTTGATCCAGGTTGGTTGCTTTTACTTCATTATGTCTTTGACTGAAAACGCTGACTCTGGGATGATTTGTAAAAAGGCAAGGCAATAATCTTCACTGTGGCACTTTCATTTCTACTGTTCCCACACTACAGAACCTGATCCTATAAATGGCTTCAAAGTAGGCGAGATCTGCTGTAGGACCTGATTATGAGTCAGCATAATTAAAGGTTTCGGGATTTTGCTTTTATTAAAAATCTCAACCTATTAAAACAAAACAAACTTCAGAAAAATGTACAGAAGCTTCTAAAGGCCGCTTCTTTCAACAGCTGTTAGAAGAACGTACCTGCAGAAGATCCTTCCTTTCATGTCATTTACATAATTTTTGTGTCAAACTAGAAATAGTGATTCAGAGCCCAATGGAAAAGCAAATTTGTCCTTTCTTATTACAGAGATGTGATTGTCTAGGTTTGGCTGAAGAGTAAACGTTTCTGATGTTGTCTTTAAACCTGTATTTTGTGTTAGAAAACAAAGGCGTAAGACTACATAAGGGCGTTGGCATTCTCTGGATTAATGAATGATGCAAATACCCTTCTAGGCTAATGAAGTTTTGTTTAGCAGAACATATTCTAAATCAACCGATGAAATATTTGACTATTAGGTGATCTGCAAAAGTGAGTGTGGCTGAAGTCAAATAGTGACTAGAGAGAACCTAGCTTCAATGTGATCCAGCTGATAATTTTGTAGCTGAATGTTTTTTTAATAGCTTTTTGTTTTCTTTTTCAAGAAGCAGCTTAAGAATGCAAGTGAATTAACTTCTTTAAAAATAGTTTTCACTTTGTCCTCCTTGAATGACTCTAAGTTTTTTGTGGCTTCTGTAGTATCCTTTCATTTTTAAAAGGTTTTTTTAGTCCAATTACTAAATGGAAGTTTTGAAAGCAGACTGCTAGATTGCATGTTCTTGCAGATAAAGGTGACTGGTTTGTTTAAGCTTGAAGAAGTTGGTGTGGAAAACTGATGCTGCTTGTTGGTATTAGGATCTGTGGGATAAGGTTGTCACTGTAAACTAAAAACAAACAAACAAAACAAACAAACAAAAAGCCTGTCGTAGCTCTTTGTCCAAATGTAGATTGGATAGGATTGACAGTTACTGAAAATTACTATGGCAACCTTTCTTTTCCAGACCTGTTTCCAACCTGTGAAGGTTGAAAACACGTTATTTTTTCTTTAATGTTTTTTTAACCTTCAGGACCACACATCAGTTGTCTCTGCCAAGGGACCTTGCTCTATAACCTTTTCCTGTTTAGCTTACTGTGTTTTTCATGTCTGTCAAAAACCTCAACTATTTTTAAAGAGGAAGATTAGGAAGAAATCATTAAAGGGGTGAGAGGACCAGACCTCCTACTGGAAGTTCATTTATTCTCTAAGAAATGCTCTGCTTGTCTGTGTGGTGTCTTCTGTTGTAATACCAGAACATGACTGAGGCCCATTGCTTGTTTGTGACACTAAGAAAGCTACTACTTCTGCTAACTCTTCAGTCATACCATGAGGGTTGATACATTCCCTATTAGCCCTTCCATTAGGCGGTGTTTAATGTATAGAGCCCTACGCTCCATACGCTCCACGAAAACCAATGAGAGTAAACGTTACAACTAGTTTTAAGGCTCAGCTGGGATGAAAACTCATGCTAGGTATAATATAGGCCAGGTTTTCAGCTAAAACTAGAGTGCTTCTGTCTAGTTAATCTGCTACTGCTGGTACAGAAACCAAGTAAGTAATAAATTAAAACACAGCATCTGGAAATAAGTTTTTCTGTCGCCTTAATTTCAGGAGTTACATAGAAAAGGTTTTCAGACTGCTTTCTGTTAGCCAATATGCAAGGTATTCTTCTAAATTTGCACCTATTTTTATGTTATATAATTAAGCTGCTGCTCAAACCTAAATTGTATAGTTTACTGCTGTTATGTAGAATTGAGTAAAGTGTCATTTTGGTTACAAGCCATCATAGCTATAAGTATTACAAATGCACTTCAATGTCCTAGTCGTCAGGCTGTGTGCTTTAAAGGGTCTTTTCTCCACAATCTCTGCAGAAGGAGCAAAACATCAAAGAACTGAAGTTAACCATTGTGGAGTATTCCTCAATAATAGAGGTATGGGACTGACTTTTAGTTTTTGACTGTGTCAGGGGAAAACACGCAGATCCTATGCTTATTCTGCACGACAAACTAACATTCTAACCAGGTCTCATGTATGCTTCTAGACTTTGCGGGCAGAAAAAAGTAAGCTAGTGGAGGACATGCAACACATGCAGCAAGACCTGATCTCGTGAGTATTGTGAACTCCTCCCAGGAAACACAGTTCATCAGAAGTTAAAAAGGGCTGAGACCTAGTTTTTTGGTTTTTTGTGGTTTTTTTTTTTTTTTTTGTTTTTTGTTTTTTTTTTCCGGCTTCTTCTAGAAATGGCTTGAGTTTCCCATTCCTGTGTAAATTTAACAGCGATATTCCTGAAGGGATGAATTCACTGCACTGTGAACTGGAACTTGCTCAGTCTTCTGAGGTATGAATCAAATCTTTATTGTGTCTCATCCCAGTTGTCTTGCATCAATAAAGGAAGAACAAAGCTCATTCCCTGTAGATTGTTAGATAACCCTGGAATTTTAAGCCATTAATCCTAGCACACAAGCACAGAATGTGAAGTTTATAGTATTGCCCCAAGTACATTGGAGAAAGTCCAAAGAAAATGCTTGACATTCTAAAAAAATGAGACCTACAAAGTAAATCTGGAAGAGCTAGGGTCATTCTTTTAGTTGGCAGAAGAACAGACTGTTAAGAGAAGACATGAGTTTTCAAATAAATAAAAGCTATTATGCTGAAGAAAGTAGGTCTGTTTCTTCTTGTACTGCCTACACTAGACACAATGATTTCCAGTTGCAGAAGGTGAGACTTCTTTTTCCTTGAAGTCTAATGTAGTGAAAAATAAAAGCATTAGAGTAAGCATCTTAAAAAGGCTATAGAGTCTTCATGTAACTTATTCTATAGAAACTCTGATAAGCATATGTCTGTAGGTACCATTTCCTTGCCCCTCAGCAGGTAAGATGGCAACTGACCTTTAGAAGTCCTGTCTGGCTCTTTTTTCTGAGGTCTTTGGGCAGTGATTTGGGGAAGAACAGGACAGGCATCCTTCTTATGAGTCTGGAACAGGCTGACAAAATCTTAGTACTGCAGTTGAGCCTGTCTGTTTGAAGTTGTAGTGTCCTCTGTATAAGACCCAGCAGGTGGCTTGGTGATTTTTTGGAAACTACTGTTTAGATCAGACACACTTCACAAATGCTGGAAGTTTGGTCTCTAATTTACTGTTAAAATAGCTTTCCAGTACTCCAGTGAAGAACTACCTGGCAGGGGGATGGAAGGGTGGAATATGGTTTTGGTTCAGATTTTTATCTAAGCCTGTTTCCCTAAAGACATTCCATGGAGTCCCACCCTTCCTTACAGTGCTGTCTTCCCTTCAGGTGCTATCTTTGTGGCAGATCTGATAAATCACTGCAAATAGTAATGCCTGTTTTCTTGTAGGATTTTTGCTGTGCTGCTACTCACTTTTGTATGTGGTGCATTTGCAAAGAGTTAGCACTTGCAACAGAAAGTCTGCTAGTGGACTAAACCTGTAGGCCCAGAAATGAGAGGGATACTTGGCTGGGCATCCCAGTTTCAAAAGTGATGTATTGTCCCCAGTTGCAGCTCCCCATGGCCACAGTGAATCACTATGTTCACCTCTCAAATGCTGTAATGAGACACACTTCCACCAACTCACCTGTAAAGCAAGTAAGGGCCCTGCTTATTCATCACTCGGTGAAGCCTCTTCTGAATGAAAATAACTAATTGTTGACTTCCTCTTGTGCCTACTCCTGATGTGAATATTTACATTGGATCACTCAGAAGCTTGACTGGCCTGCTGCTTGCTTTTTTTTTTTTTTTTTTTTTTTTTTTTTTTTTTTTTTAATCCCCATGATGTGATGGTTTTGAAAAGCTTTTACAGGCTTCAAGTTTCGGTAGCTCTGACCTTCTGATAAATACAATGCAGGGATACTTCAGAAAACTCTAAATGTCACTGATGCTGGTTTGTAATAAGGAGATGTCAAAATAAGCTAGCTGGCTCTTCCATCTCTTCAAAGATTACCAAGACTGAATGGACATGCCTGGATGAAACGCTGGACCGTGAAGTGCTGTTTTTACTTCAGGGACCTGAATATGTGGGAGAAAAATTTAAGACTGTCATGCAAAACCTGGTCAGTGGCAGAGCTTAATGTGAATAAGGATGTGGTCTTCTATCAGCCTTTTAATTAGGATTTCTCCAAACACTGAAAATCAGTATTTACTCCTATTGAAAAAATAAGAATAGCTTCTTTGGGGGTGAAGGTGGGTTCATACTTGCTCTAACAATATCACTTGGCACCTACGATAACTTATAACCTGGGTAATTCTGCACAGTATTGAGTTGGAGTAGTACTAAAAAAGCCAAGGTGGGGTTTTTCTGGTTGTTTTTGGCATTTTTGTTGTTTTGTTTTGTGTGTGTTTGTGGAGTATTTTTGTTTGGTTTTTTTTAAATGTTTTATTTGTTGTGTGTTTTGTTTGGGGTTGCTGTTGGTTTTTTTTCCCAGCAAGAGGAAGCCTCTGAAGCAGAGGAGCTTGTCATGAATTCTTTACAATGGGTAAATGATCCTGAAGAGAACGTGCAACAGTCTTGGGAAAGAAAACTTGTGGTAAGTAACTTTCTTAGAAGATATTTTATGAAACAGTGGGGCTGTGTGAAAACTTAAGGTAGGTATCTTATTCCTGCATACTATATATATTAATGACTTGAGATTATAGCAGCCCATTTGGGGGTCAGAGATGGCTGTATAGAGAGAAATATCTTTTGTAACTTTTTTTTTTTTTTGAGGACGAGGGGATCATTGTTTTTCACTTAAATGCTGTGTTTTTCCTTATATGTCTTGTGCAAGGTCACATTTGTTAAAGGAAAGGGTAGATGAAGCAACTCTATTTGAAGATGAAAATGAGGTCAGATGACAACTCTGTCTGAGCTATGAAGCTTTTCTGCCCACTGTACATTTGTGTGCACTGAGCACCCATTTTCCCCTGTGCTCTGAATCTGACTATGGTAATGGATGGTTTTCACCATCAAGAGGAGGAGGAAGAGGTGGCTTTATCACCAGGTTTCCAAATAAAAACTTTCATAGGGTTTGCTTTCTTTTGAAAGGCAAAGTGTTGTTGTTTTGCTGGATACAGTCCACAGAAAAAGTTTTTAGAAAAACATATTTTACAACTTAATCTTGCATAATGTGTTTTTACCACTCTTTGTACCTCTTGCGAGGCCTGAAAGTAAAGACTTTTGTGCAAGGTAACTGGCTAAAATAACTTCCCCATGTGGGAGCAGCAGTCTGTGGACACAGCTCAACTCTCTTGCTCTTGTTCCCTCTTCCTTTCCCATGTAACAGTACAGTTTCTAAAATTTTCATCTTGCTGAGTATAGCTTTTTTGCTAACCTGCTCCTTCCCACTAATCTGTTGTTAGGAGCATTGCTGCAGAAAACTCCACTGAACTGTATGCTAATGCTGTCTTTCTGCTCCTTAATAGATGCAAAAACCTCAATTTGTCCCACTTGAGTAGTAGCAGGTGACACCACAGTGCACGGTGCTTTAAGCTGTTTGTTTTTAAGCAGAAAGCTACTGTTCTCCTCTAGCGTTGCAAAATGTTGTATCTGGTCCTCTTCACCTTTTCTGGGAGGATTGGGGCAATCGTTGGAGCCAACTAGTTTTGCAGCCAGCCTTTTAAAGTTTTTTCTTTTTTATGTAAATCCTGAAAACTTCCCCTTGGAGAAGGTGCAAGTGTCTCAGTGTCTTGACCCCAGTGTGACTCTGGGTAGACTCTAGGAAACTGCTGGCTCATGCATGGCTGTAACTTCTTGATCTTGACCAAAAACTTCCTCCTTCAAAGCTCCCACAGCTGAGAAATGCTTGTTAACTTACTATTCTTGTTGGGATCGTATTCATGTGAAGCTAAAAGCTTTTGGTGTGGGTGTTGAAGTTGATTGTGGTAAATAAATCCAATGCTGGCTGCTAGAGAACAATACATTTTGAAAACTAAACTAATAGAGGGTCAAGCAAGAATGAGATTTTTAAAATATGAAATGTCCTGTCCTTCTGGGACCCAGGGGTTCAGGAAGTGACTTCATGTCAAACATATTGTCTTCACCTACCTAGAATAAGACAGGTGTGTCAGGAAAAAAGATTCCAAGTAGCTTCCTCCACCCTTAGAGAAAGCTTTTGTAGAAAAATGAATTAAATCTTGGACTATACAGGACCACTTGAAGCCTGAACACTTCCCCACCATTTCATGTGAAATATATTATGAATGTGTTTTGCTGGGTTTTAACATTTTAAAGTATGTTTTATAAGTATATTATACATAAAGTAAATTATAAGTGTGCCTATGTTTTTGTGTGTATATGTGTGTTTTTACTGTCACCATCTATATATGTTTAAATATTTTTATCACCCCTCTGCTTCAAGATAAGACTGTGGCACGTGTGCCATGATAAGCCTGTGTCACTTGTGTCAAACCCATACTGTTTCCAAGAGGAAATGCTGCCTGTTCCTTGGCTAAAAAACTGATCTTCAGGATGTGGGCATTTGCCTGTGGTCACATCCCATGTCATCCCAGTAACCCTATCTAGCAAAACTGCTCAGGCTCCTTTTATTATTTTGTTTTTTAGTGTGATACTTGATGTGCTACACTTTTTTTGTTTGAAGCTCATGAACATTAGACTCTTACAGGGGGTAACGTGGCCCATATTTGTAGGATTGATGTTTTCCCCTTGGAACTACTGTAAAACCCCAGAAATACGGACCTTATTCTCACCTGATGTCTGTTTGACTCTCATTAAGCTTTCTTTAAAAGCTAAGGACTTTTTTTGTTATGTTCATTTGAAAATGGGCAGAGAAAAAGGACTGGATTCTTCTTTCTCAGTGCTTTATACTGCAAGTCACTGTGCAGAGAAATGCAGAGGATACAATGTTAACATGTAATTCTTCCCTCTTCCCATTATTCTTCCTACAAATCTGAGGTAAAATGGAAAGCCTTTCTACAGGAGTCATCCCTTGGATGGACTTCATCTGCTAGGCATGTATGACAAACTGAAATACAGACTTATTAGTCCAGCTTTTTTTTACATTTCTGTAATAACAAACTCAACCTGGTGCCAATGGACTTGGTTGTACTTTGGGGAAAGCATCACAGAAGTCTAAGTTATCAATTTTAGGGCTTCCTAAATACATGGGGGTTTGTTGCTCTGTCTGGGCATTTTGTGATGAAGGCTTTCTGGGGTAAATTGTAAAGACTCCCTCATGTACCATGTAATCCCTTGCCACACCATAAATGCTTGCTAATGTTATATTTGTTTTACAAGGAATGAAGAGAAAGAGGACTACCTGTATACCCTAGATCTGCCCACAAATAAAGGCTGAGAGTGGCTTTTGACTTAGAAGTAACCTTTTGAAAAAGCTGGAGCCATCTGTCAAATTGTATTAGCATACGAAAGGCTTATGTTTTCTTGTACAAACTTATGTGTTGCTTCGTCTTAAAGTACTAACACTTGGCCGGAGTGCAGCCTGTCTGTCTCCACACCCTATCAGATTCAGGAGTTAGAGGCACAGGTCTGAAGTTTAGGTAGCTTTGTTAACCTGTTAGACGGCACAAAACACTGTTTTGTAGAAAATGAATCACCCATTTATCCTTTATGATCTCTTCCTTATTAATTTATTTTTTTCTCTCTCTCCCCCTTCTTTCCCAACTAGATGTTGTATAAGTACATTACAGAATATTGTCAATCATCCATCTTCTTTATTACTGATAGTGTTGCATGTAGGTGACAATTTCCCTGCTCTATCATTTAGTATCAGTTCTCATCATGTATAATAAATCTGGGGCTGTCGTTTATCCTCTGGCTCTGCTCTTCATTGAACCACATGGCAACTCAGTTTCAAACTGCCACAGGTTCTCAAGCAAGAACTAGAAGAAAAAAGACACCTTTGGATCCAGAAACTTTGTCTCTTAGAAAAATACAAGGAATCCATCGATAATGATTTTATTCAAATGGCGAGCAACCTGAGAAGAACCAAGACAGAGCAACTTCACCTAAGGAGAGAGCTCTCTGCCAGGTACCCCTTCAAACCATGTGTGACTTTTTTTTGCTTTTGTGGGTGGTGTTGTTGTTGTTTGTGATGGTTTTGTTTTGGTGTTGTGTTTTTATTGTGCTGTTTTTGCTTTAGGTGTTTGGGTTTTGTTTGGGTTTTTTTGATTGCTTAGCTGTTTGGTAGGGGGGTTGTTTTGGGTTGTGTTTTTTGTCTTGTGGAACGAAGTTTACTGAATTCTGAAGGCTTTTTTCACAGAGGAATTTATCTGCTGTTTTGGAGAGTGGAACTGGTTTTAGCATAACATCACACTATGTGGGAGTTAAAGTTCATGTATGAAGTAACATGTGATCCTGGAGATGTCTTTGAAAACACCGGGAAGACCACAGACTGAGCAGTTAAAGCAAGAGGGCACTGCCTATATAGCAGGTGCAACCATTAAATAAACTGCTAGTTTTGAGTGAACCAGATGATCTGTAAAATATATGCCTGTGGGTATTATTGCTTTGGAAGACAATTTCTAGCCCAAGACAATACAATGTTTTAATGTGTCAAGCATCAATGAGTTCTCATTAAATATGAAAACATAACATTAAATTATCATTTATTGGCATTTTTTTTCTCCTCTGCTAGAACAATTAATCTGAACTTGTTGTCTTTGTGGAACCCAGGCTTACTCACAGTGTCAGCCTTCTGCTATCATATACTAAACATAAATTTTGCATGCATGTCTTTGCTTGCGTTTGGGATATAAGCTGCTTTGCATCCCTGAGAGCGAATGTGGAGCAGTCATATTGCACTTTTGCCTGACTTATCTTCCACTTAACATTGTTAATGTAGACCTCCCACATGCTCTCCCTTAACTTGGAAAATAACTGATTAAAATGCTGGTGCCTTGGTTTCTTAAAGCTGGCTCTCTGTATCAAAATTGTTTGTGATGGCAGCAACAAGAAAAAAAATGTACAAAGGTGAGTTAGAGAAGAAATAGGCAAAGGGTTTCTGCAGCGGGAAATAAGGCATTCCTTGAAAGCCATCATCTTTAGCACTGGTTCTGATGGCATCTGCTTGCTGCCAAGTGAAATACCCTCTAAAACACTGGGAAATTAACCTGATGAAGCTGTGTATCTGCAGTAGTAGCTCCAGAGTATCTTTACTAGAATGATTGACTCTATATCTGGTTACCATTTCTCCCAAACTATGAAACAATCTGTTGTGTTTTGTTTTGTTCTGTTTTTTAATAAAAATGCAGAAGTTTGCCCAGCTAAGCTCTTGATCTTTGAGTTCTCTGGATGTTCTACAAGCTTCCACCATGGTACCCGGCTGGCTAGGGCTGGCACAGCTCTTGCTCTGTTCAGCTGGGGAGAAACCAGGGTAAAACCTCCATTTCTTTTCTAATTCTGGGGCTTCTATAGAAAATCCTTGTCTGCCTGCAGGGCTGAATTTTTCTTAGCAAGAACGAAGTCCCTGGTGCTGGATCCTGGGGAACTGCAGAATGTAACAGCTGAACATGGTTCTTGATGCACATCTCAACAACCAGAGCGTGTCATCTCCCAGGCATGCCCGTTCTGAAATGTCATAACGGATTGTGGTTTGTGCTCTCTCGCCCCACAGGCAACGTGAGATAGAAACTGTCAAACAGTCACAAGAAGAAATGGCTGGCCGGGCAGAAGCCCTTGGTTTAGAGCTGCAAAAAGCCACAAAGCAGCTTGAGGATGCCAGCAAACAGGTAAGGGACAGTCGTAGCTCCTCCTTCTGTGCAGAAAACAAGTGAGCAGATGCAAAAGGCTGCGTATGATGCATTGCTGCTCTTGGGAAAGGAAATCGCATGTTCAGCGTGGAGCGTCTCCATTGCAAAAGTGGAACTAGCAGAGGAAGTAAAAGTTGAGGGGGTGGTGACAACAGTTTGCTGATGAAAGAGGCAGCATTGCATATTTGTGGTGGCTTTAAAGAAAAAAAAAAAAGAGAAAAAAACCCAAAAATAGCTCCCAAACACAGTCCACCCCAATGTAAGAATGCAGAAGTTCAGAGGGAGCTTTATCACTTCCTGAGAAAGAACAGATGCAGTTTGGTTTCACTTAGATGAACCATAGAGGCTCCTTGTGTTAGCCCGGCTGCTTTATCTTTCTTTTTTCTTCAATACTGTTTTGTGCTTAGGCAGAGGATAAAGTTGAAGCCTTTCACTCTGCTTGTGAGGAAGCTGCATCCTTGAAATGCAAGCTGGAGGAAGCCATTTCTGAGCAGCAAAAACTCAAGGATGTGAATGCAGCTTTAACAAGCACTTGCCAGTTGCTTCAGGAGAAGGTGGAAGACCAGAAAAGTGAGTAACTACTGGTACTGTGCCAGCATTCACTCTTGCATGGGCAAATCCTTTATGGCAAGGGGGAATAGGACTGATGTGCAGGTGATCCAGTAAAATGCTCTGTGGAGGCTTTTTCTTTCTTTCTATTTTTCCTTGTCCTTTAAGAGATCTGCAAACATGACATCTGGGCTGAGGATCAGGTGGGATCCTGATGAGTGGGTGTCGAGCTGGACCAAACCTGCAGAACCCCCTAACAAAATCTGCAGTCCTAGAAGGAAGGGCTAGTAACTCCAGCACGGGCGCTCCTATACCAGAGGTGATGTTCCTGTATCTGGACAGCCCACCTTATACCTAAGAAAGCCATCCTGTACCAACAAGACCTATTCTTTATATTCTGTGTTCTACTAGCTGCTTGTATTTGCTTTGTGGGTGTTTTGTTTGTTTATTTAATAGCTGTGTGGTACTAGGCTGTTCTCTTTAGTAGAAAGTGATCATGTCATTGCATTGTACACATGCAACTTTTGCTACAGAGCCATGGAAACTTTGTGCTAGCTCTTGCTCACTTGCTAATATTAAGACCTAAAAGCTTGGGCAATTAAAGAGTGAATTGGTTTGATTCCAGCATTCCAGCACATGTGGCTTTTTCTCTCCAAATTCTGGAGTGTGAATCACTCTTACAGCAAAAAAAAATACATTACGTAAGCCCACTGAACGTTTGACCTTAAGCATGCACTTCCCTGGGGCAATGTGACTGATGGTCAACATACCTGTGTGTTGTAGACAACTTTATGTGAAATTACAATTTTTTTTTTTTTTTATCGTAGGAAAAATTACATGAGACCCTATGTCTTAACTGTTAGGCACAACTGTTATGCACTGATATGTCAGAAACAGCCCCAGACTGGGCTTGCTGACTTCTGATCACTATTTTGGCATTGCTCATGCATGTGCGCTCGTGTTGCTTTCATGCTTACTACTTCCTTCAAACTTTGATGTTTAATTTTTACCAAGAGATGTAACGATGGAAATAGTTTGTCATTTTCCAGCTCTGAATAGACAGACCTCTTCTGCAAAGTGAACTAGAGTAAACGAAAAGAGAGAGAACCCCAGATATGTATGAGTCCAGGTAGTTTACAGAAACCTCTTTCTCTCTGTGGATAAATAGAAGTAAATGTCTCTTTGTAGCAACTGTTAACACACTAAGATGGGAACTGCTTCAAAGGCGATTCTGTGAATTGCTGTGTCAGGTACGATGCTTGTGTGGTGGGAGAAGGAAAGGTAGGCTTGCACAGGGGGTGCTCTGGTGGAAGGACACCTACAGCTGAGATGAACTTGCAAGTAACCTGGCAGCATCTGATTTGTTGGTTTGTTTGTTTTTTCTAATATGTACATAACTGTGGAGGCACTCAACTCTGTGTACTCATCTGTAGGTTATTTTCCTTCTTCAGCCTGCTTGGAAAAAACAGGCTAGAACTTACAGGTGTGGTGACGGTCTTCACTGCAAACAACTATTGGTGATCAGCCCTCTCTTCTGCAGACAGTCTTGAAAACAAATGTTTAAAATCTTGTAATAAAATATTTCTCAGCATGCAGGCACTGGAATAGGCAGTGAAATATGTGGAAATATGTTAGAAATTATATAATTCTGGAGTACTTTGCCTTGAATAAAAATACTTTCTTCAAGTTTGGAAGGGGGTGGAGGGGGAGACAATTGTGGGAGGACGTTTTTCCTCAAGCAGCTCTAGGAAAGAGTGCTATAGCTCAGGGTCTGAACGGCCTGGATTTAACATAGAATAACACAGTATTTATGAAATCATACAGAAGATCCTAAAATGTATCCCAGGCTGTACAAGGGGCATCAGAGGTGCAGAATCAAAACTGTGGACTAGCTGCATGTGAATAAAACTTGTGTTTGTGAAGAAAGGTCTGCAGAATGAAGGGCTGAAAGTAGCAAGGGGAAACAACTGCACAGGTTTCTTGATAGCTGAAAATAGTTCAATTAGAGTTCCATTTTGTTCATAATCAGTAGTAGTGTTACATCTCTTTTTTTTTTTTTTTTGACTTTAAAAAAATTTCTTCATGTCTGTTTACCTTAAACTATTTCTCTATTGTAACAGTGCTGTGCAGAGTTAGAATCTGACTACAGCCTGCTGCCCACATCAGCTGAGCTGGTAGAAGGGAAGGTAAGTGTGTTTGCTATGACCATTGCTGAGCCTGTTAGAATGTGATGCTACTTTTGTCCCTATTTTTTTGTTGTTGTTGTTCATGAACTGAAGAAAATAAATAACTTTCCTTGTGAGAAACTTTGCCAAGATAAACATTTGATAAAAATAATCTGAGGTATATGTTTATGTGTATTTGTACACATACAAAAGTATATTCAGAACCTGATTGCAAAACCGGTCTCCTATTGCTTCTGAACAGTTACTGTTTTTGATAAATTGCATTTTGAGAAGGATAAGAGACTGAACATGAGGCTATATCTTCCTATTTCTTTTCAATTTTTTTGTCGCTTAAGCAACGTTAAGTCAAATGCAGCTGCGTAAGTGTTGCTTCAGATGTTTCCCCTACCCATCTTCAGATGGAACCTCTTCAGCAGTAATAGCAAGAAGAGGTGGTGGTTTTTTTGTGGTTTTGTGAACTGTGGACAGTTCTCCTGTCCAGCTCATCTTGCCTGGTTTGGTAGTATCTAGTTCCAGGCCTAGCTTGAATCAACATGTCTGTTGCAAATGTATAGCTGAATTATTCTACCTCTTCATATATCTGTTCTGCCCATTAAGGATGAGAGCTTTTCTAGGCAAAAAAAAAAAAAACCAACAGATACGATGGATTAGTATAACTGTTAGTATTAAATTATGCAGATGCAACTGTATATATGTGGGAGGAGTTGGTAGCATTAATAGGGCTATGAAGTTGGTGAAGGGTTTAGAGGGGAAGCTGTATGAGACAGCTAAAGTCACTTGGTTTATTCATCCTGGAGGAGACTGAGGGGAGACCTCATGGTGGCTGCAGCTTCCTCACAAGGGGAGGAGGAGGGGCAGGCGCTGATCTCTTCTCTCTGGTGACCAGAGACAGAACTGAGGGAATGGCAGGAAGATGTGCCAGGGGAGGTTTAGGTTGGACATTGGGAAAAGGTTCTTCCCCCAGAGGGTGGTGGAGCACTGGAACAGGCTCCCCAGGGAGGTGTCACGGCCCCAAGCCTGACAGTGTTCAAGAAGAGACTGGACAAGGCCCTCAGACACATGGTGTGAACTGTGGGGTTGTCCTGTGCAGGGACAGGAGTTGGACTCGATGATCCTTATCGGTCCCTTCCAACTTGGGTCATTCTATGATTCTATGTATTCAGCATGACTGAACAACAACAGTGATTTCTGTTTTTCAATTAGCAGTTCCATTGCTCTAAACGACTGTGGAGTGAAGGACTGACCTTGTGCACTGAACTTCCCAGGACTCTGCCCTCGGATATTTTGTACTGGCATAGCACACCTCTGCTGGGTAAGAGCTGGTTGTGTTGCCTGGTTTTCTGTCTCTTTCCTGAAATATGGGAAGAGTTGATTAGTGGTATTAACCATATTAATCAACCGTATTAATGGTGTTAAACGTGTTGGTAGAGTGTGGAAAATCTATTGTTGGCTTTAGCCTATTTCTGCATGTAATTTAAGAGGCTGAACCATGTTTGCAATGAAAGGCCTGAAAAGGGAGCTGTCAGCCTAACAGGACTCTCCAACACTATTGATATACATCATAATTCCAAGTATATTCCTGACAAGATGCTTGCCAGTCTGGATCAAGAGGGGCTTTAGTTACGTTTTTCCCATTTGTCCTATTAACTGGCACACACTGAGACAGCACAGCAATGTCCTGCTACTTCGCTACTTGAGCTGAGGTTAGTCCTGGTTTGAAAGCTCGAACAAGTAAGATAGCTACTGAGAATCAGATAATTTTATTTGTTGATTTCTCCTGCATTCATAAGATGTATGTACTTCCCTGCGGGTCTTAAGCCTCACAAGCATTAAAAGCAACTACTGACACATACACATTGCAGGGCCACAGAACTGCAGGGTGCATTTGGGATTTTATAGACAAAGCGTTTCTTCCAGCAGTAAGCTGGTACAAGGCAGAGTCTCTTCTTATACAAAATACTGAATATTCAAATCTAATTCTACATCATACTGGGGGAAATGGAAGAAGATATTGCTTGACTGCACAATACTCCTTATAAGAGCACTCTGCTGCTCTGAAAGGGCTTTTTCAACAGGCTAACTCAGTGTTCTTGCAACTTGCTGTAATATCAAGATCCAGCCACAAATAAGGCAGGTATTCTCAGCTTGCACCAATCAAGTATTGATACAAAAAAGATGATCTATTTCCCAGCCCTCACTGCCACACAAAACAATTCACTACAACAAAACTGACCTACGTGGAAGCTTCTATAACCTGGCTGATGAAAGATACCCATCCCCAGGTGCCGCAAACTCTCTATCTACAAAGTATGTTAAGGCCACATAACCAAACTCTTTCATACCAGGATGGAAGCTGCATTATTATAGATCTGTATTTGTTTGGTCTGCTGCTTTGTTATTTTAGACTTAAGTAAAAAATCAATGTGTGACTAAATCCAACTTTGCTAAGGAGCACCATGTTTCATACATCTCTCTCTTAACAGATGCTCTGACCTTGGAAACCTCATGCCTAAATAACTTCCCTGTGCGCAGCTGGCACTGGCACAGTAGACAGAGCTCCAACAGCTGCACGTTTGAAAGCTGCAATCTGGGACATGCATCTGCTTCAGATGTGACATCAGTGGGGTACAAGTAAGACGGCAAAATAACCTCTCGGGGTGAAGGGTGGAAAACTCTATGGCATCTAGCAGGTTCCAAGGGAAATCTGTATCCCCAGCACATGCAGAGTTCAATAGCAGAGTAACTCTCATAGGAAATACTGGACACTCAGTAGATAGCTAATGTTTTTATGGGGTGACACTTTGTTCACAAAAGCAGTATTAAAGGTTTTTACTGAAACTGTTGGTTGACAGTGGTGATGTTTCCATTTTGTGCTGGAGAACTGAGGTATGATGTAGGTGTTCTTGTGTGTATTTTCAGTATTTAACTCAGAACTAACATCATTTTGTCTCTGAGGAGTCACTTTTTATTTTGCAGAGTTTAGTGCATGAGTTCTGAGGTCTTTGCTTATTAAGCTGCCTCCCTAGATCTTTAAAATAGAGATTGAACTGCCTAAGATTATGGAAGCTAGCTAACCGTTGTCAGTGAATATTTTACAAGATAAGGATGTTCCTGAAGAGGCAGAGGCAGGCAGTCTGCAGAAAAAGACTCAGCCACTCTCAAAGCTTTTGCCACTGGTTTTCTGCAGAGCTGTGCAGTGTGGAGGAGGTTGGGAGAAGGACTGGTGGTGGTTCTTGCCGTTCGGGGGAGGAGGGAGGGATTTATGTTGGTGATGAATTTGTCTTTCTCTGAGAGACCAGCTGTCTGACTATACAGATAGTGGTGACTTCAGTTGTTATGTGCTTAAGGAAAATGGGCAATGTATCTCACTGTTGTTTGGGCAACATGCAAATAAAATGTGTATTGCCAGATGGAAAATATGCTCTGCTGGTAGCTATACTGATGCAGACCTTCCTGTTTCCATTACAATGATGGACTCTTCACTTACTGAGGTGAGTACTGTTTCTGATGCCTGAGATGTGGTTTTGAATGGGCTCAAGCATTTAGTGCCTTACTTAAAGCCAGAGAGCCAGACTGAGCAGCTATAAATCAGTGCTGCTGCAAGGTGGACAGAGCTGGCACCAGTCAGCAGGGCGCTGTGACATCTTGTTCTGTGTGGGGTAGTCCCTTCAATTTGGCTACACTTCTGGAATGCTATAGTTATAGACCCAAATGTCTTGATGTTCACGTGCATCTGAGTCATGCTTTTAGCTAGGGAGCATTTTTAAATGTGGTTTTGAGGCTTGAGACAGTGCTTTTTCTGCAGTAATACTCAGTTCTGCCAGTGAGGTCAGAGTGATTTGGCTCTTTTTATCCACCTGCAAGAAGCCACATGATGCTTTAGTAGTGAATGCTGCCTTTCTCTGTGCTTTCTCCCACGGCTACCATGTAACAGCTGCAAAACGACATCTTCACTGTATGGAAACTTCCCTTCAGCTGATGTGCTCAGATGTGCCTCACTGCTGTATTGAATCCTGCATGTACAGCTTGAGCTGTCAGTCAGCTTTCTCATGGTAACAGCAAGATGAGCTGCACTCAGCACACCTGCCTGTGCTCCCATAGTCACTATGAAATCTAGACCTCAGCCCTACCACACAGGGCTTCTTATTAGTTTTACTAATTGGTGTTGGAGGTGATGATGAGTGAATATTGGTCAGCAGTTTCCGTGAACCTGAATATAATCTTTGCAAGACTAATAAGCAGGCAACCTCAGACGTGCCCTGGCTGGTGTGCGGTACCTGCAAGTGCAGCAGGGGTCTGCTTGTAGCGGCAAATCGGGGCAGAAAGTGCAGTGAGGCTAAAAAAAGTAAGAGTGATGGGCACTGCCTGTGGTTTCAGCACGCTGCTTGGGGTAGCGCAGGTGAGGAACTCCCTGCTTGTGCTGCTACTACTTAAGCCACCTTCAAGAGGATAATCTCAAGGGGTCTTGCTTTACCCAGTCCTTCTGAAAAGTCACAGCCCTGCAAAGTCTTTTGAAATGCCCATGCTTTGTTGCTCTGAAGCTCTCTGTAAGTATAGCTGGGCTCAGAAATGCCATTTTCCACTTTTGCCTTTATAGATAAACATCCTGTGTGGATATTCTAGAGGGGTGAAATTAAAATGTCAAAGCTTGCCCCAGAGAAAAAGCAAATGGGCTGTGTCCAGTTCTAAAAACTGTGACGTGCAGCAAAATTTGAATATCCTTGTTTAACAGAAAAAGTCTCCCTAGATGTGTGGAGTTGTTGTTGTTGTTGTTGTTGTTATTATTATTATTATTATTATTATTATTATTATTATTATTATTATTATTATTATTATTATACTGTGGTTGCAGATATGTTTGAGCAGATTGAGACCTTCAGCGTATAACTCACTCAAATTATTTTGTCAAATCATTGTCACTGTAGGAGTTGAGAGGCTATTTAATGAAGAAGCTCTTGTGAGAGCTGGATGAAACTTGGGCGTTTTATACCTGTTTTGATTTATAAATGTGAAAGTCTTATCATAGTCTAAAAACCAGATGATAGGCCCTCCACATATTAGTGCTTGTTTGGGAATTTATACAAGACCGTGGCCAGAACTTGTCTGCTGTGATAGAACCTTGGATGATTATGCTAATCAAAGGGATGAAGGGGAGAAAAAGTATGATTAGACTTGTGCTACAGGATCTTCTTTAACACAATCCTTTTATTAGGAAGAATGATCCTCTAATGCCCTGTACAAATATATTATGTTAAGAAATCTAGAATGTGGGGGTTTCTTGTTGTTGCTTTTTTTTTCTAAGTGTACCCTGTGCAATCCATTTGAACTCATAATCCTAACAGTCAGTATGTGGTTTAAAAAACTGAATTGAGGGGTTTCCTTCATTGCAAACAGAAACCATTGACCCTGTGATTACCTGGGGAGGGAGAGCACATGTAGAATAATGAAATGCTTTATTCAGTTCCAGGTGATGCAAGGGTGGGTTGGTTGGTTTGGGTGGGGGTGTCTGTGCGTGTGTGTATTTGTTTTGAAAGCTCTTTCAATTTCTTTTGTTTCCACTTAAACATGCTGCTCATTTTCACCTTCTCCATCCCAAATACTCCTGTAGACCTGTGCAGTGCTGTACTTCCTTCAGCTTAATAGAGAATTCAAATAAGAATAAAAATAGCCTGGATTTGCATTAGGGGAAACATCCAGCTGGCTGGGGCTGGGCTCTGTGAATGCAGTAATGCAGCTGTGGTGGGTGCAGGATGGAGAGGACAGAGAGGCACTTGCTGATGGTGGGACCAGTCAGTTGCTGTCAGAAGTGACCAGGGGCACCTTGGTCACCTGTTTGTCAACTTCACTGGGTTTTCTGGATCCTCTGAGGATGTTTGAGTGGGAAGGGGAGACACCAGAACATAGATAATCACTTGCTGATATGGTTTTTCTGTTGCATGTCACCACCACCAGCCCCACCCTGCCCCCAGCTCTGACTTCAATAGTGCTCTTGGACTCTTGATATGTAAGGAGCTGCCCAAAGCTGGCTGGCCTCACGTCTTTTCTGCTTGGGGAGAGTTTTGGGGTTGTATGTGTTTGTTTTTCTCCCTGTTCAGCACTTCTCTTCAGTGGTGGTGGTGTTCATCACAAGTCATTACTGCCCTAACTCCTTAAACCCTTGTTTCACCCTGGATTTTCACCCATAAATAGAGACCTATCTATAAATTGGATAAGCAAGCTGGAGTTTTCCAGGGTGAAAGGAGGAAGAGGGTCATTTCCCATTCAGTATCTCCCTTACCATACTAGAAGGCTTAAGAGGATGTTGTTTTTGTGTGTGATGTTGATAAGACTTGGATCTAGAACCACACTATAGTGGTTAAAGGAACATGAGCAAAACTACATAGTAGCCCTTAACTGCCCAATTCCTCTCTGCTGTTTGCATACAGAGGAGGAGGCCTGAAGCTTTCTGAGGCAGCTAGGCAATTGTTACATGTAATATTGAAAACTGACGTCATTCAAAGCCGGACACTACAATATGCAACACTACAAGTTTTTTGCATTCTGAATCATCTGCTCGGTGGAGCTGTTAATAGTAACGTTTTTATTTACCTAAACGACTCTACCATCTATAGCTGCGTGAAGCTCTGTGCACCTCACTTGTGGGGTCTGAGGTCAAGACCTTGAAAATGGATATATTTTGATGCACAGCACTAAGACAGAACAGTGGTGTGGTAACACATATGTTGGTCATTTGAAAACATGAGTTAGAAGCAAAACATGAAGTTGGGAACCAAAATAAATCTCTAAGTATGATATTCCTGAGAAGATTTCTGTGGAAACATAGTTATTGCTCCTTATGATGATAATATACTGTATGTGGCTTTGGACTAGCAGATCAATCTGCATACTTACCATCTAGTTCTTCACTGCTGAAATAATTTAGGTACAGTTGGGTGAATTATTAAAACTTTTGACATACAAATTTGCTACTTGCATGGCAACCCTTTCCCTGCCACTAACTCTTCTCTCTTTCCATTAAGATTGGCTGCGCAGAGACAACACTACCAGCCAGTCTGATCCCATCCAGGTCAGGTTTAGTGCAAGCTTTTAAAAGCCCTTATCAAAATAGTATACTATGGATGAATGAGTATCTGAAAGAATTGTTGTTTTGGCAGTGATCACTTAACTTCACCCCAAGAAGGCCTTCAATCCTCTTTGGAAAGCACTGCGCCACTAACGGGTAAGCCTTTAATTTGGGGTGCAGATGGGTGAATCTTTTTTTGTGCTGAAAGCCTTGGGAATAGGCATGCTCTAGTCAGTGCATTTACTGAACAGTAAGAGCTCTGTCTTTTGTTGTCTGACATTATAGGCTGCCTTGTTATGGAGGAAAAATCACCCAAGTGCCCACGTGAAAAAGAGGAAGATGTGGCGACTTCTGTAACAATGGAGAAAAACAATGATAAGGATCCGGCTGGTCCTGTGTCAGGTACAGTAACCGCTGCAGCGCTCTGGCACTCACGCAAGTGAGGAAACGGCTTGTTTCCAGCACAGCTTTGAAGTGAGGAAGCTGAGTAAGAAAAATAACTTGTGAATTTATGTTTTTGCAAATATTTTCACCTGCAAGTGCTCACAGCCCTCCCTGAAGCTGGGAGCGGGAATAAGGCTTTACCTACTTACAGGTGGCCAGTGACTTACAGCACTCCAAGAAGTAAACATGAAGTGACTTAGTGAAATCTTGACACTTGCTCAGCTGGCAGAACATTGTGTGGGCACTAAATCCCAGGCAATTGTGGGAGGAGAGAGAATGTTTTCATGTTTTTTAAAAAGTTTGGTGACACATGGTTAGACTAAATAACGCTTGCTTCTCTTTCAAAACTGATGGCTGGTACACAAGATGCTGGAATGGGTCAAAAAGAGAGATGAGGATAGAGGCCTTTGTGCATGGTTCTGTCTTTCACTATGGTCATTAACATCCAGAAGAATTATTCTTACCAGATCTGATGGTGTACTTTTGCTTAAAAAACTAAAAGCAAAACAAAACTGGAGTACCTGTGCCCAGTGTATTTAAGCTATCAAAAAAAAAAGTTATCTGAATAAGCAGCACAGGATGTGGTGCTTCTTTGTAACTGTTTTTAACCTTTACCTAAACATAAGACTTTGTCGTCACTTCTTGATTGGTTTTGTTTCTTTCTTTAGCACGATCTTCCTGACACCTAATTCAGTCCCCTCGCTTAAATATATTTTCTTTCTACTAATTTGCCTCTGCAGTTAGTTTTCATATGTGGTCTAGGTGCCTTTGGCAAGGAGGAAACAGACATGCAAAACAGATATGCAAAACACATGAAGTCCAAACAGCTTTAAAATCTGAGATCCTCCTGCCTGTTGTACATCTCCGAATAGAAAGTGTTTCTAGTATTAGAATGGAAACATTAATGAGTCTCCACTTCTGGTCTTTGCTAGTACCACACAATGGCCTCAAAGGGTGCTTGGGAGCCAGGTTAGATATGCAGCACCCCTGCAAAAATCAGCAGGGACAAAAGGGAGAGCTAAGCAGAAGTTGTTAATGTGAAGGATGAAGAGAGAAGGCGCTTCAGTTCTGAAGCTCATTTTTCCGTTTCTTTGGTTTGCCTCTTTGTGGGGGTGTGTGACTGTATAAACAGCCAAAAAAAAAAAAGGTACCAGTTCTGAAAAGGTATAAATAGCTGCCAGAGTCATTGCTACACAAGAAACTAGTACGACGGACTTTCTTCAGTTTCTTAAATATTTTCCTTTCTAAATCTTTTTAATAGCTGTCTTTCTGGAGGTTATTTTTGTCAGCTTTAAAGCATTTCTAAATTGCAGCATTTGAAAGTTTGCATGGCATTTGAGCTGGCATCATCAGTTCCTGAACTTACTAGTTCATTATCACTTGTCTTCTGGCAAAGAGAGTTCTTTTGTTGGCTCTAGCACACCCTGGTAGTTTATTTCTTGGGTGCAAAGGACAGTCCAAGTGTCAGACTATGATTGAAGCTTGTGGATACCTGAAATACCACAACCGTGTGCATTCCCTGCACAACCTGGTTATGATCAGGCTCCTCTGTAAGAGCAGCTGAAAGTAGCATCTATTCCTTAATCTTGTATTCTGTAACATGAAAGAAGATAATTATTAATGCTCACATCATTTCACCTGTTTATGCCTGTTAGGTTTTTGGTTGGGTGGTTTTGTTGCTGTTTTTTGTTTTGTTTGTATTTAACATAT
Organism: Streptopelia decaocto; assembly: GCF_964273445.1. Taxonomy (NCBI): domain Eukaryota; kingdom Metazoa; phylum Chordata; class Aves; order Columbiformes; family Columbidae; genus Streptopelia; species Streptopelia decaocto. The sequence continues at coordinate 76,639,305 of NC_138663.1, read as the reverse complement.
TCCTATGCTTATAGAATTCCAAATAAAAAATAATTATAAACTGTCTCCTTAAATAGCAAACAACCAACCCCATGGTGATAGTAAAATAATGAAATTCATTTATTGAAGGGAATATTACTGCAACTCTTTCAGCTTTACCTAGAGCAACTACAATCACGAGTAATAATCTTGCTTGTTGACATGTAACACTTAGTGGCTTTTTTTTTTTTTTTTTCAAGCCAAATGTAATCATCATACCACTTTTTACATCTTTGTAGTGTTGTTTGCTTCTGCCTCTCCTTCTTAGTGCCCTCTCTTGGCATTTATTGCAATTTCTTTTAACCCTGTTGGTCCATGGCTAATACGCTGGGTGTTGGAGGCTTGCTCTGTTTTTATACTTAAGTTTGTTTCCTGGAATGTTTCTCCCCAGAGGCAGATCCAGCTGAGAAGAAAGTCTGCCCCGGGATGGAAGAACACAAAACTGCATTTCAAAATGTTTTAAAGCAAGACCCGGTAAGAGTCTTAGTGATGGGGGAACAGAATTGGTTTGGCTGAGAAGCTACAAAGAAAAACTGCAGGAGAGAGGGGATGGGCCCTTCCAGTGGTGTTGTGGCTGCTCCTTTGCTATAACTACTCTCTGATATGCCTCTAGCAGGTGGGCCAGGAAAAGAAAAATAATAAAGAGCAGAGTGAGGAGGCACCAGCTGTTGTTCCCAGTAGGAAAGGTAAGAGGTTTTTGCTGAACACATACATGTAACTCACTGGAGCCTTGGTCATTTGTGTAAGAACCGTGTGAAGAGGTGCAGAGCTGCCTGCCCCACATCAAATTCTGAGGGTTTCTTGGTTTTAAGGAATAGTAGCTCCATTTACAGATCAAAATGGATTAGCACTGGAGAGAGGGAAGATGTTACCATGCAAAACCTGCTTCTCTGCTTTCTATAGATACTGAACTAACCAGCTCCACCTTCCTCTAGACAGGAGGTAAAATTTCTTGGGAGCTGCAAAGGAGCTGGTATATTTGAAACAAGTTCTGGCATGCCTGCCCACTCCAAAGATTTCTGAAGCAGCATCCTCTATGCTCGGGGGTTTGGGTAAACGTGATATAGATAAGCAGGGTGATGTTTCTACTGAACTGTGCTGAGCCGTCTCCGCTCTTCTAATCACCTCACCTTTTGTCTTTGGAGTTCACTAAAAGTTAATGATGGGTAGTAAATCAGGTAACATCCTGAACCTACAGGCTAGGAAGTTAAACCAAAAGCTATAATTAACCATTGTTACATTAATTAAATGCCACTTGAAGCCAACTAAACAACTAAAGTGACAGTGCTGTGCTTTCTCACCGACACTAATACTCTGAGGCACGCAAATTGTTCTTATTGGCAAAAGCTTAACACTGGAAAGCTTTAATCGTGGCTTCTGTTGGTGCTTCAAAGACTTCCACAAGCTGGTTTTGGGAGGCTGTTTTTCACTTTTGTTTGAGAACGTTTTTCTCACTTCACAGGGAGTTCACCCGCTGCAGGTGGCATTAAAGGAGATAAATCAAAGCCAAATGAGCCGTAAGTGTGTTGACTTTCAATGATCACCTGCAGTTATGAATTTAAATATGCAGTCTGTTACATGGTTGCTTCTTCTTATCCTACAGTGACTCTCCAAATGAGAAAGAAGTGGAGGTAAGCATTGACTGCTTGTGGTATCCTTAAGTATCTCAGACAACAGAAAGATCTTGTAGATAAGCTCTGATTGTTATCTAGTCCTATATAAAAGAATGATGCTGGGTAGCTTAAACTGGGTATATTTCTATAAGTAGGCTTCTGAAATCTGTCTTTCCTATCCCAGTGGAAATTTTTGAATGGATGGGATGGGGAAAGGTGGTGGTCTGTAAAACTGAACAGAAGATTTATCATTACTAAAACATTTTGTTTGCAAGCATGAAAGAGCATAGCTGTGACCTCCTCCCAGGCAGAATGTGCTGCTTTAAGACGGTCTTGTCAAAAGGCACAGATGGCACGCTGTGTGCTTCCAAGATAACACCTATACTGGTTACAGATTATTTTCCTCATCGCTACAGATGGGAAAATTGGCTTTGAGGAAGTGGGCTGTGTTTGCTTTCTCTTCTGTATCTCGCCTGTAACTGTGTTCATGGAGTATAGTCCCAAATGTCATGTTAGCATCTAAATCTTTAAAAACTTCTGCATCACTTGGGTTATTCTGAAATCTTTTCCTCTTCCACAACAGGCTGAATTTCTGAGGTTGTCTTTAGGTTTTAAATGTGACTTGTTTACCTTGGACAAGAGAGTGAGGCTTGAAGAAAGGTCTCGAGACTTGGCTGAAGAAAATCTGAAAAAGGAGATCACAAATGCTCTAAAGATGTTAGAGGTTAGTGCTGGCCAAGGCTGGTAGGGTGGATGGGATGAGCTGTTGTGAAAGCATCTCTCTTAATATGGATTTTCTTAGGTTTTGTGTAAGAGAAATACATTTTAACTAAATCTGAACAAAATTCTTACTTAAGGGACTTCGTATTTGAGGGATAGCCTTCATCTGGATGTGTTGTGTGCTCAGACAATGGGTAGTTTTCTGTTGCACAGGTATTGGGCAAGAAGGCTTGTGTCCAGCTGACTCTGCTCAGTAAGCTGCAGTCTCTGCCCACTAGAGGCCTGCACCAAGTTATGCTGATCTAGGATGTTGGATGCTGATCTTGTGACTGTGTGGGCCTGGACACAAACTGCTCAGGGTCATCAGATGGGTTCACTCTTCTTTTGCCACTAACAGCTCACACTGTTTTTCTTACCAATATGCCTCTTAGGCTTTAGTTCCTTTGTGTGAAGAAGATAACCAAGCGCAGGAGATCATTAAGAAGCTGCAGAAAAGCTTGCAGTTCCTTGGCCAGTATGCAGCCCGAGTTGCCAGTAGAGCAGAGATGTTGGGAGCTATTAATCAGGTAACAGTTTCCATATAAATGTGTTTTGTACCAAGTTAAAAGCTTCTAAATTTAAAAGGGATGTCCATGTCTCTTTGCTGGCCTTCTGATTTCAGAATTAGATTTGGGAATCTTCTGTATGTAATGCAGACTGACCAGTACAGCCTAGTCCTGGCTTTCTCTTCTCTGTTTGTGGTGTTATAAGAGATCCCAGGCACTGTGAGAGTAGCTACATTGCCCTAACATTGCAGAAAAACACAGAACATATTAAAAAAGGGGACCAAAATAAAAAAAAATGCATCAGAGGGAGGTGTACAGTAGAGACCACAAGGATGTAATATGGTAACAATAGTCTCGATGCTTTAATGGTAATTATGTGCCTTATGGAAAGTGCTCCTAATAAGCTGAATCTGTGGAAATATAAAAATACCTGCTCAAATGTTATGCGTCATTGTGTATAATGCCAAAGAACAGCATGAAAATATGACCTGGCAATACAAGCAAATGCCTGGTGGCAGCTGAGACTGTAGAGCAGAGGAGATGAGGACTCTGAAATGAAGGCTGTTTGAAGATAAGCATAATCATCGGAGAAACAAGACCTGTGTAACTGGGCATGTGTTGGGAGATGGGTTGCACTGAAACTCTGAAAGGGTGGAGGAAAAATGAGAGGATGCTGCATCACAGTGACACAAGATGAGAGCAGATGGTTAAGTCTTAAACTCTAAATAAACATGATGGGATTCCTCAAAGAGCTGCTGTTTTTCTCTTACGCTGTTGCACTTGCCCTGTTAGGAGAGTCGTGTCAGCAAGGCTGTGGAAGTAATGATTCAGCACGTGGAAAACCTGAAGCGCATGTATGCAAAAGAACACGCAGAACTTGAGGAGCTGAAACAGGTCCTGCTCCAAAATGAGAGATCTTTTAGTTCTCTTGGAGATCGAGGTAAAACTGCTTTGTCTGTCTTCTTTTTAGCACCTGTCAGATAAACTCTTATCTAATTGAAGCTTAACATATTAGGTAGAGAGGTTATATGACTGTCATATCTATTTTCCTAAAAAAGAGGGGAAAATACCAATTTACTAACAATATTAGAAACAACTCTCTGAAACTAAATTTGTATGTAAATTGTGATGAATCAACAGAGGCTTCCTGCTCTTTTCTAAATATGAAGTATAGACTCCTGAAGCACAGGTGCTCTGAATTTCCCCCTCTAAGCAGATGGTACAGAGGTCAGGTTTTTCACATGATGCTGTGCACTTGTGGCTTTGCCAGAAAAGGATTAAATTCTGCTGAAAAAATAGTGTGTTTTAAAAACAGAAAGGGCAGTCTTGCACACTAGTAAAACCCTCCCAGGAGTCTTCTGAATCACAGGCTGGTCCTTCCTGGCTGTAAAAGATTGTCCTGTAAGAGGACACTGCCTCTAATAGAAGAGCACGTTTAGTGATAGCAATAGAAATTGATGCTTGTAGAGGGTGTATAATGCACGAATATTATGAACTTACCTAATGAATGGAAAGCTTTTTCCTGAAATATCTTCTGCTGAGGATACTCTGATACGCTCTTTGCTTAACCAGGCAGTGCGAAAAGTCAGACCTTTAGTTGCAAATGAAGCTCATTGCATTCCTGTAAGCGTTTCTGATGTTTGATCTCTTTACAGATGAATCTACGAATAAAAAGCTATCAAATTCTTTTAACTTCAAGGTAATGGCATTCACAGCTTAACATTAGATTTCAAGTGTGTGTGTCTGTTTTCTTTGCCTTGTCATGCACTGATGACCTGCTACATGCTTGGCTTGACTTTGGTGGTTTTCTGTCTCAAAGATGGGCCGATGTCATCAAACACGAGGATATATATTTCCAGTCACCCCACCAACCCAAGGGAACTGCATGTGGTTTCACTTAAAAGATGAAGCGTTCACAGAAGCTAAAATATCTGTGCTGTCATGCAGTGGTTAAGAAATATTGTTCATGCACGGTTCTGTCGTTGAGGCTACAGAAGAAGGGTTTAGCACAGAGATGAAAAAAATAGATGGGAACAATTCACATTGACTGTAGGAATTCCTGTGAACACCACTAGAATTTAGATGTCTTCAATTTTGTTGTTGTTTTTTCTTTTCAGAAGTTGTGTAGCCAGCCTCACTTTAGATGCTTGGGCGGGGGGGAAGCAGTTAATATGGAAAGCTGTTGCTTGTAAGGACATGGTTTGGGCTGTGCTTATGGCTTGACTCTTCTTTGTGTGTCACTTCAGGTGAAGTATCATTTATTTATACAGTTTGTATAAAAACAGGTGGTATTTTATGCAATCAGTGAGTAGTCCAGTCATTCCTTGGTAGAGTCAGTAATGCCTTTTATTTGCATAGCCATCATCATCCCTTCGAAGAGTTAGCATTGCAACGCTGCCCAGGAGCACTGGAAATGCAGGCACTGGGTTGCCACTGGTAAGTGGGGGTTCCCAGGTGGTGAGGGCTTCACCTTCTCAAAACTGGCCTGGGATGAAGTGAGGAAAATGCTGGTGCATTAAGCATGTCAAACTTTTTCTCTAGGCCCAGCTCCATGAACCTGATGGTGATGAACGTGGTGATAAATTCAACAGGAGATCAAGCAGTTGGTAAAGTTACTTGGGCTTGTCTTTGAATAGGGTCGAATATTTTGCAGCTCTAACTGTGCCTGCATTAAGCAGGTTGTGGAGCATCTTGAGGTCTAATAATGTCTAGGCAAAACCTTTCATATTAGTTTTACACGCTCCAATAGATAAACAAGCCTTCGTGACTATTACTGCTCTTTTTTTTTTTAATTAAAGATTGAATGTTTTTAAAAAATTACCTCTGTTTTCTTGCTTTAGAACTAAAAGATGAAATTTAGGCAGCTGGCATTGATGGATCTGTGTTTTGTTTATTTTGTTTTGTTTTTTTAATAATCCTAATTTCAGGCAACTGATTTTGAAACTTATTTGTCTGAGGCCTACCCAAATGAGTAGCCTGCTGCTGAATTTCTAGTTTCCTGTTATAAATCTGATGGGGAAATTAAGGCATGTCTTTAAAACATGACAGGGGGCGACTGGGAGCAAAGCAAAATGAGAAGCGTCCTTCACTACAGCGGTTCGTTAGCACGTATGCCTGGGCAGACTATGAAGATAAACATGATGAAGCAAAGTAAGTTCACCAGCAATCTCGGAATTCTGAGGTGTGTGTGCAGGACTGACTGGTTTGTTTTTTAATGAACTTTTAATTGGGCACCACCTGATCAGGGCTATTAAGTCAAGCTACTGCGAGCTCTGTCAAACTGATGGAAAAGCTTTGGAACTCTTGATGCTTGCTTACAGAAATGAGCAGTCAGAATCACCTGCTGAAGTACAAGAAGAACCATCAAGGAAGGAAAGTATCTCTGAAAAAGGAAAATATTCATCAAAATGGAACCTAAAGTCAGCGTAAGTTTTCTCACGTTGTTGTGGGGTAAAGCAACATTTAGGGGGGTGAACATGGGAAAAGCAAAGCTGTAGCTTTGGTTTGGTAGTTAATGCTGACTTCTTACACAAAGCAATTGGGAATGGATAATCTTGGGGGTTGAAGACTCATCCCACCAGGAATTCATTACTAATACTAAAAAAGTTATGTATGATCCCACCTCTACTGGTTAACCTGTGACAGCTGTTACAGCTGGCTACTAGGTCATGCCAACCTTTGCCCCTGTAAACATGATCAAGGATTTGAGGCCTGTGCAAAACTTAGCAGCAGCTTTGGCACATGCTGAGATGTGTAGTTGTTGAGAGTAACTCCAGAGTATTTGAGCTAATTTCTCTGGATAACTCAAGCGAAGGAAGAGCGAGTGCTGTCATTTCCAAACATGTATCCCTTGGAAAGCTCTGCTGTGTCGCTGTAGAGAAACTGCTTATTCCAAATGGGTCTCCTACACTAAGCCTCCACCGTGAGCATTCCCAATCAAGAGGGAGACAAGACAGTTAAGCGAGTGTGTAAAACTAGGAAGACTGCAAGGAATAAAAGCTTATTTCTATTGTTTGATAAAGGATAGAGGTACCCAATGACATGAGAGGTCTAGGATTTCGATAGTGAGTGACGGTAAGACTTTCCCTAACCCCAAGGAAGGCACCAAAGCCTTCGAAAACAAGAAAAACAAGGTCAGTACTTCTCAGTGCTTTCAGAAACAAGGTGGGCTCATGGGTCAGGTCACTCACTTAAACAGCTTATATGAGAACTTGCTTACTGAAGCTTGCATTTTAAACCCAGAACATAACTTACCACTCTACAGAGCTCCCAGTGCAGTAACAACCTTGTCACTTTTGATAGTTGAGGATCTAAGTTTGTGGAATCTAGTTTGCTTTAGGGGTTTTGGGAGTTGGGGAGTGGGGTGAGAGGAGGGCTTCCAAGTTTTGAAGAAAAACTGAACTGATCCATAACTCCTCTGTGCAGGTGCAATTTGATGTCATCGTGGGCATCCCATTTCAAGGCTTCCTTTTCCAACGCTAACAAAACTCTCTGGGTTTCTGTTTCCATCCTCGTCCTGCTTGCTGCTCTGACAAGCTTCCTCACTGGGCTATCTCTTCAGAGACCAGCAGATGCCGCACCTGTAGGAACTGGGGACTCCTGGACTTCACTACAGCAGCTGTTGTGGCCATATACAGGACTTCAACACAATGGGCCACCCCCAGTATAACAAAGGTTCTGACTCCTGTAGTTGTACTTCTGAGTTCTGGATGACAGTATGAGAAGCTGAGATAGTATATATTTAAGGTTACATGTCTGGGTTTGTTTTGTTGGGTTGTGGGTGTTTTTTGGGGAGATGACTTTTTTCAAGCATGACTTGAAATTTAAAAATATTTTGTGTGGTGGTTTGTTTTTGTTTGTTTGGGTTTTTTATTTTTTTTCCCATTCTGAGAAAAGTAATCTTTAAGTACCTAAAAGAGTCCCAGTTCCATTCAGGTTTAACAAGAAAAGAGCAATTTTGAACATAGCTAATAATAAATGTAACTTAAATCGTTTAGTCATGAGAGAATAAAGAACTTACTTTGCTTTAACAAAAATAAAATGTTTCCCTTTTAGTCACTGAAGCTGTTCCCATTCAGCACTTGAAATGTAACTTTATTGAATGCCTTTGATAATAAAGTTTTAAAGGAGAGCATGCAGTGTTTAAGAGTATGTTAAAACCCTTGTAGCAAGTAGTAGCTGATACACAACATCAATAAACAAGAAGTTAGCTGTTTCCACTTTATCAATTGCTTCTTGGCTGGCAAAGTCCTTAAGCATATGGAGGAGTGTGGAATGAAATTCTGAATCTTCTTCTAGCTCTTCTGAAAAAGCTTCACTGGTTTCAGTGATCTTGAGCTTTTGTGCTTTTTGACCATTAAACAGGTAAAGAGACCAGTCATTGTCACTGACAGAATCTGCTTTAAGGTGCTCACTTACCTATTGCAGAAAAAAATGGTGCTGTAAGATGAAGCTCATGATACTGACAGTGGATAAATTCTTAGTATGAAATTCTAAATTCTATGATAATCAGAAACAAAATGAAGGTCCTGTTTTGAACTCCCAACACAGCATTGGCTCTCTGTGCCTAAGAGACTGTGTAGCGGGTACCGTACCAACATTAAAATCTTCCTTCTCGTTTGCCTCTGTAAAATGCAAGGTTTGACCACTCCAACTTTCTTGCTGCTCCTGATTCACAGGGAGAGAGTAGCTAACTGCAACAGGCATAATTTGTCCTGGGAATAAGTATGTCATGTGCAATTAACTCAAAAGGGTGGGAGAGCATCTCAAGACTTAAACATGTTCTGTATCTACAACCCTAACTTGGGAGTATTTTTCTCTCTACCTGGGAGCAGCTTTAGCCCCATGTGCTTTGGTTCACAGACAGAACCAAATCAATGCTGAAATTGCTTGTTCCCTCCTTCATAGTAGGGAACAAATGAAATGACATATAGACAAGAAGAAATTCCCAATATTAATTATGAAACTTGCAGATCAAATTGCTATTCAGAGGACCCCTACAGTAGGATACTTAAATAAAATTGGCATCATCCCAGCTTTGGCTAAAGGCTTGATAGCTGACCTATTCTTGCACATTAGTGTCCCATCACAGACCTCAGAAATGCATGAGCAAAGAAGCTGGCTCTCAACTCTTACTGACACACACCAAACAATAAGTAGTCAACCCTAAATCTTAAAACTGCTGCACTAAAAGCATAGGCAGGGGTTGAACACAATGTTTGAGATGACCACAACTTATAGAAGTTAATTGTTTCTGTGTATTAACTGTGCCAGAGTTCTGTGCTGTGTTCATGTAGAAGTTTAGTCTAAATCCACAAACCTTGAAGACTACTTGTTCTTGACCCGCTTCTAGATTCCATTTGCTCCAGGCAAAAGCAAAAGCAGATGCAACCAGTGCCATCTGTTGATAGGCCCTAACTTCTGCTAGGGGAGCCTGTAATGCAAAAGTGCATGTTAAAAAAAATAATTTTTATATATATATATAAAATTCAGTCTAATTCCTTGTGATATACAAATGTAAGACAAAGTTTGCTTTAACCAACATCCTCTGGTTAAGTTGGCAGCACACTTGTATACATGCCACCTGATTCTGCACAACAGGTCTTCATACAAGAAACTGATACTCAAGTGAAAAACAGGTGGAGGAAGAAAAAAACCAAAACAAACAAACCCACACACACAACAGGAAAAACATCCACTCACCTTCTGGCTCACAGAGACATACTTGTGAGAATACTCTCCTGGGAAAATATTCACACCCGCTTTTTTCAAAACTGCTCTTAGGTCAACTGGACTTATCCATTTTCCTGTGATGTGGGAAAGCACATTCTTCTTTTCCACCACTACTGAAGACAACATACACTGATTACCCTGTTGTACAAACCAGTGACAGCAACTTACTAGTCACGAAAGCTATTTTCTGCTTTAGGCATCAAATATTAATATCTTTGCTCCTCTAGATATTGCATACATTATCCACAATGCTGGGCTGTAAACTTCCATTCACATATCCTGGAGCAAGACACTTTTCTGTAGGTTTTCAGAAATGACACTCCTCTACTGGCCCATGCTTATGCTTATACAAACTCTTTTAAAATCATGTCTGTTACTGATTTATCCAGCAATGACCACATGGATAATCATGTGTAATTTGAGCCTTTAGAAGGAACAAGTAGCAGTAGTTGTAGGCTGCTTGAAATGCTTTTATTTCTCTTGGTATAGCTGGGAGGAGAGGGGAACAATTTGTGTCTCTAGCTTGTGCAAGTCTTGAATTCAGCAAGGTAGTGTCAATATCAAAGCACTTACTGGAATTTGCAGAACAGTTATACAGATGTTTTCTTCTGACCAGATCACAGAAAATAACTCTAATTAAATCACCAGTACTGTTCCCTACAATGCTTGGAAAGGAAGAGATCCTCCCTCATTTTCACCAGTGCAGAGTGAGACTCAAATTGCTCTTGTGGAAGCATCACAAGCTCTTAATAAAGGATACTGTAAAATTCTCTCTATATAATTATTTTCTTAAATCTGCAAATGTTGGTTTATTAAAAAAACAAAACAAAACAAAAAATATTTACAGTACCTTAATGCGTATCCGAATTGTCGCAAAGACTGCAGCAACTACAAGTATTGCTTCATCCACACCAGCAGGTCGCAGTTCCCATGCCTGATAGGGCATGTTGAGATGAGCATCCTGGAGAAGTGCTACTGTATAAAAGGCACTCATCGCAAAGGTGACGCTCCTTTCTTGGGTTTCATATGTTATGTTGCTGATGCCATCAGTTCTCCACTGTTGGCCTTTACAAAAGGGATGCAAAAATACTACGATGTATATGTAAAGCTTCTGCTTGTGATATATGCTGGGGAAGAATTAGTTAGTGAAGACATCCTAGGTTAACCAATATTCACAGTTAAGATAAAATATTAGGCATAAAATAAAGATAATTCATTAAAAGCAAAAATTTTCCTCATTTTAATTAAGTACAAGATTGGGCTAATTTTGACAGAAAAGCTTCTCAATCTCAAAAGAAATATAAATACTAATGTAACTCATGTCTTACTTGCTACATAGCAGTCCACAAGCTCATTTTCAAGAGTAACTTCAAATGTCGAACTGTTTTAATAGGTTCTATGCTCTTTGATGAAAGTCAGAGGTATCTTGTAATTATCTAATTATAATATCCTATTTGGTTTCTAAGATTTAATTTTCATATTTTACTACTACTACATGTAGGTAGGCGCTAATTTGGTTCAAAATGGACTTCACATGTCTTCGCCCTAGCAAAATTTGATTTGTGTGATACAGGTGTACCTATTCAACAGCATGTATTGTTTTTCCATTCACAATAAAAAGCTACAGTAAAAAGCCTAAACAAGCAATCATCTACTCTTAGATATGATGCAGAAGCAAAATAGGAAGAAAAAAAAAAAAAACCCACAAAAAAAACGAAAACAAACTGCTAAATCCTAAATCAATTAACACTGACGTCCCCAAATTATTTCTGGGCTCTGAATTGTGTCTTATCTTTATAGCTCGATTCCGGAAACAGTCAAACTCAGGTATAAATTCCATTATTCAAACTTAAAATAAATTTCTGCCCTAAGTTCATACCTGCAGGATCCCACCGGGCTATCACAGGATCTTTGAAATACATCACACTGTCAGAAAGCCCAAGGGTTATCTTTATCAGTGGCTGTGCGGCATCTTCAGCCTCTTCTGGGGGATATGGGTATGCCTCCAATCCAACATCAAGTAACTTTGGCAAGATGGGACAAGTACAGATAACAGTTTTATTAGAAAATGTAGTAGCCTACTTTTTTTTTGTTGTTTTCAAGTCCTGTTTTTAATCACCTGCGGAGTTTGCTGACACTCTGTTTAAAATGTATTAGTGTTAGTGGTTTGCTAGTACTGCACATTTCCTTGAAGACAGCAGAAGGGTGGCTACCAACAGGCCTCTGAACCTTGCACGTGCTGTTGATGGCACCCTGAAGGCAGCACCATACAGCAGGCAGAGGCATTTTTTAATAGATCCACTGTCTCCAAAACAACCAAGTGTACCTGAGAGGCAAAAGCACTTTGCCCACACAGTGTCAAAGGGAGCGAAAGAAGTCACACACAACTGGTAACAGGTTTTGGCTGGGAATGAAGATCCCATGCCTCTTGATTTGCCCACAGTCCCACTTCCTTTGTATGGGAATTCCACTTATTAAAGGTTTTCAGCTTCACAGCAAAAACTCTGATGTTGGTTAGTGCTGCAGCAGGCTCCCCTAGTGGTAAAACTAGAACACATTGGCTATAGTCCTGAAATACCCTGCAGAGCCTGGAACTGAATTGGCGGTAATTCTGCTACCATCCTTCTTTAAGTGTTCCTTTCACACATGAAAAACTAAGAACTTCTCTCTTTGCTTTCCTTTGACCAAGAGCATTTTCCAGCACAAAAATCTGTGCCAGCCACACCGAGGAGCACTGACAGAGCACACACCTCTCTACCTGCAGGCTGATCTCTTCCCTCTAGCTGCTCCAAAAGTTGGCCAGGCATAACTAAATAATGATTAGAAAACTTGGTTTTCTAGTTTGCTGCTCAAGAAATCATGTCCACAGCTTCTGTACAGTGGTGACACACATCTCAGGAACAGCTCTTTAAGGATGAGAGGGAAGAGGACTGCATGGGGTGGAAGCTGCCGCCTCACTTACCTCCACCATGCTCCAGTCATTGATTTGTTTGACCTGAGGTGGAAGCCGCAGCACATCAATGTGGTACACACCACCCACCGGTACAAACTGCTGCAAATCAACAATGTTTTCATCGGTTATTGTCTCTTCTTTTCCATTAGTCTCTTCTTTTTCATTCGTCTCTTCCTGTAGCAGTGGATCCTGAACTAAAAAAAAAAATAAGCAAACAACCTGAGTTAACTTGATGCTTAAATTAAGACACTGAGATTTCCCACTCCTGTTATTTTTCACTTTTGCACAAAATAAAACAGCCCATGTGCTTGAAGTGCTTCACACTCTGCAGCATTTCAGCACCATCTACTGGTGTTCTCTAAAAGTTTTAACAATTAATTGAAATGTGGAGAAAGAAGACAGTTGCACAATGAAAAGCACTTCTTGTTTTGGTACTGAGCTTTTTAACAGATTAATCTCTGCTCTAACTTTGTAGTCAATTCAAAATGCTTTATACAGGAAAAAGGTTTTACTGACAATATGAGTCACTTCATCAATCACAGAAAAATTTCACAAGTACAAAATACAGTAGATTCTGGACAGATTTAATAAGATTGTATTTGTATGAAAATAAATGAGGCAAATAAAAAGATACGATGTTCTACAAGTCATGTGCTGAAGGTGAAAGACAGAAGATACTTACAAAGAGCAAGAGGGATTTAACATGAAACAATTTTCAGATAACAAAGATAATTCCTATTTTTCCACACATAGTTATGTATATATTGCATATATGCATGCATTTAAGTTTTAATTAATTGGAAAATGTTATTAGAAGGCATCGATATCACAGACAAAAATGCCTAGAAATATTTTCTTAAAAATAAACAAAAAAAAACCAAAAACCCACAGGACCACATAAAACATTGCACTGGATATTACAGAAGGAGAACAGAAGTTACCACTGGTGGAGATAAAGAAAAAGTGTTCAATACTGTTTAAATACCCACCACGTTATGATATTTGTTTTTAGAGAGTGAGACAATCTCAAAAAATGACAAATATCTATACATTGTCTTCAATTTTTTTAAAAACAAGTGGAAACAGTGTTAATTTTATAACGTCAGATTTAGTTGCATTATGCAGAAGTTTTATTCTACTGTATTCACACAACAATATAATGTCCTTTTGCAGTTATTCCAATCAGTACATTTACAGGAAGTAAATCTATTTTACTACCAGCCACAGTGGTAGGTTGCACTTTAACTGGCTTTTTAAATATAATACAAAAATACTTAAGTATCTTCTAAGCCAAACTATTCATACTCCCAAGCTAAATTAACTTCTTAAGGCTGGTACAATGAAGTTAAATTTAGAGAACTGCAGTAGTTCTTGCTCTTTTCCCTGTTGTTGCGTTCCTGATTTTTTCCCTCTCGTTCACCTGGCTGCCTGTTTTACTGCATTTGTGGTAACTGAGTGTCCTTTCAAATTCTACTCTGAAGAGTGGTTGAATGGTTTTGCAAATCATTAGCATGCCAGCAAAAGCGTAGTTCCATAAGCCTTCTCTCCTTAATAAAGCAGATAAGCTTGAAGACATTCAGGTATAATTAGTACACTCCTGTGAACACACATTTCACCTAACTATGGCAGGGATTTTCAAAGTCTTACTGAAATAAAATAGCAAATTCCTCCAAATGAAGCCTAAGTTCTTTATATTCTCTTGAAAATCACCTTGTCTGGGCTGTCTTCAGGGTCTAGTCTGACAGCTGCCTGCTTGGACTGTGCTCAGCAGACAGTGTTGTGGGGTGGAGATTTTTGGGTTTAGTGGGTTGGGGTTTTGTTTGTTTGTTTGTTTGTTAATTTTTTGGTTTGTTTTTAGAACAAGGAAAAGGCTGTCCAGCTTAGCTAAACTATGTTGAATAGGGTGCAGTTGTTCTATTTAAGACAGTGCTACAAGAAAACTCACTCATTAAACCAAAGGACACGAAAACAGAGAAGAAATTTGTAACTTATGTGGGACAGATGAGCAGTTTTCGTTCTTAGAATTAGGCCCTTTCTTAGCAAAGTGTATCTGCATGTATCTCATTTAAAGCACACATTTAAGTAATACTCAGCAATATCTACACTACCCGAGTGCCTACCGTTACATGCATTTGAATCATTTTTTCCTGGGGAAGTCAAGTCTCACCATACAGCCTGGAGGATTCATAAAGATTCTGTGTCTCACCCATAAACATACATAAACATATGCATAAAAATACACAAGTGTACATAAATGTAATAAACATCTACATTAATATAAACATAAATAACAAATGAATTGAAATAAGTGTGGGGACAAAATCTGTTTTCCTATCTGTCCTTTTTTTCTACCTGCATTTAACAATCATTGAAAGTAATGTCAACAAAACTCAAGTGTTATCAAAACATTAATATTTTTATAAACTTTGTTCCATTCACAGAGATCTGTATCACAATGTTTCCATATTTAAAACAAAATATTTAGAATAAGTACTTTTGTAATGCTGCACATAAAAACTAACCAAATACCTTGTGATGGTATGTCCGAGGTTTCTGATTTCCTCCTAATTTCCTCCTCTGTTGTCTCATTTATACCAGCTGGGCTATCGCTGTTTTCTTTGAATGAGACAGTACTCTATATAAAAAGCAAAAGACATTTTTCCATTAGTCAGAGACAGACACAATAAAGAAGAGGGTAGCACCTCCAAAGAGAAGGAGTACAGTCCCATTCCTCCAGCAACATCTGCACTGATCCTGCTAGAGGTTTAAGGTTTTGGGAAAAATAATTTCTACCTAGCTAGCAAAAAGAGTTTTGGTTAAAGACACATAGAGATAAACATAAAATAATTACTTCTTTTCCACAGCAAATTCCATCCCGAGCTCCGCAAGTACCATACAAGCACTTAACCTTCTTAGTAGTGTATGCACTCAAAAATTACGTTTATGCTGACTTTACAGCTAGAAGTGTGACACAAAGAAAATTTAAGCCGACGCTGAATCCAAAGCCGTACTGAAACTCTGCCAGAACCCCCACTTGCAGTGATAACCTGTGCCTTGCCCATGGTATTTGTTCCCTTTCTCATAATCTTCTCTATTTCCAAAACACTACCCTTGATTTCCAGCCAAATTTCCAACCCAGATACTAATTCCTCCAGGTCCCAGCAGACTGCACAGCACAGACAAACTGCAGCTCGGTGTATGAGTCATCCATGTGGAGACATCTCCTGTGCCCTGTGCTGTGCCTGCCAGTGCACAGGAAGAACATTCATCTCCTGAAACAGGACAGAAGGTGAAGCGAACAAAGTGTTTATGCACATAAATGTGGGAGAACTCAAGGCAGAGCCAAACAGGAGGAGAGAATGCAGCAGCTGAAAGACATGGACTCTTCAGAGGGAACAGGAAAATTCACAAAACTGGATAAGGAGAGTAAGACCTAGGAAAGAAAAAGAGAAGGAATAAAGTGAGGAGCTTGAGGAAAGCCTGAAAAATTGAGGTGAAAACTGCCAAAAGATGACATTTGTCATATACAAAAGGAAAAATGAAAAAAAAAGGGGGGTGGAGGATTTCAGGCACTGATTCACTACAAAGGTGTCGGGGACTGAAAAGGAAAAAGGCAAGGATTGTTGCTTCAAATGTATTAAGAAGGCATAAAAATATGGTGTTTTACAGTTATTTGTGCAGAAATTGCAGATAGAGAACCTGAGCCCTTTATCTGCAGGTCACAGATGTTGCCAGACTCTGAATCCGATTCTGCACACTGCTCATCTTCCTCATATTGGATTCCTGCAGTGATTCTACAGGGCTACCAATTTCTCAGGAGCAGAATCCATTCATCTGGACATCTGTCACAGATTTATGGGAATATCTTACAACAGCATCTGACATTTGTCATGGCTTGTTCCTCCTCTTAAACTGCCAATCAAATGCCAACTCATGCATGCCAGCTGCACAGCAATTATCATACCCTGGCCAAACTTCCCTTTCTACCTTCTGTACCACAATCTGTGGTCATCCATCTTTCCGTTCCCTTGAGAAGATCTATGACACGCTATTAACACAAGTGGCCTTCTTGTATAAAACATTTAAGAAGTTGGCTCTCTCAGGGCACGTTTAGAAGCTGCTACACTGCGAGTGAGCCCTGAGTAACAACAGCAATGTGGAACATCCTTTGGTGAGGTTTCTTACCTACCTTTCTCCTACCAGAACACATTTCTCCTTCAGCAGGCAGGTTGGGCTCTTCTTTGGCTTTCTTTTCCTCTTCTTCTGGTTCTTCGACATTGTCTTTTGAATGCTGAGTTAACTCTTGGCTATCTAAGACTTCCAATTTGGGCACACTCTGACACTGCAGCCAAAGTGGAGATACATGATCATAGTGAGTATGCAATATACGAACAGCAACACTGTTCACAGCCAGTGACTTGGAAAGATCAAATCCATGCTTTGCATCATAAAACACGTGATTTTTGAACCTGTAAACAACAGTTGAAAAAATAACATTCCTTAGTAAGACTTGTAGCACTTCTTTTATATTTCTTCACAAGCATTCAAATCAAAAAGTCACCTAAATTCTCTTTTGTTGCATGGCACAGACTAGGAAACAGAGTGGGATATCAAAATATGCCTCCTGTCCTGTACTGACAGCTGTCTGTAAGCTCCTCCAGAAAAGCTGTAACTGCATTAAGGGGATCGGGAGCTACAAAAATAACAGTCCTGATAGGATGACAATGAGGCAGAACCAGACAACAGCTCTTCTACACAGTACATTCCTGGTAAAACAGACTAATTTCATGGGCAAATCCTACATATGTGAAGTCACTGGCTGCCTGTGTTACATCAGTCTCAGCATCTTCCACACGAAACCCAAAGCGATACACAGATGTGAAGGTAATTTTGATAACCAACGGTATTACACAGCCACTGATCCTTGTGACAGTGCAGGAAACAGGCTAAGAGCAGCACACCAACTTGCATCAACTCAGGTATCTAACTTGTGAACTTACATTCTCTTATCAGATACAGAAGTTTCTCGATCATTGCAATTCCTGCTCAGCCCAAACCAGAACAATTCATATAATGCTTATTTCTGGATAAGATCAGCTGGTCACAAGTTCTAAAAATCTTCTAGGAAAACATCATTTATTTTTTTTAATCTTGGTTGAAAACTTTAAGTGCATCTCTAAGCTGACCAAAAGGCTTTAACACTAACCCAAATGGCTCTTCCTGCAGGTCAGTCTGACACTGCTCAGGACCCAGCCTTCTACTGATCTTTGCAAAGCCCACAGCAACAGGTCCTTAGACAAGGCAGAGTCCTTTTACCTATTTATTCCTCATATTCATAAAACAGGGGAAGGAAGTCTGCTCATAAATCTTGTTTTGAAAAATATATCAGTTAAATGGTAATCTAATTAAAAAACCCTTAGATTCAGAACCAACACTGGAGGATATTTCTATCTCAGGCTCTAGATTCTTCTGCGTAACAAAGAACTGAGCCCAAAGCATCATTCACCACTTTGCAAGCAACTGTAACAGCTTAGAAACTATTTAATGTGTATCAGCAAGAAATATTGCTTTCCTTTAAAAATCGCTCTCACAGTAACAGAGTTCTATAGTAGCATTTTAAGAAACAAATTAGATATATATATTTATATGTATATACATATGTAAACCACTTCCATTTCTTTAACAAAACTCTGATGTAACCAGTACCTTCCTTAGAAACAGGGTGGTATGAATCCATCACTTGGGAGTCTGTAGAACAAATGCTATTCAACATGAAAGAGATTACAAGAAACTGGTCCTTGGTGTTTACTTGACTTGGGTAGACAAGGCCAGGCCTCATGCCAAATTAAGAATTTCAGTATGCTGTACCTTACTTTCTTCTTCAGATTGGCCCAAATACATAAAGTAACATTTTTATCCTTGATGACTGCCTGCATATTTCCGGAGTCAGCATCTTCGTGCATATTACCTGACTACAAAGGAAAAAGCATAGATTATAGATTCAATCATGCTTTCTTCTTATTGATATAACTTTGATTTACTTACATGTACGCTTGAATAAATTAAAAAAATAGACATATGGGAATAAAAATGCAAGCTCAGATATGTAGTATTCATATACTAAAACATTACAGTCATAAACTCTCATCTGTTTGTTAAAATTTGAACTATGCTCTTTTTCTTCCTCTGACTTCATCAATTCTGTCAGTCAAATACTGACAGATATGGAACCTTACATTATCCCCTTCAGTGGTACTGCCTGTATCTCCCTTCATCATTGCCTTCAAAAATACTTCTCAGGACAAGCAAAAACAAACAAACAAACAAACACACAAACAAACATTTAATGAGCAACAATGCACTCCTATCCCACAGTCACTGCACGAATTGTTTTATATTTTTGTCAATATAGAACTTGTGAAATTATAATTACATTAGGAGAGTTTAATCCTAAACTCAGTAAAGACAATAAAGAATTTAACTTTTCTTAATTTGCAGAGGGTTTTGATTATGAACATAAAACCAGTTCACAACCTGGACAGGCTGGAGGACTGGGCGGAGAAGAACCTAATGAAGTTCAACAAGGGCAAGTGTAGGGTCCCGTACCTGGGGAGGAATAACCCCAGGTACCAGTACAGGTTAGGGGCTGACCTGCTGGAAAGCAGCTCT
This sequence comes from Streptopelia decaocto, assembly GCF_964273445.1. Classification (NCBI taxonomy): domain Eukaryota; kingdom Metazoa; phylum Chordata; class Aves; order Columbiformes; family Columbidae; genus Streptopelia; species Streptopelia decaocto. The sequence goes on along the minus strand of NC_138663.1, from coordinate 76,620,055 downwards.
GCAGAGAAGAACATGGGAGTCCTGGTGGACAACAAGTTGACCACGAGCCAGCAATGTGCCCTTGTGGCCAAGAAGGCCAATGGTGTTCTGAGGTGCATTAGGAAGAGTGTGACCAGCAGGTCAAGGGAGGTTATCGTCCCCCTCTACTCTGCCCTGGTGAGGCCCCATGTGAAGTACTGGGTCCAGTTCTGGGCTCCCCAGTTTAGGAAGGACAAGGAATTACTGGAGGGAGTCAGCGGCAGGCCATGAAGATGATTAGGGGTCTGGATCATCTTTCTTATGAGGAAAGACTGAGAGAGGTGGGTCTGTTCAGTCTGGAGAAGAGAAGGCTGAGAGGAGACCTTACAAATATCTCAAGGGTAGATGTCAAGAGGATGGGACCGCACTCCTTTCAGAGGTGCCCAGTGATAGGATGAGAGGCAATGGGCACAGACTGACGCACAGGAGGTTCTGTCTGAATATGAGAAAAAACTTCTTTACTTTGAGGGTGCCAGAGCACTGGAACAGGCTGCCCAGAGAGGTTGTGGAGTCTCCTTCTCTGGAGACATTCCAAACCCACCTGGACACATTCCTGTGCCATCTGCTCTACGTGAACCTGCTTTAGCAGGTGGGTTGGACTGGATGACCTCCAGAGGTCCCTTCCAACCTCTACCATTCTGTGATTTCCTTTACTCTTTTCCCTTTTTTTTTTTTCCTCCTTCTTCTAGCAATATTATTTTGGTACACATACTTCCTATATGATTAATATACCTAAAATAGCAAACAAGATCACTACCTATACATGCACCCCAGAAAATGGATTCCCAAGTACATTTTCAATTTTGTTTTTAAATACTCTTTACTCTTCCAAGATCTTAGTTTGAAAAATATTTTAGTCATATGAACTTATATTAAAAAATGTGTGCAATCTAACCTTATTACCTGCTTTTCACATTTGCAACCTTTTGTACAGTCAAATAGCTTTAATTTAAATCACTAAGACAAAATAGGAAACAAATTTCATCCAGCGCCCCTTGTATTCAACATGTCCAAATCTCATAAAGTTTCACAATAATTTAATCTTAAATGACTTAATGATAGGAATTTCCACTGTAAAGCTAGGATTTTCAAGGATTTTGAAGAATTACAAGTCTGGTATCTATTATGCACATTATGTGGAAACTCAAATGCTAAATCTGGAAGCTCCAATACTAAACTGTGACAATTTAACAACAAACAAATACAACCACCACAACAAGAAACTTGTAGTTAAGCTTATGTGCATTGTGCATATTACCATTTCAAAGCAGTAAATCTTACTTTAAGCAGGTGGTCTGTAGCTCCATTGTACTTCTGATGCAGCAGATTCTGCAATTCCAGAATAGATTCCTGGTACTGGACTGTTTCTTTCTCTGTTATCTCATTTGGTGGTGTGTCCAATAAAAGAAACTGCAACTTCTCTATTAACTAGAAGACATTACATGTGGGAAAAGTATATCTGTTTTAATACCCATCTTAATATGCTGTGTGTTCAATTATAAAAAATTAGGCCAACTTGCTTCCTTTGTACCTAAACATATCTTAGTTGTGAAAACAATATTTTTCATTATATCTCTAGAAATTGTGCTAAGATGGCATTATCAGATAGACAGTCAACCATGCAAAGTGCTGGAAATGCCAGGGCCAAGTCTGCCTTCCTTCATTCCTCTAGTCCAACTCCTTCATTCCTTAACTTGTGGGTTGTGAAATCTTAGCTTACAGAATAGATAATTTATTGAACTAGACTGGTCATATGAGGAAACTTTTTGGTCAAAAATTAGTTTTAATGAAAAGTTTCGAGTTTCTTTTTGGAACCATATTTTCGATAGCAATAATCTCAACTATAAAACCTTTAAAAAAATAGAAAGACATACAGCAATTACATTTTAATTCTCAGAACAAACCTCAGCATGAAGTTTGGAACTCTGTCATAACATTGTTGTCTTCCACTACCTGCTAATATCTTAACATCTAAATGCTTGTATAGAACTAAAAAAATTCGTAGCTGGCCAAAGTGACCTGTAACACTGAAATGAAGGGAGGATCAGATTATATTTATGCCTCCTTTCCAGACTTGCCAGACCCTTCTTCCTCTTAATCTTTTGGAATTGCAGTGCTACTGCTCATTAAAGATGCAGCAAAGCCACAGCAGAACCATCACTACGACTGTCTTTTTTCTGTTGCACCTTGAACACAGCCTGCCTTGACAGTCAACCCCAAACTGCTGAGCTACATGATCTCACCGTTCAGAGTGTTTCACAGTTTCCTCTAAAAACGTGTAGAACGGGAAAGAAACGCTCAAGTGTTTTAGGACCAGAGAAGACAGACAATCTGTTTGGCATCACCTTGCGTTTCCAGTAGGGGGGAAACAAAAATGCTTCTCTTCTAGTATTATGTAATACCCTCCTGAGAGTACAGTGCAAGGCAGTAGAAGTTTACAGGACCTGTAGGAGCTGTAACTGCATCAGCGTTGGATGGGAAACACAGCGGGGTGGAGGAAAAGACGTGACAGCGGGGAGAAGAGTGGCGAGAAGGAGCAGAAGTGGGCTTTTTGCTTGTGTCGTGGCACAGAAGATAAAGGGAGGAGATATCTGTTGAAACTCTTGGTAAGGGCTAGAATTTTCCCTGCTGGCTCAGAAAAAGGCAGCATGTGGAAGGTGAAAATTGCAGCACCCCGCAAGCGTTGCAAGATAGGAAATTTAACACTCAGAACCAAAGCAGCCCAATGACATTTGTATTACACATGTGACTTTCACCCCCAGTTTCTGAAAGACCCCAACTTAACTTTCTGAAAAACCCTATAAAGTTAGCCAAAGTGAAAATGCTAAATTTACAGAGCAGCCACAAATTGCTTAAAATTGCTTAACAAGCCATCGATGATTGGTAGATTGCATTTTGGGAACTCCTGCTCTTATGTGACCCTTTACTGGCTGCAAGTGTTCCACCATAAAGCTGTTGTCCACTGGAGCATCTATATGTGACAAGAGCTCATATGTTCTGGCTTAAGACTCTTTAAAATGTACATATCAGGGATGATGGATGTTGGAATACTATTAATAGAGCTCAGTGTAGAATCATTACACACAAATCCCTTAAATGCACTGCATATTTAAAGTCAATAGTCATCTTCTTTAGAGTTAACAATAAATCCCTAATTAAAAAAAAAAAAAAAAAAAAAAAGTAAAAACTGAAGAAAAATTTCTGCGTTTTGAAGGTTATGGCCAATTTCAGTCACTTGGCCACAAAAAAAAAGGTGGGGGGGGGGGGCGGGCAGGCATTAAGGATACATTCTGGTAAGCCTAAATTGAAAAATACCATTTTAACACTTACATTTAGTACCTGTTCCCCTTTCTTCATCACAAGTTGAATGTCCTCATTTTGATCGTCACGCCATAAGCTCATGAAAGTATTTATTTCCTGCAGTACAGTTGGGTCAGGATTTCCATCACAACTGAGGTAATGCTCCCACTACAGAAAATGTTCAAAGAAAAGCAGATACAGGTATATGGCACAAATGACCATCATTATTACAAGAAAAATGTGGATTTGGAAAGACAAATACATTGATACATTCACACCTACATCTAAACAGGACTGTAACACCACCTGGCTTATCATTATGCCTGAAAAAAAAATGGTTTACTTTGATATTAATGTGTTAAGATACTTCTGCTCACCTAAAATTTGCTGTTTACACTTATTCATTTATCAGAGTGTTAAGATGCTTCTGCTCACCTAACATTTGCTGTTTATACTTATTCATTTATCAGAGGTTTCTGTTCTGCAAGGTAGAGCTTACATGTCTACAAAAGCAATTAATTCAGTACCTGCCACAAATGTAGAGCTGAAGGAGTAAATGACTGAGACCATAAATGAGGAACCAGTGCAGGTGGAAGAGGCAGATGGTTTTCAAACCAGATACTCCCAACAAAACTGAAAATTCCTACACTGGCAATAAAGCTGCCTAAGAGCCTTCTACTCCAACATGTTTATACCTCCTTTCTCTGCCTCTGAAGGAGTTTTCCTTCTCCTCACTGGCACAAATTCAACTGTTACAGAAACCTCTGGTGGGAATGTGAAATCTTATATATCCTTTTATTTAATAATTTCATTTTCATATAGGTTATTGGTCATTCCTATAGGTGGGGAAAGAAAAAAAAATCAGCGACAGGCTAAACACACTTAACTCTGCACTTGAGTCTAGCATTGGTTTATCGGATCAATTTATCATATAAAATGTTATTTTTTTCATCCCTCTAGTAGGATATCAAGGAAACATTGCCTCCCTGTTTACTGTGAAGATTAATAACACAATGTTACTAAGGATTGCATTACAATGCAAACCAGATCTTTTAAAGCAAAAAAGCAAAGTGCTTGTAAAATTGCATTCCCAACCACTTCCATAACCATCTCCAATAACAGGTGAGCACTCAGGTCACTGGAAATTCCTGTATAAAAGATAGATCAATCTTCAATAGCTAACACATCTGTTTTCCTTTTTTAACATCTTTGCACTTAAAAGAGAGCTTCAGTTTCACCTTTCTTAAAAAGAACAGCACCTGTTCTTTGAGAAAAAGGATCAATTTCAGGATAATTTGTAAATGTATATGTTAATCTGAACTGAATTTGTTCAGAAATGAACATGGAAACTCAGCATTTGGTATCATATATTTCTTTTGCCCTAAATCTTCCTAACAACAGACTAATACAAATTCAGGTATTTCCTATAACCTACCTGTATTTTATTTGAAGATTTATTTTAAAAATAATAGTTCTATTTTGTCATTAGTCTTGAAAACAAAAAAATATTCTGTTCCTCCTTCCAAGAAATACTCTTCTGAAACATCCATAAACAACAACTGTCCCCTTTCAAAATGAGCAAGAGATTCTCTTGTTCACAACAATAATATAATAAAATCAGAGTTCGTCATCAACTGAAAAGGTAATAAAAATCACCCAAGGGTGTCAAGATGCGACTGTGAAATAACCACACTGCACCCTTGTGACAAGGGAGGCTAAGGGCACACCGGGCTGCACCAGAGAGACGGTGACCTGCCAGCCCAGGGCTGCTCCCTCTGTGGGAGGGAATAAATAATATCCAATATCCAATATCCTAATATCCAATCTGAACCTCCCCTGGCACAACTTGAGGCCATTTCCTCTCATCCTATCACTTGCTACTTGGGAGAAGAGACCAACACCCTCCATGCTACAACCTCCTTTCAGTGAGTTGTAGACAGTGATAAGGTCTCCCCTCAGCCTCCTGTTCTCCAGGGTACTGGGGAAAATGACACATGAGAAAAGGCTGAGCTTTGTTAGTCCGGAGAGGACTAAGAAATGCAATCTACCAGTACTTAGAGAGGAGTTATAGAGAAAAAAGAGGCAAATGTTCCTCAGAGGTGCACAAAGATGGTGTGTCGTGGCAGTTAGGCAATGATCACAAGCTGTAACAAGGGAAATGCCAACTGTTTTGAAAGAAAAAATGTTAAAATGAGAGCAGTAAAGCACTCAAAAAGGTTGCTTGGAGATACTGTGGTATCCTCACCCTTAGAAATTTTCAAAACCCAACTGAGCACTTTGATCTAACTTCAGAGCTTGCCCTGCTTTGTGCACGAGGTTAAAGTACATAAATTTCAGAAGTCCCTTCTAATGTAATTTATCCTATGATTCTAAATTTGCTCTGCAGAGGCTTTATAAATGATGAAGCAATATACAAGATAAAGATAAACTCCCTGTGTCCTCAAGTCTCTTTCACCTTACCTGGAACCAAACTGACCCAATCTCATATCAGACTGTTGCTGAATGTTTCTGCAAGATGGATTCACAAGAGTGAAATGTTCTACTAGTGGACTTCCATACCTTACTATTTAAAATTTAACTTTACAGGTACATAGTACTATTGGGTGATGATTCAGTCACCATGTAGGTCACTTTGAACTGCAGTTTTTAACTCTTGGTTGCATTTTCATACATCTCCAATCCTGGTATCTGACCTAGATTTGTGCCATGTCCTTCAAAGTTTTGGCCAGCGTCTCTACAAATGATGACCTGTGATACCCAGGAACCACTGGAACGAATGTTGTCAATTGTCTCCAATTCTACAGAAATATTTTTAAGCCCTGGCAGAGCTTTTTTGTGGAATGTTTAAAAGCAGAATGAACAAAACAGGCTCTTCTTTTGCACATGCTTCTTTTCTGAGTACACCAAAGTATAGAAGACAGAAGAGAGTGAGCATGGCCAGTCACTACCTTGAGATGGAGCTTGAAATGCAGTCATAGCACACACCTAAATTCAACAAATGGAAAGTTCTGGATCCTGTAATGGAGACATAGCCTAAACTCTGTCCATTGTCAAACCTCTATGACAGTGGGCAGACTTTTGAAAGAAAGCTTACCTTTGTGTATGCTCTGTAATCTCTTTTCCACTGCTGTGCAGACAAAAACTTCTGTTCCAGTGAATGCAGTTCTGCTAGTTCAGACTCCCTTCGTTCCTGATCCTATTAAAATTTATATATCAAACAGATGAGTTAAATATTTAGTTTACTTCTTACAATTATATTACATGAAAGAAAAAAAAATAATTGGGATATTTGAACAATTGGGATACTTTGAACAAACAAAGTTGACGTTTAAACAAATCCAAACACTGATAATGTTGGGTTTTTATGAAACATTTAATTGAGAAGACTGCAGTATGCTATTGTCATCACATTAGCTGCTGAGTCATATGATAAACTTGTCATATGATTGTTACCTCTCACTTGAACAGTTTCCATATCATAATCCTGGAATTAGCTCTAATGAGAGCTGCTAAAAAATGTAAGCATATGTTGGGAAAATGTTTGCAAGATTATTATTTTTTTTCCTTATAATTTCCATATTTTAAATTCCTCCCCTCTCCTTGGGGCAGGGGGAAGGGGGAGAATACTCTGGGAAGAACAAGAGGCACAGGCAAGATTGATTTTTTGTGAAAACAAACAACCAAATTTTTTTTGGTAGTAAATCTTCTTTTTTTTTTTGAAAACACACAAAAAATTATATATTACCAATCAGTTTTTGTTCTGAATTCCAGTCTTCTCAGAAAAATAAATATATATATTCTAATACACACACACACACACATCAATGTATCTGCCCTAACATGTAACCACTTATAGAATCCATACCAAAATTTTCTTGCCACAGCTGTACCAAATGGAATTATGGGGGACACAAAAAATACATCCAATCAAAAGTGTAGTAGAAATGGAAGAGGCATTTATTCAAACCAGAGTATGACATATTGCAAAAGTTAATGTATCTAACTGCAGCATCTTTATGTATCAAGAATAGGCAAGACTATCTCATCTCAGGGAATTTTTTTCTGAATCAAAGCAACACTACGCCAAACATTTGCTTAGTGAAATAATACTATAGAAAAAGAAATCTGGACCATTTCCCTTGGCTTTACATGCATTATGCTTTATTATTAATCCAGCTCACGACCTTCTCAATTTGTGGGATCTTATACGAGTATCTTTCAGTGGCTTGGCTAGATTTTTCATTATTAATTTTAATCTAGTGATGACAGAAAATTTCCTCTACATTGTTCCCAACACCAAGGACATAAGGGAATTAATTTCTATTCTCACACTAAATTATTAACATTTTGCAGACTTTGTGACAAGTTTAGAAATACGATTAGATTTTTTCAGTGAGTACAAACTAACTTTTGCCTCAAGCTTTTTCATCAGCTCTTGTTCAATTCTCTCCTTTTCAAGTCTTGCTGCTTCTTCTTGTTGTGCTTGAATTTGGGCTTCCTCTGAAGATTGGGAAATATATCAAGAGCACAGTTATATTTTGCTTAATAAAACCAGACAAACCTTTTTTTATTAGATGTAATGACAAAACAACCACAATAATGAACAACATGGATGTGTGTATTATATTGTGCAGAAATCTTCCAAATGAGCTGAATTAATTTAAATCATAGTACTAAAACACACTGTCTGTGGTGCTACCACATCTGTCTCTGACAACACAAGTGGAGACGAGGAGCAGAAAGCCCTCTTTTTCCCCTCAGAAATGGCAGCAGGAGCACACTCATATCTACAGCTTCAATGGACCCAGTTTCTTAATCCGGACTCAAGGGTAAAACTATCTGCATGGTTCAGCTCAAAGTGACTCTTCTCCTTTCCTACAGCCTTTGGTTTCCTACAACTTCAATCTTACAGCTATTTGTTGAAATCCTCTTCAGGATTAGTGACTTCTGATCCCAGTTTTAGTTTTTCTTTGCTGCCATAGGGACTAGAAAATTAGAGATGGTGTGAAAACTAAAATAGATCCCAACCTCTAAGCCTAAACTAGTACAGCCGATGCATCAATCCTGATGTTCTCAAACACTGGCATGAATGTCACTGCCTACGTGCAAATCACTTCAAATTTATCTGTGTTGCACAGAGGCAGGAGCAACGGCAGCTCCCAAATCTGCCTGTACCCACCTGAGCCGCGTCTCCCCACCGCCGAGATTACTAGTGACTAGCAGTTGCTTACTATAACTAGCAGTCATAGCAAAGCCAAGATCCCACCAGGCTGGATTAAGGGTTGAAAGGGAAGCAGGAGGGATGGATCTGTTGTTCAGACAGGGGTATGGATTGTGACACTAAAACTCCAAAGCAGACACGTTCAGATGGGGCAGACAGGTCAAATCACACAACTGGGATTTCACTTTAAGGGCTACTGGGATCCACAACAGAGAGACCTTGAAGAAGTGAGTGGAGAATCAGTCAGTCAGTAGAGGCAGAAGACGTCATCCTCCTTCCCAAGTTCCTAATCACAGTAGAAATAACTGGAGAAAAGAGTATGGTTCCGATAGGAAAGTGACTTCCAGTAACAAGTAACACAGAATTTGGCCCACACAAGACAAGAAGGAGGAATCACCTGTGTTCGTGAGATAGAGATAGATATTGATCCGCATACAGTTTAGGAAACTACTTTCTGTCCATTTATTTAAAATAACTGATTTGTGCCGTCATAATCTCTATAAATGAAGTCCACAGTACCTTCCTCTTTCAGCCTCCTTTCTTCTTCTTCTTTCTGTAATCTCAGTTGTTCGGCTTTACTAACTTTATTTTTGCCACCGGACTTAATGTTTGCAATAAAAAGAAAAGGAGTGTCAATATTATTTGAATACATTTTGGGAGGTATTTGTCCTCTATAACTCTGCCCTTCTAATGTGATCCCTGAATTAAAATGTTAGACAATGAAGCCTCCAGAACAGCAACCCACATTTGGACTCAACTTTTTTTTCTCATTTTCATTATGCAATATATGCTCTCACAATTAATACATTATTCTATGCTAGACATTCCTGAACACTGCCACAACAGGACAATATTAAAATGTCTTGTTTTAATGTAGAAATTGAATAAAAGGTGGACCTGATAAGTAAGTAGATGTTAGAACTTCAAACATTTTAGGAAATACTGGGAAATGTATTTTGGGATATAGGCAAGTCTGGTGTTTAGAAGCAGCTAATACGCAAGACAACTAACAGAGAGTTCTTTTTTTTTGTTGTAAAATTCTAACCGCAACTCAAGACAGTTAACTGTTCAACCTCTAGGCTAATCTAGAATAACTGTATTTTAAATTCGAGTTTCTCAGAAATTATCTTCGTTTTCAGTTCTCTGCCATCTGGATATATATTTTTAAAAAAATAAAAATAAAAATAAATTTAAAAATGAGGCCATTAAAATACAAAATCTACTGTCATATAACAGAGTAACCAAAATAGAACACTGTATTTTGTCCTGTAATTCATAGCATTCATAGATTCCTCACTGATGATACACATAGATATTTTATAATTGGATCTGTGCATGAGGCCACATTGTTTTCAAGAGACTTGAACAGCATAATTCCTGTTGGATTTGATGATGTTTGCTAATGACCCCCTCACTTCTTTCCTCACCAGCAAAAAGAAAGTCTCTTGGATGGGTTTTTAGTTTTTATTACCATTTTGTTTGATTTTGTGTTTGTTTGCTTTCTGCATTGACCAGGGATGGTTTAATCAAATGTGTAGGATCAGCGCTATCACTACAAAATGGCATTTAAAATAAAGATGGAAAATCTGCTTGTTTCAATTACTTACAGTCACTTTTCAGTCAACTTGTTTTCACATGCTTATGACTTAACGTAGAAATGACAAAGCTGAGATGCACCGTTCGCCAAGGAATACATTTGAACGTGTTCTTTTCTGGGGGAGGGGTGGATAATTTCATTCTCGCTGTATTAATAATAATCCATGGGCATACATTTATGCAAGCCAGTTTCCCATGGTCTTCTGTCTGTTGTGCTCCCTGCCCATCATGTTCTGTGCGCAGCCTGCAGCCCAAAGCCAAGGCACTGGCTCTGCGCCTGGGCACCCCCTGCCAAGCAAAACTCACAGCGGCTGCACTTGCCGCCTTCTCTTTGGCTGCTCTGCAGAAACACGACTCAACCTCCTTGCAAAAGGGACACAAGCTCAGTGTCCTGGAGAAGCCTGTTCCTCTTTCAAATTTGATTCAGCCTGACCAGCTGGCTCAGAAAAGACACAGATTAAAAACAAAAAAAAAAAAAAAAAAGAAACAACTTTTTCCTTTTAAAAAACACATTTGCATGCAATTATGGTGTCACAGCACCTTTGTTATGACAGAACCTCTTAAAAATAATGTTTTGTAGACATTAAGTCCAGAAGTAATTGAAGCTTACTTTAATTTCAGTATGAAGTGCTTTGTAATTTTACTCATTTAATTTCCAAAATAACAGAATTGTGTTGGCACACTATATAAATGAACACTGCAAGGGCCAAAATGCTGTATGTGAACTAGAGCGTATTTCTGTCTACCTACCTTTTTTTTCTTTTTTGGACCCTAGAAGATCAGGGCGGGGAAAAAGAAGAAAGTGAGCATCAGAGAACAAGGTATTGAGCATTAAGGAATAATTAGAAAATATAACTACTTGACAAAATTAGATGAGATTAACTGTTGAAAAAATAATGACATCACTTCAATACTGGAGAAAATTAGCCACTAACACATGACTCCAGACCATCATAATCTAACAGGTTAGACTACATTTATGGTTATAGAAGTGGATCTACTTATTCCCACTAATAAAAACTTAATGTATAATAAATATATAATTTAGTCCAATATACAATTAACTCAAAAAACATTTTCTGAACTGATCAACTGATGCTGTGTGCTACTCCCGTTAACACTAAATTACATCACGCGATGACCTAGGACGGCACAGAAACACCACCAGAGTCTTGTCTTATTCATGGGGAGGCTGCACACAAAGTGAAAAAGTGTAATTAGGGCAATTCTCCAAACAACTACAGGAAATAAAAACTGGTTCTAGGAAGCCAAACACCTATCAGTGAATCGGTTATTTGATTTACCAAACCATTTCCTTTTCTGATGAGAACAGCCCTGCAGGGCGGGGAGGGAGGGAGGAGCAGACGGGCTGCGCCAGGGAACGCGGAGCCCTTTGTTACCGTGGGGCGATTCTGACAGCAGAGTTTTAGTTCCCTCGGAGCAGCTACAGCAACAAACTGCAGCACGAGAAATGAGACTGGGGGATTTCAGAAAAGCCAACGTGCCCTTCAGCCACGAAGATGATGAAGGGAGTGGAGCACCTCCCTTATGAGGAAAGGCTGAGGGAGCTGGGTCTCTTTAGCCTGGAGAAGACTGAGGGGTGACCTCATTAATGTTTATAAATATATAAAGGGTGAGTGTCACGAGGATGGAGCCAGGCTCTTCTCGGTGACAACCAATGATAGGACAAGGGGTAATGGGTTCAAACTGGAACACAGAAGGTTCCATTTAAATATGAGAATAAACTTTTTCTCAGTGAGGGTGCCAGAGCACTGGAACAGGCTGCCCAGGGAGGTTGTGGAGTCTCCTACTCTGGAGACATTCAAAACCCGCCTGGACACCTTCCTATGTAACCTCATCTGGGTGTTCCTGCTCCGGCAGGGGGATTGGACTAGGTGATCTTTCGAGGTCCCTTCCAATCCCTGACATTCTGTGATTTTTCGAAGCCTTAAATCCCCTTTTCCAAACACCAGTCCTTCAGCAGCCTGCGGGGAACACTTCAGCCCAGCCCTTACCACTGCCCCACCGAACCAGCGCCTCAAGGCGCCCGTTACCGCCACTCTTGCCGTCCCTTCTTCCCCGCAGCAGCTCAAAGCCCCGCAGCTACAGCGGCGCCAGGAACCCGCCCGGGCACAGCCCGGCGCTACCGCCCGCCCGCAGCTGCTGAGGGCGCAGGGGCAGCCCCGCGGCCTGGCCCCAGCAGGCCGCACCCGGAGCCCCGGCCCGCCGTGGTGCGGGCCCCGGGAACAAAGCACCGTACGGAGGAGAGACCCCGACCCAACCCGGCCGCCCCGGGCCCGCTCTCACCATGGCGCCGCCGCGTTGCCTAGGCGACCAGCCCCTCCTCCCACGTGCACGCCGCTGGCGAATGACGTGCGTCCGTCCTTCCCCCGCCCCCGGCCGGGCGAGAGGAGGGCGGTGTCTCCTGTTACGGCTTTGCCGTAAAGCGGCGCCGGCGCGTAGTTGGTGAGATATTGACCTTCTCCCTCTGCCCCCGCCGGGGAGGGTCGGGCCGGGGGTTTGGGGGTCGTGTGCGGGTGAGCCCCATGGGGACAGGGCAGGGCGGCAGGCACCGGTCCCCGCAGGCAGAGCAGGGGGAGGCGGCAGCCCGGGGGGACGGGCCGCGGCCCCGCCGGGCCTGTAGGAGGGCGGCCCGGCCCCCGCTGGTGCCGTCTGGGGCGGGCGGGCTGCAGCCCGGTGGCTTTTGTTTACAAAAATAAAAGTGGGTTGAAGTCGGTATTAACGCGTGATATATTTTTCACATTACGTTTTGCCAGTACTGGCAAATACTGCCAGCACTGGACTCAATTCGTAATGCACTTAACTTAAAAACCCGAACAAAATTTATGAACGCAAAAATTGCAGGAATACCTACAGTCTTGTTTTTTGGGGGCTTGGTTTATTTTTTGTTGATTTTTCTTTGTTTTGGGGGGTTTTGTTTGTTTCGTAGTTGGTTTATATATATACATATATATATATATATATATACCTTGTTTCCCCAAAAATAAGACTTATGCTGAAAATAAGCCCTAGCATGATTTTTCAGGATTTTTGAGGATGCTTGAAATATTATCCCTACTCCAAAAATGAGCCCTATATACAGTACATTAAAAAAGTCAATTTAAATGGTGTACAGGCAGGTATTAAGAGTAAGCATGTTTGGAGCAAAATTGTATAAGACCCTGTCTTATTTCTGGAGAAACAGGGTGTGTTACCACTGTAGATATATATGTACACACATATGTATATAGATATAAGTGTTTGTGTAGCAGAGCACAGTGAGAAGCTGCCGGGCCAGCAGCTGAGATGAAAGCAGCTGATGAACAGCACAGAGATAAACGGGTGTTATGGTAGTTCAGGGGTTTTGGAGGTTTCTTGTGTTGAGGACAGATGGAAGGGTAGACAAGAAACTAGACGATCAAAAATGAAAGAAGCCAAAAGTAGACAAGAAACTAGACGATCAAAAATGAAAGAAGCCAAAAGCAGACAAGACACTGGGTAGAATGATAAAGTAACAGAGTTAGAGGGAACAGGGCTCGGTAGGATAAAGGAGTCTGGTTAGAAACTGTGCGGTTCCTGTGGAGGATGAGGCTGGGGTTTACTGACTCCCATGGAAGGCTAACGTCAAACTGATTATTCTTCAGGTTAAAAAAAAAAATAGCAGGCAAGAATAAAAGAGTTCACTGCAATGTGAGAATGGCCAGTTCTTTAAGACGGGAAGTGTTGAATCTATACAAAAATGTAAGTGTCTGAAATGCCACGAGCACTTTCCTCAACCAGACAAAACCCTTTTACTGTACGCTGGATCTATTAAAACAAAACAAAACTCTTTTTTTTTTTCCTTCAAGCTGCTGTACCTTGGAAGGGAATATCCCAAAGGAGCAGACTACTTTAGAAGCCGTTTGAAAGCAGCTTTTCTAAAAAACAAAGATGTGAAAGATCCCGAAAAAATTAAGCAACTAATTGCACGAGGAGAATTTGTTATAAAAGAGTTGGAAGCTCTGTACTTTCTCAGAAAATACAGAGCTATGAAACAGCGCTACTACAGTGACGACAATCAATAACTGGTATTAATGACCTGGCATGTAATGATATAAATCCATAAAAACAAACAATAAAAGAGCTGCAACCTGAGAAGAAATGAAATGTAAATCCTTCCAACCCATCTAAAGTATAAATTAAGACTTTGCGTCCCCTTATGTAGTCACTTGAAGGATTTCTATTATATGGGTATTGGGTTTTTCCTCAACTACTTTTGACCTCCTTGAACTAAAACTCATGTATGAAAACGATTTTGCAGGAAGTAGTGGCAACATGACTTGTTTCCCCAAAAATAAGACTTAGGCTGAAACTCCGGACTCCATTCTGTTTCACTTCGATATCGATGTTGAACAGCTGTGCTTTTGTTAGCTGTGTTTGAGTACTGATTCAAGGTGCTACACTTCTCCTGTAACTTAAAAGATTCCTCTGATTTTGAAAGTCTTCCACATTTAATGATTCATTTCCACTGTAAATGAGCACCTTCCAAAAAGTAAAGTAAATTATTAAAGACTTTAACTACATCTGCTTACTGTGCAAGAACCACGTTGGCAGGCTAGCAGGGCTGCTGTCTTACTGTTAGAAAGAAGACTACAGGGTCAGGAAAGGGTGAATATGAACAATATTGGTTTAAGCACCAAAGACAATTCCTGCTGCTGCTGATTTCTGATGTTGTGTAATCACCGTAGCAGGAAAACAGAACTTGATCCTTTTCTCCTGGAAGAAAAGTTTTACTGTGGCTGTTTGCTCCATGGCAAAGTCTGTGGACAAGACAAACTTGTGCCAGAACTGATACTCTGCACATACTATGGTTTGGGGATTTTTTTTTTCCCCCCACATAACTGATACTGGAGATAGGACAGGAATAATCTTTGAAATATGTAGAGGTACTCACTGCAGAAGAACTGTTGGCAATAGCAACAGTCTTTACACATGTAAATTCCAGAACAGAATAAAAAAAAGTGATCGCAAATTAGACAGTGTGCTACCTTGTGGTGAATTGTATGTGCTTCGGTTTCTAGCACATTTATGTGAAAAATGGTCTTTCCACTTCAGCTTAACTCCTCTACAATATGTTGCAGTAAAACCTATTCTGAACTAATACTTCTATATACAAAATTTAACCTACCCTCCTCAGTAACTAATGAAAGATTATCCAGACATGGTAACAAAGGGCCAAAGCGTAAGTTTATAGAACAGTGGCAGTTTCATGTTTCCCCCCGCATTGGATGCCATCATTACTAAAAAATGCCTTTCGTATTTTCTGTAAGTCTATGGAAGGCATTTAATAGAAGAAAACAAACGTGCACCTGGGAATTATGAGGGGATAGCAATTCGGAGTCTTTTAAACTTGTGGACTAATTCACATCAAGTCTGCTGTGAGACTAATGAGAACAAGGTCTCTTGGGCACAACTGGAGATGGTGCAGCCAAGCAGTGAGCACCAGTGAGTGAGGCTCTGCCCGGCACAGAACACTAAACCAGCACGGACCAGAGGGGATGGATCAGGACAATAAAGTGTTTTGTCAAAGCGCGGCAGCCCCTCTCTCCCAGGAAGGGAACACCAGTGGGCAAAGACAACTGCTTTGTGACAGGCAACGAGAAGTACAAGAAATAAGTGGAGAATAACTGCCAAACTCGTGCAGTTCACAGGATATTCCATTGCAGAGATGAGACACTGAAATTCTTGGAGACAAAGCAAACTGGGAGAGAAACTCACAATAGCTATTTTTTATTACATTACAATAAATAGGAGCAGTACAGTTTGACAAAAAAAATTTCAAATTCCAGATCACCTCACAGCACATACTCCTAAAAACATTAAAAACTTTAAAACAAACAGTGGTCTTTTTTTTTTTTTTTCTTTTTTTAACTTAATGTCTGGTATGACCAACATTCCTAGGTCACGCAACCAAATGATGGAAAAAAACTGGATCACACTGCATATATGTTCCACATCAAATAAAGCACACTGTACAAAATGTGCATGTTTCAGTTTACACTATACAAAAATAGTTAAAATACATTCCAGGTAAACATATTACATTAAGAAGTCATTCTAGTAAGAAGTTGGCACTCAAGAGGAAAAAGCAGAAGTATTTTCAACATGAAAACACAAGACAGTGGAATAAAGAAATGTTAGGAAAGATTTACCATCTATGTAGCTTTATGTAAACTTCAGACAAAATGATTTCTTTACAGTTTGACGGTCTTTGAATGTAATAATTGTATTGCTTCATAGTACAGACAAGAGCAGAAGACTGTGTCAGTATTTACCCATTACAGAGATCCTGCTACTGTAACAAAATCTATACAGTGAAACTTTATGTTAGCAAAAATTCCAGGGCAGTGAGACTTGTCAAAAGAGTTAAAGTTCAGTTTTGCGAAAACCAATTATAAAGTTGTTTACCAGAGTTACATAAAGCTACTGTAAGAAGGTGTTACTCCCTGACACATGGCAATTTAATGTATTAATGTGGTAAGTGATTCACATGTTCATTTAGTAGTTGCTATCAGAACAGACAGCATCCAGGGATGTTCTTTGAAAGCATTTCAAATAGGGAAAGACAGAATAATTACAAGATCAACTTGTGCAAGCTGCAATCCAACATGCTTCACCAAATCTCAACAAATATTAAGACAAAACGGCACAACAGTGGCAAGGATGTGTATTTAAAAATTAAAAAAAAGGTAAATAAGGGCTAATCTAAATAAACTTTATACTCAATTAGATTGGTAGCTACAGATCACATTGACCAAAAAAACAACCCAAATTTATATATAGCTTTATATTGGAGCTATAGAAATCCACATTTCATGATTAAAACATTTCAGCTAAAATTTCTCCTAACACTTTTTAGTTAAATTAACATCAGAATTTTAGACCAGCCCTAATTTTACATGCAGTGTGACTCAGTTACCAAAAATCTTCAGGTAATCTTAGGATTACTTCCATTTGCTCAAGGTATACTCGGCCACTTTTGCTACATTCTTCATATATAATCAAGACTGTCTACAATGTGCAAATAACTCTCTCCAAAATGTTTTAACCTTGGAAGCTATAAAATGTTTTGCAACATTAAGAAATCTGTTCTTATTCCTTATTGGTCCTTACGAGATAATGTTAGGTTCCCCTATTACTGTTTTTCAGAATATTTCATCATCTAAAGTATATTTCACATCGAAGCTGAAAGGAGGGCAGGGCATTATTTCTCGCAGCCACCTTGAAATTAAAGACCACCCAGCAATGCAGACAGTATTGGGCCCTTGCCAGCTTTGCACCTCTCCACCTATGAGAGTCACTGTGGGGTTTTTGTAAAAGCAAAATAATGCTTTTCTCATGCAGCTGCTCCTTTGACATCATATAAATGGTCCAGGTTGGTTATGGAAAATTTCTACATCCTCGTTTAGGTATACCTTAGGTTAGAGCAAAGCTGCTAATCCCTGTCCCAAACTTTCCAGTGTCCTGAACTATCCTACTTCAATGTCTAGTGTTTTATTTTTTCAGGTACACCAGAGTCACATTTTCAAGTTTTACTCTGCAGCCAAGTTCGGTACTATGAAGAAGTGTACCTTCAGGGACCCAGGCCCTAACGAAAATCAAACAACGCAACATTTACAGTAAGACAACAGGAACTGGCAACACTGGAATTACTGGCTCTTACTTTAGTGCAGAACAGCTAGACTACTGCAGTACCAAAAATGAAAGCTTCTGCAAAAATTCTGCATTAATACCAATCAGAAAAGGAGCGGGGGAGGAAAAAAAAAATAATCGCAAGAGAACTTAATCACAAAGAAAGACAACATTAAAATCTTGGTCTAGTTTCATGACAGTCTAGACACTAGATTGCCACTCACCAACCATTTAGTTTGTGCAACAAAACTAGCACTTCACGAACATCACACAAAAAACACTGACTCTGGAAACCATGTTCTATGCTGATGGTTTGTGCAAATTCCACACTACTTTTGTGGCACAGTCGATTTCCAAATTATTTGCATGAAGCAGCTAAATTCAACTCATTCATTCACTCATTTGATGTCCCTAGAATTTAAAATTCCTCCCCTATTTTGCACAAAACGGGCATCTAGAAATATTTAATGCCACTCTTGGGGAAAAGAGAAGGGTTTTACTTCACTATGTAGTTTAGGATTCATTCCAATTTAATTCTTATGGCAAATTCTGGATCCATGTATGAATTAACCTAAGAACTTGAATCAACTTATCTGTTAAGGCTTTCTAGCATTTCCTAGAGACACTGAGGGCAAAATCCTGTACCTACCGAACAAAGCTACTGAAAGATTTGCCACTGGGGGTCAGGAGAGCTAGGATTTCACCTTGGTCTTCAGATACAAAAAGTTAGTGAAAGTCTTAAAGCAACGCATTAACAATAGCAAATTAACCTAATTAGAGCTCTTACTTTTCCCATTGCCAGATGTGCATTATTGTCTTTTTTAAATTTTTCTTTTTTTTTTTAATTTTTATAGAAAAAATAGAATATTTAAAGAGTGACCGTGACAAATTGCGTCGAAAAATTTTTTTGTGAAAGCTTAATCTTTACATTCATTAAAGTTGATCTGAAATGCTACAAGACTAGATGCCTAGAAGCAAAATCAACAGGAAGACTATAAAGGCTTCTGGTCTCTCTGTATTGCAGTCAGTCTAAAAAGGAAAGAAAGGCTGAAATGAAAGTCTCTTTTGCTAACTAGTCCTTTTTCCCAACCAGATTTAAAAACTGAAAGACTGAAGGGCATGTTAGAATCTATAGAGCATCATTTCATCGTTTGCATTGCACACAGAACAGAAGTTCATAATCAGTAAGAAAAACAGGAAGTTAGCAACTGTGCATGCACCAAAGAGTCCTAAGACAGCTCTCAGGTTTTTCTGTGTGTGTTGGGTTTTTTAAATTTTTTTTCTTTTTTCTTTTTTTTTCTCTCACAGGCATTGCTAGTTCAAGAACCAACAGTCAAAGAATACTGGCACTTTAAGAGGAATGAAGTTTCCACTGTCATTTAAAACAAGCATTCAGGTAAAGCTAACAGGATCATGAAGCAGAAAGTAAAGTAATGCTAAAACAAATGCTAATAATTTAGTGTAATGTACAAAAATTACTTAAGTACTTCTTAAGAATAAGGATAGATTGTATTTACATAATTATACACTTTGTCTTTGTCTTCTTTTTCTTCTTTTTACCATCTTTGCTCATCTTCTCTTTGTGTTTTCTGATTTCTCGAACTAATGTATAGAAGGCATCATCAACACCCTGAAAAGAGACATACATGCACACATTTAGATCACGCTAAAAGACTTACACGCTAGCTTAGGTACAGCCGGTTTTCATCTGCCCTTGTTCTCAGCTGCTCCCCAACCTGGGTTTCCAGCAGCCTGCAAGTGACGACTCAGGGGTTCACCACAGACACCCCACAGATCCAATTCCATCACTAATGTACTAAGGAAAGTAATGTAGTGTGCTGCCCTCTTCTCCAACAGGGCACATTGTCCCATCTCGAGCTGGAACAGGTACCACACACTTAGATTCTAAATATGTATAAAGTTCTGAAGCATTAATTTTGTTTATGCCTTAATCTATATGCAGCTTTAAAAAGTAAATTCAAATATTTGTAGCAAAAATTTTATACCAAAGAGATAGTTATGATTATTCTACATCTTCAGGTCATTTCTCAGGCACACTGATGCAGTAATCACACCACAGTTTTATAAATATTTACATATGCAAATCAATCAAATCAATCCCATATTCCAATGATAAATTATTATTTGATAAAGACACGTGGAACACATTATCTCTGATGCTGTATCATGACCAGTAATTTACAATCCCCACAGCTCCAACAGGAACAGACACAAAAGCTAATGTTTCTTCACATGGAGTAGTTTTTAATTTTGGGAGGGTAATTATAGCTGACAAAAATTAACTCTGGTAAAGAGAATAGCATATCTAAAAGCCTGATACGAAGACTATCAAGTACAAAGTTATACAGTATGCTTTGTAACAACCTGTTTATGTGAAACAGTTTATTCTATTGCCTGGCTTTCAGGTGTCTCCAAATTCTAATCAAGTACCCATGTTCTCAGTCAGCCTTTACATTTAATAGTTTGAGTACTGGCAGTTATAAAATCATTAAGATGAAAAATGATCTTGATTCTTCACTGCCTTACTCTGTATATATTATCTTTTTTAGATAGATCACAAATACTTGTATAATATTAACGTATCACAGCAGCCAACTGCACCACTATAGAACTAGGTCTAGAAATTTAGCCCTGTGACTAGCAGGTAGCTTCCTACCTCTTGGCAGCTCCTGAGCTTGCCTTCAAGCTGCCAATAAAAATTAACCATCTGTTTACTCCTGGATGCCTATTTCAGTAAAACAATTGAACCTGAACTCTGAAAAACGCACGAGAACAAAAAGCCAAAAATCATCTAATTCATTACTCTTTCAGTCAAACACCAAATGGTGATGAAACTTAATACGGCAAGCCCAAGCAATACCGAGGTGTTAAACAGTTTCACTTCTATGCTCCCAGTATAACCTAAATTTATTTAAAACCTTCACATTCAAGTTAATAAAACGTTTACAAATAACTGATTTTCGATGAAAGCCTGCCTCCCAATACTAACAGCACACTTTTGCAAGGTCTTGTAATACACAAAATACACTTGCAAATAACTTATTAACATTCTAAAATATTATTGATCAACAAAATGGATGTAGCAGGCCTAAGGGAAGAGTAGCCTTGGTTCTGGAAAAGGTCATGTCCCCAATGAATCTTCTGAGAATTAGAAATGCTTGGTATTATTTTATAGGAAGCTAATGTATTTTCATTGTAACTTCAGTATTAATGTACAAAGTGAACATTTAGCAACATTCATATAGGGTAACAACCTAGAAGCAGTGATGTGTCAAAGTGTATCTACTGCAGTTCTCACTTCAGACACCCAGCTGGGAGGAAGGGATGAAGAATCAATCACAAGAGAGAGAAGAATGGTTTCATTCTTAGAACACAGGAATGGTACAAGAAAAACCTCTGCACGATATTCTTCTACAAGCAACCCTCCCTCATTAAACTGCTTTTAAAGTAAATACAGAGAAAATACCTTGTATAAAGTAATATCCAAAGACTATTATGGGCCTTTAAACACATGACTTCACAATAAAAGTTGATATCTTTATTCTACCTAGGAAGTTGATGATCTTTTAAATATAGTGCATGTTGCAAAATACTACGGAATTGACTTAGCTTTTGTCCTTGAATTTACACCTTTGTAGATCAAGCCTTCAAAATTACTATTTATGTAATAGTTTAGTCATGCCACAATTCCTCTTGACTTCAGGTATTGAATGCAATATAACATACAAAACTACAGTTACAATATTTGTGAATTAGAACTACAGAACTTAAGATAAACTGAGGTCTTCTGCTTTTCAGTGGATTAAATTTTAAATGCAAGTAGCAGATACTCTGTTTACAGGAAAGTCCCTAAAGTCATCAGTGCTGTAAGATCAAAGGCGATCAACCTTTCTCGTTACTTCTCTCAGTGAGAAGGGCCTGCACACAGCTGACCTTCCTCCAACAACAGAGTTATTGTGTGCGGGCTTTTTGGAAAGCGTCAGATGTACTGAATGAGTGCTTTAAACCCAGTCTCAGGATTCAAAACTCCAGATTTCACTGTGCATGCTCAGAGCTACACCACACTGCCTCAAGAAAGGTGCACTGACAGAGCTTGCTCCTGGCACCTGATTTTCTAAAGGGCAACTATGAAAGGCAAAGGGAACGGAAAAGTCAGAATTGTTCCCCCAGAGGGAGCCTGCTCCTCACTGTAACTTTTATTTGGAGCACCACCCACAACCATACACAAGTCTGGCAACATGTTTACAAGCATGCACAAGACTGGGCAACTAACCTGCGTATCAATAAGAAGCCTTAAATTAATCAGAAACTGGGAATTCCTTAATTCCCCAGCCCCCAAAATAGACCCTTAAACAAGTTTTAAACTGTAGAAAAAAGTCTTTTTATATTTTTTAAAATACATAATACATATATACATACACACGTATCAGTTATGAGGAAGAGAAACTATTTGTACACCTATGTACTACTATGGAAAAATCATTAAATTAGTTTTAATCAGGAATCTAGAATTCCTAAAATTCAAATCTAGACCTTTTGTAATTCAAACATTTTACTATTAACCCCACTCAATCTGAACTGCATTATCTAGATGTCTAATTTATGCCCCAGATAAACTTTTTGTTATAGTATGTTTTTTATGTAAAAACTTTAATGCTTTCCAGAAAGAGATCTTTTGAAGATTTCACACTGAGTTTTACAAATTCCTTCTTGCTAGTTGGAAACCACAGACAAAGCATAAGATGTTATGTACTTTATGCCTTACTGCGTAACAGCCAAAGGAATGAAGCTCTTGGAAAGCATCAGCAGTTAATGGTGATCTGGGTAGTCAAAGTTGCCAGTTACCTTGTAGATGATTAATGTAACTAAGAAGGCATTCCGCGAGCAGCAAGAAGATACACTGAATATTCCAAGAGGTAGCAAAACACACTGAACTATCACATTTGATTATCTACAGACAAAACCCAGAAAATAAATACTGCCTATCAGTGTAAACTGTGTTACCATAAATATTCTTGAAGTCTCAAATCCCAGCTGAAAGACTCACATCATTCGGTGCTGCTCTCCCTAGCTGTCTACTATGCATCAGACTGAAATAATATGTATCTTCTTGCTCAATGGAAAGCAATAAAAGCAAGACTGCTTTAAATGCCAGATTTCTTATTCTACTAGAATCACAATAATTTTGGAATACTCTTTCTCCAGCTTAGCCTCCTAAATAAAAGGTTTTGAAATTACTATCAATACTATGTAGAATTTCCTGAAGTATAAAGACGAATGTTTCCTTCCCCGAGCAGATATTCTTGAAGTTCTGGAGGTTTCTATCCAAGACTGTTTGCTAAATACAAACCACACAAAAGACAGAAAGAAAGTAGGAAGCTAGTAGAAAGGAAGCATATGTTTGGTGAGCTATAGAAAGAACCTTAAAATCTGAAAAGATGCTTCCACTGAAAAAATAATGAAAACCACAATTCCCATCACCATGTTCTCCTTCTCCCAAGGAAGTCCATGGAAAGGAAAAGGAGACAGAATTCAGGATCTTTGAAGTCCCAGTATACAAAAAGAACTACTTTGAGCTATGGCAGCAAGAAACAGCAATGTTGGTTTTCAGAGGCTAAAGGAAGGAGGCTTAAGCAATTTCGCTGTCATCAAAAGTACTCTTGCTGAGCTGCTGTTTGTTAGTTTTGATAACTAGGAAAGAAGAAAACAAGGTGTCTTGATGGTATCAATTTTATTAAGATATTTGGATGCAAGACTGGGGAGCTTCATAACTGATGCTTTCAGTTTCCTGCAAAGAAACCTTTGATACCAATTGTATTTTTTTTAAGCAAACATCTGAAGAATTATCTCAGAGCACTCATTCATTGCTTTAAAGCTGAGAATATAGTAAGCCTAAGCAGGTCTAGTTAAAACTGATATGAAAGAAATTTCCTCCTCCCTCCCCCTGGAAAAAGGAATAAAACTCCCTTATTGAAGGGAATATTCCTCCAGTTGTGACAGTCTCTTTAGGATTCAAGTCAAATTCCACTACCTCTCCGTAAGATGTTCTCAAGCGTGAAAAAAGCTCTTTGAAAAGCAAACAGTTTTTCTTTTACACAAATGGGAAATTCCAGGTCATCCTCCTGTTGAGCAAGTATTTAAGGAGTAACAGCCCACTCTCTGCAATGGTGCAGTAAGTGGTAAAGAATTAATGGAAAAACACTATATGCAAGGAGCTATTCTGATAGCTCGTTCAAAAAGCTAGTTTAGACTAGCACTTCTTCCGTATCACAGGTGCTTCTTCCCTTTCCTCTTGCCTTTTTTTCCTTAAAGTGGAGTATGTGGATAAAAAATTACTTTATGAGAATCTGGGTATTGGGTTTTTGGTGGTTTTTTTTTTTTTTTGGTCGTGGTTTTTGGGTTTTATCCACCATCCTCCTCCAGTTTTACTTCACTGTTGCTTCCCCACCCCTGACCCTTGTCAAGGCTCTCAAAAAAGTGAAACACTTCTATTTTGTCCAAATCTGGATCGCTCACTAGTGTGTTTCTAGAAAGAATTTTTTAAGCTGAGGGAGAACAAGAAGAAAATGGCACGGCATAAGGACGGGCCTGCAAATTAAGAAATTCTGTGCGTCAGCCACTAGCCAGCTATTGTTTTGCCCGATTAGGAACCTCCCGTTTCTGCATCTGAGAAGGACTCTAAGTATTATGATCCTCTCTCCTCAGTTCATCAGCTTGAAGATCCAATCAATATTCACTTCAACAGTATCTGCAATATATCTGTAATAAAACTTTTTCCTCTTGACTTCTTCGCACACAAAACCAGGTCTCCGTTTCACAGATGGAGAACTTGATATGCAGTGAAGACTCATTGTTAATCTATTTATCAAAAACCCCGAAACAAAGCAAATCCATAGTACTTGAGTGTTTGCTAGGAATATTATTCAGAACTACTATACTGAAATCTGATTGGTTTTCCATATTAAATTATGTCATCAATTAACCATAAAATGTCTGATTTGCAAGACACTGTTAATCATTTTCATTTGGCAAGTGATTTGTAAAACTTACCCTGTTATATTACAAAACTTACCCTGTTACATTACAAGGCATTTTTTTATTTTCACGCACCCTGGAGTCTTTTCTTCTTTGCTGATTTTTTTCTCTCTGTACTGTCGAATCTCTCGCACCAATGTATAAAAAGCATCCTCCACTCTCTGCATTGTAAAACACAACTCCTTAAGAAACTGCTTTATTAATAATTGTGACATATTGGGACACCCATGGCAGGGGGAAAAGAAAACCAACCAAACAAAAAAACCCCACAACAAAACCACTGAAATTATGAGCTTTACTTGAGAGAAGTATATGGATCTCTGTTTATATATTTAAAATGCTGGGCTTGCACATTTGCTGCTTGATAAATATTTTTTAATACAAACAAGAGATGCTCAATTTATTGATTAACAATTATTGTGGATATCTATACTTCAAGCTCTCCTTTTTTATTATGCAAGATAACACTTGGACAAAAAAGAATAAGGATGGTTTTCTTCCGTTGCATACTGTGTTGAAAATAATACCAGTTGCGTTATTGAAACTTTTCATACATTTTTGTGGGCATGGATGTATTTAGCAGGCACAAAACCTTATTAGATTCTTAACTGAGGGGTACTTATAGACACATACAGTTAACCACCTATTTTTACTTCTTAACCAAAGTTAGAAACTGTTTGGGCAGAAAAAGAAAAGTAAGCTCATTTATGTTATTTATGTGGAACACACTAACAAAGTATAGATGAAGTCTAAACTGGTAATTTCCTAAGGGGTTAGAAAGCAAAAAAATCTCCTAAAAATACTAAATTTGGGGCAATATTTTAAAGCTACTCACTTTACAGAGCAAGCTACTAGATTTAGTAAAAGGAATATTTCAGTCACAGCAAAGTACTTCTACGAAGCACCCTCACTGTATTTATTATATTTCAGAGTAACTTTCAAAAGTGCAAATACAAGATAAGGAGGTGCAGCACCAGCTTTAAGTTGTATCTGTTATTTTAAACTGATTATAGTTGTGTATAAACTTAAAAATGTAGATAAATCTGCGAGGATGTTCTTGTTATAACAAGATGCAAAATGTTTTGCTGCAGCTTTTAGAAGGGAGAGTATGTATCTCCTTTGCCTTACTGTCAATCTCATCACTTGTCTACTTGGTCAGATCAACAGGGTTAATTTAATAAAAATTCATTATTTGAAAATAAAACCAGAACAGACTGACAATCATGGAAAAGAGAACAACCATTTAAGCCCCAAAATTTTATTACTACCTAAACGCACAATCTGGACTTTTACTTGGCAGGTTTTCCATAAATTGTCTCTCCAATCCATCTTCATATTATGCACCTAATAATAAAATACCTAACATTTACTGCCACAGTTACTGGGTCATTTTGCAAGAACTGTTCCATAGGTTATCACATTTAAGACTCATTCTTAAAACACTGCTGCTTATCTGAGGGTTCCTCTGAACTACAGCCACTTGCATTTAAAGAGTAAATGAACTTTATTTCTTTTTGGATTGTATTTCTCTGGTACATACAATATGTCCTGTTAGCATACAGTGAAGTATTGGCGAGGTGTCAAGTCTTACTCTCCAGGTCAGAGTTTGCAAAATGTAAAGGAAGCCATTAGAACCCAGCAAAACCCAAGTAAAGCTCATATTTTCATGTTTTCCTGGAAGGAATAGAAGTTTATTCCTGAAGAGGAAGCAGTAAACATTGATCAGCTGATATGTGCCAAAGCACAGGCTGTACAGGAATCAACATTTTTGCAAATCTACTGTTTTGCAGTAGAAATACAGAATTTGATTATGGAGCTTTCACATGAATAATTAGATAACAAATTCTTCAGTCAACATTTATTGCCAACTTTCCCATCACCAACAGGAGCTGTAATTTGCTTTAGCAATGCAGAGAGAGGGAGAGACACAGACAGAGTGAAAAAAGAAATTACTACTACTGCCATCACCAAGAACAGTCTAATGAATCCTGTTGAAAGAAATTATTCTGAAAGAAAATATGTACAGAGACATTTGCTAATTTCATTAGCACAAGGTGACATTTTAAAGAGCCAGGTGCCAGCCTTATCAGCTTACAAAGTCTTTTTAATACCAATTTCTTTTAAGATTCTTCAGTATTTTTCCTTAAATGAACACAGACCATATATCTAAAATACGATTAACCAGGTTTTTTAGCTGTCAGAACAGAAAGCAAAAGTATGCTTTGGCAGATATTAAAATCTTTGAAGTCTAAACTGCTATTTAGTCCAAAGAACCCATGACTCTGAGGCAATGTTTTCAAGATGCTTTTGACTCCTCGGAGACAGACAAACATTCAATTTAAAATACGAATATGTGAAAAGAAGAACTATTTCAAATACAGACCAAAGTACAAATTGAAATTTTCACAGGTTCTGCATCAACAGCACTTAAAGGAAACTAATGACAATTAGCCTTGACCTCTCAAAAATGTCCTGCGTCCACCTTTATACATTTTATCAGAGTTGATCTCCTAAAACCAACTGTTAGACAAATAAAGTCAAAACTATTCATGAGGACACCAGCAAAAAGAATGCTACTCACTTGCATAAATGCACTTTCAACATAAAACTTTGTAGCAGTAAGGTCAGTTGAGTCAATACTGGAAAACACACAAACCTGCAAAATATCTACTAGTTCGTGTAACATTTAATGTAGAGGTTAAGGCTAACTTTTTGCTGTCTCTCAAACAGACATAATACTTCAAAAGACTGCTTGGAAACAGTTACTCAGCCACATGCAGAACCTCCACTAGTTTAGAGACAGAAAGGCTGTTAAGCTCATCACGTTAAATGGTTAATGGTTAAATACTACACACACATCAGTAAATGCCGCACAAAATCACAACTAAAGCCACAAAGTTAATCACTCCAAAGTTATGAAGTGCCAGAATTACAGCTCTCTGTCCCACCTGAATTTCACCCATTATGCACATCCTTTTTTTTATTTCTGCACCTATTTATCTTAATATTAGGTAGATAACAAACCTGTTCCTCAGCATCCTGGCATCATTCAGCACACAAGCTGGATGCTAAAATACGTTTCAAAATTATCAAACTTTTTTTTTTCCTCTTGGAACCTTATTCTTGGGAAGGGCTAAACTTTTTTGGCAAAGTTTTACCTTACAACAAACAAGTGACATGAAAAACTCAGCCCACATTGTAAAGTCTGAAAAGTTACAAGTGCTTGAAAAACAAGTTTTAAAATTAAACGTGTACACGTGAACTACATTTAAAATGGTGTGGAGTGAAACATATACAATAATGTTAAATAGTTATGACAAAGCCCTAAAACAATGGCAGGTTGATTAAAACAAATTGTCTAAATTATCAGTTATTCATTAATTTTAATTGAGATGAAGGAATTAAGTTCTGTAAATACTGTATAAACTACTTCATTGGACCAGGCACCGGTTCTCAACTTATTTTCTTCACAAGTTCAGGACCTAAATCTGTTGTACATCAGACAGCTAAAATAACTATAGCACCTTTTTAACAGCATCCTTGTGATTTAGGTCCCCATCTTCATGAAACACTTCAGAAGTATGTTTAAGTACATATTCTCAAAGATAAGACCTGACGCTTTGGTGAATCCTCTACTATTCTTACAATAATGCTCATACAGCAGCTTTTCCGTTGAATTCAACACTAGCAGGACTGTTGAAATGCTCCAAGGAAAACAAAATCCTACAGTAAAACCACATTTGGGGTACAGCCTGACAACTTTTCCTTGTGTAACTCACAGGCAAATGGAATCTCAGTAAAGAACACAGGATGCAGCCTTGGTGGGGATAAGTCAAGTTTGCTTCTCATCAATACTATTGATAATACTGGGTGCTATACACTCATGTGGATAGGGAAAATTTGAATTTAAAGCTTATGTCAAACAGAGAAAAGCAGAAACGGCTACCAAAATAAAGCTAAGAAATGTACACCCTTCTGCATAAGGATTGTGAAAGGATGAGTAAAAGTGATGCAACCTGCCTTACGAAACTACCAGTATTTACACATGTTTACATTTAAAAATAGGATTATTTTCATAAATTATATTATATTCATTTCAGTCAGCAGTCTAATTAAAAAAAAAAACCAAAAACCTGTAGCCATATACCCAAGTTGTAGGGCCCACTAACCTAATGTTTCATGATGAACTCAAGGATTTGTTTGAAAATCCACACCCAAATTTGGCTTAAAACACAACCTTTTTTGAAGTTACAGTTTACATCTTTATTGCCAGTCAGAACCAAATAAACCCAAATGTACTAACTTTTAGAACCACTTACTTCTGCACTTCATTTCAGCATTTCTCTCTTTCCTCTTTTTGACCTTTTCTATTAATTTTAGAAAAATCTCAAAAATGGAATAATTTGGACCTGAGGTATCATTTTGCATGAGCACACAATGCCATCATTTAAAAATAGTGCCTTGGCAATCAAAACAGACTGCATGGCCAAGCCCCTTCCACTGCCATCTCCCCTGCTGCCTTTCCCAGGGATCCTTCTGACGCTCTGAGCTCCAGCAGAAGCGGGACATGGGGAAGGAAGCAGGACGATGGGGAGGGCCCCTTCCACTGGGCCTTAGTGCTGACATTTCCGTGTGGTGGTGGGGCACATGCAGGAAAGGAAAGGAAGGTTCTTGCGTCTAAATATTCATGTCAGACTTCCTACAGACTCCAGAAGTTACCAGAGCACCAGCTACATCTGTTGATACTTGGGCATGTAACCAAGGAGGACCAGATTTTTATATTATTTCTTTTTAGCCGAGGAATGAATTCTGCCCAATAAAAGTACAGTCGATGGGCCACATGCAGCTTGCAAAATGGTTTGGATCCCCCAATTCAAAAAGTTACTTTGAAAGAATGTGTGTGTATATATATATATGTGTGTATTTTCTATATATGAAAGTGACTGAAAAATCGTAATACATTAATGTATAAGTATACATATATATACATACACAAATGTTTAGATGATCTTGCTGTAATCAAAGATCAGGTTCTTCCTCCAGTTCCCTTTCGTCTTCTCAAAAATATTTTATTAACACAGCAACTTATGAAGCAGTTTCATAACACAACACATTAGGAACAGCACTGTGAAAGAACCACCAACGGCACCTAGAGGTTCCAACTTTTAGAAGCCAGTATTTTCAGAAGAGTATATTGGGTATCTGTATTTTAAAATCCACGAGACACCTTTAGGGACTCCTTATCTGTAGAGGGTGTAAAGCTCAGCTTTGAAAAACAACAGCCAACAGTCAGATCCCTTCTGTAACATTTCAGTTGGCACCTTCAGAAATAAAAGTCACAGATAAAAGCAGTCAAATTATAGAACAACAGTTCATATATGACTGATCTATTGTTCTCTGAAACAAGTATAAACCTCTGGCAGACTTCTTAAAAGTCTGAAAGATAAAAAAGCAGATACTACTTTGTGTAAACAAGGATTATAAAACTGAACAGGAGTAGTGATTTTTGTGCATGTATTGGCTAGGCATGGTGGGGCTGCTTGTAGGAGTAAACTGCAGGTGGGAATGGAGAAGAAATCTTTGAAAATACATCATTGTATCCACATACTTTTAATAAAAGTGGCTATGCAAAATATTTCCTCAAAGCCTGATGCTCTGTAAAACCAGCTAAACAAAGTAAAATGTAGATGTTATTGCAGAACAACTATTATTCTAAACCTCAAATGTATTTTCAGAGTTCTTCCTTTTTTATCCTAACATCTCAATGACAGCCACTGATACAGGACCTTCCAAACAGGAACACTTAATTTTCCAGTTTATTTGTGTGCCACATTCTTCAGAACACTCTTGTTGCCTAATTTATTCTCAGCCATTAAAGTTGTGCAGTTCTGGTTTTTTAATCCTACCTAACAGAGACTTTGTCTATTGCCAGAAGTTAACAGTCCTTTGATTCCTGTGTAAAGTTTCACTAATTAGTCCAGGTTTCAACTTGTCAGAAACGTAGGTGGGTGTAACAAATTTGCACTTATAAAATATTTATTTCTTCTATCCAAAAATAACTTATGTACTGTCTATGAGGAAATTCTGCCAAGTGATGCAGCTGTATCTATTTAGCAGTTACATTGAGCAGTTACTCGAATTGCAGTACTCTGCTCTTATTTGCCCCCTTTTGCTACACCTCACTCCCAATTCATAAGTTGCATGTGATTATGCAGAGAGTATGAGTTACCTGGCCACTCAGGCCTGATCTAATTTGTACTGATAGTAAGCATTTACGCTTAAAAGAAAGATCACAAATCAGCATTTTTCAAAAGGAATGTTTTCTTCAAGTACAGACGCAGTTTCGTCTGTATCTGCATAGCTTATCTTCTGAATAGGCAGTTGTAGGACTACGTGCACCTTTATCCTTGGAAACCCTGAGAGAAGCACTAAAAGGACACCAGTGGCTGCCTCTTTCACCTGTACCAGTGGGGTACAATAAAATAACAGTGAGCTCTAAAGTCTTAGAGGAGTATCAGTTTACACAAGGAATTAATCCAGTAATTTCAAAAAAAGAGTTATGGTCAATTGCTTAGCTACAGAAAGGTCTATCAAGCATGTCCCACTAATGCTGAATCAATGCTTCAAAGAAAATTGTTATTAATGAAAATACAGAATGAGCTAATTAGCTGTTTGCCTGCTTAATCCTATTGCTGAGAATAAAAGCCTTTTCTAAGTAAAAGTGCTTTTAATTTTATTAAAACCTATCACAACCTTCAGAAGGCTAAAATTGTCTGCAGTGGAGAGTACTAACAGGCCAGGTCTCATTCTTTTGAGTTTGCGCAACTGAAGCAAATCACTCATTAATAAACAATTACCAGTTGTCGGTGAGTTGACAGAGACACTGCTAGACTTTCTACTCTGGAGAAACCTATCTATTGATATGACCAAGCAGCTGTCAATGCCCTGAATAACTAACATTATGAGAATTCACATAAGAGTTCTACAATTATATCTGGTAAGTTTTGAGCTTTACCTGTCTTGTTTTTGCTGATGTTTCTATGAAAGGAATTCCATAACTTCTTGCTAAATCCTGAGCTTGTTTTGTATCTACTGTTCTGGAAGGCAAATCACATTTGTTTCCTACTAGCACCATTGGGACATCTTCAGAGTCTTTAACTCTCTTTATTTGTTCCCTAAAAAGACAACAACAAAAAAAAAAAGGCATTTTATTTAACAGGTATTGACAGTTTATACAGTAAATTTTAAAACAACTAAACAAAATTAAATTATCAGATTCCAACATCATTCTTTATGTTAATTTACTGCACATACACTATTAAAAGCCATGAAAAATAAATGGACTAATCCTGTCACCATCAGGTTTCTCACCTTATTTAAAGAAAAAAAAAAATTTATATTTTCCCAATTACTATAGATTCTGATGTCATTACAGAATGTTTACAGAACAAGCCTAAGAAGCTCTGATATAAATCTTACTACTTATCTCTCATACTCAGCACTCGTAATACTCAATTAATTTGCTAAGATAAAATACTGTCTTGATTTTGGTTTGGTGGGGTTGGGATTTTTTTTTTTTTTTAATTAAAAACAGCATTATAGACCCTGCATTTAGACAGGGGTTTTTAAACTTTGAAGACCACTGGTCTGGTTCTCTACAAAGATAAATTTGTTAAAGGAGTCCTTTGAAACACTAATTAGAAAGCATCTTAAAATACTAGTTAGATGTACTAGTCAAGAATCCTAAGTAACAATCATTAATTTCACTACTTTTGCCTTCCCCAATAACCCAGCAGTATGTTCCGTAGTTAATATAGTCGCTGTTTTCAGTTATTTATTTGTGAGCCTTCAGCTTCAGTCTGCAAGGCCACCCACAGGTGTGTGAATGCACAGTAAAAACTCCAGCACTCAACTCACAACATTCTTTGCCAAACTGAGAAGGCCCTCCTCTGCAACTCTCTCTTTAAAAACACAGATTCCACATAAAAACTGCCATGTTCCTTCTTCCCCTTACACTGACATTTATCTTACCTTTGTCCCCTTTTCCTCTACAACCAGAGGAAACCCATTTATAATGATCTGGTTAGATAATGAAGAGAAGTTCAAGTTTTTCTTGGCCCCCAATTTGCAGCAGTACTCCTCTGACCCCATAGCTGCTGCAGGAAACTATTTCTGTAGTTAGGCATCTACCCGTTTAGCTACTCACACAAGCACACGACACAATTAAATGAAAAATGAAAAAAATGAAACTCTGTGATCAGGGCGGTTGCACCTCCTGACTTCAACTACAGTGAACTGCCACAGTTTCCCACCTTAAATGAAGAACTGTAACTTGCTGTTCACAACAAAAATGATGCAACTTCAGCTTATAAGTACATGTTGGGTTTGTGGGTAATACTGATACCAAAACACTCCTCCACCCTACAGCAACAGAGATCTGACAGCATTATAAATGCCTAAGTATGAAGAGCTTAACATTATGTGTTTGGGACTAATCTTTAACTGATGCTGCTACATTCAGTGATCTTTGGTGGGATTTGCATTGCTTTCTAACAGAATACCCCAGGAGAATTCAGTATAAAAGTAATCTAAGTTAGAAATGATTTGGTACGGTAATCACCAGAGACTGCTTCTATTTCTGTATTTGTGTAGCTGACAAAGAAAGTAAGTTGAAACTTTTAACTAATTATTTTAAAAGAGAGAATAGGAAGAAACTAAGACGTTGGGTTTTAGCAGTCATCCTGGAGCTCCGATTTTGTCTGTCTGCCCTTCTTAGGTGTCAGGATTCACACATGCTACACTTCCAGTAACACTTCACAGGTATTTCCACCCCTAGAACAAAAACTAATAACGGACATTATTGTCTATACAATTTCAATTGCATAAGTTTTTCCATCTTAGCACAAAATTTTATCTATGGAACGGGAAGAGGTGGCCTTTAGATAAGTCTTTTCTATGAATAGGCAGAAATACTAAGTGACATTAGTTTATACCAGAAGAGCTTTCAGATATTTTGTCTGCCTAATGGGTGAACAAGGCAGATTTTCAGATTACCCAAAATTCAAGACCTACAGGTGCACAAATAAGTTGTAATATTGCTAATTTGCAAATTTCCCCTTAGATGGTATTTCAGAAGAAAACATTTTATTACCTAGTGGAAGAGCAAGCAATCTATCCACCTAATAAAAGAGTTAGTCAATTTTCTTTCAAGGTACAAACCTATAATGGTGAATATCTTCAAAAGACTTTGTATTGTTTATAGCAAATACACACAGGAAGCCTTCCCCTGTTCTCATATATTGGTCCCTCATTGCACTGTACTCTTCTTGACCTGCTGTATCAAGAATATCCAAGAGACAGGTTTCTCCATCAATTACTACTTGCTTCCTGTAGGAATCCTAAGAAAAGAAAAAAAACACCAAATCTTGGTTAAACACAAACAAGTAAGATTTCAAGTACCTATAACTCAGGAGATAACGTTTTTTACTAGCAATCGAACATGACTGAAAAAACTTAAAAATCCAGCTTTACAGATTGACAAATGACAGTAGGGATAGTGTCCTGTATTATGTGTATACAGCAATCCACAAGTGGAAAGAGCACTGAAAGTACAGGTTATTATCCTTATTCTGAATCTTCAGTGAGTAACAGTACCTGTGCACACACATAGCCAGAAAAAGACTGTTCTTATTTTGCACAAGAGGACAAAAAGTACAAATTTGATTCAGATCAAAACCATCTCCCCTTTGTATCTGTTAACAGAAGAACTAAACAAACTTGTAATCCTCATTTTAGAAGGTCTGACATTGTTTAAGATCACTCAATTTACCTTTTTCTTTTAAGTAAGATTTGACCTTCATTCTATGGATGTTTACAAAAGTGTTGTGCCACAACAATATACAAAATAATGACACAGAAAGAGTTCACAAGTATGACAACTCAAAAAAAAATCTAAGCCACTGAAAAGAAAATGAAGTATAAAAAGTCTTCAGTTTTTGGGACATAAAAATCTATTTTGTATGCCTAAGCAGGTGCACGACATTTGTTACTGAAATTGAGTTATTTGAAGTTTGAGCTTTTTAGCCACAACAGACCAACACAAAGTCACATAAAAGCCCTGACAAGTTGGTTCATAGAGTTGTTGGAACAAATTATTTCAACACTATCAATTCAAAGTTTGCAGGTCACTAATTCAAGTGGCTAAAATCTGTACAAAGTCCCAAGCAACAAGATATTAATGTTTATTTACAACTCTTTTTGGTGCTAGGCTTTTATGAGTATACAGTTTTAGTGGTAAGAACATATGCATTAATTTCCCAATAACTATTTTCTATAAACATCTGTATATTCAAAATAAAACCGTATCAATAAGCTTTAAAAATAGGTCATTGAGCAGTGCCATGAAGCTATCCTCAGTAAACAGTATTTGTAACGAAAAAAAAGGTATAAACACAAACCCCTGGTATTACCTTTCAGAT
This sequence comes from Streptopelia decaocto, assembly GCF_964273445.1. Lineage (NCBI taxonomy): Eukaryota > Metazoa > Chordata > Aves > Columbiformes > Columbidae > Streptopelia > Streptopelia decaocto. The sequence continues at coordinate 76,584,715 of NC_138663.1, read as the reverse complement.
CCTTTAGCTAGAGATTAACACAATATTGCTATTGTTCTTTTTAACACTATACAGAAGTGAACCTAAGGTCCTAGGAAGGGAATTAAAGAATTAAAGTTGCAATTCTATCCAACTTCAAGATTAATTCAAAATGACCTTCGTTCCTTTGTACCCATTTTAAGGCACAGTATACCTACTCCTGTGCACTCTATCTCTTCCTACTTTTACAAAGTAGGAAGCATTTACAAAGCTTCTTTCCTGTTGCTCGAGCTAAAAACCAAGAAGTAGATAGCTGTATGGAATCAGTATCTTAAACTACCCAAACCCTGCAATCTCACATTTATCTTGAACATGGATGAATTTAACAGTATTAGGTAAAACAATATTGACTGTTTACATTAAAGATAAAAGTTTACTTCCAACATGATTTTGGAAATATTCGTTTCACAGAAGTGCCAATTCCGTGTTCAAATAAGAAGTGGGTGACTTCATAAATATATAAGCCATGTTTAAATATTGATACAGCTGAGACAAATACACAAGCTCCAGTGTGTTTTAAAATAATGTTAATATTCCATTTCATTGCTTAAAAAAAAAAACAAAACAAAAAAACAACAACACACACCCCCCCCTCCAAATCTTCATTTCAATTCAATAGCAGGACCCCCATGTCCTATGATACCTTTATCACAGTTCACAGTGAAGTACTAGTAGAACTTCTAGCATTATACTAGGCATATTTACAAGCTTCCATTTTTTTTTCTTCTTGCAATTTGACTGCTACTATAAAAATATAAAAAACAGTTCTTGAAAAGCCTGTGTTATTCCTTTACATCTTAGCACTTCAAAGGAAAAGAAATTCCCCTCTACTGAGCTCTGAACAAAAGCTTTAAGTAATTTTCATTAAAGAAAATAGTTTTCAAGAGGCAAAAACCCATCACTTTCAAGAACTGCTGGCTTTAGCATGCCTACCATATTATCAGTAGTAGCAAAGATGCAACAGCTAAAGCGCAGCAGCGTAAAGCACAGCACAGGTACAAGAAGGAATGCTTTGAGATATTTGTTTTGCCCACTTCTAGAAAGAAGTAACCAGAAAGGAGATTTGAGGCAGAAAGAAAAGAAAGAGGTGGAAAAGAAAATTCAAGCTTATGATTTCCTTCCAAGCTACTGAAATAATAAACACTTTGCTTTTATGCCACCCCCTGCCCCAAAAATATCAAACCTGCAATCACATTTGTCACTGTAGGAAAGAAAACTGAAGAACCGCATTGAAAGCTCAGGCTCCTGGGACCCTTGTGCCATCATGGTAAAAAGCAGTGTAAACATACCCAAGATAATACTTCCTTATTTACATGTTACCATACTGTAAAAATTATCAAGTCCTGCAAAACAGAATGCAGGATCTACCAAAAATAAAAGTTATGCCACTATTGTACTTGGGGCACTTCTGCTTCAAAATACAGTTGCAGAACCCAAATGGCCAGGGTCCCCCTTCAACAAGGAAAAAAAACAACCTTTAATCTATAAATGTAATAATTTATAAAAATCCAGTAGCTTTACTGCACATTGGAAGATTTGCAGTAATTAACGCAATGAAGAAACAATGAAAAAATTTCCAGTGTAACACTATTAAGTACAAACCAAATGCAAACTAGAATTCAATTTGGAAGTAGTACCCAACTCCAAATACGAATTTGCAATTTTTCCCCAGTATACAGACTCAGCATATCCATATAATTTTTTTTTATTTCATTAATCACTTAACCTGCTTTTATTGGCCTTTCACAGGCCATAAAAATCAGCATTATGCTAAAGCAGTAATAATTCCATCTGTTCACAAGCACTGATAAGAAAATTTGGTAGGAAATCTGAGCTATACACTATATATGAAATTTATCTTAAAAAAACAAACAAAACCACTGCTTAATAAATCCCAACTAAGCAAGTAATTATTATTTTGTAATAATCCAGTATACCAGTGATTTAATAAAAAAATATCACAGCTACTAGGACTATGCTATTGCTAAGTAGTGGTGGAAGTTTCACAGGTGTGTAGGTCATTTCAGAAGACAGACTTAAATATCAGTATTCCTAAATCAGTCAAGGGATTTTGCTAATCCAATTAAAAAACCTCTGACGGGCAACAAAGGTGGCTGCTCTTTCTCTAAGACATTTAAAAGATGACATATATTTAGCACTAGGGCATGCTGAAGCTTAAAATATAAAATAAAATTTTAAAATTAGGTTCTCACACAAGGTATTGTAAATAAAGACTTAACAAACCTCGACCAGTAGAGGGCACTAGTCCAACTGTTCTGTGTATTAGGCCAGATTTACAAGGGTTACTGTACATACAGTTAAAAAACAAAACAACTTAAAAATGCTTGGCTATAAATCTATGCTTGGACATCTACTTCAAATAAGATACGAAATCGTGAAACACATAGGAAGTATGCATATTTGAATAACAGCAGCCACCCAAACATGCACTCATTTTAATTCCTCCCATCGCCCCTTCTCATCTGCTGTGCTCAGATATAAGTAAATAAAATACTCAAGCAGGCCATGAAATCTGACATTTTCCAAACAAGTTATTTGTTGAACCATTAAGTCTATTCCACTGAAAAGTGCAACAAGATTAACGTTGTAAATGTATCTGTGATTAAGTAATGTATTTTTCCCCCTTTTCAACTGCATCATGTCATCTCAACAGGAGAATTTTAGAAGTGTTGAGTTTAATTTTGTTAATCACAGGAAAGATATAAAACTATTCAATAACGGTGTAGTTATGGAATCCACTACAGAAAACAAACACTGAACTCTTTTCCCTGTCTACCACAAAATATTTAGCCTGATTATTTATCTGCAAGGGAAAATTAGTATTTTGGCAACAGCCATATGGCAACCAAAGAAACAGTAGTAAGTGAGAAACAATAGCAGTGACACTACTGAACCGCCATTATTTACCAGTCAAAGCAACTTTATCCTTATTTGCTCATACTGCACAAAAAACACTCTGCAGCTATTGTTCTTTGATCAGCCCCCACCACCACAATTGCATCTCTCAGGAAGTACAGTCCAGCAACCCCTCTCAACCCAATGGGATTTCGCCCAGGCAAAGACTGAAGCATTTAAAACCAATTTCAAGCCCATTCGCTGGAATGTTTGCCACCCCAAATCACAGACCACCCCTATTATAACTGAATTATTTCTTCCCTACAAGCTTACCTACACAATTATTCCACAGCACGGTGCGCACACAAGGTGATTCACCACACAGTAGGAAGGTACAGTCTCCATCCTCAAGGTCTCAGAATTTACAAGACAAAAAATGGTAACTAGTGCTCAGACAAGAACTTGTAGGAGTTGCAGAAGATTAAATTTGTTGTATGCAACAAGTTGTTGATGCTGGTAAAGCCCACTAGGTTAAAGGCTTCTTTCTTTCGGGAAAACATTGATTCTGGACCATACCACAATGCTACAGTAACCCTGCACACTACCAAGTAAAAGCCAGAGTTCTGGGATTTTAGGTTCTTCTATAAGGGGCTGTATTTTCAATTTATTATTTTACATTAAAATATATTTGGTATTCCTCAAAATGCACAGGTTGTTGATCAGCAAAATGCCCCAAGTGATTTAGGAATACAGGCATTCATGTTTTTGTGTTCCTAAATTGCTTACACAGTTCTGGCTTTGTATGACAACTTTAACACAGAAACTCCACAGCACTTTTTGTAACACATAAACATAACTCTAACCTAAGAGAAACAGAGATGATTATGAACAAGCGCTACAAAGGCCAACATCCCCCTAGGTTCCTTTTGCAGGAAAAATTAAGATCCCATGTTGCTTGTCCCCCTCAACCAGTTCTGTGTGTGCATTTCCTGTTTTTTAAGCATGTTCTGGGTTGCTGTTGTTTTAAGATTTCACATTGTAGTAGACCTGCTCTCCTAGTACAAATCAAAACACTCTTCCTTTCTCCATAGGTCCATTCACAAAATCTCCTACAAGCATACATGAGGGTACTTAGCCAAGCAATGGAGAGACAGGAGGACACACAGGCACAGGAAGGTGAACTCAAGCCGACCCATCTCTCTCTGGGGCACGGTAACTCAGGCCCGAGCTTCAATGAAGTGAGGCACCTTGCTACCACCTCAGGGCACTGGCTTGTGCCCCTTTGGTCTACCTAAAAATGACTACACAGCTCTTTTCCAAGTCAACATTTTAAGCCTAAACACTTGTGATTCCTTCAAGTAAGCTTGGAATACAAACATATAAATGAAATCAGAAGATACAGAGGTTCAATGCTGGGAACGTAAAAATCTTGGGTAAACTATAGTGTCAGTTCTCCTTTTATACAGTCTGAGGTTATTAAATCCAAAGATCCACATGAGACTTCAGACAACACTGGTATTTTTCTTGTATTTAAAAAGTAGAGCTTGCTTGCTCATTAAAAACCTTTAAAATATCACAACTTTTATAGCTTAAATACAATTTCAAATTTTGAGGAACTGTGCCTTGTGTTTCAAAGAATCCACTACAGTAGCTCTCTCATAACTTTTTTTTTTCTAGATACAGAAACAGGCACTGGCCTATTTAAAAAGAAACAAAAATAAATCAGGCTCCAAATTTTTGCATTCTGCACCATAACATTCCAGAACACATTTCTCACCATGTGAAACAGATCCGAATGATAGGAGCTGAGAAAGCTTGACGCGTACATTTCAGAACTACAAATTTCCCTTCTTGATATCAGAAGGGAAAGTCGCATTTAAGAGATTGCATGCAAAGCCATGGAGGACTGTGCCAAACATTCTGAAGTGAGTTTGGCAAATACCTTGCCACCAAGATCCCAAAAACATGCATCCAAAACGGCCAGTGAAACACGGCAAATAACACTACACTTCAACTGATCAAAATTGTTAATTTTTTACAGTAACTGTTGTTCCACAGCCAGATGAAGACGCACAGCAATTTTCTCTCCAATGCTGACCATTACCTTTGCATTCTTTTTAATATGAAGCATTGTTCTATGTTTTTTGTGATAACTGTCCAGAAGCAAACAACTACCATTTTTACTGATCATCTCTAATCACAAGAAGTATAAGATGAAATTGTTTACCTCTATTGTAGGGTCATATTCATCCACAAAGTGATTCTGAATTAACTGTATTGTCAAGGCGCTCTTGCCTACGCCACCAGCTCCAACGACAACAAGTTTATATTCTGTCATTTTTTAGCAGACCTGATGACAAAGAAACCAACATTAAGCAGAAAGAGTCAGGTTCCAACTAACGAGGATGCTGCTGGTGCATTTTCATTCAGTATCACGTTCCTTTACTATTACCGGAAAGGAACTCCCTCCCTGAAAGACAAGACAAAAAAGCTATGAGGGAATGCTATTTCTCTAATAAAATTATACATAGGGAATGTAGCTTGGGCACTAAGCTGAAAGGTTCCCATTACAAAGAGATGAAAAAGCAACTATACGTTAAATTCTGGAAAAGGTCAAAGAGTATTTCTTGCAGAGCGAAGATTTTCTTCTCCGCTGCTTTCTGGCTCCGGGAGGCAGCCCGGATTACTCTCTGGGAAACCGGCACCGAACCGAGCGCCCCCCGGCTTCCAACACACACCCGTTTGCTGCAAACGCCCGCGATGGGACAGGCGCGGCTGCGCCCGCCGCTTCACCCGACGGGTTCGCCGACACAATTTATAATTGGTTTTATTTTTTTTTTTTTTTGTTTGCCAGGCAGGGCGAGCTCAATGCGACCGCCCCCCAGACCCCTCACCCACCTCCCCCGAGGCGCCGCTGCACCCCCCCCCCGGCTCCCCTCAGCCTGGAGGCAGCGGCGCGGCCGGGCCGCCCAAACTTTCCAGCCCCGCGCACGGCGGTTGTAACCGTTTGGGAATTAAAAAAAAATAAATTAAAAATATACATATATTAAGAAGAAAAAAAAAAGGGGGGGGGGGGGGCGCGGGTGTGATTCGGCAGACGCTGCCGGGCTCCCGGAGGGCGTTGGCCACCTGTCCCACCGCCCCCTCCCGAGGCCGCCGAGCCACCGCCCGCGCCGCGGGGAAGGACGGCGGCGGGGCCGGCGGAGGCTGCTCCGGGGGATGCCGGCGCAGGGGAAGCGGGGCAGGGCGGCAGCGGGACACGGAGCGGGGCGGCCCACCCTTCCCGCCCAACCGCCGGTGTTTCTTCCACCCTCCGCGGCTCCGCTTTACCCCTGCCCCACCTCGAAGGGAAAGGCAGGGAGGGAAGGAAGAAAGCAAGCGCGGCGGTTCGCTCCGGTTGAGCGGGGAGTAGGGAGAGGCGGGTACCTGCCAGGCGCTGCAGCGGGCCGCGGGAGCACGCCGGCGCCTCCCTTGCCCGCCCCGCCGCGGCGGCCGCTCCGCGTCCCTTTCCGTCCCGGTCTGAAATGGCGGGGGACGGGAAGGGCTGGAGCTGCCGAGGGAGCCGAGCGCCGAGAGGGCGGATGGATGGATGGACGGACGGACGGGGGTGATCGATGCGCTCCGCGCTCCCCTTTGCGGCAGCCCCGGCCCCGCCCTTCTCCGCCTCCTCCCCCTCCTCCCGCCGCGACGCCTCAACCGCCCGCGGCCGCGGGCGGTTGAGGCGTCGCGGCGGGAGGAGGGGGAGGGACGAGGATTGCGGCCGCTCATTACGGGCACCGGGGGCTCGGTGGCGGCGTGAGGGGACGCCTGGCCGAGGGGCGGTGTGCCCGAGTGTGGCGAAGGGAAACAAGCACAATTCCAGCGCTTCATCACCATTCCCCCCTCCCCGTAGCCGCCGCGGCTCCGCGGAGCGGGTTGTGAGGGGAACGCGCTGAGCGGCCGCCGTGAGGGGACGCATTACGTGCTAAACGTAAAAAAAAAACATTAAGAAAAACAACAACAACAAAACCCCCGAACAAACAAAAACAAAACAAAGCAAAACAAACAAAAAACCCCAACGTTTTTATCCGTAGCTGGTCACAAAGGTGTCAGCAGAGGCCTTGTGGAATTGCTGGGAAACTTCGGGCGCGCCTTAAAGTTTCGCTCGTTTCAAAATGAAGCGCAAGGTTTTGTTGTTATTATTATAACTACTGGGATGCTCTGTTAATAAACAAGGGTGTTGTTGTTTTTGTTTTTTTTTTAGGAAGCAAGTTAACAATTGCATAGCGAAGCCTTTTTCCTTACTAAAAGGTCAAAAACGTAATTCCCTGTAAACAAAAGACTCCAATGTGTCAATGAATGTATGATAATGTCACCCCAAGCAGTTTCTTTGAAACACGTCGCCAGGTCTCGGCCAAAGGGAGCGAACCTTATTCCTAATGAAGATTATTCCGAGGGTAACTCCAGTGGTGTCGAGCGGCCCATGCGAGGGATTAATTTGGCCAGCTTTGTTTTCTCTCTTTGTATTGGAGGGTCAGAAATAAACATGTCGTGTCTATGCATCTGGTGTGCAAGAATCTTAATTTAAAGAGGCTGGAGCTTTGTTCTATGCAACTGCCTGTGACAACTTCCAGCTCCTTGCCTTTCAGTGTGCATCTAAGGGGCTCTGTTTTTGGGCGGTACTCAGCAGATCATTGAAAGCATTAACCCTCTGGGACTACGCTGTCTCATTTAGGAAGTGTGTTCCCGTGATTAATTCACATAAATAAGCTCAAGCCGCTGTGGTGGTGTTCAGCACTACACCCTTGTGATAACGTGTTAAGACTGGGGTGGGCAACAAACACCTCTTAGAGCTGTTGTGTGAAAATGGTGTTGGTTCAGGCAGAGACTGCAAAAGATCAGAATTCTTGTATTCTTGAAATTAGTAGTTTCTGTCACTGAAATCAGTGACAAAAGTCCCGTGGACTCCTGTGGGTGCTTCTGTATACAGTGGGAGGGTATATACCACCATAAACTACAGAGAAAATTAAATCAGGAAACTCTTTGTGACCCCCACTTCTCCCAGGGATTTAGTTGTTACTAACCTGGTCATTTCTGTGAAAAATGTTATTAGGTTATTTCCCAACAGCCTCAATAAAAAAAAGACTCACAAAAATACGTGTGATGGTGTAACATGAAATCATCTTGCAAATTAGAGTTAAAATTGAGTGATTCAGTTTGCTTATCAAGTAAGCTGCCTCACATGAGCAGATGTAAAAACCAAAAGAAAGACCTGCTTTCAAAGAACAAGTAGCCTGGTGGTAAAACCACAAGCCTGGGATGTGGGAAACCCACATTCCCATCTGTGGTGTGAAAGAGGCAAAGAAAGGATTTGAATGCAGATGTTCGGTAACTGAGGTAAACGCCCTGATCAGCAATTTTAGGATAGCTGGATCTCACTTTTGTGTTTTGCTCCCCCTAGGAAAACTATTTGAGTGTTGTGGTTCTTCCTAATGCAGTGGGAAAATGACTGCGTAACAGGAAAACTTGCCCAGTTCTGCACATAGTGCTGGTGTTCCACAAACAGCTTGGATGGTTTGTTCTCATCTGCAGGGCTTTATATGGGGAGAAGCTGTTCATCTTTAAACCCACACAGTCACAGCTGGGATCAGAAGAGTATCCGGAGAGCTGCTGCCTTTGGTAGAACCTTCTCTGAAAACTTCAGGTCCTGATGACAGCTTGAATCATCCCATCTCCATATGATCTCCATGAAATGTGCAAACAATCATTTTGCATATCGCTGGGAGGGAAAATGAATTGTTAGGATTCTGGAAAAAGCAGAATGCAAAACTTGATTTTTTGTTTTCATTTTTTGTGTGAACAGATTTGTTTATAAATGTCTATTTTGAAATTGTTGTTTCCTTTAATTAGACTGTGTTTAGACATGCCTTTTCAGGTTCATGTGTGAAATGGTTTGAAAATAAGCTGAAATAAATGAGTTGATCAAAAATATTAAGTGCCAATCCATACACTGCATTGATATGAAAGCTGTTGAAAAGTTGGGACAAGCAATGCAAAACCTCCTAGATTTTGTGGAAATGCTGGTCTATGAGTTATTGACTTAATTTCAGTTATTTTTCTTCAGTGCAATTTGCAAAGGGAATTCTGAACGCAGGCAAAACAGATGCACATTCTCAAATCCCAAAACACCTCTGTGTGCTAGAGCTAAATATTTTTCTTAGGTTAAAGCACATTCATCAATTCAAAGGCTTCTGCACATTTGCATTAAAATATTCCAGTCCTGGATCCTCGGTGGATATAGATCTTTGAGGGCAAACCACCAGTCACAGCTCCTAACTCTGACAAGATGCTTCGCTTATGATACCAAGTACTAGGGCAAGTATAATCCCATCAGCCACATATTTACACTACTCAGATTTGCCCAATCCTAAGTATTATACATTTTAACTTCGAGAATACGTGAGCTTTCACCACCCATCAACAGTTGTGAGGGGGGCGCAGGGAGGAAATGTAAAATACAGCTCCAGTCTCAAGATAAATAGTAAGTTTTCCCTGTAACAGAGAGTGTCAGACAAGCTGAGACAAGAGTTAATTTTCCCGTGGCTTTTCCTGGCATTGAACTCTATGCAAAGCAGATGCAAAGCCAATGCAGAGTTGCTACAGGAAGATAAGTGGGTTTGTGCAAATTCCAAGTTTGCCTGACGTGTATTAGGAATATTAGTAAAGAGAACTTTTCTGTCGCACATAGATAGGCCCAGGGTCCCTAGCCAGTATGGCCAGCAGTGATTAATATGTTGTGAGATAACCCGCAATATACGTTCAGTCCTGGCCATGCATAAGCACGTGGTTATACTTCATCTGGTTTAGCCAGGGGCCACGATACTGGCGTTAATGGTGGTTTCATGTTTTTAGGCCACCATTTTGGCACTTTGCACAAGAACAGACGCTACCTGATCAGCCTGCACATGTGAAGTGTTTACATGACAGGGTTTTAGAAGACATTTGACCTGGCTGCATCGTCATGGTTATATGAGCTGTGTGTTTTGTTTTATGCAGGTACGGTATTTTGCTCTGGTGTGAGATTCCACGTGCCACCCAGGAGCAGCATTTGAGACATTTCTGTCATTCAGGATGTACTAGCCTTCAGTTTTTACCTTCTCCCCTTCTCCTCCTAGGAAAATTAAGACCTTTAAGGAAGTCCTGCCAACTTCTTATGCTGGCCTGCCATTGTTAAGACCACCTACAGAAGATTTTTCTTTTTAACTTTTATCTAGAGCAGTATGAATGTCCTTACAAATTTTTGTCTGCTGACACAGCAGGAGACAATTATATTCCCCAAGACTTTTAACTCACTAACTCAAGACAGGATCTACAAGACATATGGGATAGCATACAGCAAACTTAAATATATAAATATTTACATCCATAGATAATTATCTATATATATGCAATTTTAAATATGTGAGTTTATATTAAAATAAAGGCTATAGTTCTCATGGGCTGTTCATTTCTGTGCCTTATCAAATTTCCCATAGTGGTATGGAACTCCTAGTAATTTTATGTGTATACTTAGAAGTTTAACGTAGATGAACTCACACAGTATATGAATACAGCATATATGTACTCCCACTGAATATGAACATGTTTTGCCTTGTCACTGCAAATCAGCTTCGCATTATCTGAGGGTCCCCAAGAAATCCACAAACCCTAAACAAAAAATTATCTTTCAAATGCTCAGCTTTATAAAACGCAATTTTACGTTCTGCTACTTTGACTTCAGTGGTAGCTAGCTTGTCCAGAAGAACAGCACAAGGTTGTGCAAACTTTTATTCATTTTTATAGGTAGGCACTAAGGAAACATGGTTAATGTATTTTTCTGCAATAATAGTAGATTGGGCTTAAAAGTAACGTGCTAAGATACACCACATTACTAGTATTTGTAAATGGTTTGACTTTTGGTTTAATTCAGCTGTCTCTGACTTTTTGAACATAGTTCTCTGCTGAAAATGGATGGGGAGAGAGAAACAGTTCAACTGTGAACAATTCTTCAGAAAACTGGATGCTTTTGCCATCCCACTAATGTGATCTGGCATTAATTAACACAGCACCTCTCTAATTATATTGTCAGCATACAGCCACTAAATTAAAATACAAAGAGAATAGTTAAAGTTTCCCAATTTAACTTTGGTATTTCTTTTAAAGCATAATTTTGCAAGTTTTGTGTATGTAGGAAATCATCCAAAGCCTACTGAAGTTAATAGGCTTCATTCCAATTAGGCCCAGAAATGTTTGGAAAAATCAGTGGGGTGTCCAAATCGCCTCTCTAAAGCAAGCGATTCAATGCCTCCTTTCTATTATTGGCACCCACAGCTCAGCACCCAAAACGAACTGAGTGTGCAACACTACAGATCTAACGGGTGTCTCAAGGGACTGAAGCCTACCTCATGGGGAGAAAAAGAGAACATTAGGTATGGTGGAAGTTCACCATCCTGCTGCACCCCCGCCTTTAGGGTGCCATAAAGAATCACTAGGAAGAAGGACGTAAGTAAGTAGATCTCTCCTGCAAGGCAGCATGGCAGAGCAGTGGAAGGGGCTCCACACCACACACTTGCAGTTCAGCTGGGTCGGTTGCAGCAAAATGTAGTCCTGAGAAACGCCAGGCCATCTGCTCCTCCAGTGGAACCTGCAGGAGGTGAACAGAGGATGCCAGCCCTGGCATAATCCACTCCTCCCAAGCAGCTCCCACCTGTCTCTGGCATGTTTTTCTCTTCTTGTCCTACTGAGTTGGCTCTAAGTTGGTGGTAGAAAGCAGGCAGCTGAGGAAACATGGCAGTGCTTCATGGCAGCATACCTTGCTACATCCCATGCTTCTAGTGTCAAGCTAGGTTCAGCTGCTCCCTGACGCTCTCCAAATGAATTTTGTGTCTTTCTTTCTTCAGCTGAGAAGAACTGTGGGGAATAACTAGTGCCTTTGCAGAGCTTGTGCTCTCAGTGCAGAACTGAGAGGCCTTGAGCAAAACCTTTCATTCCAGCTAAGTCCATCCTACTTAAAAAACACACTGTCCATGGGCGAGAGGAACCTGCATGTGTGGCTGAGCCAGTCTGGGAGTGATGCCAAAATGAAACATTGGGTTAACTTTGCCTTTTGGCATGACCTAGAGTTCAGTCCTGCTCTCAGTGAATGGCAGCGCTGCCACTTGAGTTTATGTGTTAGCCTTGTCTGCCCTTCAGCATCACTAGCCTCCACTCATATCCCTTGGTATTATTAAAATCTTTGATATCTAGCTGATTTCTAGCTCACCAAGGGTTTTATTTCTCTGGAGTCTGGTAAAACTATACATCTCTCTGGAATGATCAAAAACACATGGAAAAATATTGAAATGGTGCATAAAGAGAAAAAGAATAAAATATTTTCTTTCCAAGACAGCTACTCTTTTGCTGCAGACTTTTTACTTCAGGGAAAAAAAAAAATCGAAGTGTGTTGTCAGCACTTTGGAAACTACATCCCTTTTTCCACCCAACAGTCTTTTGCCTATTTTGCCTAGACTTGTAAGCCAAGCATGTTCCTACAGCTCAGGATAATGCATGAAGACCTAACGTTTTTCAAAGAAGTAAAAAGCATTCCAGCAGCAGTAGCAGTTTGCGTTTTTCTTGGACAGGATGTGTTTTCCTGCCTCCCTCGGGAAACTGGAAGCAGAATCCCAGGGCAGCCCTCCTCACAAACCACTGTGCTTGGGAGTCAGCTATTTTGGGGTTACGAGCCAGCCCAGGAAACCCAGCCACTGGAGACGTTGGACAACTTGCAGATTTAGGGAAGGCTGGAAGCCCCTGTCAATGACTTTCATTCACTGCTGTCACAAAGGCTAATATATGGCCCATTGAATAGTATTTTTGGTCTACCCAAATGATGCAGGACTGGTCTCCCTGTGCCCTGTGACTTCTGCATTCATGCACACCCATGCCAAAATCTGTGTGTGCAAGGTGCATTTACAAGACCACTAAATGAAAGTGGTGTGATTTTACGCAAGGAGAAGGGCAAGCAGGCACCCACATTCTCAGTCATGAGGCACTTAAAACACATCTGCTCTCTGTTACTTTGTAAACCAAAACCCAAGCTTGAACATACCAAATACTGTGCTCACCCTTCTTGGTTACATAATACATGAAGTTAGATGGTAAATGGTTTAGGACAGCCCCTGTGGCCAGACCCTACACCAGCAGAAAGGAATACCATGTGTGCAGAGTGATATACTCCATTGCAGCCAGTTCTGGGCTGTCCAAGGCTATAGGTGAAAATGAGTTTTGCAACTCAAAATGATATAGTGGCCCGAGGCAGAGAGGCCCTCGACACTTCTGAGGTAGGAGACAAGGATATGTAACTAGGACAAAACCTCTGACAAGATGAACTGTCCATCCCCGTTGCTGCCAAGGCACAAGGATGTACAGGGAAGTGGTTGCTGCTGCTGGATATGGCCAACCCCAACCATATCAGTCATCTTCATCTTCGGTGTCACAGGTGTGGGCAAAAAAGACAGTGGGGCCACACTGTTCCTGCCTCTTTCCTTACTGTCCTGGTGTGCTGTCCTTGTTCTACATCTACAGCCAGGTTAAATACATTATTTATGTTACTATATGTATTTTATAGCAGCCTACGAAACAATTCTTTGATCTCAGTTTAGGCCTTTGGTTGTTACTACCACACGAGAGATAACAAATAAATAAACACAGGAAGAAGTAATATGTATCTGCAGCAGCAGTTTGGTTACCTGCTTCCTTGCACATACACACGCTTCAATGCTAGAATTTCATTTTAAGAAAAGGTCACTGTACTCGAGATCACACGTCCTACTTTTGTGTGCTGTAATTCAGTTTTCACTCCATTTCATTTCAGGAGATTCCACTGTACATTTATCCGCTTACACACTCAGAACTATTTGGAAATGGCTAAATTTACTCCAGACTTGAATGAGAACAAGTTATAGCAAAATTTGTCTAATAGTGATTAGTAAGTCCAGTAGCAGTGTGCAGCCCTAGAAAATGGACCTAGAAGCACTGCGACAATGTGAATACGGTGGGCAGTATTGCTGCAGTGTAACCCATACACTCAGACAGGGTTCTAAAATAAACGAAACTTCTGTTTAGTCATAACAGTGGGATTTTTAGGATTGCTTGCTCTTGCAGAGGCAGTTAAATAGATCCTGACACAGAGTACCAAGGAAGGAAATGTACATGTTTATTTTGGAGTGTTTGTATCACTGGATAGAAAGCTTATAGGAAAATGGAAAACATGTAGCAGTAATTTATTTCTAAAGGGAAGGGGGAGAAAAGTCAAGGAAATTCCCTCACAGTCTGCTTGGAGCCAGGTTTTCAGTTGGTATAGATCTGCAGGCTAGGTTAAAATTATTGGAAACAGCTCATGATCTGTATCAATAGAAAGCAATACAGCAATGTTGATTTACGTTAGCTGGTGATTTGAGGCCCTAAGGAGAGTCAGCATTATCAGACTCCTGCATCAGGGTAAGACCAGGGCCTAGGATCAGATCCAGCTCTCATCTGCAGTGGAGCTGTGCGGCCAGGTAGCAGCCCCTGTCCCTTGTGTCCATAAACGTCAGCCTCTTCCTCTCTTTCCCCCACCCTATTAAGTCCTTTCCTGACCACATGAAAATGAAATTCTAAGCTTTGCAATCATTCCCGTTTGCTTGTCCTTAGGTCCCAACTCTCAACAGCTCTGCAGACCTCAAGTGTATTCTTCGCGACCTCCTCAATATGTTTGCATTATCAGCTGTTACATTTTTTATTACACATCATTGAATTTGATGCATCAAGACTTTATGCAGCTTGCCTCTACTCTCTAGGAATTTCACAAATAAATCATTGACCCGCCCTGCAAACTGTCAAAGAGCTGCTGATATACTCTACAGTAGAAAGGCATTGGATAACCTTCTGCACTAGAATGCTTTAATAAAGAGCACTATTGGTTTTGAAAATACATGTCTATGGTGAGAGGAGTTAATGGTTTGCACATGATGTTTCACACCCATGATAAAATTCTTTACAGTAAAGTTAAAAGTCCCAAGCAGTACCCACGCACACAAAATTGTTAAGGATACTCAGTGGGTTGAAGCTCTCATCTTTGTCTGAACATTTAGGCTTCTCTGAGCGTCCTTTGTACAGCAGAGCACAGATACAAAAGCCAGGCTTAGTGATCCAGCCGCTTTTCCACACCATGGGGTCAGAGCTTTGGGGAAAGATTTCCTCCATTCAAAGGTAGGAACAGAGGAGAGAAAAAGGTGCTGGATCTGTCTAAACAGCTGCCTCTAGTTTTTGTGAGCACCCTGAAAAGAAAGGACACCACAGCCCCTGTTTCTTGGGACAAGGCCTGGTGTTTCTGCAAATGGGAATTAACTGTCTGCTGTTTATAACCACCCTTGTGGTAATCAGCAAGTGTCCATACATTCTTTAAATAGACACATTACCCTGAGGAAATACCCAAGTCAGCACCTCTGTATCCTGCTCTTAAAAAGGAAACCTGACCTACAAGGCAACAAAATTTGCTGCGACTTGGTGAAGGGGCAGAAATATTTTAGCTAAGGCCTGACTGCTGCTTTCTTTTCTTGAAGAGGTAGCTCCATCACGCTTGTTTCAGCTCTCACATGTCAGTTTTACTCTGGGGTGACTCCAGTTACTTAGTGGAGTTGCTCCATAATTACACAAGTGGCAATGAGAAAAGAACCAAGCCTCAAGGAACAGCTTCCTAAGTAAAACAAGAAGGATATGACCAAGTAATCGATTAGTTTATAGAGTCCTCATTTATTCTCACTAATTGCCGTTAAATATGGAAGTGTATATTTCCAAGTATTTTTCCCGGGAAATAACTGTTCTTTTATCTGATACTCAAGTCTTATGGTATGAATAATTTAGAACTAGGCAAGACAAAGCACCAGAGAGTGTGTTAAGAAAAATTATAATAGAGTTGCAGTTGATCAGAAGAACAGACAAGACAGTCTTCCTTCTTTCTCGATACCTACAGAAGAAAGGTCTGTACTGTAGTTTCTTAAACTGACACGGTGCTTGAGACAGTAATTCTAAAGAGAGCTTCACTGAAATACTTATCTCCAAAGAGGTCTTCATAACCAGGTGGTGTCTGGGAAAATGTGACTTCCAAAGTATTATATATGTACACATTTAGTATAGAGAAGGAAAGAAAAAGCCACTGAAAAGGCATCATAAACTGTAGCATTACACACATCCATTAAACTGTATTTTGCTATCTCAGTCCAGTCAGGAACTTTGCAATTATAAACAAGAAACAGAAGACAGAGATTACATGCTAGATTTTTTACACAGTATTTTGCATCAGAATCTGGTTGTATAACCTGAAGTGAGGATACTGAAGTCAATGAAGCCACTTGGTAATGTCCCTCCTATAAGTGAGAACAGAACTAACTGTAATATATTATGTTAAAACCTAACACCAGAATGAGTGGGGGAAGTTAATTTTTTCTAGTATGTTTCCTTCACTACTTGTCAGATTTTGATCAGACTTTGCTGAAAAACCTTCCATTTATAGAAATACATACAGGGTGTTTCAAAAAGATGGACCAAATTTGAAATCACTATATCTCTGCAACCATAAACCGCCTGAATGAAACTCTTACCACTTGAAAGGGTGGGGCATAGAGTTTCAAATTATTACCGCTTGATAACTCATGAAATTGTTTGTAAATTTTTGTGTAATTGTAACATGTTGCCATGGTGAAATATGCTGCTTTGAAACCAGGTCCATCTTTTTGCAACACCCAGTATTTTGGAGGAAATGCAATAAATAAGCCAAGTTAGTTTTGCAGGAGATATACCGAGGATGCACATACAGTTAAAGTTTTAATAAGACTTAACCACTAACAATTCTTTACACTGTTCTCCTGCCATAATTAAAATTTGCTCTTTGAATTGTTGATTCACATTTTTACTTTTCAAAGACATCTAAATAACTCCATGTGAACAGCTAACATCTCAATTTGTGTCAGAGGGAACTTCTGTATCTAGAACAGCTACTTGTCAGTGGGCCTTCCCTGGTAGAGGTAGAAAGATGAGAAGTATTGTGGTTAAGGAAGAAACATGAGTCAATGGGTTTGTCACCCTGTCAACTCTTAAATTGCGGAGTTCACACTCACGTTTGGCTTGAGATTAAGCATGACCGAGATGTGGCCAAGCCATACTTCTGGTCATGTCTGAAGTCTGTCCAGATGGCAGGCATCCCTGCTTCTCACAGAACTTCAGTGACAGGCCAGGGCTCCTGACTCATGCAGCTCCCGCCGAGCACAGCAGCCATGGGGAGGTACAGCCAATTGTGGAGATACCAGCATGTTCCAGGAACAGGAGCAGTGGCAGTCAGGGAACAATACCTGATAAAGTAAGCTACTTCAGTCTGTACCTTGCCCCTCCAGGAAGGCTGAACTGAGACCTTGCAGGGAGTGGGGAGCAGCAGGGCACTGTCCTGCAGGAGCTTAGCACCAGCACTGGTGCTGATGGGTGACTTGAGTCCTGGCTGTGACCAAAGGGGCAGATAAAGGCCAGCTGTGTCTCAGATATGGGGAGATAAGACAGGCTCACAGGTGTGCTTAGGGAATGCCACTTACATGCAGTTTGGAGCGTTCTTCCATTTGGATGCAAACTATGTTGAAACAACCTGGAGAACTTAGAGTCAGGCTAAACTGTCTGTGAAGACACAGGACGTGTGCTTCTGATGGTGACTTCACTGTGTGAGCTTCTTTTTCGCTTGGCCTGTTTGGAAGATGCAGTCTCTGGTTACTGATGTTAGCTGGTGTTTAAGGGGCAGAGACTACATAGTTCTATAGAAGACATAGACTAAGAGTTAATTAAAGCCTCAGATATTTTTCTTATTGGAAGCACCTCACTCTTGATTGGGATAAGCTACATATCATAGGCACTGTGTGTTTGGAAGCCTTGCTCACAACAGCCACAAAGGCAGATGAAGATGAGTGCTCCTGTGCACATTGGCAGCACAGGACTCTGAGGCTCTGTACAGCCTCATTTAAGTTTCAACATCTATTTAGCAGGGCAAGACCATTTCTATGGCACCCTGCACATGTGAGTCAGCCTGAAGGGACAACCATGATTCATTTAGATTCTCTGTTCCCAGTAGGTCCTGTGGTGGGGGGGTTAGCAGCCCTCTGTAATCAGTAATCCTGTAAGCCATCAACAGACATGAGCATTATGACCATCATGGTTTGAACTCTCTGCATTCACAGACGGTGGCCAGTCTGACCCCTCACACAACACAGAACAAAGCTCACCCAGACATTTCTGCAACAAGCTCTGAGCTTGTCCATGAGTTTTTACATGCCTTTAAAGGAGTCACCTACTAGTGCTAGTAAATCTTTCTTCATGCCATGGACAGATTTAAGCTTTGTGGTAGAAAGGGTTAAAGCTACTGAGGCGAATACATCTCTGTAGGAGCCATATTTCTTACATTCTTTCCCCCAGTTAGGGAGGGTTCATTCACCTGGCACCACTGCTGCCAATGAGGAGAGCAGTCTGTTTCACCAGGGAGCATGGATGGGGCCAGGGGAAGAGTGAAAGCCTGTTGATGTGAAAGGCAAGGACAGCAATAGATCAATAGAAGCATATGAGCTGACGGGTATATTTTCTATCAAAAAACCCAAAGCAACACAGAAGCATAGCTCAGCTTTCTGTGAAGAACAATTCTTCATATACTTCAGTCACTTACTGACTTTTGAAGAATTCCTCTAAAGTTCCTGTCAAACATCACAGCTGGTAAAGCTTGTAAATCTATTTGAGACCCAGAAAAGGAAGATGATACAGGACTGCAGTATGTCATTGTACAAATAGTGTAGTTCACCAAAAATAAGAACCTGAAGATTTGCCCCTGTCCTCACCCTACAATTATGGGGAGGGAGTGACTGTGGAGCATGGCGCTTAGGACACCATGGAACAAATTTGGCCTCCAGGCAGTTCTTGGAGCACCTTGACATACATAATTAGTAAGGATGCTGGTGTTTATTCAGGGCTTGTGGTTGTGAAAAATAGAACAAAGAGATTTTTTGGGGGGTGGGCAATAATCAAGGCAGTAAAATAATTTCTCTCCCCTCTTTGCTTTTCCTCTCAGATTTTCTATCATAGAAACACAGCGAGCCTCACCTCTATCCATTTGGTTCACTTAACTCTTGCTTTCTTGACAGCTAACACATGCTATGTGAGATTACTTTCCTCCATTCGCTTTTGCCTTCTACCCTTCCATTTCATGCTTGCTGTATCATCTTGTAGCTAGAAGATCTTACTATTTCAAATAGTTTTTGAGAACCTATAGTCAGACTGACAGAAGGCAGCAGGGAATGAGCTTAGCTTGCTATTTTTCTCAATAGCTCTCTTTGATATGAAAATTCCTCCTTGCCACATGGAGTCCTAAATGAAAGAGCAATTTCTTACTTTCTTTCACAAACCTTTTGCTTTTCTTCTTCTTTAATCTGCACATTTCTCACAGATATTTCTCTAGCCCCTGCTCCTTAGGGACCAGTATCATAGTACATCACTCTTACAATTTTATCAAAGCTTTCCATTTAACAGAGTGATGCTCCTTAGAAAAAGTTCAAATCTCAGTTTCCCTGAGCATTGTGAGAGCAATCAGCTCAAGTCAATATTCTTCTGGGATATTTTTTCTCTGAAAATTTGGAATAAAACTTTGTTGGTTAAAAGTAACATTACTTTTTGAAAATATAAACTCATATTAGCACCTGAACTTTGTAGCTTATGCCCATCCATTCCTTTAGATTTTCATTAGTAAAACACTTGTTTCCTGAAGGCAGAAAAGTAGTTACTATCATCTGACATTACAATCAGCAATAAAGGTTGTTTATACATATGTGATCAAACAGTACAATCAGAGTGCATTACAGAACTCTAATTCAATGGACTTTATTTTAGCCTATTCTGCTCCACAGTTCCTTTGTTTCAAGGAGAAACAAGATAAAGGCTGGCTAGGTGAGTAATAAACATATCACATATGTTAATATAGAGTAATCAGATGTTAAATTTTATTCAAAAGCCCTATTGTGCAAGACACTGTTCAAACAAAGACAAACATAGTTCCTGCCTGGCAAGTCAGTAAAGGCAAAAGGGATAATGAATCCATCTTAATAGAAGTAGATCCTGACATGAAGCATAGTAAAGTCAGTGCTGGTCTTTCCATTGATTTCCCTTCATTTTAGATCATATGTGTCCATATGCACATGTGTGCACAGAAATGCACAGAAACTCGTTCCATGTATGTTTATAGATACACACATTTTTCTTAGATGTAAGTCTTGGAGTGACACTACATATGCACAGCAGTGTATGTGATCATACCAAAAAATGAATCCAGGCTTCACTTGGCAATGGAATCAATAGCTAATTCGTTTAATTGCTGCCACTCTCCTGAAACACATTATGTCTTAACAGTTGCACTATGACAGAAGCAGGTAGTCAGGGAAGATCTATATTGAACAGAAGTAGAGGATTAGATTGTAGAAATAAGATATTTTTGTTGACAATAACAAGCACGTATTTTCATTCAAACAAGCTTTCCTATGAAAAGGAGAAGGAACTTCACTATTTGAATTTTCTGGGTTTTAGTGTGAGCTGAGGTACTCAAATACTTCACTGAATGCATGAGCTACAAAGTAGCTCTACAGTAGTAGAGTTTTAGCAATGTGGGGGCAGGGTAAGAATGTATCTTTTCTTTAGCAGCATTTCAAGAACTAGTTCTCACAAATTTTTGAAATACTTCGTGTGGCATTTAATGAAGTCACGTCGAGACTCCCTCCTCAGCCCTTAAGAGATGCTATTGTGTTTTTCAAACATGGTTTTTCAAAGCATACTCCTTCACTGGTAAACTGGTTGTGATAAAAACAAGCATGAAACAGAGAGAAAATTTAAGATAAATTAAACATTCCATTTTTGTGGCAAACAAGTAGCTCAGAAACTTCAGGAAAGAAGCCAGTGTTACAAAGTCTAATGCATGCAGGACAATTTTCAAACTGAGGCTCAACAAAGTTGGTGTCCTACCCTATACACAAAGATTGACCAAAACCAGTGTGAAGTGCTTGTGTCAATGCAAACTTCCAGATACAGACTTTTATGCTTAGATTTAGCTTTTGTTTGTGAACACTTACTCCCCATTTGCCGTTTAGCCCATCATGTAGGAGGGCTGGCTCCTATGTAAAAATCACTGTACATTTTATCTAAATCCTGCTTCCTAGCCTATCCCTAGCCTTTCCTAGCCTAGAGGGAGTAATGTTAGTCTCAAAATCATGTCCAAACTTCAGCAAATAAATGCACTCTGCCTACTTAGCTTTCCTACTTAGTTTCAGTCCGAAAAAGCCTATGCTGCAGGTTCTATGTTGTAGTGTTTTACAAAGTTTGGACAACATAAATGTACCGAGTCTTTGTCAAAATGTGCTCTACTTCAGACACTGCCACAAACGTGGGTGAAAAAATTGCTCAGCGTATAGCGTACATGCATGGCTCTGAAATATCTTTGTGTGAAGGAACTTCTACAAATGATGTATAAATCTATTTTTGTTCATTTAAAGGCATTTCTTTTTGTGGTATATTGTCTCAGGCTAATGTAAAAAGTTATGCCACTTGTGCATTTGCAAATTGCAGTATGAATAAATAACAATTAAATTGTTTATACTGTCATTTTCAAATTTTACATTCTGCTGGCACTGAGAATTTATAACTTGAAGGCTGAATTCACAACTGAGGAGCTACTATAAAGGAAGGATGCACATGGCTAAGTACTGGTTTTATAACATCTTGCTTGCAGATATTTCCTTTTGCAAACTCTAATGGGAGATGAGGGAAGATCCATGCTTCAGTTTATCTGAACCACCAAAGTTTACAGAGAGGGAAAAGAGTGGGTGGGAGAAGAGGAAAAGGGAGAGGATGCTGGGGGGGGAGGGGGGAAGTTTCAGCTGTTGTCTATGTTCTAAATACAGGATCTTCTGATCTACTGATATGTAATTCATACCAGCAATTTGACACCTTGAAAATATTTTGCACAGACCTGATGATGTTATGTATATTTTTCCTCCGCCTCCTTTAATAAACAGTACCATCGGATGATTTTCCTCTCTTAGCCTGAGTCATTTCCTCTTCCGTCGCTTCAAGCTCTTTTAGCCTACAACTGACACTAACCACCTCTCCATCACGGGAGTCCTTCATGTGTGTCCTCTCAGCTGCGGTTATTAGCTTGCAAGTTAATAGCTTGCAAGAATTAGGCATTACTGTTTGGGGAAGCTATTGTGACACCTGCCAGGGTGTAAATTTAGTGAATTTACGTGTGGTTTAAGTGCCCACGTGGACACTCTTATCCTGTACTAAAAGTGCCCTTTTTTGTGGTTTAATTTGACACATTTCCAAAGTAGCCTATTCTAAAGCTGTGTGGACACATCTACATGGAAAAAATAGCTTGTAATAGCTTGTATTCCTCACTGGAGATGGTTATTTCCATCCTAATTACATGTTGGAATTGGTTACTTAAATCTTGCATAGTTTTACATAAAAATCTATTTTGTCTCTATTATTTCTTTTATGTTACCAACTGACAGCAACTTTACCCAGCTGTATAAAATGCCATCTTCCCTGATTTCCCTTTTTCACAAGCATTTCAAAATACCTTCAACGAGTGATATTTTACAGACTTTACAGTAATACCACAGATAAAACACAGCTTATTAGCAAAATTCATGCTGATGAGATGTTGCTATAGAAATACTTAAAATGTAAACAGTTTAATCTGCAACCATTGTGATGGGAGGGGGGAAAATGACAAATACTTACAGCTTTTAAGACTCTGAAAAGCTGCTCCAAACCACCAAATAAGGCTCTTGAAGGGAGCCACCATAGATCCCGTTTTTTCCTCTGATGTGCCCTTTTTTTTTCTCCCAGCATCCCATCTGGGCACACTTGTAGGAAGTGCAAACTGAGCCAAGGCTTCTGCAGTTCCCACAAGAGCAGGTTCGTGGTTTTGGCATTTATTGCTTAGCCTGGCAGGCAGTAGTGTGACAGCAGCAGGTATGAGGCAAGGAAAGCCAACACGTGAGGCGACAGTGTTTCAGCAGAGCCAAGACAGAGGTGATGCATCATTAGTGAGAGGCTGGAGCTTCTGGGGCATGTTCAGAGGAAGGGGTTTGGGCTGAGGAAGAAGTGGAGCATACCGGAGGGTAAAAGGTTTTGGAGGAAGGACAATCCTGGCAGGAGAGAGGGGGAAGAGGGGAACAGGAAGGGCTGAAGGGCTGTGCAGTGGAAGGGGAGGAGCAGACCTCTTTGTGCCAGGCAATGTCGGGCAACTGAAGAAAAGTACTCGTGGATGGAAGCTCTGGCTGGGAAGTGCAGGAGGGCTCCTGAGACAAGATGGGTGGATAGCTGGATTCCCCAGGGCACAGACAAAGCTGGATCTGCCTGAGACATACTCCTTCACAGGCATTCCCAGTTACACCTGGGGTCTAACACGGTGTGACTAAGTTTACTTAATGCTACTTACCCTATCAAGTACCTTTACCTTCCTCCTCCTCATTCTTACTGTTAGAAAAACAGTAGCTCAGTTCAGAATTCTGTGCTTACTGCTGGTGGAGCCTTTTTGAACTTTGGGGACCTCAGCAACAGACTTGAAAGGACTTGCAGGCTCTCTGGAGTGGTTGCAGGGGTGCTGGGCCTCTCCAAGAGCTGTGTGAGCTGTGTATCCATGCACAAAGCTACTTGCTAATGACTTTGTTCACTTTTGAATTCAGAGTTGACCAGGAGCTAGACTGGGACACAGAGAATATCAGGTACAGTAAAAATAGCTTAAAGTGCTGGAAAACCACTGTAACACAAGGGGTTTCAGACTGCGATACACAGCCAGGACCCTGCTCTCCCCACTTTCCCCAAAGAGAATATCAGAAGAGTGATATAGATTTTCTTCACCAGGAGTCCCACAGACCTAGAGAATGAAATCTTCGTCCCACGGGGCTGTAATTTCATTTACAGAAATGCAACTAAATGGACTCCTGAGCAACAAATTAAATACTGCTGCTGCTGTGATTGCTCAGGAGTTCACTTACCATCGTGTTTGGCAACATCATGAGTTAGTTTTCATGATTTCATTTAGGGCATGGAAGACTTTCGGAGAAAGAAGGAAACGATAAGTTGTTTTGAGTTGTTAGAGAGCTTGATCTTTTAACAACCTGAGTTTTAGAAAGCATTTCTCTCTTCATCTCTTCTACAATCAGCTTTGCTAGATAGCCTTTGCAAGAGTTGGGAGGGAAAAGGGAGAACAACAGACATTTCTTCCTGAAACATGAAGGAATCATGCGGACCTTGGCTTAGGGATGTTTAAGTTAATTTCTACTCAGGTGATAAATCTATTTTTCATGGATTTCTAAATTGGCTATAAAAGCATAGTGGAATACTTGAATCTTGGCAGTCAAAGCTTTCAGGTCAGGAGAATATTTTTAGCAATGTTTTATTAAAAAAAAAAAAAAGGAAAACATAGAAGGTTGTTTTTAAGTTTAGAAAGTTAAAGGGAGATTTTTAAAAAACATGGCTTGAGTCACATTTTTACACTCACTTTTGTTGTTGTTGTTGTTTTACCCCTTAAAGAAGAGCAACAAAACCCCCAGCTTGACAGATAATAAAAGATACTTCAGATTTATCCTTTTAAAATTGCCCACAGGCCTCTTTCATATTCAAGAGTAAATAATCCATCTCAGCTAATAATCCTTAAGAACTGAAATCAAGGCACTATTATTAATTTTAATTATGATATTCAGCTCATACAAGTCATTGTAATTCCAGGAATGGCAACAGAACTACATCAGCTAGCACTTGCTGAAGATGTGGATAATACACATACACTACATTACCTCCCTCAAAACACGTGACTAATTCAGTAATACTGAGGCAGTAAAGTAATTAAAGTAACTAATACATTAGAAGAAATGAAGAACCAATGAGAGGACACCAATCAGCTCAGCATGCCACGTACAAAAAAGCATTAGGACAATTTTGGTCAAGCATACTGGGGCAAACACTTTGCCACAAAATCTTTGGTTTTACAATTTTGTTCAACCTCAAAATTACAGAGGGGCTGAGTCAATGCTGCCAGGTTTTGAGTTAGTGGTTCCAGGGAGACTCAGAATTCAGACACTGGTATAGCTAAGCAGGGAGGCAGAAAAGGTGTGGAGCAAGCAGAGCAAACAGGAAGGTCCATTTCTGCTCTTTACCTTACACCCGCTTGTTTGCTTCTGCTGCACAATCTCCCTTCTGTGATTTAGACTCCTTTTAACACCATGGGCCAAATTCAGCTCTGGCTACTAGTGCTAACCTCTTTGTGTTGGATCAGTAAGGCGAAGGCCTGTCCTAAAAGAGTAGCTGGTGCTTTCTTGATACTAAGAGAAATCCAGATTTGGTATAAAGGTGGTTTATGCCACCTGCTCCAAACTCAGACGCAGGAGACTCTTTAGGATGTTGACTGTGCCAGACCTAAGGCACTCCCTGAAACAGGATGACCCATATGAAACCATTTTAAAGAAGATATGGGGTTAAATACCCTGGAGCCAAATTGATCCCAGGCCTGCAAAGATTTAAGGGAACAGAAGGATGACTTTGACAGATTTAACGCTCACCACAGGTTCTGCATTCGGTTCAGTTCATTTGGGCCTGAAGATCTAGCTCTTCTAAGATGATCAAATAATCATTTAAGAGCAATGATCACCCCCTTAGACACCCCAAAGAATGTCTTTGATGTTATCTTCAGGTGTTTTACATCCAGCAGCGACTTTTGTGGGCCAAATTACTGTCTTGGTCTCTGTCCCTCCACCCTCATCCTCCCTTCCTCTTCCCTCCCAGGCTCCTTCCTCCTGTGGCTGGGTTCCCCACTCTGTGCTGTACACGCCCTACTCATGATTTCTGCACATCAGCCCTTCCAAGCACACATCCTTCATACAGCGTGTCACATAATGCACCTCCCATTCAGAACAACAGGCCTTTTCTTCAAGCTTCTGTCCAACCAAACAGCTTGGTCTGTACACCTATCCACAGCCCAAAATAGAATAGAGTAAGGAGGGGGATGACTGGGCAAGGTTTGGGATATGTTTTAATAGGCTGGGTTTCATGTATAACGAAGCTGAGGGACAGCAGTTAGGGCATTTGCAGCCTGTTTGCAATTAGCAAGGTAGCTACACTCAAGGAGGCTGATGTGTGCGTTCACTTAAAGCAGAAGGTATGGTTCTGCTAACATCATTTAGATGAAGAATCTCACCACTCAGCTATTCCAGCGAGCCTTTGAGCTGCTGTTGGAGTTCTTTCAGCTTGAGCCTAGGTATTATTATACAGTCCCCATAGCTGTAGTGTTGGAGCACCTCCCAAGTGTTTAAAAATAGAAGTCACAGTAACAATCTCCCTTTCTTACTTGGCGGCTAGAAGGAGAAATACTTGGCGTAACTTAAACATTTGTTTGCATATTCGTGGGTGGGATCAAGTTATTTGTTGATGTGTGTATGGGAAGAATTAAATTTCTTTCAGTAAGTTGAAAATATTTTAGCACAAAAAAACGATGACCTCAGTGGCAGTTTTCCACGTATGCATCCTGCAGCTCAATGAGCTGCCTTGTGTCCCTTTGGATTCCCTGGGTTTTGCCCAGAGGGTGAAGGTGTGGTCAAGGCCCCATCTGGAGTGCGTCGTTCTTGTTAATTAGCTACTGGGTTCTCCACAACATGAAGAACTTTCTGTCCTCTCGTTTCTGCTTCTGGGCAAAGCACACCACTGCTTCTGAAACACTTCTAAGTTCTGGAAGGCCTTTAAAAATACCCGAGCAGCCCACCCATGTGGCACAAACACCAATTGTTTATTTGTAGAGGTCTCTCTCTAATAGAATGTTCTTCACCCCACACCCTTTGTCAACCAGAGTGGCTGACTGTTGTGGGATGTGGTTTCTATCAAGAGTTCAATGCATGGATCCCAGATGTGACTGTGCATGAGGTACGGTCATCACTTCACACATTTATACATTTAGGGAGGGCACACCTCAGACTGAGGTCAGCACATGGCTGAGAAGGGCAGAGAGCAGTTTAAATCTTCATGGGTTACCAGTTTATCAGGGGTAAAGCCCAGAAGGTGACTGAGCCTGGCTAATCAATAGGAAATTATGAAATTGCTATCTGGTCAACATTTGGAGAGGAGGGAAAGGGTAGAAATGGAAAAATTCAGTTCAGTTGCCTGCCTTAGATATAAACTGGCGGTAAATATAGGGTACACAAACAAATATGGGGAGAAATAAGAAAGCTAGAATATCTTCCCAGACTGAGATTTTCCTATCTGAATACAATCTAAAGACACAGGATGTACCCTAGGACTGAATGTCTGAATATATTTATTAGAAAGTTTCTACAGCTTGTAGGGAAGGCAGAAAGAGCACGGGGCTTTTGCTTTCATGACGTGTTCTTGAAGAGAGTAGATAACCTTAAATTTCTTCCATTTTTGTCCCCTGTTTAAGCAAAATGCATTGTTTCTTACTGCTCTCTTGTTATTAACTAATTTCTTAGCATAGGTATGAAATTTAACATATACTTCCATGATACTTGTATCCTTTTGCTTCTTGAAGCTTCAGATTTTCTGGTTAAGTGTCCCTGCAACAATGCAAAACTTTGGCAAAAGGATCTTCTGTAAGTAATAGTCATTATTGACTTAGAGGCTTGAAAACAGCCAACCCTCCTCCTTCTCACTGTGAGAATTAATGCAGGTAACATGGAGCCATCACTCAGCCTTCTGAAAGATGTAAGATATCACCATGACAAGAGTCTTCCTTGTAACACAGTCCCCTACAGACAGATGATGAAACAGATGAGCTTCTCCTGAGATGCTGAATGCTAATTTGCTTCTGTTGCAATCTGTCCTACTTGGCCTGTCTGGCTCCTTGTCCCTGTTCCCGCCGTTCCACTTACCTCCCCAAACCTCACTTCTGAGGCTTCCTGGTGGGTATCTGCTTTTCCCACACCTGACTAAGAATAGCTTAAGCCTCCCAAGTTGCTTGCTTTGATTTCAGTCCTTTCTGTCATACAACCAGACAGGTAAGCTAAAGATGCTTTTGTCTATCCCAAATCATGGCTGACCAACCAGGCATAAACCTGACCCAACAGCCTCTGTATGGTCACATGCAATTAGCAACACTCTGAGTCCATTATAGCTTTTCCTCACACCACCAATGTCTCCCTGAAGAGCTTTCAAAATTTGTCAGAGTCTGGTTCAGTGACTCTACATGTATTCCAACATGGTACATCATGATTTGTCTAGCTGGTCTCACAGAAAGCTAATCACTTCTCCAGGTGGAGATCATCTAGCAGAGTCACCTAGAGCAGATTGCTCAGGACCATGCCCAATTGCATTTTGAATATCTCCATGGACAAAGACTCCACAACCTTTCTGGGTAAACTCTTCCAGTGTTTGATTACCCTTACAGTAAAAAAGCTTTTTCTCATGTTTAAGGTGGATTTTCCTGTAATTCAGCTTGCCCTGTTGCCTCTTGTCCTGTCACTGGTCACCACTGGGAGAAGCCTGGCTCCATTTTCATTACATCCTCTTGTCTATACACATTGATAAAATGCACCAAGCCTCCTAAGCCCAACACCCTCAGTCTCTCCTTGCATGACAGATACTCCAATCCTTTAATCATCTTAATGGCCCTTTGCTGGACTCACTCTAGTAATTCCATGTCTCGCCTGTGCTGGGGATCCCAGAACTGGATCCAGCACTTCAAATGTCTCTCATCAGTGCTGAACAGAGAGGAAGGATCACCTCCTTCAACCGCCTGGTAACACTCTTCTTAATGTATGCAGGGAGGCTCTTGCCTTCTTTGTCCCTAGGACACATTGCTGGCTAATAGTTAACATGTCCACCAGCCCGAAGTCCTTTTTTGCAAAGCTACTTTCCAGTTGGTTGGCTCCCAACCTGTACCTGCATGGGGTTGCTTCTCCCCAGTTACCATACTCTTTCTGACACATGGGGGGTGCAAGATGGTATCTTCTGTTCCCTGAGAAACCCAAACAAGCACATCTTAGGATAAGCAGAAGCATACCTTTCTCTCCCAAAGGTTTCCTCTGTCATTCTGCCCTACCTTCCTGGAAGAATGGTTCTTCTTGAAACTGTATTTTCTGCAAGTAAAGGAAACAGGAAAAACAAAACCACTGTAATTTTCCCCTTCTGTCTACTGGAACACTACGTCTGTCACTGGACTTATCAGGAATAGATCGTGATTCATGCTAACTGGCAAACAAACACAGGTCCTACGCAATTCTACCACAATCATGAAATCCCTTCCATAGCTCTGGGCTTCTGGCATTGTTCTGACTGTCATAATTAATGTCAGCTACCAGAAAACATTTGTAGGTGGACTCCTCAATTATGAGACATAAACAGGCCCATGTGGATCACTGGATATATACTAGAGAGATTTCAGATATCCTGCAGAAAGGTTTTAAGCTGTTGGGCACAGTGACGGTATTCTAGTATCCTGATTTTAAGACTGTCATTCATACAGGTAGGGTATATCTTGATGGTAGACCCTTACCTTGCAATTGCCTTTAACGTAAGCCACAGTAAGGTAAAAGCAAATAAGAACATTTATGTACAAAATCCAAAATCCATAACAAGTTGTAAAGTTTCATAAAGGTAGAGATGACAAAGAATACAGAAAGAAAACCATTTATCCCATTATTAAATCCTTAAATCATTATCCTCTCCCCCTCCCCCCATAAGATGATAAACTGTAGATCCACTCTTAACCCACATGGTCAGGTCTAGATCCTTGTGCCTCAGGCAGTAGAACCAAACCAGCTCTGTAGTTTGACCTTTGTTTGGAGTTTGTCGGGGGACTTGCTTGCATTCACATGTCACACTTCTCCCATCTTGGCCCTGCTTCCAATCATTATAGGCCTCTTCTTAAAGAACTGGTTTCAAACCTTACTTCCTGAAACTGTGCCTTTTGTGGAAATACAAAACCTTTTGCCAGGCCTGATATGTCACAGCTGTCCCTGAGGAGGTGTAAAATGCCTTTTCTCACCTGACAGGACCAAGTGAAATACTTAGTAAGCAGCATTTCCCTACACTTAAACTTATTTTTCACATGAATATGCACATGAGCAACCACATTTAAGACAGATACCTATGCAGGCCTATTTCATGCAGTGCTGGTTCCTGGCCAAGATTTCACATAACAGTAATTAATTCCTTTAGGCAATAAAGTACATGGGAAAGCTGAGCAACCAATTCTGGGTCTGGGGCTGCTATTTTCAGGTGTACATTGTAAATTCACCAGGGTAGACTAAAACCAGCATTATGTACCTAAATTTAACACTTGGTACCTCCTTGTGTACAAGCATAAATTAAATGGTGCCTTGATTTCCTCCCCCTTCACATGTCTGCAATTGTGTGACTGCAAGATGCAGAACAGTCTCTTTTGAGTATTTTTTTCCCTTGATAATATTCATATTGAACACTTAAATAGCACTTTTTATCCACAAGGTGCCTCACTAGTGTTAATACAATTAGCTAACTTAATTCTTCCTTCTCCTTCCCCCTGAATGTACATAGAACAGGCAAAATGAGACAGCAAAGGAAGTGTCAGAGTCACTGGCATCCAGTCCTAGGGCCACACCCTCTATGAAGCAAGTGATATAAGACACCCCCTACAAAGCCCCACTATTACAGCTGCAGTTTTGTAAGCACCTTTTTATAGCAGCTTTTGTTCTTTATCATCCAATGCATTGAGCAAATAGCTTCTGGGAAGGAACATACTCATGTTTACCTTTGCTCTGTGTGCCACTATCAAGGCTATCCAAAACCCAGACAGACATGAAACAGATGCCAGCGTTGCATATTTGAGTCACCATCGGTAAAGGCTGACTCATAATTACAGTGAACATATAGTCTGTTTTCAGGTCTTTGAGTAGAGATGTAAAAACTGAATGTCACATTAAAGAGAGGCTGTCAGCCCTCTAGGTCTCTAAGGAAACAAAGTTTGACAGCAAAAATGGGTAATGATATTATTTCTGAAACATTTTTTAGCATGTATAACTCATAGACTTCACACAAATCAATTAAGCTTCTCTCTGTACCCCCTATAGAAATATATCTGAAAAAATACAGGTTTATGGAAGAAGTCTCTCAGTCATCCCCAGGAAAAAATCTTCCATTTAAGTGAATGGAAGTTAAATTGGGACAAAGACCACCCATTTTACCCTAGGCTGAAGTCAGAGCTGATCCAAGGCTATGCCAGGCATAGGTGAGTCTTCAGTATGGGAAAATTCATATTCAGGCACCACTTCTGCACAGTTTGTGCTTTGTTTGCTCCCATTACAGAGGATGGTCTCAATCTTTGCCAGGATACCTTTGAGTTCAGAAAGGGCTCTTCTTTCCCAAAAGAGCAAGGGGGAAAATGAAATACAATGGGCTTCTCAAAAGGCAAGCGAGCATAGAGACTTTTAATTTCTGCAATGCAGAGCCTTTCCTACTTTTGGACTAGCAGCACTTCTCTCCACCACCTCCTCTTCTTTGCAGCTGGCAGCGAGGAGCAGCAGCTGGCCTCCAGCTGCAAAGGTCATCACTACATTAAGCCTCTGTTGAACTGGTTTCCTACTCTTCAGACTAAGAGGAACCTGGACCAGAGATGTGTGACTGTACCTTGGTGAAGGAGGACCAGATGACTTGGCCTATCCAAAATATAGTGAGGAGTATATGCCTTATCACAAGGGAGCTATACAGGTTAATGTGCATGCAAAGTACTTTTAACTGCCATAGCATACTGTCCAAGGATTACAGAACACTATTTTTAAATAAAGGAAATACTATTATCCCTATTGTATAGAAATATAAGGCACAGGATGTTGTATGTTAACTTCTTAAATGGACATAAAAATCTGTATATGAGCTGCAAACAGAACCCAAGTCACCTGCTTTAACCTCCCACCACCTCCTGTGCTCCCTGGTTATCTCTGCTAGGTATATTACTTCAGATATTTCAGAGGTTAGATTTCCTAAAAGTTCAAGGAGAATGCCCTGATTACCCAAAAGACAAGAGCAAAACCAGACTCATATTTCATCTTCATTTCTTCATTCCCTTATCAAATATGTACTTGAGAGTGTAAGAGCTACTCAACACCTAGTTACACACTAGCTAACTTCCATTAGCGTAACCCTTGAACACTGATCAAAGAGTCCCGCCAATGAGCAGACCTGCAGCAGAACAATTCTGTTTCAGTGAAGCAAGAGCCACTTCCATTCACTATGATTATTACACCAAATCTGTTCCCTGGGAGACAATCTAATCAAGTGATCAGTTTGATCAATGAAGTTTCTATTAAAGTTTTATATGCTCCTGTCCAGCAAGCATACTATATTGCCAGCCAAGTTCTGGCATGTTTGGAAGATTGAGAAATAACAGATTCCAGGACCAGCAATCCAGAAGAATTTTTGCCAGCTAAGACCCAGATCCGGCAATCAAAACTATGCGAGCAAGCTCCTACACCTACAAGCCATCAGTGACTAAACTGGAATTTTGTCCTGACTACAGTTCTTGCCCATGTGTTCCCAGTTATTATGCTGGAGCCAAAGACTGCACCACCTGGCCAGGGGCAGATTCACAAGCAAACAGAAAGGCTACAGGGACAGCATTCATCCCATTCACATGTATTACAGCTGTCATGGAGCCTCACCTAAACTAAGTTTGCTCTTGGCAAAACAGAAGGCAGCCTTCTTGTATCTCCTAATGAGGTATTCTTCAAGAATGACTCTTCCTTTTTCCTGCATTTACTTCTGTTTCCACAGTAAAGCTAAATATTTGGAGACTACCACAAAAGTCTCCCGCCCTACAGCACCATCCTCAGCTTCATTAATGCCATTTTTCATATGAAACAAGAGTATTTCTCTCATCCTGGAATATCACACGGACAAAGAATCTGGTATTTCATTCCCTATGTTTAAACATATTGTCCCATTTTGTTCTCTACTCTTCCACCAGGAAGTTGAAATCTAGAACTGTAGCTGAGCTCATCTCTATAAAGCAACAATAACAACAGCATCCAGCAAGAACTGAAAAACAATATGCCTTAACAGACATATCCAACATTGCCGACATCCAAAGAACTGGCAAGAGTTTGCCTCAGAGTCAAGGTTCTGGAGCTCACCTATGTCAGTGTGACGGCATAACCTTTGCCGTTTTAGCAACTCCTCTCTAGGACAGGAGAGTAAACACAGACCAGAGCATCCCTGAGCTTTATAACCATCCATTCCAACTGCACCAGGCTACCTGGGAAACATTAGCAGCTGCAGTGCTAACTTTCTGAGGGTTTAGGCACAGCCTGTTGAAGTCCAGGGAAGAGGCTCAGACTCTCATTCCAAAGGAAGAGGGAGAACAAAATTTACCCTATTGAGTGGGTTTTAAGAAGCATATGCTTATTTACATTCTCAATCTGTACATGCAATTACACAGGCAATTACACATGTAAATTAGGCATAAAATAGAACTTTGCGTGAGTCAAAGTTAGCCCTTATATCATGTCTACTTACAGCTGCTGACTGCAAAAGTGCTAATTCTTTGTTCTGCTCTGCAATTAAAAAAGAAGCCAGTATAGTTACAGAAGAACAGGAGTTTCTGTGTGGATATATGGGAACAAACCACTTTCCAGCACAGCTCTCCCTGGAAATGCCACTTTCTGCCCTGTCACCAAAGTTGAGCCCACCACCTGGTCTACATTAGTGCTTCCAAGTTACATAATATAAGCTGTCAAAAATATGTGTGTGACTACAAACTGGTTCTGCATTAACTGTGAAATTTAGCTCTATAATACATCTATCCTGGCAAGTCGCTTTGGGCAGGTAAAGACTCTTTATGTCCACTGCGGCACTGGAAACATGCGCACTCAATACTCAGTTCTAATGGTTCTACAATGATTCCAACAAAGTAATGCAAGGTCAGTGCTCCCTGAATCAATTTTGCATGGTCTATAATCTTTGCTGTAAACAGCCTGCTCTGCAACTAAGAAACCAGAAAGGGGTTTAATGCCATCAGTTTCACCCTTAATACCTTCATGGTAAGCTCAAAGGATTTCATATGATTTGTTCCAGGCTTGTATCAGACTCTACATCAAGGCACCTCCCTTTTTCTAGACCACCATGGTGCCTTCTAATGTTTGGCTCTTTCCAGGACCAGCCCTGTGTTCAGCATAAATTAAAACAGCTGGAGGATTATATCTAAAGGAGTAGGCAAACACTCTCCGTCTAACCTCTGCCCCATTCATCCTGTCTCCACGCCTGGCATGTACCCATGTTAGGAGCAAGACAGAGGGACCACAGGCAGTTGATGGTTGCTTTACTTTCTCTTGCAGCATGGAACTCCAAAGAAAGGCAGTTCTGCCATGTGATGTCCCCTTTGAACAGCTTCACAGGCATTAAAGGGTCACAGTGTTGGGGGGGGGTGAACCGGTCTCTTTGTTTCTCATTTACACCCTGGAGTCAAACATTCATTCTCTTTTTAGTGATCAAAACTATAACAAAATCTCCAAAGGCATTTTCCCAATGTTCACCCCCAAATAAACCACAAGAGAGAATGCCACAGGGTGCTAGAAAGACTTTGAAGCCCCCGTGAGAGAACTTTTCTGTGATATTCTCTTCCTTATCATGCCTAAACTATGCTTTTAAAAAGACAACAACAAAAGAAAGATAGGCCGTACCCTCCATTAGCTACTGTCTCCATTTAAAACTGAAACACATGAAAAGCTGTAGATAAGGTCTGGCATAAATAAAAGTAGAGACTAGGCTATCTATAAAATCACAAGATAATATGATAAGCAAAAGAGTATTTAATAGAAGGGAAATAATCCCTGCAATTCTCCAAAACCTCAGCAGGTTTTTCACAACTTGGTCAAAGCAGTGGTTTTATTCAGTATTCTAGTAGATACTCTGAAATAATGACTGCACAAATAATAGCAACTAATCAAAACCACCTTCTGCTGATATTTCTCAAAGCCAGAGTGGTAATACATCCTGGTGCAGACCACATCAAAGCGTGTTATATTGCCTTCTGATACACCCACTCCAAGCTGACTGACCGCCTGCATCATAACAGACGACAGAATCGCTGAGAGAAGTAGCACTGTCACCATGTGATAGAGATTCAGGGGAAATTTTCTACTGACAGGATGGGCCCCCTGTCTTTTTTACCTCTATAGCATCTCTTTGGAAGGAAGAGACAGCCTAAGTGGTCTCTACAGCCACTGAAAAATAATTAGACAAAGGACAAAAGATGGAAGAACGGAGAGCCAAATGTTAAAAATCATTCTCAATTTCTGACATTTCACATCGTTCTCCTTTATTTTTTAGAAGCTGCAGTGCGGATGTTTGGATTTCAGAAGTCCTTAAAAGCATTCAGTGTTTGGATCTCAGGTTCTGGTTTGAATTAGGTCTTATTCTCAGACTCTGTTTTCCCTTACCATAAGTACATTTTTATTTTATAATGCCTTACAATGATTAGCATGCCTTTTTGTTTTTTCCATTTGTCTTCTGTATGGATATGGAAAAAACCCCAATGCTTTCAATTTAGTTCAAAGAAACTTAAAAAAAAAAGTGCAAAAAGGAAAGGTTTTTCCTTCCGGAGTCCTAGATCTTGCTGCTTTATTTTGGTAATTCCCAAAACAAAAACAAAACAGAAAGTTTCAAAATCAACTGAAACATTTAACTTTTCCAACACTTTTTACATGTGTTGAATGAAAGTGTCCAATGAACTCAGAAACAGCTCCGGAAGGAAGGAAGGAAGGAAGGAAGGAAGGAAGGAAGGAAGGAAGGAAGGAAGGAAGGAAGGAAGGAAGGAAGGAAGGAAGGAAGGGTCAGCTCCCTTTATCCTGTGATACAAACTGAACCAAGTAGAAGACGCACTAGAAGCACGTTGTATCTTCTACTGCAGATCTGAGAGCCTTTGTGCCAATGAATTAGCTGTTAATGGACATAACAGTACAGACAGTGTGGCAGCAGACATGTTTTCAGCAGTACCTCACATACCACATTCTACATTTTAGAGAGACAATTGGTATTGACCAGGACCTTGGGCTCATGTCTAGACTCAAAGAAATTAAGCTGATTTTTCATTATGATCTTTTTAGAAACAATCTGTGGAACAACATTTTGCAATCTTACAGGTGGGCTGTTTCAACAAAGACTCTCAGGTTGCTTTTGCAAGCTGCCTCCCAAGGACAATTCACCCCTGTGCTGTGGGCATTGCCTCCATTTTGCAGCAGGGGAAGCTGAGGCACTACGGGTTCAAACCACTTGCCCAAGATGGCACAGTAAACCTGCAACAGCCCAGCAATAAAGCCTAAGAGGTATGAGATAATGATAGGAACCGTCGGCATATCATTTTTGCATGACTTCACAGTTTGATGAGGGATAACACATTACAGAATAGCAGCTGTCCATGTGAAACTGTTAGCCTTAACTTTTTGTGTGAACTCTTTACTGAAGCAACCAGTAACTCCTGTAGTTTTGCTTCTGTATTCTTTACCTGTGCATTTTTAATGCAAATGCCAGGTACAACATGCAGTTATAGTTGGGGGTGAGGGGAAAATACAAATATTGTAATACATTAGGTTTATTCAGTTATTCCTTTTGTCAGTCTTCACAGCTCTTTTGTGGTAGCTTTCTGCAAGCACTTGAGTTGCCTGGACAAAAAAGTTCATTCAGTGCACTTCCTCAGCGGTACATGCATTTGCAGAAAATTAATTCCAGGTTTGACTGTGCAAGAATTCATGCTCCAAATGCACAACCCAGCCGGGCAAGTGAAGAGTGCTCAGGGTATGCAAGTCAATCTCACAAGTTAGTCACTGTTATAGATGTAACTATTTCCTACTCTCTAAAACATGCTCTTCTTTCTCAGTGTGCCACTGCATGCAGGTAACTTAATGCAGTTTTTGTCTTCTTTGCAGAAGTACCTTTCCCTTGACTATTAAAACCAGCTCTCCAGACTAAAATGGTGTTTGTACTGGTGGTGTTTTGCTGTCAGTTTTGAGGTTTAGTAGGAAAACTTGGCCAAATTAATTCCGGGCAAAATTCTAACTTGCTTTATGAAGAAATAATCATCCCCCTCCAAAACCTATCACGAGTAGCATTTGTGACATCTGTTTAAAAATCCCCATTTTTACCACTTATAGCGAAAATCAATCCTGTGGTTCCTCTCTGGGTCTCTCCAGGAACCATGGGCCAGTAGTGTATTTGGGGCTGTACCAAGGGTGTGGGAGAAAGCAATCCAGCTCTGGATGTTCCTCCAACAGAGGCACAAAATGTAAAAAGGAACAAAAGACAGCATCTCCTTGTGAATTTGGAGATCAGTGGGAGACCCTGAAGGGAGCCTCCATGGAGCAGGGGGCAAGCAGGTGAGTGCTGAATTATTATCTTGCCCCAGACAGTAGCATACCTTGCTGCAATCCCGAATATCCTGTGCCCTGAACACAGGCTACTGAAAGTTCTTGCTTAGCTGATCAATAGGGAAATAAGGTTCACCTTATCTGATGAACTGGGAACCTGACTGCGTAACCCCACAAGCAAGGTACCAGATTCAGGCTTCAGAGCAGCAGGTTTCTACAGATCAACAGTGATTCAACTTCAGCGTATCAAATGAGAACGCACAGAGCCGGGTCCAATGAAAGTCTCACATGCCTCATCTTCAGGGGCCTGTTCCCTGGAATGGGATAAGAAATGCCAAGCTCGACAGCTAAGCTGCTTACCTGTCTGCAAAACAATCATTAGGAAACTTGGAGTAAAAAAGTCAAACTCACAGAGCCTTCAGAAGAGGCAAAAAAGCCCTTACTCAGAATATCTGATATTACAGTGGTAAGATCACATTCCTGGGAGGGGTAGATATGGTTTTGAACCTCCTTTGGCAGGGCATCACACCTCATTATGTCCCATCTCTACACATGTGCTCTAACCACTGGGTATTACATCCCCTCTGCAGAGTTGACGGAGGTGAATAAAACACCCGGACCCTCTAAACAAGGTGGGCTGAGGCTACCTTTTGAGCAGCGCCAGTGCCAGCCAGGAGAAGGGCCACCTGGTGTGGACACCCTGCTCAGCCGTGCCCCACTGGGGCAGATGCAGGACAGCTGGGACTGGGACAGCCCTGCCAGTGCCCGAGGCAGAATCCTCAGCACCCAAAACCACGCGGTCCAACAGGGCAGTGCAACATTGAGCACAGACACCTATGGAGTTCAGTGGCAGCTAAGCAATGGACTTTTAGGTGACAGTCTTAAGTTGGTGCCCTTTCATTTTCACTTAAACACTAATTTGCCCCCTAAACCATCTATCAGCTGTAGCCCTCAATCTCACATAGAAAATGAACTCTCTGTTTTTCTTCCTGTGCTTTGTGTAGCTCCCAGTCACCAGCACAACAGGGTAATGCAGCACCGCTCCCTTCATGCAATGGGTACAACCAGGATGCCACTTGATGCTGCAGAAAATCTGCTTGACCCAGAAATGCGAAAATGCATTTTTGTACTAACCAAGGTGGTTCCTCATCCTGGAGAAATTAAAAACTTCTGCTTTATTACAGGTAACACATGTGAAGGTAAATGCTGAGACCACTGGCAAAGGAGTGTAAATTACTGTAGTTTGAAGTGTGGCAACCTGCACCCTAACCTGCCCAACAGGTTTTATTTAACTGTAAAATAAAGGAGCCCTAGCTTTAAAAATGCATTAACAAAAAACTTATTAAAACCTCCTATTCTTACCTGAGTAAACATCGCAACATCATCACAGCAAAAAGTGATCTCTAAATGCCATCACTAATGCTTATTGCCCAAGATCCAGATCCTGCTGCAGTGGTGCATGCTGAGAGATCCTTTAGCCCTTGAGCAGAATTAGTGAGATTTCCAAAGGGTCAGGTTAATGACCTCTGTTACCAAATAAGATACCTCATCTCAGAAGAAACAAGAAAGAAGGACAATACAAAGATGTTTGTAAATAACACATGTCAATTGACCCGAGCAAATTTCATGCTAGATTTCATGGAAATTTCATACCAAACATGATTATCAACTTTATCAATGTGGGATCTCTCACTAAGGGTCCATAAATTGGGCTGTATTACTCATGCAGGAGAGGACACAGAATGAACTATATATTGTCCTTTGAACTATACATTCTGGTCTGCTGCAAATTAACCAGATAGCTTTATAAAGCTGACCCAAAGTTATCTGTAACTCTGAGGGTTGCAATTTTGGGGAAACCCAAGTGTTAAAACAGCTGCTTTCCTTGCTAAGTAATGAAAAATGTGAACTGCCAGCTTGAGGCCACTTTCAGCCAAACTTCTCCTCAGTTTTCCCGTCTATAAAACAGGCAGAGAACTACCTTGCATCAGGTTTTATCCTACAGTCCCTTATTCAGGGTACAAAAATGAAAGGACTATTTAAAATCTATTCACAAGAGAAAGAGTCTGCACGACAGAGCTTAGTGATTACTACATGGCACATCCTATAGACAGAGACATAATGTTGGAGAAAACTAAATATGAGGTCTTTAGTCTCAAGACGTGTTTATACAAATGCATTCTATTTCAAAACCGCCTCTAAATTATTTCAAGCAAGCAGAGAACGCTCACTCCCCAAAGTGTTAAATTATGCACAGAAATTGCAATTCAGTTCCAGTAAAATACTCAGTCTGATGCTAGATTTATTTTTCCCTCCTGATTAATTGCATGTGCTGAAAAGACCGCAAAGTCCTCAACAACCTGAGGCCATTTTAATGAATGCTGCAGAGGTCATTTAAGAAAGCAGCATAATGGATAAGCAAGGCAGTTCTCATAACACACCACAAGGCCTGCATGACACACCTTCAGTACACTCTGCCACCTGGGTTTCTTTTCAGAGTACAGTAGTTTATGAAGGAGCAATTTTAGTCCACAGACTATTAATGCAAGACAAGTTGCCCAGGTTGGAAACATGGGTGGAGTCGCTCATAAGAATGTAGCTCTCAACACACCAGATTAATAATTAACAAGACAGACAGAAGGACAGAAAAAAGAAGAAAGATCGCATTGAGAACCACACTTTGGGTTATCTCCAGAAGTCCAAAATCCATTCTTACAATGTTCCTTTGGAGTATATTTCATTCAGCTAAAAACCAACTCTGTTGGGGTTTCTAGTGTAAGCGAAACATGCAACTACCTTCCTCAGCAACTCCACTGGGTTTGTTTCCTTTGGGATCCCACTCAGCATGCCCTTACTCCTGCTTTTCTTGACGCTTTCAGGCAGATGGCAAGACAAACTCCACAACTCAAAGTCCAATTTTTGTACTCTGACTCCTCTTCACGTGCTCAAATGCCCTCAGAACCACTACTAATAGACAAGATTCAAGTTGGTATAAGCATCCGAAGACTAGTGCAACTTACAGTCAGAAAAATTCAACAAAAAGTACATTAAAGTAGTCTGAGTGCTACTCTAAAAAAGGCTTGAATACTGCTTTTTGTAAGGGTATGATGTATTTTGGATCTAGAGGTGATTTTTTCTTTTTGGCTGTGAACTTATGTCATCTTCTGAATCTGACTGTGCCAGTAAAATCTGTTACCACCCTGAGCCCCTCTGCTGGATGTTGGCCTCAGCCAACTGCCTATGGAGCAGTTCCAGTGAGCTCTCCTCCTTTCACTTCAGATGAGCTCAGACTGACTAGTGCAACTGTTCAAACCACCCTGCCCGATTTTTGCCTGAAAAGAATTAGGATGTGCTCACACAGACCAGCAGCTTGATGGGAACAGCAGTCTTCAGCCAGGAGACAAACAGCCAAAAAGTTGCATATGAAAAATGACATCTTCCTACAGCTTTGCTGAAATAACCATACTGGGAAAGCAAATGTGGCAATTCTGGTACAAAAATGTCTTAGTTCTGCTGCACAGCTTCCCTGTGCACCTAGCT
This sequence comes from Streptopelia decaocto, assembly GCF_964273445.1. Classification (NCBI taxonomy): domain Eukaryota; kingdom Metazoa; phylum Chordata; class Aves; order Columbiformes; family Columbidae; genus Streptopelia; species Streptopelia decaocto. Next base: position 76,543,853 of record NC_138663.1, on the reverse strand, counting down.
AGCGGCTTGTGGCATCCAAAACAGGCAGTGTATCCCTTTGTCCCTCTCCAGGCTGCCCTGTCTGGCCTCTTGCACTGCTTCTATTGCTCATCAAAACACGTGGGAAATAATTTAGCTCATTAATTTAGCAGAGAACTAGTGACTTATTTTCTGTGATTAGCCTTAGTACTAGCAGTCTGCTGCTGCATGAGCGAATGTGTCCAGCTCTACCTGCCAGCAGACAAGCATCAGAGACAGTGAATATATGGGACAGACCAGTATCACCCACCCTGGAGCCTTGTAGGGAAGGGTGGGAGCGGGTCACCTGCCTTCTGCTGCCAGCAAGCCATTAGATCTGCACAGCCCCTGCCACATAGCTACAAAGTCCAAATACTTGCATTTATTTTGTTCTGTATCCAGAACAGTATCCCTGTCACAGCCCACATAGTGCTTTAATTCTACCAATGCATTTCAAACCAAACAAATTCCACATTTAGAGAATTCCAAACTTAAACCTTTGTGAAACATTTGCAAAGAAGCAAAATCAGATTTTTCCTTTACATATATATATATATGTATACACACACATACCTCTATATGTATGTATATACACATCTCTCTATACACCTATATATAGGTATAGCTACATTGATTAGTATTCAGTATCTTTAACTAAAGACCTTTATTGGCACAAGTCTCAGTGTGGACACAATTAGGGTACAAGAGTATGTGCCATTCCCAAGGCTATTAGGGACTTTGCACCAGTGGAACTGCATGCCTGCTCATAAGACACTGACAGCCTGAGACATCCACTAGACTATTCAGTTTTCAGGGGTAGTGATTCAAAAAACAACTGTATCAGAGCTTATAACTCGAATGAGTCATTAGTAGAACACCAGGTAGGCAAACACACTCGGGTGAGAACCTGGGAGGGAGACAGAGGGATTTTAGCATCAGTCCCCAATTCAGGTGGCTAACCAACAAGTATGAGTTGCTGCCAGAACACACTGGGGGCTGTTAAATTTCAGCACGAGACTTTCAGAAAGTCAGTTACTGTCACAGGCTGCCCTGTCACAGATGGAGCTTGCTTTCCTCTCCTCTGCCAGCACAGGGCCTGCCTCTCCACCTGATCTTGCCCTGCAGAACAAAAGCCTTCTGCTCAGCAGCCACGGGGGACTGGCATGCATGTCTGTTCCTTGCTGCCCACCTCCATGTCATTTAACCTGGAATGTGCAGAAGCCTCTTCCCTTTCATTCCTCCCGCTGGTATCTGGTAATTTTAAATTTGAAAGCAGTTCATTTCTTTGTACATACCAAGTAGAGGGGTAGGGAATTGGGAATCCTTTATGTTACTGACCAATATGACTATGCAGATGGTATTTGCCAGTGACCCTTTACAACCAGTTTAACTCCACTCCTTTTGGATCTGGTTAGTTTGTGCTTTTATTTATCATGAAATAGAATTCAGAGCATGAGGAAAGTGCAGAATTACCAGGCTAGTCAACTTCATACACTAAAGCAGTCAAGCATTTCGTTATGTATATTCACTTAATTAAACTGCAGGGGGGTATTCAAACCTACAGCTTTAAAACTGAATGTAAACATTGCAGTCCTTTTTCAAGTAGATGCCAACAAAAGCACAGTTAGAAAAAAATAGAGAAAAACCCCAACCAAACAAAAACAGCTCACTTGAAGTACATTCCATCTATGAAAAATGTTTTTTCCTCTCTCCCACTGTGGCAGTGATGAGACCCTTAACAAGAAAGAAAACTGGGCACCTTAAGCATGTCAAAAAGCCCTTACAAAATGCACTTAACTCATGACAATATTTTAGCACACAGGTTCTTCAAGAGCCTGACCCAAGTTCTATTTAAATTACTGTTCTAGTAAGTCTCTGCACTTATTGAATGGACATTGGTTAGGTTATAGTTTTAAACACACAAGAAGAATGAGCAATCTGTTGTCTTTTTTACTGATTTATTCACAATGTCTCTCCCTTTCCGAGATCCATTTAGGTTTTATGTTGGAAAATACTATCATAGAATCATAGAATGTCCTGAGTTGGAAGGGAGGATCATCGAGTCCAACTCCTGTCCCTGCACAGGACAACCCCACAGTTCACACCATGTGTCTGAGGGCCTTATCCAGTCTCTTCTTGAACACTGTCAGGCTGGGGCCGTGACACCTCCCTGGGGAGCCTGTTCCAGTGCTCCACCACCCTCTGGGGGAAGAACCTTTTCCTAATGTCCAACCTAAACCTCCCCGACATATCTTCCTGCCATTCCCTCAGTTCTGTCACTGGTCACCAGAGAGAAGAGATTAGTGCCTGCCCCTCCTCCCCTTGTGAGGAAGCTGTAGCTGCCATGAGGTCTCCCCTCAGACTCCTCCAGGCTGAACAAACCAAGTGACTTTAGCTGCTCCTCATACAGCTTCCCCTCCAAACCCTTCACCAACTTGGTGGCCCTCTTCTGGACACTCTCCAGTAGCTTTATATCCTTTTTATCCTGTGGCGCCCAGAACTGCACCCAGTGCTCCAGGTGAGGCTGCACCAGTGCAGAGCAGAGCGGCACAATCACCTCCCTCGTCTGGCTGGCAATGCTGTGCTGGATGCACCCAGGACACGGTTGGCCCTCTTGGCTGCTGGGGACACTGTTGGATCATGTTCAATTTGCTGTTGACCAAAACCCCCAGATCCCTCTCCACAGAGTTGCTTTCCAGCCTCTTGTCCCCCAGTCTGTATGTACAGCCAGGGTTGCTGTGTCCCAGGTGCAAAATCCAGCACTTGCTCTTGTTGAACTTCATGCAGTTGGTGATTGCCCAGTTCTCCAATTTGTCCAGACCCATGTGCAGGGACTCTCTGCCCTCAAGAGTGTCGACAACTCCTCCCGATTTTGTGTCATCAGCATGCTCTAATAAAACAGGGGTCAAGGCAATCTGTGCATTTAGAGTTGCATCTATGTAAAGTACTTGCTAGAAATGAGCAGTAGCTATTGGAGGCTATTCAAAGCCCTGCAGGCAGTCAACTCTCAACATAGGAGTAGGGTTTGAGGTCATTGTGGGATTTTTTTATTATTTTCCTAGTTTGAGGCAAAGCCTAAAAAAAAAAAAAAAAAAAAAAAAAAAAAAAAAAAGCCAGAGGGAAACCTACCAATCTGGCTCTGGTGGGCCAAGCAGTAACAACTGAAGCAGTTGCTGTCCCCATCTCCATCCTCTCAGTTACACATTAGCAAAGTAACCAAGCTGTCTTGCCAACAGCTTGTCAGGGAGGTCTTCTTTAAAACAGGAGTAAAGGCATTTGCAATTCTTATTACAGTCAGTGGTCAACGGTACTGTGGGAAGGAGAGAGAGAGGGGTGCAGATACCAACTGGATGAAAGGATTTGTATGAATACGCATACACCAGAAGGCTCAGTCTCCAAGTGAAGGGGAAAATGCTATTGATTTCAGTAGGATGGCCAGCTGTATACCAAATGCTGCATAAGAGGAAAAAAAAAAAAAGAAAAAAAACAACACAACAACAAAACCACAATAAAAAGTCCAACTACAACAACAACCTATGGAGATTTAACTCACAAAACCACTGTTCTTCTCATGCCCAAGGTCTGACAGAAAATTCTTTGGGTCCCAATTGCTCAGAGATGACTTGTGTAAGAGTGAGCTTGCGAGATCGGGCTCAAATCACCACTGCCATTCGCTTACCTTAATCATTTATTTCAGTGCAGAATGATTACAAAATGCAGCAGCTCCTTTAACGCCTTGTAGCCAGGAACTGACACAGATGCCGGGAAACCTCCCATCAGCCCTAAAGTGTTATGTCTCCCTTCCAACTCTCACCGCACAAAAAGATCCAATAAAGAGACTATTTTTTTTTCTTTTTTTATAATGGGTAGAAAAGGAAACAGCAAAGAGGATTTGCACCCGAACCGCTTGGAAAATCGGTGGCTCTTGACTGAAAACTACCTTTTGACGAGCCCCGGATTTTAACCTTAAGCTCCGCACACACAGAGAGGGCAAATCCCGAAATCCACCCGGCTGAAAGCGAGCGGGGGCCCTTCCCCGGCGCGCAGCGGCCGTGCGGGCGGCTGCCGCGCCCGGGCTCCCCGCCGGCCACCAGCGGACCCTCCCGGACGCCGGACCTCAGGTGGCGGTTGGGCTCGCGCTCCAACGGCCGGCCCCTCCCCCCCCCGCCACGGGCGCACGTGCCCCCGCCGCAGCCCGCGGGCCCCGCCGCCACCACCCGCCACCCAAGCGCCGCGCGGAGGCTCCCAGGGGCTCTTTAAATAGCGTCTATAAATACAACGGCGGAGGGCGCCTCGCTATTGGCCGCCGCCGCCCGGCTTGATTTGCATGCGGGGGCGCGGCTCTCGGGTCACGTGGGGGCGGGGCGGGTTGTGCAAGCGCGCCGTGACCCGATTGCTGGCGAGGAGGCAGCGCCCGGTAGCGGCCGTGGGGCACCGGCGCTTGAGTCTGCCGCCTTCTCGCCTCGGGAAGCGGCCAGCTAGGCGGGTTTGCCGTGCCGTGCCGTGCCGTGCCGTGCCGTGCCCTGCCCTGCCCTGCCCTGCCCTGTCCTGCCCTGCAGTGTTTTACCTTGCGCCGCGGAGATCGGCTCTGCATTGCATTGCACTGCTTTGCTTTGCATTGCTCTGCTGTGCACTTGCACGCCGCCTGCAAACCCTCGGGTGGTGTCCGTGCTCCTGAGACTCGCTTAGGAAGGGGCCTGCGGTTTGACTGCAAGAGGAGGCCAGAAGCCATCCCCCCCTGCCTCGTAAAGGGTTCAGATCCGGGCCGAAAAGCATTATGTTTCACGCTCCCGCTGATGTATTTCTGGGATTAGGTGGGGTGGGAAAGACAAACAAGGCCCTTGAAGCTGTGGACGTCAATAGTGTGTCACACCAGGGTCAATAGATGACAATGCAAACCGCAGCCGGGCTGTGGAGGGGGGGAGGGCAGAGGGAGCTGGAAGCTGCTGCCTGCTTGAGGCTGGACCAGCAGCTGGGCCGGGGCTGGGGGAAGCCCAGAGGATAAATGCAGGATGCCTTGAGCACCTGCTTCCTGCAGCATTTGCAAAATGAAGTGATGTGTGTTTACTGGAGTAGCCCAAAAGTTTCTGAGAACACTGTTCCCCTCTGAAGTAGTTGCCAGGCAAAAAACAACAGCAAAAAACAAGGTGCTTTGCAGCAGCAGTTTCACTTTTTTATATTGCAAGAGTCCATTCAAGCAGCTAGTTTAGGGCTGTTATAATTTCTGTTCTAGTTCTAGTCAAGTTCTAGTCAAAGTTCTAGTCAAACTTTTATTTAAATATGAGGCCAAATTAACAATGAGGACTGCCGCTGACTTTTTGCTGATTCACTCTGAAATAATTATAGAAAAAGCTGAGATTTCTTGGCATGAAAACCTGGAATTTCGACAACTCCTGGAATTTACACTGTTGCCCTGATTCCTTAGCCAAGCACAGGCCCTCCCTCCTTTGCCAACAGAAGGGGAGATCCCTGGGGCCCCTTGGAGAGAGATCCCCCATGCCCTGCAGCACTCACAGGACATTTACCTCTATCCCAGCTCATGCCAAACCCCATCCACACAAAATCCTCATCCTTCCCCAACCCTTTGATCTGTAGCGCCTCCATATTGCCAATATTTCCTTAGGCACAGTCTAGACCTTGAGGCTGGCACTTGGAAGACAGGAGGCCTGAGTATTTCTTAGGAAACAAAATACCTTTTTTTTTTTAAAAAAAACTTTTTGGTATGTAACAGCTTAGCAATGCAACTTGGAGATGCCAATATATGCGGATTTATCTCAAGGCTCAGATATCGGGTGTTTTTCTTCTACCTATGGTACTCTGAGTCATGTGATTATAACAGAATCTCAGCTTTAATCAAAGAAAAGGAAAATGTTTCTGGATCTCGTTACCATGCAGGAAGATGCATTGTGGTAGCTATAAAGGAGACACAAGCAGCGAGAGTGAAACAGGCCAAATCAAAATGCAAAACCAACTAGAAGTTGTATGATGAATGATAATTCAAGATTTCTGAATTCTTGACGTCATCTGTGCTGCATCACGATACCAAAGGGGTTGTGGATGTGGGTATTGTAGCACTTGTAGGAGTTAGCCTGCTTGGACTGAACAGGTAAAACTGATTTCTTTCCCACACGCTGTGTTTCCCAGTAATTTTATTTGAGCTGTGCTGACCTAGATCTGCCTAGGGATCTAATATATTTTTGAGTGCAAACATAAATACACTCTGTTTCTGCATTTAATTTTTGAACAGCTCTAATTAAACCTAGCTTTATTTAAACACATCCAGAGCTCCCTTGCTATTTGGTCTTCAGTGTGAAGACTCCTTGCCATTCACAAGAGGAGCTGTGCCATAAATGGACTGAGGAAGGGTGGCTGCTGCTCCTCCATCCCTCTGTCTTTTGCTGTTCTTCATTCTTTTGGGGGAGTGGCTCTCTGAAAACAAGTTTTGATCTGGAAGTTCGAATCACACATCCAGCATCTCTCGGGGCAGAAGAGTCCTGCTTCTGTGACAAACATGGGTTTGATCTGCAAAGGGGATGCTGTGTCAAGACCGAGTTTTATTAACGGCAACGATAATTTCATTTTTTAGATCACAAAAAGCGCTGAGAGCTTAAAAACTGCCCGTGTTCAACATTTTGTCTGTTTAGTCTGAAAATATGCCTACCAGCTTTCCTATGACTCTTCTCCAGGGACATATTCAGAGACAAGGCATTGCTGGGCTCCAGCAGGTTGACCCAAAGCAGCCATGCAATGGAGCCTCAACCTGCAGCAAGTGAAGGTGCTGCCCACGGAACCTGTGCAGGCACCATCGGGCTGAAGTGGGGAGACATGGTACAAAGAGGGGGCCAGAGGGATGGACAAGCAGAGTTTCTGCACATAGCTTGATGTGATCTTGTGTAATAGGTAAATAGTTGCCACCATTGTAACCTGAAAGCAACTGCTTTTGCTGCAGCCCTGCTGACTTGCCTGAGCCTGACAGGCTGTCAGAGGGTTTGTATGACGAAGGTGAGAGACGGAAATGCAGAATAAAAAGGAAAAGGAAACAAAAAATAGCTGAGAACCACTGGCCGCAGGTGTCAGTTGTCATGTTAACTGATGTTTCATGGCTCCATTGCATTTGCATGCCAGAGAAAAACAGAAAATGTGTTCACAACCCAGCACACAACTTGGTTCTTGTATTACAAGGTAACAGTTAAAATCTGCAGTTCATACTCCATCCCCTCTCCTGGTTTCACCATTTCAGGTGACAGAGAGAAGACTCCAGACCTTTTTTTTTTTTTTTTAATTTTCTGCAAGAATGAGCCATTTTTGCCTTTGCCACCCCAAGGAATGGTATAGGTTCATAACAGGCTCAAGCTGACATTCCTGTAGGCTGGATCTTGTAAAGGGCCACAGGTCAGACCTTGCCCTGTTTTGGCAATGTTAAATAACCTCTGTAAGACCCAGCCTCATACCCTGTGGGGTGTCGGTGGGAGTGGTGGGGCTGCACTGAGTCAGCCCAGGGAATTGTAGAATCATAGAATAGTTTGGGTAGGAAGGGACCTTCAAAGCTCGTCTAGTCCAACCCCGTGCAATGAGCAGGGACAGCTTCAACTAGATCAGGTTGCTCAGAGCCCCGTCCAGCCTGGCCTGGAATGTCTCCAGGGATGGGGCATCTACCACCTCTCTGGGCAACCTGGACTAGTGTTTTAGCACCCTCAGTGTGAAAAATTTCTTCCTCATGCCTAGTCTGGATCTTCCCTCCTTTAGTTTAAAACCATTACTCCTTTTCCTTTCGTAACAGGCCCTGCTAAAAAGTCTGTCCCCATCAGGCGGGGGGGATGGTGGTGGCCAAGCACCTTCTGCTTGCCAGCGTCTCTCCTGGTGCGGGCTCACTACCCTCTGCCTGGCTTCCTGCCATACATCACCTCCTCCCATAACCCTGCCCTTCTGGCCACCCTCAAAACACCACCACTGGCAGGAGATCCTTGCAGAGCTAAAGATGGGGTAGGTACGTGGAAAACTGCCGGAGGCACGGCTCTCAGGCAGGGGCAGGTGGTGAAGGCCTCTCCACACATGGACCTTCCCATCCCACTGCCCCTCAAGGGCCCATGGCAGGCTAGCCGGCTTCCTCAGCTGTCCCTCAAGTCTCCTCATCCTTCTGCCCCTCTCCTGAGACATCTGACATGTGTAATGGTGGCAGTGCCTTGGCCAGAGGTAGGTGCGAACCCCTGCACCCATGTGCTCAAACTCACTGTATGTGACCACGAGGTGCTAATGCATTGTTGTGTGTTGCACACAGACCCTCTATCCCAGCAGTAAAACACAGTCCGGTTTAATGGAGCAGGTTAAAAAGGGAGAGCTGCTCTCGCATTCCTGCCCTTTTTCCCCTTTGCTTCCTGCTAATGTCAAAATTTCGAAAGTTGGAGCCTTTTGGAGTCGCTCTACCAGAGACCAAGCCCCGTCTCACCAGCTCAAACCTACTCAGACCGTGGGTCTGTTTGCTCTTTCTACTACAACAGCTGGTTTGTGTAATGAAATACTTTTTGCACCAGGGCTGCATTGTAATCAAAACCTACTTCTGTGATGCAATTGGCAAGGCAAATTTATCGCTTTACCTGTGTGTACAGGCATATCCAGAGATCGCCAATATTCCTCCAAAAGGCAAATATAACTGCAACTTGATTGTGAAAAATACAAACATTAAGGTAGGAAGATCTTGTTACATTAGCAGATTTAAAGTACCAAATGATAGCATGCTTTACAGTCATTTATTCCAGTGCAAAGTTGCTATGAAGCACTTCTAAGACTGACTGCTAACACTTATTCCCATTTTATGCTTTAATAAATGACCACACAAGGTGCAGTGCCGTAAAGATTCAGGTCTGTGATCTGTAAGTAGTCACACTGTACAGGCAGCCAAGTCCTTTCAAATCCTATATTGCTTTTGGCATTTCTATACTGTTCGATGCTCTTGTGCATGCCAGGTTATCCTGAACTGTATTGTATGTGGCTTTGAACATTTCATCAAATCCTGCTCTTGCTGAAACAATAAATAACCAGGTGCAATTCCAACAAATTAAAATTGCACTGGCATGGAAAATTAGCCCATGCTAGTAAGACTTCAGCAGCTGGACCAGTGGGACTGTGCAGACCAGCCAGGGAAACTCTGAAGCTGCTGGTGGGAAGGATTTAGCTGCTGAAGCAGAGGTGTCTAGTGCTATTTTAGGCACATGTGTATATCCCACTCAGCCCTTCCCTGCCAGTCCAGAAGGGTGTGGGACTCTCATGGGTTGTGTCAGACATGCCAGACCCGTACGGGTGTTTTGGGTATTGTAGGATGTTTAAAGCAACCAGTTAGAGGCTGGGAAGGGTAAACGAATGTGCTTAAAATAGCACTACGTGACTACACTTAGGCAAATGAACACGGCATTGGCATGCCTGAAACCCTGCCCTGTTATGTCATTTTGATACCTGCTCCATGGCACGAGGGAGACTTGGTCTACTGGACTACACAGACGCAGTGCTTAGAAAAAACTAAGGTGAGGAATTAATGTTACTGCCTCTAGAGTTCAGTGGTAACTGAACAGGTAAGGTCTTTTGGGGGGGTCATAACTCTGGACTTGACAGTTTTGGTTCCCTCTCAGTCATGCCGTAGGTATCTACACGCATGGTATGATCTTGCCCACAGCCTGACTCCTGCAGCCATTGCTCTGCTCCAGGCGCATACTGCAAATTGGAAAGTGCAGAGGGGCGTCCGTGGCTCACTGCTACCTCCATGGATTGCAAACCATCCGACTGGATCCTGCAAAGAAGAAAAGCGAGGCCTCGTCAGAGCTGAGGGGACTCGTTGCGAGTTCAGAGCAAAGAGGCTCCTCCCTGCTGGAAGTGTCTGCCATAGACAAGGAGGGGAAAAAAAATCATCTTTGTATACAATCTTTATAAATAAGTAGGTTGTACCAAGCTTGTAACTGACTCATGCCTCTGTCATCCAAGGGAAGCAGCTTGGCCAGGCTCTGAACTCTGGCTGCCCGCACAGCCAGCAGGATTACACGGGGATGCAGCTCAATTGGAAGGCTTGGATTCAGCCACACCATGCAACACAAACACCAGTGCAGTGGGGAGGCCACAGCAAGCTCATCCACACATAGCACAGAATTGTAAAATTGCCATCTTTCTCAGGATCTGAAAGATGAGCCTTTCTGTGCCTGATGTCTCTGCTACATTTCCCACCTATTTGTGAGCAGCCAGGGCGGAGGAGAGACCACACAGCCATGTAGCTCAGGAAAGCTCTCCCCAGCCAGCCTGTACAAGCAGGTACTTTGCTAGGGTAAGGGACAATAATTTAAGTTTTGCCTCATTTACAAATGAGCAGAGCATCGCTTCCACCAGCTCCTCTTATTTCCAGTGATGATACCTACACCAGTAAACTGAGGAGGGTTGGGTCATGGCCTCAAGCAGCAACACACAGCCCTCCGTGCTCTTTAACCGTTAGCATGTTTCCTGCCGCAGTTTTGGCCCGTGACACCCTGGGCTTTCCCAGTTGGCAGCCTGGGGCTAGTCTTGACTGCAGAAGAGGTGAGCTTACCCTGTCCTGGGGAGAAAATGAGGTCAGCCCCAAGGACATGAGCTGGGCTCTGCATATGCTTGCTTGACCTAAGGGCCAGAGAACAGGCCCTGGCCGATGCACTCACTACTACATGCTCTGCCAACATCAATGATTTCTTGGCCTTTTCTGCTAGGGAAGGCAGAACGGTGCTGCATGCTGCAAGAGCTAATTGTCTGATGGCATCCTTTCTACTGCTGAGGTGATCTCGGGGGCTGTCCCTCAATTTGCAGGCTTTCTGCAGAAAGCAGAGCACCATGACCTCTGCTTTGGCAAATGCTTTGTGCAGAACATGACTGCATCCTTTGAAAAATCCTCATTTCACCAAGCTGGTGTGTGAAGTTCCTTCTGAAGGCAAGTTACAGAGCTGCAGATATGCAGATGAGAGAGACTGAGCTTGTGCTGGGCCCGAGGAGCTGCAGTACGTGAACCTTTCCTGCAGCCCTTCCCTACTAAAGTGCTAATGCAGATCAAAAACAGGCTTTCAAGCAGTGCCCCTGGCTGCTCAGCACTGTCAGCTCTCTCCAGCCCAATGGCATTTTCCCAAAACTGCTAAGGAACCACAGCCTGCCCCAGAAAAAGTCCTCAGAAACTTTTCTGAAGTTTAGCTTGATGCTTTACATTGCAAATTCCAGCTGGCTGACACTCGCTGCTGGTGGAGCAACACCTCTACCTATTTCCCTGTGGTCTCAGTCCAAACAGCAGTTAAATAACACATCTTACCCTGCCGTAGGCTCTTCATTCAGCCCAGGTTCGAGGCCATGTATCATGGGACGGAGGTCTCGGGCTAGCTAGCAGATAGCCATTCCTTGGCACTGTACATAGGCTAAGCAGGTCCAGTCCTTTCCTGTACCTCACACGAGGTCTAAGCTTCACTCTTGTCCTATATAAGTCTACTTTGAGGCCTAGAGAATTACACAGACCTTGTATGACCCAGACACGAGTTTCTGTGGGCTGAAAACATCCCTCCCCCAGCCAGCCACTTTTAGAAGTGGGACGTGTGGCCCTGGCTGCATCCAAGTGGTGTTTACTGCCCCCAGCTGCTCATCACCAGAGAGCACCCGACTGCAACCCAGGCATATGGTTTTGCATCCAATTGCAACCTGAGCAAGGTGTTTGTGTGTTTTTTTGTTTTATTTGTTTCTTTTGCTTGGTTGCTTGGTCGGTTGGTTTGGGTTTTGTTTGTTTGGTTTGTTTGCTGTTGTTTTTTGTTTGTTTGTTTTATACCATTGCAAGTGTGCTTTTCCCCCAGCCACAGTGGACCTTTGCTTCAGGCCATTTTGGGGCTTTTGGAAGACAGCATGTCTGAGATGCAAACACACAACTACCCAGAGCTTTGAACTAAGTGAAAGATCACAGGATGGATTTGCAAGCAGTTCAATTTGCAGCTGTACAAAACAAAAGCGGTAGTCTAAGCAGGTTTATTTAGGGCTCAAGAAGCAACCTGACATTTGAAGTCTGTCATGTACTTTCAGAAGTTCATTTCTATCAACGTCACCACTGCCATGGAGTGGCTGCATGTCGATACTTATGTTCTATGTTGTCATTTTTTCCCCAGCACAACCACTGCATATTGGTGGGAATGTCACGAAATGTCTTCTTCAGGCTGTCAGGAAAGTGAAAATGGGTGGGGAGTCAGGGAAAGCCTGGTACAGTGCTCCTGTGTTTTTTGAATAGTAAAGCTATTGTCCAAACAACCACTCAAGGCCAGGTCATTGGTACCTCACCCGTTCTCCAAGCATCTAGTGCTGAGCCCAGTTACACCCCTGAGAAACTGGAATTAGGTGTGGAGTAGACAGAGAGAAGATGTCCTGAGATTTCCAAGACACTACAGAAGTCTCACCTATTTTCACTGAATTCCAATTATTTGTATTATAACACGCTAGCAATCATTTTTGCGTCTCACCTAATGGGTGGTCTATTAAGGATTTTGAGTGCAGTTGCAGGAATAATACTTATAGGCTTTACAAGCAACATTCATCATGACCAGCAAGGTAATTTATGTGTGTCTTAAATACTTCGAGTGCCTCAAAGCTAGTACAGTGAGGAACAGAACAGATTTCAGTAACACACAGATGAATAATTCAGAGTGTATTCCTTAAAAAAGAGCATTTGTTTTTCTCTCTGTTCCCATTGTCACTTTGAGTTCCTTGATCTAAAATCTGGAACTGATCTCCCCGGGGTTTGCAGGTCACATAGCTGCCACCCCCACCAGGAAGTCAGGAAGTTCAGAGAAAACCGAAGCATTTAACAGGGGGGAAAAAAGTTCTGTAATGTCAGCTTCTCTATTCTGGATACGCCAGCTCCCAGCTGCTGCCTCTCCAATAGGTACTCCACCCAGCCCTCAGATAATAATCACAAGCTATTTCGCCAGCTCTGTTTCCTTCTACATTTTTGCTGTTAACTCTATCAGCTGAATCGATAGCATTTAGCTCCAGAGCATGGTGGCTTACAAAGCAAAAAACCCTGTTGTTTGGGCTCCGGGCTATTAAAATTTTGACCCTTGTTCTGCAAAATACACAAGCACACATTGAGCTTCGTTTCAAGGAGGCTGCTTGTAAGCGTAAAGTTAAGCAGGAGTCTTGAATAAACAGGGCCAAAAATGTACAGAGTATGTTGCCAGGGTGAAGCTATTTGCCAAATAGAGGTGGACATTCACAATGTCACGTTCTTAGGAGAATCGCTGCTGTACCACACCGTTCAGGATCTCTCTTGGGGAGGAACAACTCTGCTGTCAAAGGGCCCAATGCTTCTGTTTCCACTCAGGCAAAAATTCCACTGAGAGTAAGAGTTGATATGGCTGAGTGGAAACTGCAAAACTGGATTCAGATTGGCATGTGGTCAAAGCCAGAAATCCTCAGTGATTTTTTTTTTTTCTTTTTTTCCAGTCCATGCATCAGTTTCTGAAGCAGATTTTACTTTTCAGAAGTGTTATTTCCTCCCTCAGTTGCTCATAGTTTCCCTCTTACACAGGACTATTTTAGCAGCTCAAGATATGTATCTGCATCTGCAAACTTCAGCAGCACATTAAAGAGATGCTGCCCAAAACACTTTAGTCCTCATGAAGTGAAATGCATTGTGTCTGACATGGAAAGTTTGTATTAGTTTAAGCTTGAATAATTCAATCCATCTGTCACAGAAACTTGGTAGAGTTCCTTTTGCTGGACTAGTTTTCTCTAAGGCTTCCCTTCATCCGAGCAGGTCTCCAGGGTTGCTCTTCCTGGCTTCCCCTGCCACACTTGCTGCACACAAACAGCCTCCACAGGCAGGACCTGGCATTTCCCGGCAAAAGCACCCTCATGAACCCCAGGAGGGTTTTCCTCCCCCACTTACTCACAGATGGGGCTTCAGAACATCATCTCTGAGGGCATCCCAGCACACAACCCATCTCTGCAGGGACCTGTGAAGTTGGAGAGATGCATACATTTTTCCAAGGGATCAAAAAGTACTTCAGCCAGCACACAGAATATAAGGGATAGGAAGGGACCTTGAAAGATCATCTAGTCCTATCCCCATGCTGGAGCAGGAACACCCAGATGAGGTTACACAGGAAGGCGTCCAGGCAGGTTTTGAATGTCTCCAGAGAAGGAGACTCCACAACCCCCCTGGGAAGCCTGTTCCAGTGCTCTGGCACCCTCACTGAGAAGAAGTTTCTTCTCATATTTAAGTGGAACCTCCTGTGTTCCAGTTTATACCCATTGCCCCTTGTCTTATCATTGGTTGTCACTGAGATAAGCCTGGTTCCATCCTTGTGACACTCACCCTTTACATATTTATAAACATAATGAGGTCACCCCTCAGTCTCCTCCAGGCTAAAGAGACCCAGCTCCCTCAGCCTTTCCTCATAAGGGAGATGCCTCACTCCCTTAATCATCTTTGTGGTTCACAAAAAAGGCTTAGAGAGAATAATAGTGCATATATAACAGCACAGGCATCTCCTCACTATTTTGAGGGCTTCCCTCAAAGTCCACTAAAGAGCTTAGTGTACTCCATGGCTCACAAGGTTTTCCTTGGGGTCTAAATTGCCCAGATAGGGGAGAAGCCCTAAGTACCCTGGAATAAGCACTCTGGCCAGCCAGCAAAGCTTGCCCTGTAGTAGGGACTCTTCATTTTAAAAGCACCAGTGCTGTCCACTACCTGATCCACATTCCCCATTTGGTGACCACTTCATCCCTTCCCTGGTGTTCAGTCCTCAGAAGGCTAATTCAGCCTGAGAGCATCTATCTCCCCATCCAAGGGCTCTCCAACTGAATGGAAAGTCATCCAAGCTCAAGAGCTTTCCATCTGTGATACCATGCCAAGTGAAGGTGCTTTCCCCCTCATCTCTGGAGAGCTCCAGCTGGATGTGGCAGGGAAAGAGGGATGAGAAGGTGAACCAGCCCTCAAGATGGGGCTGTCCTTCTGCCACAGGTGTGCTGATAGAGGCCCTGGATTCAAGCAGATTTCACAAGGACACAGTTACCTATGCAGCCAAAATCCTCCCATCAATACCTAGCATATTAAAGCATGCTGTGGACACGATTCACCTCTTTGAAAACACATGCTTAATGTGGCAGAATTAGAAGCAGAATTTCAAATTCACCTTTTATATATGGCATTTAAACCTATAAATGGTATTTTAGTGGCATGAATGGGTTCCAGGTGTGACAGCAGTTGGCACCCAGGAAAAGGGGAGCGCTCAGCTGGGTGCAGCTGCTGCAGATGATCAGTGGCCTTAATTTTCGGCAATGCAAACACGGGGAAGCTGTCCTAGGTTTCTACCCAGAGTAACAGAGAAGTGCCCTGAGCTACATTCTGCCACCTTTATTTATGCTGATTTCAATGGAATGAGTCATAGGCTGACATGATACTTACTGCAGGTTGATGACAGAGGCTGGAATGCCAGGATGACCAGGGCTAGTCAGAGTTATGCTTTTTCCTAGCAGAGCTGATAGAAGTAGTTCAGATGTTTCTGTTCAGCTCTTGTTTATGGGGCTATGTGCATGGGTAGCCTAACATCTTCTGCTTCATCGCATCGCTTAGTTAGTCCTGGTTTCCTGTAGCACTGCTTTCTAGCAGCTACCTTGAAGACTTGAGTTTTCCTATGAGGAAATCTTGATTATTATAAAATCAGCAGCTTTTTGCCATTATTTTCATGGCAGTAGAGTTTGACCAGAGAAAATCTATAGAAGTCGGTGAGTATTTTGATTCTGTGAAGACCATGCAACTGGAAAAAAGACTTTACTCAAGAAAAATTGTACATAAACAAAAGGAAGCTCAGCTTAAACTGGAAAATTTGAGTCTCAACAAACTCAGAACAGCTAATATCTGCCAGCCTGATTTGTAGGCATGAAGCTCCAAGATGACTGTTGTTTGGACAAGAACCAGGACTTTGGTCTTCATTTATGAGCTAGATAATCAATATGGGCTGAAGCCAAAATCCACAGTTTTTATAAGGCTGGGCTATTTCTTTCTTCACATTATTAGGCACAAGAGACAGAGCTGACTTAGGTTTACAAAATCTTGGCTCAGATGCAAAAAGCATCAGCATGACTACCGAGGACGAGTGTATTCTCAGTAAAGTCCCCTCCAGGAATCAGGACATTTTATGGAATTTTAAAAGCTCAGTTCCAGTGGAGATGCAGCATTCATTTCTACAATAGCACCACTTGTGTATTACATGGACTAGTATAAGTTTGTATACAGGACATTTTTGGTTTTTAGCCTTTTTCCCTTTATTCAGCCCCACCACCACATTCAGGGAAGTGGTGGAGTCGCCATCCCTGAAGGTGTTTAAAAGGCACACAGGTGAGGTTCTTGGGGACATGCTTTAATGCCAGAGTTAGGTTATGGTTGGACTCGATGACCCTGAGGGTCTCTTCTGACTGAAACGATTCTATAAAGCGCATTGCAGTGTGGACAGCTGCTAGAACCGCTGCCCCCTTTGCATCCATGCTGCTCCTGCAGGCAGCCAGACTTCAGTCATCAGGAGGTATGTACCTAAACAAGCCACAGCAGCTTTCATCAGGCACCCCAGCTCCTTTGAAAAAAATCTCATTCAAAGTGATTTATTTTTTCCTGTGCTATACCACTGAAAAGCAGTTGACCGAAGTGAGGCAGCGCTGCTGGATCCCATGCAGACACACCACAGAGCAGTTCTGGATTTGAAGAGAAGTACAACTTTTCCCGATGAAAACTTCAAGAGGGATCGAGGCAGAGATCTTGGTGAGAGCAAGAAAAAAAAGCGTTTTTCTCCGTGAGGGTTGCCTGCAGAGTTTTTAACTGGCCCCAGCAGTGAGTACAGTTTTTTCCCTTATCCAAAAGATGGCACTGTTAACATTGCAGCCGCACTCAGCGCCCGCTGCGGCACCAGAGCGGGAAGAGGCCACCAGTGCAGCCCGGGCTGTGCCTTCCTGGGGGTCCTGCCCTTCAGCACCCACCCAATGCTGCCCTGCCAAATTCCTGATTTCACCACCCACTGTGCTCTGGCAGCAGGCCTTTTAGCAGTGTGGTCCATACCTGGCTGTCAACTTAGAAACTGTCTTGGTTCAGGCAGTATTTCTCTAAAATCCAGCTAATAGTTGTGTTTTAAAGTGAAATCCTCACAGGGTCCCAGGTGGGCTAATTCTCTCTGGTGAGTAAGGAGAGGTAGGGAGGCAAAATAAATACATAGATAGGTCCTTGTCCCTCACTCTTCCTGTGTTGCAGTCCAGAGTATCAGTGCAACATACCTGGAGCAGCCTGGTTTGAATGCTGGGACTGGCAGGGTACTCTGCCTTTTGCTAGAAGAAAAGATCCAGTAGACTGGAGTACCAGTCTGTGGTAGCAGACTGGGGTACCTCATGGTGGTTGGAAAGGCTTGTGCCACAGGGAAGGAATCTGGCAGCTTCAATGCTGTTTTTCAGCCCATGGCATGGGATGCCCTGCTGATTAATTTTGGGGTTGTCCTGTTCAGGGACAGAAGTTGGACTCGATGATCCATGTGGGTCCCTTCCAACTCAGGACATTCTATGATTCTATGGGAGGGGTGAGGGGAAGAGAAGTTGTGAAAGGAAAAGGAGTGGGTGAGTATGTGGGGGTAGGACACATATCAGCAGAGGGAAGAGAGGAAGGTGAGAGGGGAGTCAGCGTGCAGGCAAATGGATCCAAGGCCCCCAGAAGAAGGAACAGAGTGAAGAAAGTGGGGTGGGAGATGCTAAACTGGCCTTGCTCGCATTTCTCTTCCCACCCTACTCTTGTGTTGAACATGTGACTAATTTGTAGGGATGAAGAAAGGAGAGAAATTTCTATCTATAGTCCATAAATGAGAGTTAATAGCCCAAGTGCAGATACTCATGAAAAAAACCAAAACAAACCAAAAAACCTCCTCCCAGGCCCTACAATCCCTCTATGCTAAGCTCAGTGGTGCATTATGAACCAGAGCCCTTTGCGCAGGAGCATCACACAGATGATGGAGGTTTTGCATTGCTGTGGCGTGGTGGTCGCTAGCATGGGCTAGGTGAGCTGGTCCACCAGGATCTGGATGTAGTCTCATGCAAGACTCAGGGACAGAACACAGAGGAATTGCATGGCCACCGATCTGCTCCATGGGTCACCCACATGAAGCAGAGACGTTTACCTGCAATGTCCAGCCCTGCAAATGGCCACTACTGTGTCAATGTGCGAACCTGACCTTTGGACACAGCTCAGCCTGAGCTAGAGTGGCACAATCTGGGCTGGGGGGGTCACTCCTGCCTCCCCGCTTTGCTCACCACAAAAATTACCTGGCCTAACAGCTGGAAGGGACATCTGTTTCTGCCACCTGCCCAGGGCAGGATGGGGCTTTCACTTGGTCAGTCCAGCCTTGCACTCACCACATTGCAGCCCAGCCTTTGTTGAGAAGATATGGAAAGTAATCGATCAGCTTTTTAGGAGAGCACAGAAAAGTTACACAGGTGTGTCGTATAGGAAGTGAGAAATTTTATGTTAGCTTGAAACTGCAGGGGAAGTTTAATTATAGTTACATCTCTTTCAATCCAATTTATAACTATAAAGATGACCCAAGAGGTTGTCAGTTTGAGTTTAATTGACCTATTTGCAATTGAGCCAGTTCATTCCTGCAGCTGGGGACTCTTTTTCATAGATTTCAATTCACTCATTCAAGATTTTAAGGCCAAAAGGGACCATTAGATCATGTAGTCTGGCCTCTTGTGTATGGACTTCCATCCAGACCTTCTTCTTCTGAGCTGCACAAGATGTGCCTGGCAAAAGCCTGCATCCCAGAAAGGCGCTCAGTCTGGACCGGTGGTCCCAGGGAATGGGCAATGCACCGTTTCCCTTGATCGCTTATTTCCGTGGGTAATCAGTCATTTTGAGATTAAACTGTAAGCATAATCAGGATCTTGGTGATCCAAGATACTGTCTGATCCAAAGATGTTTAATTAACAGTGTCTGACAGACATGCTCCTAATTCTTTCAATAAAAATTCTTAAAATATAAATTGGATTATGAAATACTTAGGAGATGTTAATTTTGCCGAGTGGGATGATTAGCTCCAGATACAGAGCAGGCCAAACACTGGGAGACATCACTTGTTTTCTCAGTTTTTAACTTAGATTTGTGTTCAAACTCAAGCCCTTTTGATTGGTGGTGTATGTTTTACAGAACTCGGTCTTTAGTAACCTTTTGGAAGCTGCGACTGGGAAATGCCCCTGTAAGACCTCGCAGATGGTTCTTTCCATGCACTGCTTGGCAGATGTGCAGGAAAATTACACTGAAAAATTGGCTCTTGGCTGGGCTTTGTAGCGAGGCACTAATGCATGTGCTGTAACACTTTGTAATGACATGCCTTGGTGTTTGTTTTTTGTGTTTTTTTGTTTTTTTGTTTTTTTGTTTTTTTTTTAATAGCTTCTTTGCCAAATTATAAACCCAGTTGCAAGTTGGAGTGGTGAAATCTTCCATTTTTAGGAGAAGTTGAGTGGTGAACTGAACAGAAGTCACCCAACCTGGAGTGCAGCGCTGGCTGCAGGGGTGCAGCTCTCCCCATGGGCACGGGCACAGCTGCTGGGGCCATGCAGAGGTGCTGCAGTGATGCTGGAGGTCTGCCCGGTCTCCCAGCACTTCTCCAGCCTCTTCACACTCCCTACAGCCCTGATTTTTCTTGGCTCCTGTAACTCCTGGTCTCCTTCCCCCACTCCCCATCTCTGGACACCATTGCCTCTCTATTGCTTTTTTCTGCAGTTTGCTGGGACAGTCCCATCTTTCACAGCCTTAGGCTGAGGAAGACGAGGTTTTTCTTCCTTGCCGATGCCAGCCCCAGTACCCAACTAGCTGGGGACCAGACCTTGTGAAGTAACTTTGAATAAGGCAAAACACTCGCCTGTCGATCTGAGACACAGCAAAACGCAATGTGGCTCGCCAGGGTCTGCACGGTCAGACATCAGGCTTCTCTTCACAGCTGTGGTCAAACTCCCTACAAATGTGAGCACTGCAACAGCCCTGCAACATGGTCTGAGGGCCAAGAGTCTGTCTAGGGAGCTGGGGGAATCTCCTCTTCCCAAAACTGAAGCTCCAAGCACTCATGCAGGGCACACAGTGCTGGGGCATGCTGGCAAGAAGTAAGCTTTTTCTTCACAGTCATTTGCCTGAGCCTCAAAGCCACCGCTGACACTTTTCCATAGGCAAGAGGGTACTTTTCTGTCCTGCTTCCACCCCCCTTCCACCACTGCAGCACACTGCTGCTTTCCAGGGGTTTGGGCAACGTGGTGAGTGTTGCCTCACATTTAATGCTATTTATTCTTATTACAGTTTTTAACAAACGGGAGCGAGAAACTGGGATCAGCAAAAAACCTGAAGGCAAGGTATGTTGTGTCTGCTGGCCAGAGGACACCCAAGCCCTGCAAACCCTGATCGAAGAACCCTGGTCCCAGGGAAGTGTAAGGTCTCAGCTCTTTGAAGCAGGGATGAGGGACACTGTGACTAAAAGAAACTGCAAAAGGAATATTAAATGCGGATTTTAAATTTTAACAGCATTTAAATTTTAAATAGTCCACCTCTCAGTGAAATGAAAACCATATTTCTCTTCTAACACGAAAAGGGCCAGATCCTCTGCAGCTGTAGGTTGGTGGCCCTCTGTGCTGGAATCAAGGGAACTTAATTGATTTGTAGCAACTGATGATCTGCCAGTTCAAGCTCTCTCCTGGAAATAGACACTTTCAATCTGGCTGGTAGTGCAGCCTTGATGTTTCATTAGTTTGCAAGAAAGCTACTGCCAGGATAGACACACATTCTGGCAATGAGGCTGAAAAAAAGACAAAAAAAAAAAAAAAAGAAAACTTGTTATCATCTGTCATATTATTGAAGATAATTTAAAAAGCATTTCCCAGGGTCCCAGTCTCAAAGGATCACTTAAGAATGTTGTTTTTCTTTTTTGTGCATGCGTTAGGGAACCACTTCTCATATATTGTGTTTTTCAGGTTATTTTTTTTTCAGAAAGGTGAGGGCATGAAGTCAGCAAGGAGGAATGGGAAAGACCCTTCATGTCCTGCCAACACATGACTATTCCCCATGCTCAGAGCTTTGTCCTTCACAGTTTGAAATGACTCATTGATAAAGGTTCCCACTACTTCCTTCGGGAGATCATTAAACAGCCTTTTTGAGCTTCAATGCTAGGATGTTTTTCTTGATAGTCAGCCTAGACATTTCTCTGCCCTGTTTCCTCCCATTGCCCCTAGTTACACTTTGTCCCACCCTAAACAATTCCCTTTCCCTCCCTGTTTTGATACTGTCCATACACGTATCAGAAAAGGAGGGGCTGACCAGCACAGAAATAACACGGAAGCTTGTTTTCAGTCTAGACTGCAGAACAATTTGCACTAGTGATTCTGGCATGATGCTGCAGCTGTGGGAGTGAAGAGAAAGAGGGGGGTGTTTGCTGCCACGCTGGCTGTGCCTGACCTAGTGCAATGCTACTCAAGTAGACAGGCTTAAGGGATCTTGGGAACTTCACAGGTCTGAGCAAAGCTCTCTGGCAGACAGCTGGACCTGGCTAAAACGTGCAGCTCCCTTTCACTGAAGGCTGCCCAGAGTGATGGTGCTGCGGTGCAAAGCTAACAATTGCTGTTCTGCATAGGGGAAGTCAGCCTGCAGCGGGGCTGCCGGGGGTCGATGGAGCCAGCGTTGGGTAAGGGAACAGTTGCATTATAAGAGTCAGGTTACTGTGTTATCCATCATCCTTTGGATAAGAAGTGAGCACAGGGGTGTAAAATGGCATCAAGGGCTGCTGTCTTGAAGGATCATCTTACACCACCTGCTTTCTATTCCTTGTTCCCTTCAGGTATTGAAGACTCACGGTAACACCACCACTGGTAACTGAAGCCTCCTGGTCCTCACTCTTAGTGAGCACGTGGCTTACTGTTCTGTTTAATCTCTTTATCGATAATCTGGATGAAGGGACTGAGTGCACACCTAGTAAGTTTGCAGATGGCACCAAACTGGGTGGGAGTGTTGATCTGCTGGAGGGTAGGAAGGCCATACAGAAGGATTTGGATTGTTTGGTGTAAGAGCTGGTCTCAAGATGGAACAGTATTTGCCTGAAACATTGTCATCAGGAGCTGAGAGAACTGAGGCCCTGACAGAAGGAACACGTGGACAGTGACTTGGAGAGAGGCCCAAGGAGAAGCATTGTGTTGTGCTGGTTTCTCCAATACAGGGGGGCTACTGCTTACAATGGCTGCTGTATGGACTTTGCCTGCTGCCTCAGCCAAACTAGCCCCTGCCTCCAAAAAGGGATTGTTATGCGGGTCTCTTCAACCCAGAGACAATCACTGCCATCCAGAAGATGGATTTTCACCTGCAGCCTCAGTCACACCTGTGCCCCACCTGCTCCCTCGAACAAAAGCTAACAAAGAAGACCATGCCCAGAAGCTTGCCAAGGGTCCTGAGGTCACCCAGTGGACCAGAGAGAGACCCCTGAATGCAGGCCACACAAGCACAGACAAGCACTGGCAAGACAGGTGAGGACTTCTCGAGCCTGCACTGTTTAAGCCTGGGTTGCGAAACAAAGGTGGAGTCTGGCCTCAAACAATGGGAGCAAGGTGGAGTTAAGAAGCATAAGAGTTGACTCCCGAATGGACACTGTTAAGATCTTCCCACCAGAGAATCCTGAACCACAATGGAGGACCGGCAGGACTCCACGGAACCGGAGACCAGAGGGGCACCTTTGGAACTCGTCTGGTGGTAAACGCATCCTCATTCCCACCTTTTTCTTTTTTTCTTTCCCTGTTTCTTTTTTTCTTTCTCTTTTTTCTTACTCTCTCTATATCACGTGCCGCTTTATGGGCAAAATAATAAAGTAACACTGTTTGATTGAATTCTAACCCCTTGGCATTTTGGTTGCCTTAATTTTGCACTCCGAGATCAAGGTAAATGTACCATCACAAGTCTGTCACCGAATGGACTGTGACATTGGGCTGAAGCCAATTGTACGAAGTTTAACAAGGCCAAGTGCCAGGTCCTGCACTTGGGTCACAACAACCCCAGGCAGCGCTACAGGCTCGGGAAAGAGTGGCCGGAAAGCTGCCTGGGGGAAAAGGCCCTGGGGGTGTTGATTGACAGTCGGCTGAACAGGAGCCAGCAGTGTGCCCGCCCAGGTGGCCACAAAGGCCAACAGCATCCTGGCTTGTATCAGGAATAGTGTGGCCAGTAGGACTAGAGGAGTGATCGTGCCACAATACTTGGAGCTGGTGAGGCCACAACTGGAATCCTGTGTTCAGTTTTGGGCCCCTCACTACAGGAAAGACATTGAGGTGCTGGAGAGAGTTGAGAGAAGGGCAACGAAGCTGGTGAGGGGCCTGGAGCACAAGTCTGACGGGGAGCGGCTGAGGGAATTGGGGTTGTTTAGCCTGGAGAAAAGGAGGCTGAGGGGAGACCTTATCACTGTCTACAACTACCTGAAAGGAGGTTGTAACATGGAGAGTGTTGGTCTCTTCTCCCAAGTAGCAAGTGATAGGACAACAGGAAATGGCCTCAAGTTGTGCCAGGGGAGGTTCAGATTGGATATTAGGAAACATTTCTTCACAGAAAGGGTTGTCAGGTGTTGGAATAGGCTGCCCAGGGAAGTGGTGGAGTCACCATCCCTGGAGGAGTTTAAAAGATGTGTAGATGAGGTTCTTAGGGAGATGGTTTAGTGCTAGAGTTAGGTTGTAGTTGGACTTGATGATCCTGAGGGTCTCTTCCAACCAAAATGATTCCACAATTCTACTGTAAGAATAGTGAGTTTAACAGAAGCTAAATTTTCCCTCTGGATGAACAAGCATACAGAGAAAACAACGCCAACATTATATCATAATCACAAGCCAAAAAGTACTTGAAACTTGTGTTTCTTCTAGGCAGCAGTAACAACCTGGCAAAACAAAAGGGAAGAAAAGCTGACAAACACGAGGCTACAAATGCAGTGCAATGCAAAGCAGAGAGTAAACAGGCATGGCTTTAGTGATGAGAGATGCACTATTTCTCCCTGGCTTATAGGGAACTGTACTGCTGCCTCTGTGCTATTGAAGTGTTGCAGAGGTTTTTTGGCTTATTGGTTCCAGCTGCTTCCAAAACTGTGTTTTAAATATCTACAGAGGTTTTGGGGTAAATGTCACTGTTCTCGGGTCCTTTCCCTTTCTCAGCTGCACACATGTTAGACCCAGGGTTCAAAGGCACTTCTCAAAATCCAGACAAAAAAGTTGACTTTGTTTTTGCAAATAAACAGCTATAAGATTTTGAGCTCATTGGCTCTAAACTGCTGCACTGTCATATTAGTGGTAAGAAGCAACACTTCTACAGAGCTGAGGTGGACAGGCTGCCTGGGAAGAAGGAGACAGCTCACCTGATGTGCTGGTGCAATCCACACACACAGATTTTGGAGAAAAAACTCCAGAACTGCCTATTCACACATATTTCTCTACATTGTGCCTTAAAGTATCAAAGCAGGTTACCTAAACAGTGCTGCAGGGGTTAATGATGAGGAGACATTCAAATGCAAGTGGCCAAGGAGAAAGCTGGATGTCAGAGGCAGGAAATGGGAATTGTTTCGCCTCCTCCTGTATGATTTCAGCTGACTTTCTCCTCACATTTCAGGGTCACCAGTTGAAAGCTTTGAGCTTCTTTGGCTTTGCTGCTGCTATGGGGTTGGGTCATTCACTGGAATGTAAAAATCAGTGAGGTCAACAATGCTTCTCTGGGGATGCAGGCTGCAAGCCTGTGAAAACTGTCTTCATCCTTTGCCACTAAGAGGAAGCACAGGCATTTCTCCTGGTGGCATTTCTTCTGGAGGCATTTCTCCTGGTGGCAGAAATCACGCACCTCTGTAGCCTCCTCTCGGGCATTCACATCCATCACACTCCATCTCTGCCATTCACATCAGGGAGCGATTTCATAATCCAGAGAAGATGCTCAAAGCAAAGGGACTTGTTTAATAAACTCTGTGGAAAAAAAAAAATCTGTACATATCTGCAGAAAGAACTGGAACAAGTTTTTCTTGGTGACAGCAGGACTGGGGCTGAACCGCAGCTTTCCACGTCTGGAGGATAACCAGGCATTTAGAGTCAGGACTCAAATTTCATAACATTCTCACAATGAGTAAAATAAAAAGGGCCTTTGGGATCTCAGCACTCCCAGGTTTACAGGGAGCTGGGATCTAAAAAAAAAATTGCTTTGAAAGCCAAGTTCTAGATGGGATAAACATATTCCTGGGGACAGATCTGATTAGGACAGTTCCTTTGAAGGGATGCCATATATATTTAAATGTCTATCTATCTATCTGTCTGTCTGTCTGTCTCTCTCTTTGGTTGGCCATTATGACTCAGCTAATCTGATCACTACATCCTGCTGGCCTCAAGGACACCCCATCTGACCAGCTCTGCCCAACCATTTGAATATAAGAGCAGCTTCCACTCCAGTGGATAGTTCACCAGTAGCTTATAAGGCTATAGCAGAAAGGAGACAGTGACTTCAGGATAGATAGTACAGTACAAAATCTTTTCAATATGCCTTGCTTCTGCAGGCAAAATGGATGTTGCTTCTAAAGAGCTCTAGAGGTAAAATCACTGACCTACGTGGTAATGTTTTTTTTCTCTTAAGCATTACATATATGCATGTATACACACGACGTTTATAAACTATACACGCTTCAGTGTGCATCAGTACAAATATGGAATTACTGTGAAATGCTAGTGATAAGATCCATTAGAGTAAACTTTATGGGACATGCTGGTCTGTACTATATAAGGTTGACAGTCTCTGGCGTCACCGCCAAAACAAATCTCCTCATTTCTTGAAGCAACAACTGGCACAACTGTTTGCAAAGGATTTTTTTCTTTCAAAGGCCCAGATGATCTCTTACTGAACATGGAAGAGGTGCTGGAAGCTACAGCAAGTGATGCATTTGTAGCATGGAGCTGTAAGATGGAGTGACAAAGTACTTCTGGGGAGCAATGCCAGCCAGGGGGAAGAGACCCTGTGTGTATCACTCCTCCAGAATTAGGCTGCAAGGAAAAAACAAGTTATCTTGTAAGTACTGGCAGTGCATACAGCATTCAGTCAATAATTTTTAATGATATCCCTGCTGATTTAGTTTAGCTTTTCTTTCCTCTTAGTAATGTAGATGCTCGTGAATGCTTCTGATTATTTATTCAGTATTTAGCAGGTCAAATGACAATAGAAATATCTCTTGTGCCACTCCTGCTGCCTCAGCCCTGACACCGCGGATCCAACAAATGTCAATTCTGTGTCTGGGTCCTTTTCCTAATACTGGAGAGGCTAATTGCCATCAGAGAAGATTGTGGCATTATTTCCATTTGCATTTGTTCACTATGAATTGGCCTGCATATGATTTTATATTTAACACTTCCCTCTCCAAGCTGTTATTTAAACACTACTAGTAAATCACATCGGGAAAAAAGTCAAGTTGGGACCCTGACAGTATAAACATACTTGTCTTTCCCAGTTCTCTGACAGATACTTGCTCTGCCTAGATCCTTTCTGGGATTACATCAGAGCAAAAAACGTTAAGCAAAGAGATAAAATGAGATTTTCTAAGGGTTCTACTGATGACAGAGAATGCAGATGGCATTATTCTAACAGGGCCTGCTTTTCAGTGAGTGATGAATATTCAGTTTTGGAAAAATCAATGGTTACTCGAGGTGATCACCTAAATACAATGCGTTGCAGATCACCAGACCCTTTCCAAACAGAAAGGACCTAAGATGTTGAAAATATTAACATTCAGACAACATTCTGAAGGTCGAAAGTTTACATTTTCCACTGTACAGCTGGGAAAAAATGTGTTCCAATTTTAGCCAGCGCACCCAAGAGCTCATGCCAACAAATGGATAATTTCATGGCCTTGCAATCTTTAACTGCGTTCCTAAGGTCTGGTCAGTATGCAAGCAGCTGAGCAGAACAAGAGGCATTTTTTAGATGGTTGCATAAAGAAGCACCATGGAAATGAAAAATCTAATTCTTGAATGACCGAAATGAGTATGAAGTGACTTAACATCACTGTATGAGTAAGAAGTCATCTCAGTGATGTTATTACTGCTAAAGCACTCACAAAGTGAAGAACCAAAATGTGGAGTTCATCAAGGTCAATAGGATCTAACACCAGCTCATATGGGCTCTTGCACCTTAGCAGTACTTTTCTAAACTACGTAGTTCTCTTTCTTAAAAATGAAAATGCTGTGTTCTCCTTTTAAGTCAGAGGGGTTTCCATAAGGCTATTGTAAGGTTGAAGATGATATTAAGTCACCGCAAGTCCCAGATCTCTGTCCTATACTATGCTCAAACCCGGCTGGAATTGTCCATCTACTTAGAAGATAAGGTATAAGATACAGGCGAGTTGACACGCTTGTCAAAAAATCTTAGCCCAGATTCACTGGTATGCCAAGTAAGATGCGAGGCCACAAGATGATTTTTGATGCTTGTAACAATTGCAGTGCTGTGACTGGAAATTCATAGAGGAGAAAGAAAGAGATGTTACTATGGAAGGGTTTGGGCTAGTGGCTGAAGGAGTACTGTAGTTTTCAGGAGAAACTCTGAAATTTATTCGCTGGCAGTACTATTTACACTGTGACCTTGAAAAGGTTACGTGAGGCATTATGCTGATAATACCTAGAACATAAGGGTAGTCAAGAGGCTTAATTCATCAGGGTCTTGAAGTCTCAAATACACAGAAGTGAGGTGAAAAACAGTATTATAATTTGGGCCCTCTAGCTGGTTATGTTCAGGATCAGCTGCCTAATTTAAGAAAAATATGTTGCAGTTTGCCTGTTACAGTGCTGATCGCTGGGCAGTGATTCACTCAGTTCAATCCCCAGCCTCCCAGAGTGGATGGGACCAAAAGTTCCCAGAGCAGAGGAAACGCAGGCAGAGGTGGGAGTTTATGGAGCAGCCCCCACACAGGGTGACTCCTGGGCTCAATTATACCTTGTAGCGAGAAGATCTTGTCATTAACTGTATGGTGTAGAGGAGAGACCTCTTTGGTCTGTTTTAAATGCCCAGGTTAATTACATTCCTTTTATTCTTCTTGAGAAGAAGGAATAAGCTGAAGTAAAAAGGTAACCTTCTCCCTAGTGTTTTTCCTTTTATTCATCTCTAAATGACGGCTCTGATCTTTTCTGTTTCTCTTCCTATGAACACTTTTATCTAGTCATTTCAGTGCCCCATTTCTAGACCTTTCTATTTCTGCAAAATACCTTCTAGAAAAAACATAACCAGGAGTGAATACAGTATTTCAGATATGCCAATCTGCTTGGTTTATAAAGCAGTGTTGTAATATTTACTGAGCCTGTTTTCCATCCTGGGCTGTGCAGTACTCACACAATTTGGGTTTTTGATGACTCTGCATTTTAAGTAGGGATTTTTGCTGCCACTGTTGATGACCCACTTTCTTTTTTTGAGTAATTTTCAGCTTTTAAGAGTAACTGACGTCTGTTTGTCTTTCTCTGCCCGCCCCCGCCCCGATTAATTTGTATTTATTCACAACAGAAGATTCTGCTTGCTCTCATATTTTTACCTCACTTTGCTTTCATGGAGTCTTCTGAAAGTTTTCATAGCCATCCCCAGTTTTCAGTGTCCTTCAACCATTTTGTGTCATCTGCAAAATTTCTTAACTCACTGCTCACTCAGTTTTACAGTCCATTAATTAAAACATCAGAAAATACATCTGGTTGTATGGATCATTAAAACATCTGCTGCTAATCCTTTGCCAATGTGAAAATGTACAATTTCTTTCAGCCCTTACTTTCTCTGTCTTATCTAATTTCTAATACTGAGTAGTGATTTAATTGCTGCTTAAGATACTGACAACAAACCCCATAAATAACTCTCAGATATTGGCACTGTGAGATTAAATGGAAAGTGCCTTGAATAAGAACTGCTATATGAAAAGTTGTCTCTGATGATTCTCATCTTCTGTTCATACTGTGTATTCTCTTTATGCTCCTAATGTCAAATTGTATTAGTCCTTAAAATGACAATATCATGGGGAAATATAAAGACAGCCTGCTGATATTTTTGATCTCTGTATTTCAATGCAATGTGGTAATCAAAACTGTCCAGATATTTTTTCTTTATTAAAATAGAAGTCTTAAATACATATCTGAGAAGAATAAATGTTTTTCAATGAAAAATAAATTCCATTATGTACAATGAGGGAAAACATTATTCTCTTTACCTGTTAAACCAGGAGATCTATTCTAGGAATAAATCTGCTGGGACCAATATTCTGAACAGATCATTTCTGTACGTACATGAAACCACCTTTAAAAACTGTCTGAAAAAAAACCAACACTGCTATATGCTGAGATTTAGTAAGGCTATAGATTCAAGAGGCTTTGACTACACTGAATCTTCCTGAAATAATCTGATTTTAAGTATATCCCTTAATTTCGAAGTGTTGACTACCTTGGATGAAAGTGGAAGTGACTAAGCTAACACATGCAGGAGATATGTTTGCAAGTAGAAGAAAGAGGGCAGCAAAAGGATACCTCATTCTCATCCACAGGACCAAGTTAAATTCAGCTCAGGGTTATCTGTAATCAGTATAGACTCATGTGATGCAAAGCTTTTCTGTGTGGGATACTGACCAAAATAACTCTCTGTGCTGGTTCTGCATGCTGGACAAGAGATGCATTTGCTCTGGAATAATGAGCGCATTTCTAAAGCCAAAGTGATTAGTCTAGGATAAAGTCACCATTCTCATAGAATGGGGTTTTTTGGGGGGGGTAGGATGTCTGATATGGCTAATGATTAAAATGAAAATGTACAAATTCTGACAGAACGTTGCATCCCACCTCTGGAAAATGCAGCAGAGGCAGTCGATCCTCTGAGCTCTGCCAATGTGACCCACCGACTGTGGGAATATCTACTGTGCAGCGATTCACTTCAGCAGCTGCAACTGCAGCTAATTGTCTGCAGTCAGAGTAGTAAAACTTCATAAAATGTCTTTCTCTGAGTCAGAAGAGCAACCTCATTCAGGGAGGATGTTAACGTAAATGTTGAATTTTACAGGGTTTCAACTTGCATTATTTATTTTCATGTTATCAATTTATCTGCCATTTACCCCATTCTGGCACCTGGTGTCATCAAGGGGATTAGGTGGTTGTCTGAGGGAAATGGCATGGTCCTGGTGGCCTGGCTTCTGCCCATATTAAAAGGACAGAAATAGCTACTTGTGCTATTCTTCTATACATGGAATGAATCGGATGTAAACTTCACCCTAGTATGTGGCTCAGCTTAATTACTCTGCAAAGGAGACTATCTATTACTGACAGCAAAGGGGTTTTTACAATGGTGATTGCCAAATAGCACATTTAGAGAGTGGGCTGTACCACTTTAATTTTAATTACTGATAAAAAGGGAGAAATTAGAACATTTTAATAAAACCCAAGGTGTTGAGAAGTCAACGTAATAAATTGAATGTGGAAGATAACACTTTACAGTTATAATTTGCCATCTCAGAAGATCCAGTGGGAAACCACACCTTTCAGAGGCTCTCACAAGGTCCAAAACCATACTGCATGATAGCTCAGCTTCCACAAAACAGTCAGCATCTCTGGCGTGCAGAGGAATGTCCATCTGTGTTGAGGCTCTTTGCTCCCCTTCATCCACACATGCATCACTCAGTGCATGCTTCATTGCACGGCCAGCTCTTTCATATGGGGCCTTTTGTAAGGGAAGGTTGGGGCACACAACGGGATGCCAAATTGTAGAAAGAAGTGAGTGGGCACAGGTCCATTATGCAGATTGCATCGACTTGTACTAACTGGGGAACAGGGCTGTGAACTCCAGACAACTGGATTTTATCCTTATCTTCACAACTTGCTTAATGTGACCACTCGCGATGTGTTTGGCCTCAAGCAGTGTCAGTTCTGCAATCTTTAATACGAGGGGTTTTTTTGACAGTTGACAGAAATCATATAGCTCAGTCCTGTTTTTGTCAAACACACCCACATTTCTCAATGGTGAGCAAAATCATACCACAGTGCATACAGATATCGCATTCCTCATTTTTCTTTTTTCCCTGGGAATGAAATTATCATTACTATCTATTGCTGTCAATTATGCTACAATGTTTTTAGAGCTGTAGCTGGGTCAAAAGGCTTGACTGTAACAGAGAAGCCACAAAGAAGGACTGTAACCAAATACCTGTCAGCACACCTTTCTCACAAATACCTAACCACCTTAAAGGCAAGCGTCCTCTCCAAGTTAGATATACCTCCAGCCAGAAAATCATACAGTCAGTTCTAGACACCTATTTTTGGATAGGATTCATCATCTTCTAGAAGCATTTCTCACTTTACTGGCTACTGATACAGTCCAGACTGAGACTAGACGTTTGTTTTTTTTTAATGCCTATGGTTAAATGAAGCTTTACTCTAAATCACAGTATCATTATGTTTCAATCCGAACAATGTGTTTTTCTATCTTTGTTGTGTAAACCCAACAATTTGTCACACAATGACAAGCAAACGGAGATATTATAATGATCCTGATAATAAAATGTGAAGCGCTATTTATTCTAGAAATGCCAATTTAAAAATAGGACTGATCAAGCTTAGGGAAATCTGAGTAAAACTAGGTGGCAATCTTAAACCTCAGTAAAGAAAGCCAGATGCTGTGCTTTCACTCTCTCCTTGCAAATAGAGTATACATAATGCATTTCCTTGATATTCTTCTTGCTTGGTACCTGTTGTAGTAAACAAAAATAATCTTTAAGTACGTGATTTAAAGTTCTTAATGTGCTGCATTTATATAATTTCTTGGTGTGTTGAGTAAATAAACACACTTCAGTGTGTTGAGTAAAAAACACACTTGAGTAAAAAACACACTTCAGTGTGTTGAGTAAATAAATTAGCCCTGTGAGCTTCTGGCTCCTTTCTGAATTATCTTCTTATGCAAAAAAACAGAGTCAACACTGAGTTCTAGAGCATCCCAAACACGGGAACACAGTACAGTACTGACCACATCACCAGGCAAAAGGCCTCTGCTCCATGGAGATTATATCAAGAACAGGCACCATCTGTGCATATGGGCACAGAGGGTATGGAAAAAGAAAACAGTTTAAGAAGCTAATCACTACTTAGTTAGGGAATGTGTAGGTGCCAACAGACAGAGACCATGCACCTTGTGCACCTTTTAGAAGCTTTCCAAGGCTGCTACACACTTTTTGGCAGGAGCCCATCAGCACGTAGGCACTATGCACCTCTCACCTTGAGGGTGGAGGCTGCTTTTCTGTCTGCAGCGTTTGCTGGCTCTCTCCACCTCCCCTCCGACACGGTTGCATGAGCTGCCTTAAATCTTTGTATCGCTTCACAATAATAGTGTTGCCAATGATTAAAAAACCGCACAGAAATGAAACTAAACACCTTGGCTTCAATCATTCATTTCACAGCCTCCTTCCTCCTCTTTCTGCCAAGTAAAGGCAACTTCAGCACAGCAGTGTTTTCCTCCTTTCCTTTCCTTTCCTTTCCTTTCCTTTCCTTTCCTTTCCTTTCCTTTCCTTTCCTTTCCTTTCCTTTCCTTTCCTTTCCTTTCCTTTCCTTTCCTTTCCTTTCCCTTTCCTTTCCCCTTTCCTTTCCCCTTTCCTTTCCCCTTTCCTTTCCCCTTTCCTTTCCCCTTTCCTTTCCCCTTTCCTTTCCCCTTTCCTTTCCCCTTTCCTTTCCCCTTTCCTTTCCCCTTTCCTTTCCCCTTTCCTTTCCCCTTTCCTTTCCCCTTTCCTTTCCCCTTTCCTTTCCCCTTTCCTTTCCCCTTTCCTTTCCCCTTTCCTTTCCCCTTTCCTTTCCCCTTTCCTTTCCCCTTTCCTTTCCCCTTTCCTTTCCCCTTTCCTTTCCCCTTTCCTTTCCCCTTTCCTTTCCCCTTTCCTTTCCCCTTTCCTTTCCCCTTTCCTTTCCCCTTTCCTTTCCCCTTTCCTTTCCCCTTTCCTTTCCCCTTTCCTTTCCCCTTTCCTTTCCCCTTTCCTTTCCCCTTTCCTTTCCCCTTTCCTTTCCCCTTTCCTTTCCCCTTTCCTTTCCCCTTTCCTTTCCCCTTTCCTTTCCCCTTTCCTTTCCCCTTTCCTTTCCCCTTTCCTTTCCCCTTTCCTTTCCCCTTTCCTTTCCCCTTTCCTTTCCCCTTTCCTTTCCCCTTTCCTTTCCCCTTTCCTTTCCCCTTTCCTTTCCTTTCCTTTCCTTTCCTTTTTTCCTTTCCTTTTTTTTCCTTTCCTTTCTTTCCTCTAAATAAGGTATTTTCTTGCTGGAGTTCCATCCAACTGCAGTGATTTTTTTCCTGTCTACCTGATCTCAAACTACTTCAGAAACTGTCTTTGCAAATGCTCTCTGGAGGATCATCAAACTCAGAGTGAGTTTTCAAGAGAAATGATCCAGTCCAAAAATCTTCGACGTATATTCAAGTAACAAATTCCCATGACTTCTGGTCAACTCCTTTGATAGAGTAATCTGGTAAGGCTCATTTCTGACAACAGACGCATGCTGGTTTATACCAGTTGAAGGTTTCATCCTGCCTTTGTTTACCAAATGAATGCTGAACTTCCAAAAAATAATGAGGTTAACAGGTCATGCAGCTATAGCCTTCTGCTCCTGATAGAGAAGTGGAAGGGATGTCAGTCCCACTTTCTTCCTTTCCCAACAGAGTCCTCTCCCACTGGTGGTACAGAGATGGGGTTCCCTGGGGAGCCTGCAACACTCATTAGCTTCTCCATGACATTTGATTTAAAGCAAAAATTGGCAGATCTTGTTCATCCAGCAATAATTACACAAAAATAGGGACTGATGTATTCATGGAAGATAGCTGCCGATTATAACAACTCAGTATTTAATAATGCTTATCACAAGAATCAGCAGGACTGAAGATAGATTATTTCTCTTTGAAATTAAAGCAACTCTGAAATTTGGACCAGGTTAGAGACAAGGTCCGCCTATATATTTGATATTCTCAAGTAGTCTGCTGAATTCTAGGAGGAAAAAAACATCACAGTGATTGTTCTGCTTCTTTTTAATTAAATTTGCAAACAGAGGAGGGCCAAATAGGAATCTAGCCTGTGAGTTACACATCTAGTTGAAACGTGAACTCTACTGCTTTGAAAACCCACTATATACAAGCTTGTTTCTAGCTGAGAATTTCTTTATAAGAAGAGGTTCTTGGAATGGGAAGATTTACATGCCTCACATGTCCCACAGACATGGGAAAGTATCTGAGTACGGGAGAGTGTGTGTATGTGTGTATATGGATGCAAAATCTCAGAGGATGCCCTTTCAGAACAACCAAATATATTCCATAGCTTTAGTATACAACATATCCTACTATTTTGCTCACAAATTACAATGGGGACACAGAGCTACTCCAGCTGGGTGTAGATACTCATAGCCTTTGTTTACCACCTACTTGGCAGGAGATATATATGGAACTATCTATATGACACAAGAGGACTATGCACCACAGTGCTCAATTCAGCCATAAAAATGCTCTAATTTATTGAAATAGTGCAGCTGGATGACACGAAAATTAATCAAGCTAGTGATGCCATGACTGCCTGGAATAAATCACCCCCATAATTCACTGTACCTCTGTTCAGCCCATTCCTCCATCATTTAGAAGCAATCTCAGCACTATTAAAATGTACCAGATAAATAGCACTTGAAACTTAGGTCCTCTGTTTTTCCACAGAACAGATCTAACTAAGAAATGGCAATGTGTTCTCATCCTTGCAATGAGACTTTGTGTTATTCCTGCCAACAGAAACAGCATCGCAGTCAACTCTCGCTTTTCTGCAGGCAGCCTGTCTGGCACAGACAGATCATACCACGGATCTGGTGAAATCCAAGAGGTTTCTGGTTCATTGCAGAGCGCAGTCCTCATGAATAAAGCTATACTGAATGAAACCACACTGTTTTCTCTAGAAGAAACACAGCTGTGCCGAGAGCTGAGACTGAGCAGTTTTGTCCCAATGAACCTGAGCTGGCGTCACTCAGCACTAGTGAGGGTGGTTCTGCCTTACGTACCTGGCTGAACAGGACATGGTGCAGGTACTGGAATGACTCATGAAAAAATCCCCTGAGACCAGCAGAGCTTATGCACTAATGCACAGCATCACTCTGGACAACCTGAGCTGACTCCCAGCTGCACCACTCTGATGTCTTTCCAATATGCTCCCCACCATTACCTGTTGTATGTGTATAACCTCTATTAGTTGGATCTTCTTAGACCTCAGCTATCACAGATGAAGAACCAGCCATCTTTAAAAAGTCCTGCAGCCCTACAGGTTGTCAATATGGTTTCATAAGGGCTTTCAAGTACTAGGAGATTCTGGCCATACCCACTGAAATAGTGATTTGAAAGCTCCTTTTGCAGCTGCCTGAGCATATGTGATGTCCTAAAGGACATCAAAACTGAAAAACTGGACAAGTTAAGGCTGTTACCTCTGGGAGGGAGTAGAAGAATGAAGGATTGGCCACTCTCACAGTAAGTCAGTGGCATTCTTCTTCTCTCCCAGAGGAGCACACAATAAGCACAAGGTATTTTGATCCCCAGCTTTTCCCAGTCCTGTGCCACCTAAATGTGCCAACTATCAGGATGTTTCCTGGCTTCCACCTGCCAACTCATCTCACAGGGTGGTATCTTTATCATGTGCTTCAGCTGTAGTAATCAAGGTGAAATTACAGGCTGAGCAGCTCCTAGGCTTCATTCGTTATCAACCACAAGCACATTTAGATCAGCCAGCTGGAAGGGCTAGCTGGCCCATGACCGCCCCCAAAGCATGTGGCATTTCAGTTCTGGGTGACCCAGTGTCCAGTGCCATCACCTGGGAGGGCAGGAGGGAGCTGCCCAAGTTGCATTTGCAAGGAGGTTTACGCTAGACAGAAACACTGCCTATAGACACATGCCTTTAAAAGAGTCTGGGAATAAGTGTTTCTGGAAATGTTATATGGTGTATCCAGTTTAGCATTTCCTTTTAGTGAAACTGGCAGCAATGCCAAAGGGCACGGTTATGACAAAACCAGTGAAATCACGGAGAAAATGTCAATTCACTGTCGTTTGTGGCTGTGGCGGGTGATGCCATCATACATTTAGAGCAAACCATGGAGCATGTAATTCAGCAAAATGTGACACAGTTATAAGACAAATGTATTTGTCGTGCAATAGAAATGGTTGAGACAATCCTATGTCTTTTTTGTGCGCTCAGGCTTCTTCACTGCATGGTGCCCTGATGCTGAATCACTTAACTCTGCTTCTGTAGGTTTCTGCAGTAAAACCTCACTTGACAGAATGAACGTGACTTGGTGTTTCTCAGTACTGCACATTGCTTTCCCATTTGCAATATTTTTTTTTAAAGGCTCAGGCTTTGGCTGAAGACACGGTCTTCTGGCCCAAAACGACATGTCTTCACATTTAGAGTGAGACTGCATCTGCTCTTCTGTAGAGACACGAGTATAAGAGGCAATCTGCTTGATTTATCTACCACGAACCATTATTAGAGTATGGGTAAGATTCTCATTCATTATGTAATTTCTTTGAAATAATGAACCTGGCATGTTTGTTAAGAGATCCCAAAAAAAAAAGAGCAAAAGGACATTTTTGAGGTTGGATTTAAGCCTCTATTTAGCAAATATTTTTTTTAATTTTTCTTCATCAGGTCCATGGGGATACTGTAGATTTTTTTTTTATTTTTTTGTTGCTAAACTTTTTTTTTTCTGCCTTTGCTTCAGGTGCTTTAAAAACATGCATCATTTAAGCTTCACAAAGGCATTACGTCCTGGATTCAAATGGGTAAACCAAGGTAAATGGGCAGCTAAGGAATTTCCTTGAAAGTCTGAGCCGAATATCCAAGTCCCGAGCTTCTGTTGTTTTAACCAGCACACTGCTGATCCTTAAGCATCGACCACTTTTTTGAGTGAAAAATCAACACCATCATCAAGGTACACTATAAGTAAACACAGTATGTTCTTGACAGAGACATATTGGGCAGAGATTTCAGTTTTATGAAGTTGCTCTGAAGAAAGGAAAACCAATATTTTAAGAGTACAGAGGCATGCCTTTAAATAAGTAACTTCCTAACTGGAGAGAACCTTTGTGCAAGGGATGTTTAGGACCTGATCCAAAGTCTACTGAAATTTCACACTTGCTTAAATAAAGCTTGGATCAGACCTAATCTGCTGTATTGTGCAGATATTTCTGAGGTGCAAGAGGTGACAGATCATTCTGTGCTTAAATGAAAGAACAGGGGCAGCAAAGGGAAATAATATCTGCAAAAACAGAGCAAGGAAAGGGTGGAAGATCATCCAGTTGTCACTTTCCCTTTTAAAAGCAAACAGTTGAGAGAAGAAGGAGAAAGTAGTAATTGGGCAATGAGGTGCACTCCAGATCTGAAAAGGCAATGTCCGTAAAACCAGAAAAATCTAATGGAATATTTATCGAAAATTACTCTCTCTCTCCTACCTATTCCTAAGGATACATAAATCTTTATATAACAATAAATATGTGCACTTTTATGCTGTTAGGAATTTTAAAGAGCAGTTTGATGGCTCCCATGCAATTACTGTTTGAATTTCTGTGTCCATTTATTGAAAACCTTTAAAATACACTCTGCTGGTCTCTACGCCTACTCCTCAACCGAGGCAAAACCTCATCTGCCCTCTGAAGCCAGCAGAACTTCACGGATTTACAAGAGGACAAGATCTCATTATTCTGGGTTTGAATTTATACCGTGTGTACAAGGACTGCCACTTTATAGCATTCTGAGCTGCTTTAGAGCCCAGAGTCTGTGTCCTGCAGTCTGAAATGCGCTGCCCATGGGAAGGACTGCAGCAACTGGAAAATATCACACAGTGAGGGAAGTCGGGGTGTTGTATATCCAGGTGGCCACCGTGGCAATTGCTTGGGACTATGGAGGAGAAAGATTGTAAAGTAGCAGACTTTCTGAACTGCTTTCCAATTTTTAAGCCTCCACTGTCAAGACTTAACCAAACTTTTTGCAAAGTTTCAGTAATAAAGCCTGAGATTGAAATATTTTCCTTAGAGGGAAGATGGTCGATACAAGTGTGCCTTGATAAATGATGCTGCATGCCATGGGGAGTTCTTTGCTTCTCCTTTAACTGATGGTAAAGTCAAGGTCACTGACCTTGGTTAGTCTATGGGTGTTTTTATATATATATTGAACATAAGGCAGAATCTGCACATGACAGAAGCAGCAGCTTTGTTTCAGAGATGGGCTGGAGCTGCCAAATTTGAAGCCCAGGGCCAGACTTGCAGCTGGCACACAACACATGTTGAAGTCAGTCCATTTTCAGCCAAGAAATACAGCCTTGGGTTTTTGCTTTCTTCAGGAAATAAGAGGGGAGAGGAACTACATTTTGTTTTTACCACTACGAAGCATTAGCTGTTGAGAACAAATTTGAACTATCTGTAGGCTGCATGACTTTATATGAATTATTAGTGTAACTTACTATCTTTTGAGCACAGATACTTACATGGGGAGACACAGAGGGCCATGCTTACCCAGAAGACATAATTCTTTACTCTTTTCCTGGGCTCTGTGGGAAAAGCAATAAACAGGCATCAAGAGACTTGAGGTCTAGTTAAGGTGATGGCACACACTGCGTGGGAAGGGTTACTTCTGCTGTGTCTGATAGTGAATTGCTCACCTCATAAAACATGTGATGAAATTGTGAATGTACAGCACACTGAGATTTTTTGCATATGGTGTGATGTATCTGCTGCTGGCTGATTAGCTGGCCTGCTGCAGACAGCTTCAAACATGAGAAATCAGACCTAGACTGAATGAATCTGAAGTTACATGATTTCGGATGTGCTGTTTGTGCTTTTAGTCTGGGCTTTTCTTTATCCTATTTTGACAACTCCACCTTCACACTGCCAGAGACAGAGCAGGGTTTACTACATGTTAACACCCTCAGAAGTGAGGAGTGGGAGGAGATGAGCTGAAGGTACCTTCTCAAGCTCCCCCCCAGCCACCTGGTCAGAACTCAGATGGTACCCAGTTTGCCACCTCGGTTTCTGTCCAATCCCCAGCACTTTACGTCACCAGTTCCAGCCCCCTGTAACACCTTAGTTCAGCACTGCCTGGGGGACTAGAAAGGCCCAAGATGTGATTTATGGGGGACAGGGACAAGGCAGGGTCAGGGAGTCTGTCTAAATTACCCCAATTTTGATGGCTGCCCTATAGATTGCAGTATTGCCAGGGCTCCCCAAAGCTTCATTGCCACTCACCACTTTTTATTAAAGGTTCAATCACAGCTTAAAACTTATATGAACAATCTGGCTCCCTAGAGAAATAAAGAAGAATAAAATGGGTAAGCTCACAGACTTGTCTACAAATCGTACCAGTGCATTTGTGATATTCTCCTGGTAACAAACACTGTGAACTCATCTGCATGACTGACGTATTTTTGAAAATTAGGGCCTGTTCTGAAATCAGCCAACGCCAAAGTTTATTTGGTAATTCAGTTGCAACAAATAACTCACCCAGCACTATGAAAATGTGATGAATGTGCTTATTTGGTGACCTCTGGGAATTATTAGTTGCCCTTAACCTTACTCTTACTGAGACATTGCTTAACCTCAATAAAATTACTACACAGCTGGCATTATTTGTTATCTCTTTTGACACTCTCAGCAGACACATCTACAAATGAAAGGATGCAGAGACTAAAGTATAATGAACAGTTTTCAGCACATTGGCAAGACAAGGAGAGGAAACTCATCCTGCCATTTCTCAGGTTCCCTTTGTTTTGTGGATAAAGTTAAATCTCAAGGAAGATCAGCTTGGAAACTCAGGAGTCCTGGCTTTCGCACATACTGAAGTTTAACAAATTTTGCAAATTAGAAAGGCAAAACCCCATGATTAAAACAGTTGATGATACTGCACAGCCAAAATAATGTAGTTCATTTATTTTGAATTGTAAGTTTATGTATTTGCAATAACACTTCATTGAGGGCCATTAAATATTCTGTTGCAATGTGTTCTGAAAGCAATGAAATGATAGGAGATCTGACCACAGCACTCTTAATTTACTACTGCCTGCCTGCCTGCCTTTCCAGGTGGAAATTATTGGGACTGCAGAAGACCTAACTGAGAATTATCAAGATTTTACTGTGGCTACATGAATTCTGTTCAGATTGTGAGACTCTGCATGTGTTAACAATAAAACAAACAAAAACATAAGTGAGAAAAAAAATAAAGAATGTGAAATTTAGTGTGAAAAAAATATCTCTTCAAAACCAGCTCTCAGACTCTGTTCCCGTGCATGTACAGAGCACATGGAGTGTCCTTTATGCCTCCTACTTTGTGTCATGACAAGCTCATTATAGTTTGCTGCCTGCACCTCTCACTCTTGTTCTTGCAGTTCCACAGAGCAAAGAAACAGCTGCTCACAATTTATTTAATCATTAGCCAGTGCAATCGCCTCCCCATGGCCACTAGGCCATTGATGCAATGTTGCAGGCTTATGGAGCACCTTCTGCCCCACGTGTCATTTCAAACGTGTGTGCGTGTACTGATCTTGTACAACTCTGCCAGAACTGTTTCCAAAGCCGAGATAGATTGGAGCTATCTTTCCAAAATGTAATTCATTCTTAAAGAAAGGGAAGGAACTACCCTCTGTCTAGTTTCTGTGTTGCAGCCGTTTATATGCTTATATTCGGCATACACTGTGAAATGGTTCAGCACAAGCTACGGCAGCTGCAAGGAAGCTGTGCTGGTTTAACTGAAAATGGGTTAATTTTCTTCATACAGTTAGAAACCTTTCTTTTTCATAGCTAGCACAGTCATTATTTGGACTTAGTTTGAGAACAAGAAGATAACACCCCAGAACAGAGTTAATGTTTTTAATTGCTCTGGTCTGAGTGCCAAGGACACTCTGAGCGCTCTGCCCACAGGTGTGAGGCAGCAAAGAAGGGGGGCATGGATGGGGCAGAGCTTGACTGACGTCCAGACTGAGCAATGAGAGTATTCCACCCCATTAGCTTCATGCTCCAGATTTAAGAGTGGGGCCTTCAGATTTCTCGCTCTCCTCTTCTCCTCTGTCTCTCCCTCTGGGGGTAGCTGGGGACATTTCAGTTGGGATGTTTCGCCCAGCTGTCTGATTCTGGATTCTGGGCAGTGCTAACACTGAAGTGATGGAGGAAACCATTCTGGTTTCAGACTAGTACCATAAAAACTCATTTGAAAGTGAAACCCCCCTCTGCTTGCCACTGCAGGTATATAAGCTTCTTGGTGGTTTGAAGGAGAGTCTGGAAGGAACTCTGAGAGTCCTCTACAGTGCCCCAAGATTCACAGGAACCCCTTTTGTCTTTCTAAGTTACATTACATTTGCTGTCTTTCTAATAACTGTGATATAAATAGCATGCAGTTCTACTTTGCTTTCCCTTTTGTCACTTTGCAGAGGCCTCTGGGCTCTTCTGCCTTTTTCCTCTCTTTTTCTCTCTCTGGGATCAGCTGTGGGACCAGGTGTGGCTTGCTGGGGCTGGATGCTCAGTTGTGGACAGAGTTCATGAGGAATTGCCTTAAGTACCTTTTATTTCTATTATATATATATATATATTTGCTAGTAGTGTATTAGTATTTTGTTATTTTATTAAACTGTGTTTATCTCAGTCCAAGTTTCTCCCTTCCCTTTTGATTTTCTCCACTTTTGGGGGGAGTGGGGGAGGGGGTGAGTGAGTGGCTATCATGGTTGTATTGATATCTCAGGTTAAGCCACAACAGAAGGCAAAGGACAACACAGGAGCATTAAAAATACTGTCAGTTAATGAAATAAAGCTATTTACATAAGGTATTTATGGCCCAGCTGTTTCTCATGTTGCAATTCAGGTTACTTTAAGATAAATGGAAACCAAAAAGAAAGTTATCATGATGGAAAGAAACACCCATGTCATCCTATTGTGTCTGCTTGAGTTGGATAGAAAAGACTGCAAACAAAGAACAGATGAACAAAAATCTCATGTTTTGAAAGTAAAAAGAAACATGTTACTTCCTGTTACTTGAGACATACTGATCCCCTTCAAGGGACTATGAAAAAAAATCTAACAAACCTTTCAGCAATTTATTTACCAACTCAACATAAAGATACATTGGGTGATTGATTTCAGAGGATTCCTATGTCTGTATCACTAGCCAGCACAGTGACCTCTCAGTGGTTGCCAGCAATGATGCAACTTGTATTGTCACTTTTCTGGGATCGCAGAGGATTTCCAACATCCACACAGGTATTGGCTTTGTACATCTCTGCAAAAACTGTTTTCAAAGCCAGTGCTGGTGAGAAATGTGACGTAAAACAAAATATTTTGAAGGCAGAGACTGTGACAAAGAGTAGGAACAGACTGAGATCCACGCACTTGGGAAGGAGCCAGTAACTGCCCATAAGAGGGTGGATGGATGGAATAGTTGGATAAAGAAAAGGGTCCAGCTGACAGAGATAGGAAGTGTTTGGTAAAAAATACTGGAAAACGTACCTGTGGGATACTAAGCCTTGCTGCTTGGGCCAGGCATAAACCACCCAAGGCATCGAGAGTAGAACAAGACAGGGTGGAGCTGTAATTCCTCAGGGACCTAAAATGAGGTTGCACAGAACATCCTCGTTCTGGCATTTCTAAGTTTTTGTTTATACAGTTTTGCAAACTGAACGGCCTCTTACCTATTTTTTTACGTGTAGTGTAATTTTTCAGTAAAGTAATGAATAAGATGTAATGTTTCCCTGTTGAGCTCAAGGGATATATTTTCATTTAAAATTCTTTTACAAGCAGCTATATGCAACTGCACCTCACTGTCCTAGATGACGTTCCATCATAATACTGGGACACCCTGGGGTTGTCTGGTGGGATGCATCAGGACATTTTGGCAGTATGATCAGAACCAAGTCTTTATTTGCCCCTTAGTCACATTCCACTTAAAAGTGCCACTGAAACTTAAAAGTGGCCCCTAAGCATTTGGACCAACAGGTGAAGTTGGTACTGCACTGCATGCATGTACTTAGTCACAAAATACATGTATGGACTACTATGTAGTCATCCTTTCAGTGCTTATGGCTTGAGCTTTGAAATGTACACAATGATGAATTTTTTTTGGCTCTAAGTTTTGTTATGAAATTTTCTGTCAGCACTGTGAGGAAGAAAAGGGGATTTGTCAAAAGTATAGCCCTTTCGTAAGGTTTTGGGAATGCATTTCCTTTCAGCAAGGTTACAAAGTAGGCTTCTACAGTGCCCCAAGATTCACAGGAACCCCTGTTGTCTTTCTAAGTTCTATTACATTTGCTGTCTTTCTAATAACCATGATATAAATAGCATGCAATTTTACTTCACTTTCAGAGCTCTATCTAAAGAAAATGTGCAGTGACACGTGGACATGTACCAGCTCTCTGGGATTATGCAGAGTAATATCAACATACAGATCAGACAATACATTTTTAAAACTCATATCAAGTCCCTGAGGGAGTTCACTGTGCATTACAGTGTCTACTGGATGGAGTGTGCAGCAAAATTGTGATTCACCAAGTGTTCTGTTTAACAGAAAAAGAGGCAGACTAAAAGAAAACAGGGCACTCTCCATCCACCATGTGTTGCCTGTGCACTCTTATGACTCTGCAGCTATTCCAGAATGGATTCATGTCTGTGCTTCTGTTGTTTGGCAGTTGCACCTTATACTCCTGCAGAATGAAGTGCTAAGGGCCCAAACCCATGTGGGACATACAGCCAGTGCATGTGATATGATGCTGGGTGTAAGAACTGGTACCTGGATGCTGGTGAGGCCCCTGCACCTGTGTTGCTGTGCATACACACCCTTCCCATGCAACAACACATCATCCAACAAGCATATTTGCTAGCGATATTTTAATACACTCATTTTCTAAGCTACTAGAATATTTTAATAAGCAAATCCAGCTTTCTCCTGTCTCACATCAAAACACTTTAGACAGAGACAGAAATTCACTTCCAAGGGGAATAACTGTATTCTCTTAGTAAGAACTAAAAAGCACTAAATAGCCACTAGATTCACGTTTTCCTTATTTCTGACAAGTCCTGTATGCAAGCCAGGGGACTTGTTTACAACTTGTCTGGTCTCTTCTGAAGTCAGAGTGCAGTTAGTGCACAAACATCACCTGAGACACCATCAGTTCTGTACTGCTCTTTCTGACCACCGTGTAAGAAGTTTGACATGCAGATATGTCATAACTAGACTGGATGTGCTGCCTCTGGCTGTAACATATATACATGGATTAAGAATGATATCAAGCCCTCCCCACCTTATCAGCTTATTTTTAAGGACTGCTTTTATTTTCAACTTTTTCTGAAACAATCTCCTCCATATCAGAATATGGAATGGCCTTGCCCTATATTACTTAATTGCAATGAGTCTGGATAGAGGATTTTCATAACCATAAACTGTAGGGAATATGGGGATCATAGATAAGGTGCAGATTTTATTCCATTTTTTTAAAATACCCTGGATTATCCTACAGTGTCCAAAGAAGCCTCAGGTGGGTGTGAAGAATGGGGTGTTTGACACTCACTTAGCTTGTAAAAGAAACAATATTGTTAGCCTTGGAGACTAAACTTCATAAATTGATAAATCCACAACATAGG
Source organism: Streptopelia decaocto (assembly GCF_964273445.1). Classification (NCBI taxonomy): domain Eukaryota; kingdom Metazoa; phylum Chordata; class Aves; order Columbiformes; family Columbidae; genus Streptopelia; species Streptopelia decaocto. Next base: position 76,499,185 of record NC_138663.1, on the reverse strand, counting down.
GTAAGTAGTAGAAACAGACTTTTTATGTTGCCCATCTAATTTGTTTTAAAACTTTCCCACAGGTTTGCTTCTTTCCTATGCCCATGCAGTCTCTGTCTTTGCTATTGGGATTGCTACCAGCAGCAGCACATAAAGCTTCTCCGCTGGAGACTAAACTGAGACCTATGAACATGTCCCACACGGGCTGCAGTCTGCTTCTCACAACTGGGTCATAACAGTCCACACCACAGACACACGGATGAGAGAACCTTTGCAGTTGAGTCCCAGTCATTGGCAGCCCCACTGCTGGAGCTGTTTAGTCTCAGCACTGGGCATGGCTGCAAAGGTACTTGGAGTGCAGTGGAGAAAATGAGAAAGCAAAAGAGTACCAGGAGTCACTGCCTGCTCCATCTCCTCTTGAACAGTAATCTGGAGTGTCACTTGTTCCTGAGCTATTCCAGATGACCTGAAATGCGGTGAGGAGGATATCAACATTAATTCTGCAGTAGTATTCTGACAATTCACTGTGTGCCTGCACACAGCTTGTTCGGACTGTTTCTATTTCATTGTTTAAAAAAATACCTTGGAACTAGCAATAGCTACTGCAGAGAAGCAAATTGAAGGCAAAAGAAGTGATCATCAACCAAAGGACCTTGTTGATTTGAAATCTGGATTTTAAATGTATATGTACCAGTTCACTTGGACTCCTCATGAGAAAGAATTGTGGGGAGCACTGTGGTGGAGAAAGGGCCAGGTCAGGTGGCAACTCCTTCTGCCCCGACCCCTGCAATCCACACACAGGCTCGCAGCTCAGCCAGCCCTTTTCCCAGTCATCTGGTTCCCACTGAGCCCCACAGAAGAGTTTGGAAGGTGGCCAGCCTTGTCCTCTCTACCCTGGTTTCTCTCACCAATGAAGCAGACACCTGCACTGGGGTGGACAGCTACAATTCTGATCTGGCCCTATCAAGTAATCGAATGTCACTTCTTAAATATCCTAAGCTTTCCCAGTGCTTATTTGGCATGGAAATGGTCCATTTTCCATCCAGAAAAAAGGCATTTTTTGTTAAATTGACTTAAAGGGTAAACCCTCTTGATTATTGCAATCAGGTATTCTTATAATAAATGCTATGAAAAACCCAGTTCAAGAACAACAGAAATCACTTGGGAAATGCTTAGTAGCACAAGTAAAGGAGAAAGGAATGAATGTTTGTCAGGAATGTGATGAGTACCAAGCAGCAGACACATTTATTATGGTATGGTTTGTTCCCTTTTTTTTTTTTTTTTTTTTCCCTACTTAGGAAACACATGAACCAGATAGATGCCTCTTCTCTTATCTTGAAAAGTTGAAAGTTTAGGTTTGAGGTCCAACAAGTTATTCCTTTTTAAGCCAACCAGGTGCCTTAGAAGTTGCCGTGTCTCCTTGCTCCTAACGGCTGGTGATTGGATGCCACACACCAGGAAATCCTGCTCTTCACTAGATATGCATTTCCTCCTCCTAGAGAAAAGTAAAATTGTAGCACATATTAAGATGTGAACATCTCTCTGAGGTGGGCTAACTGAGGAAGCAGATGGGATCCTCACATGTGCATTTTTAAAGTGAATTTTTAAATTCTATGGCTATTGCAAGCTTCCTCACTCCATCCCAACATGGTACTTCGACCTTGCTTCAGAGGTGCCTCCTCCTGGAGCCAGCTGTTAGTCCTTTCCCACTCCATTTTTTGCTTGTTTACTAAGATAACAAACCAAGGAAACCCATTTATTGTGTTGGCAAATACTGTCCTCTGGGAATTTGAAGGAAGCTCACAGTTTCTCTCAATATCAGACAGCCACTCAGTAGCAATATGAAGTGCATTTCTTTGGGAAACCGGGAGCTTAAAGTCATTATTAAGTTATCTGAGCTTAGCTCATACTTACTGATATTCCTTTACAACTAATTTATAGTAGAAAACATGTTGTCTATAGCATAATTTGTGAAGGTGTTTATCAAGGTGGTCTGAATGGGAAAACTTACTAGTATAGTTATACCACTGAGGTCACACGGTTTTAACAGTCTCTATAGATATTCCATTCTAAATAAGAGGGATTTTTTTTCTTCTTTAGCTTATGTAATTTTAAAAGTGAAACAAGTTAAGCCAGAAAAATGGCATTCTAGTTTGGAATAAGACTATCCATATATTATGCATTCAGTGATTTAATTTTACCTATTCCAGTTTCCCACATTGAAACTATATCCAGGACCAAAATTTTTGAGTCATCAGGCTCTGATATCTCTCAAGATTTCCTGTGTACTATGTGGTTTCATGACGGAAAAGTTAGGACTACTTGAATATTCTGATTGTTTTGATAAGAACATAAGTGAGTCAAAAGACCTTACACCCAGACGTTGTCTTAATAATAATCATTTTTACAGCACTACAAATACACATAGCATTTGTGAAAATCATTAACAGCTGCCTATAACAACCACTAACAGTAAGATGTATAAAATTATCTTTATTCTGGAAGGCAAGTAGCATGTAGATTTGCTAGTGCATGAGAGGCCACACTGCAAAGCTACACTTGAGTTACTGCGTCTTCAAGGGTGCTTTATGCACCTCACTTTCAGAAGTGCATCCCATGGTCCTTTAAGCTGCACTGAACTGAGCTGCTCTGTTATTCCTTACCCTGTGCAAGAACTTATAGATCTGCATTTCTTTGTCTCAGCTGGTTTGGACACCTCTTCATGGCAAAATGGGCAAGAAGCCAGCCCAAATGAGAGCTTCTCTTGGGATTTAATCTAGTGCTTTTGACGATCTGTCTTGACTGGAAGTCTAAGTCTATCAGGTAAAAGGATTTGGTAAGGAATATCTGAATAAAAGCTTGACTTGACCATGAAGCAGATATATTTTTAGGGCTCTGTAGCACAGCTGTGACACCAGTGTCTAATGAGTTGCTACAAGTCAGCTGCATGAGTGTCAAGCCCAACTTTTAAAATACTGTAATCTGAAGTATTCTTTTAAGTCTCTTTTGCTGAAAATAAAGCAAACATCCTTGTTTCCATCTGCTCTGAGAGAACTGTGTGCACAGAGTTAGTTACTGCTGCTATCCTTACAGGTCACAGGATGAGCTGTTTTCTGAGCTGTGAAATGTACGCAGTGTGAGCCAGCATCTAGCCCACAGTGCTAAGGGCTTCCTCCCCATAAAGCTGTAAAATGTCACCTGGCTGTCTTTGGCTATTGCAATGGTTCCACTAAACCCTGACTATCATGTAGCAAACCTAGAGATTAGAAAACAAGTTACTTGGTCATGGTTTTCTTGAGTGGTCAGGTAATTTCAATTCAACAAGTTTCTCAGGAACTGTGAGATTCTTAATCAAGAAGTATTTAATCTAGCGTCACTGAGACAAACACGAATTCATGGCACTTCTAAAGTGCCTCTCATAGATAGAAAAGCCTTTTTACAAACACTGCAGACTCACACTGCCCCTAGGAAATACGTTATTACAATCATTTTACATAAGGCAAAACTGTAGGACTGTTGTATTTATTTGTTTAAATCTGTACCTGAGCAAAGAACCCCACTTCATATATACAGTGAGCAGACAGGCACAAGCAACCATTCTCCACTTTCTTAATTTCTACCTGATGTAGATAGGCTGACTATCCTTTCTCTTCTTATTACTTAGACATATATATAAATGTATATAGCTCTTTGGAAAACACTAACCATTGTAAATAACCTCAATGCATATTGCACAATTTAATAATTATAGCAATAATAAGTCATATATCTAAGTTGTTTGATGGAAAAAAATCCATCAATTCTTACAGATTTTGTAACAGCACCTAAGAAGTAGAGATAGGAAACTGGAACAATATTTAACGTGCAAGACATTTCCAACATCTGCATGTCTAATGATATTTTCTGGTACAAATAAAGATGTAGAGAAAATATTCTGCGTTACAATGTATCATGCAACAGATATTAAGTAAAATCAAACAACCAACTCCACAGGATGAGTCTAGAAATCAAAAAGTTTGAAAGGGGAACTTGAAACACCTCAAGTTTGAGGGTCCACATATTTACATATGAGGGCTTTATTGCTGACCCCAGATTCTAGGTCTTTAGGTAGGGTAATGCAAACAAAAGAGCCTTCAAACAGATTAAAATATATGTGTGGATGCACACTTAAACCTTCTTTTTCCTAGGGGAACAGTGTAAATAGACTTCAACTTCAAGCAAATCCAAGATGCAAACACAAAGTTCTCTAGACTTAAAAGCATGTTGCTGTGATCTAGTTGCAATTCCTGAATCCAGATGCTTTGTATTTGTGGTCTGGCTTAGGTCTTTCTCACAGAAAGATGACTAAAAAAATCCAACAAACTAAAGAAACTCTTATATTCTTAACCATGTTTTTTTTTAAGCTCTACTGTTATGTTGTTGTTGTTGGGTTGTGGGTTTGGTTGTTGTCATTTTTTGTTTGTTTGTTTATTTTGAAAACTGAATTGTAGCAACTCTACTCACCCCTGCTGACCAAGTTGGTTGTCTTCTGCCTTCCCCACTCACATAGCTGGGAACTGAAGGATTTTTCTTCTGGCTAGATCCTGCGTACAGAGTGCCTGTTGATGACAACAGTCATTATTTCCACGTACCTACTTTAAAAAGGAAGTCAGTTTAGGAAACAAGCACGCTAACAACAAAAGAACTCTGTTTCCTCTGACCTTCTGAAAGAACATTTTAAATAAAAGCCACATTGGGATAAATACACAATCACAGGCAAGGTCACTTGCTGTCACTAAGACGCCTTTATTTTAAATGTCTCTTGCAGACATTTGGTTGAATTGGATTTCAGCAAGCATTGGTTGGCCGAAATCACAGTTGTGATGGCTGCTTATGATCAATATGTACTTCTCCAAACCTCTAGCAGCCTCTAAATGGAAATCACATCATTTTCCATCTCACTGTCACTTTCCTTCTAGCTGACACTCTCAGACTATCTGCCTTATTTCATCTTCACAAGTCTCACTGCAAAAATCATCACGTCTTTGGCTCCTTGTTTTCACTGCCTGCAGTTCTCCATAAATTCCTGGCAGGGAAGGAACAAGTTTTTCACTTCTTGACCCTGGATTTCTGTCAGTTTCTTGAGCTGTGTTCAAACATAGTCTCATCCCTGGACATACTTTTACCATAGAATCGGCTTTTAAATGACCACATTTCTACTGACATGAACACCAGCTTTAAGCAAGCTCACTTGGAGATTTAATAAGTGTTGGGTATTGTTGTTAGATGAAAGCAATTTTCAAAAGTGAATCTCTGGACTTCGTTTTATCACTCCATTATATGACTCGGTCACAGACTATGTGCTGTAATGGGTGACAAGAAAATAAAGCGTCATCCTTAGTCGTGGTTTCTTGAAGGTCAGGTTGTTCTGCCAAAATTATCCAGGAGAGAATTGCTTTTTCACAGGCTGACCTGACACTTGCAACCACAGTTTTACCCATCGCGATCAGCTTGCAAGAGAAGCAAAGGGCAATAAATGTACTTTTCACTCAGGCAGCTCTGCTGATATTTCTGGGGCACTTGTGTGCTTGGAAGTGTTCACATCTCAAAGGCACTGCAGCTCTCCAGATTTGCCTCTCAGTGGCAACCAGAGTTTGCAAGTGCATAATGTGTCAGCACATCTCAGCATAGTGATGATGTTTTGTCTGGTAGGTGATGCTAATGAACAACAAGCAGGTTGGCGCTACTGACTTGCTGAGGCAGTTCATGGGAGATGCTGCTACACCTTACCATACCTTACCATCATCCACAGAGGTATCTGGGTTTCCTAAAGTCTTAAGAAAGCCTCTTGTTGAATGCCACCCCTTCTCTCTCTCAACAGAACCATGGACAAATCTTTGATTTGTTTTCAGTGGCACTGAAGTATTCATAATGTAACTTATTTGACCATGATGGAAGGAGGTGAATTGCAAGAGCTGTGCTTGTTTATATTATTTGAAGATGTGGGCAGTAATCTTTAAGTCCTTTCACAATTTCCACATTTGGCCACAAAGAATTATTATTTATCCCCTTGATTTTCCCAAGTTTTCCCCTCCTCCAAAATTCTAGGTCATAACAACATGTGGTTTGGTTTGGTTTGTTTTCCTGGAGCACTGAAAATACACAAATGCACATTACATCAGTGTTTTTTAAGCAGTAAGCAACAAACAGATAAGGAAATTATTTTGACGGACTGGCATCCTGCCTGGCAGGTAGGGAAATACATTCTCAGGTCATAAGATATCACAGCTGAGAAAGAGGCAATAAAGAAACCGGAATTGCTGTGTTTCTCATGAAATGATAGTATAGCATTTGGTACCTAATAAACAAAGTCATGATATTTTGACAGCTTTCTGCCACCAGAGTGGTCTCCTTTACTGGACTATCCTCTTCCACAGCACCACAGAACCTTGGAATTCCAGATAAAAACCAGCATCAGTGAGAAATCAAAAAGCTATTCTAAGATTTTGCAGGCTACAGAAGAATTCGAACTGGCAGAGGGCACATAAATGTCCACAAAGGTGAAGACTACTGGAGCACTTGGCTGTCAACCAGAGCGAACGACACTGTGTTGAGCCAGCTGAGATGCTTTGCTTTGGGTCTTAGTAATGATAGGAACAGTTCATTGATCCACATTGGTCAACTGGTCTACTGGACAAAGTACCTTAGTTTCTCATGATGGGATATCACTGGAATAACTTGTATGACCTTTTTCTACTTTAAAAAGTGCATCTGTGTGTTTGTGTAGCATAATTTATAACAGCCAATGTAATTGCTTGCTGTTGCCCATACTGTGTCAGTGCCCTATGAACAAAGAGAGGAATCTGCAACCATTTCTCACTGCTAATTGAAATTACATGGGCAGTCCCGTAGAGTAGAGAAGTCCTTGGGACAAGTCAAGAAAGAAAAGCATCATGATATGAGTGCATCTCAGCTCGTTCAACTCTCAGTTTCTGTGACAAAAGCCATGAGAACCATTGGGAAGAACAAAAAGCTAACACGCTTGATCCACTTGCTAGAGAAGATAGTGGCAGGAATTGGCTTCTTTTCCCTGAAAATGTATGCTAAATATGTTCCTTGTCTGCAGGTTCAATTTGCCACTGCAAGCTTAATTAGCATTCCTTGGCAACAGGGAAACATTCTGATTGACAAAACTTGTTGGTTTTGGCTGAGGCTTCAAAGTGCTCACTTCACAATACACTCCGCAGTTATTTTTAAACTCCTTGCAAAATTCACAGCTGAGCATTTTGATTCAGAGTGAAATTCACCATCAATAACAACAACAAGAACAACAAAAAAGCCATCAGTGGAGTGATACATTTCTGTGGAAAATGGGAGGCAGGAGCCCAGCATGAATTTTGTGACCTATGACAGCAGCTTTTCTAATCCTGTCTCTCAGTCTCAAAAGAAAAGGGGAATACTTGGGTGAAGAGGAAACCAAAGAGTTCAACAATAAATATAAAAGATTATAAAGAGAGCAAGAGATAAAGTGAACCTATTTGTAAATAACTTGTGAGGTCTTTTGGTGTCAGCACCACAGAAGACTGTTCAGAAGAGCTTCAGGATGGACTCAGAAGGCCAAGTGGACAAGCAGTAAGGTGTCAGTAAGAAATACGTGTGGATGTGTACGTGCTGAAAGGAACAGCCACCACACACCCTACCATTGTCTTATCAACCGCAATGACTCCAAAGTAAAGCCACAGGAGTCACTGGAACTGGGTAGTGAAAATCCTCTTCTATTACAGCTAGGAAGGTAAAATGCTGAGCTGCATGAGGAGAGGAGAGGCAAGCAGCTCTCATAACACCATAATGCCACTGAACATAGTTTGTTCTGTACTGGAATGTTGTGGATGGCTGCTGTTTACATGCCGCCCAAAAGACAATGAAAATATAATGTTTGATTATTATAGAGGAGAGCTAGGGACTAGAAAAGATACAACAGATGTATGAGAAACTAAGTACTTTAAACTGATAAGCAAATACCATTAAACAGTACAATCTGTGAGGCCCATCTCTTTGCAGTTTTGAGTGGGTCTTTGTACTTCTGAAATATGAGCATATACTAAACTTATTTTGAAAAACAAAGCTACATAACTAAAAGAGAAATGCAAAAATACTTTGAATCACTAATTTGATTTAAAGGCATTGACCTAAATTTGCTGTATTATGCCATTAGGAAAATAGCCATCCATATTTAAAGATAATAGTGATTAAAAATGTATTTGCAGAGGAAAACAAATAAGTTAACAATACTGATTTCTCTAAGTCTCTGATATTATGAAGCATTTATGAACAAGTTGAAGACTCCTTACTGAATAGGGAAGCTTTCTTGCATCAGGACCTAAGCAAGACTACATTTATGCCTATTATTATGTACCCCAGTTGTTCATGTCAATTATAAGCCTACTAGTTAAATTTTTTAAGCAAGGAAAGCAAAATAAAAAAGAAAAAAAGGAAGCAGTCATACATTTCAAAATCATCATTCCATCATATATTTGAAAACCATAATTCCACCACTATCAGTAATAACGTCTAGCAGAGTACTTGTATAAATCTCCTTGAAGCACTTGCAATTTCTGTGTTGTAATAAAATAAGAATGATGCTTACATCTGTCTATATATTCATTTCTGGAAAAATCTGGCAGTAATATGTACTACACATGAATATTTATCAGAGAAAAATAATGGTTATACCCATATTTAATTTTTAATCTGAGATCTTGGATATTATTAACTTTCCTGGCAGTATTAAGGGGAATAATTTCATAATTCAGTAGTGGAAAGAACTGCAAATGAACCATAAGTAAATAGAGCTGAATTATCTTCTGCAAATATCTGAGAGAGACTGAGGGTATGCAGATTGCATGTGAAAACCTACAGAAAATTAGATATATCTAATGCATGGCAGACCACCTTCTTTGAGTTCTGCCTTCAGAGTTCCCACACTCAGGAAATAGATTTGCAGAAAGGTCCTCCCTCTGTGCCCGCAGCCCTGGGTCCTGGAAAAACGTGACTGCATTACCATCTCAGAGGTGTTTTGTTTTCGTTTCATATTGCTTGCTTTACTGAAAAAAAGTTTTTAGTCTTAACAGTTGCAAGGAAAAAAACTTGAAAACTGAAACCAAATGTAGCTCATGGCAACAGAACTAAACCTACATCTGCAGAGATGTGACAAAAGACGGGAGTGTAAGAAACATGACCGTGTGCCACAAACTCCCTTTGGCTTGGGAGAAGCACTGGGGAATGTCCTGCGTGTGTTTGGGTCCAAAGAGGAGCGCGCCCATGGAGTGGAGCTGCTACTCACCCCACTTGCTGTGCTCATGTTCACATCATGGAGCACTATCAAGTGCACAGGCTGGCTTCCTCTTGAGTGAAACCCAGCCAGAAGATGTCCTCTGGAGTCAAACCTCAAGCACTTTGATTGCAAGTGGGTATTTGGACAGAAGCCACTTTGTGCAGTTCAGTGGTGAGCATGAGTGGGCTACACAGCAGACTGGGAAGTTTCATACCCAAAAAGGACCTACACTGTGCAAGAGGTAGGTGCCCCCTCATGGGCTGTTGTACCAGCCTAGAGCTGGGACAAAGTAAATCACCTTTGAAGTGTGTACAGGGTGGATGCCAGGTCTGCAGCACCAAGGGGTTTGACTGCAGACCTGCTCCCATTTGTCCCCAGCATTTGCTAATGTGAACACGACCTCTGATGCCACCAGCACTCCCAGCTGGCAGGTGCCGATTCCCTTTCTGTCACCAGAGTTTCCTTGTCCAGAAAAAACAGCAGAACAGATATGGAGGACCCAGCTCTGCAGAAGACCAGATCGACACAAAAAAGGACAAGCTAACTTTTAGCAAATTAGACAAACCAGGATTACACAAAAAGACATCCGTTAGCTGATGCTACCAGTGATTAAGACAGAGCAGGAAACAAACCGTGAAATTAGGTCTATTACAACTGACTCCATCAGGTTTTAATCTGCTTTGCCTGGATTGAACAGTTGAGAAGGATCTTCCTGACAGTCCTCCCGGCTGCAGGATTACTCTTTGAGTGTGCAAAGCCAAACAGGTGCATAAACCCTTTCCTGGCTCAAGCTGAAAAGCTTTTCTTAGGCTGGCACTCCTAGAAATGGGGAGAAACTCCTGAAAACTGCCAGCAACAGGGTGACCTCCTTAGTATATTCAAATAATTTGACTAGTCTAGTTTAAAATGTTCACTAAAGAAAGAATGAGTGTTACAAAACTGTCTTCAGGAGCTGGATAACTAGTTGCTTTAAAATTAATGTCAGCTGACCACTTAAAACTTGCCAGTGGTTTAAAACACTTAAGTGAAACAACGAGAACAATTGGAAGACTATACTATAGATCATTAGACATGAGGAAGAAATTATTTACAATGAGGGTGGTGAAACACTGGCCCAGGTTGCCTAGAGAGGTGGTAGATGTCCCATCCCTGAAGACATTCCAGGCCAGGCTGGACGGGGCTCTGAGCAACCTGATCTAGTTGAAGATGTCCCTGCTCATTGCAGGGGGGTTGGACTAGGTAACCTTTGAACGTCCCTTCCAACCCAAACTACTCTATGGATTCTATGAATAAAGCTTCTTTTTATTTACATATTCAACCTAACCTGCGTTTTACTTAGTCCTATTCCTTCTAGTTCTGTTTCCTGGACCTAAGACTATTTCCTTTCTTGCTGTGATTCTTGTAACCCCTCACATAACTATCACCTTGTCCAACACACATTTATCTCTTTTTAATCTTCATGAATCTCTTTAGACACTTTTTCACTCTGTCATCCTCCCCTGAACTCTTTCTAGTGTGTCAACAGCTTTCTGGGTTTGACATACCTGAATTACACACTGACTTGCTCACCACTGCCTACTTAAGAATTCACAGACAATATGCTCTTATTGATTCCTAATATTTTGTTTCATTTCCTAAATGTATCACTATTAATAACAATAGCCTCCCCACATCTTACCAACATATGCAGTTCTCTAGAGCAGTGCTTTTCCAGGGGGAGTGCAAGACAGTCCATTGGGCTGTGAGAAGAAACTACGGGTTTTTTTAATATCAATAGATAAAATTACATTTTAAAACACTTTTATCTTTCATCTTTATCTCATCCTTTAAAATTTCTATTGGCGTGTATGTTTATAATGTAAATAACACATCATTGCAGTAGTAAATGTATGCAATGTACAAATAAATAAGTGTACATGTATTGGGAGTGCATGTTCAACAATTTTTTAATGATAGGGGTGCAGAATTTAGAAAGTTTGCAGATCACTGCTACAGAACAGGTAGTAACATATATGTATTCTGAATCCTAAGCTATTTGTGTCAGAAAATCCACCCTGTTGGCACTACACATGCCTCAACATATGCTGCATCTGCTGTTGAACTCACCTGGCACAGGGTCAGGCTGTGACGACTGACACTGGGACTGCCTGCACAAACTGCTGCCGTCATTGCCCATGGTTAATGGTTGTGGAGGGTTAAGATTGCGGGGTGACAATAAAACCCTGGCAGATGTATTGTTAACCTCCTCTCCCCCCCCTACTTCCCCCTTTTGCCCCTCCCTCTCCCCCCTTCCCACTCAGGACAGGCGATCGGGAGGGAAAGAAGGACAGAGAGAAGAGAGTTGGAAAAATTAAAGATGTTTTACTAATGCTACTAATAAGAATAGAGAAAATAATACAAAATATTCAAAACCAATCTTGAAAAGTCTCAGCAACTGCAGAGCTGGCACCCAAAGTCCTGGATTGGACTCTGCAGCCAACTGGAGCTGGATTCAGTCTCTCACTAGGCCTCAGTTCGCAGGGACGACTGGCAAGATCCTCTCCTAATGTCAGCCATAAGCAGAAGGGAAAAAGGGGCGAGATCCTCGTGATCTCCCACTTTTATATGAAGTATTCACGTGAATGGAATGTTATACACAGTTGGTCAGTTTCTTAGTCACTTGTTTCTCGTCGCCCCTCTCGCGAGACGTCCATCCATGCTTATCAATAAGTTTGCATTCCATTGCTAGGTTTACCAAAACATGTGTCTGGTTCTCCAGGAAAATGCAGTTAATAAGAAGGCTTTAGCTGACAGGCAAAATTCACTGAAAGAGAAACTTGTTTTTAACAAAACCAGGACAATGGTCTAACCAGAGAAAAGTGAGGGTGCGTGGGAGAGTTTGGGCTCTGTCACCAGGCACTCTGGTCAGGGAAAAAGGATGTAAAGGTCTTTTTTACCTTGTAAATACAAAATTAAATTAAGTTTACTGTGTGTATTTCACAAATTTTGCACACACATGTATGTGCACAGGATATAGAAATATGTACTTTGTATTTCTTACTGAATTATTTATTGTATTGCATCAGCATATTTATTATTGTATTTTGCATAGATTTACTGCGTTTACTGCACATACATTAAATTTATGCGATATGCCTAACGAAGAGTACATGCGTATTTGACACATTCTGCATTTAGCTGTAGGTGGAAGAACTGCAACTTCCATATTGTTTGACGTATCACATTATAATTTACTATTTGCCATTGGTTATAATTCTGCCAGACTTGAACTCCCTGCATGGAATTTTTACATAATTTCTCACTGCTTCTCACTTAGTTTCTTTGGAGAGTTTGAGCAAAAGTGATTTAGCCATTTTTAAGAACAAAGCTTGTGAAAAACAGCCAGTTTAACCTATGCTGAAAACTGTTTATCTTCTGAATGTCTCCAGCTACAGTCTGGAGAATAAATTTGGAAAAGAGCAATTATCCCAAAAATGAGAAGGGTCAACCACTTTTTTTCTGTGAAAATATACGCAGATTGACTAATCACTTATTTTTTAAATACATCAATTCCTCTGCACATGTTTTTCTATTGCAAATGTGACTCAAAAGCCCATGGAACCAATATTCTGGAGATGACTTAGAAAAATACCCCACCAATTCGAAACAGTCAGGAACTCAGCTCATGGGTTCCTGACTGGGACCTGAGTGCCCAAGTTAAAGTGTGCACAGCTAGACCAACGAACCACACTTTTTTATAGCGCAGACAGATTTAAGTTAATAGAAACGTTAGAAGACACATCTGAAGTAATTTAGAAAGCAATGGTTCTCAGTCCCTAGCTCAATTCAAAGTGCCAGTGGCCTAAGAGAAGACCATGTTCCGGCCTTTGTTCTCAAGACAAAGGTAAATAGTTCTGTGAACATCAACATTTTTGGCTGAAACCTTTCTAGTTTATGGACTCCAAATGGTGCCATCCAAACACTTGGGGCTTAAAGGACAATATTTAATTAGTAAGTCACATTTTAAGAAGAATTTTACTTGAATTTTACTTCCCACTTAGTTTTGACTGACAATGAACACATTCCTATCAGGAGTTTTGGGCTCGTTTTCTTTATTTTCAAAATTCCTAAGCTTTGCACAACATTGCTTACCAAGATGCTAGTTTAATAGTGTTCAATTACAGAGCCAGTCCGGGACAACGCTGTAATTACAGAGTACACTCAATGAATGCCAGGTACCTTCTAATGAAGCTTTGTCTTCTTTTTCCTGTTTGGCATGAGTCAGCCCTCTTCCACTCTGTGACAGTTACCATGAATTGCTGTTTCTTTTCCCATCCCTCTGCCGAGAAAGTTGGTATAACCATATTCTCAAAGTTTTCACTTTCTTCTTTCGCCATCTATCCTTGCATTCTGTTCCAGTAGAGAGGAGTGTACCAAGCCACAGCCTGAAAAAAAACCAAACACAAACATGTATCACTGTTTATTTATATTCTGCATTTTTTTCATCATGATAACTGTTTGTTGTAGGCAAACCAGAAAGGACTAAAAGGGTGGGCACTCCAAAGTATTTCTGAGTCATCTATCATTTGAAAGATAAATACTAAAGGCAACTCCAGATTTTTTTTAATTTGGTCTTTAAAATCCATTTCCAGTCTTTAAATATATTTAGGGTAGCTTCATCATCTAAGGGCCTTGAAATTCCACTGCTCCAATTAAGTAAACCAGACAAAGAAGAAGACAAAAGGGGACATGACAATTGTGCAAGTATGTCAAAGGCTACTGAAGGAAGAAAAAGCAGCCTGTTCTTCATGTGCACAGTGGGTAGGACAAGAAGGAAAGGACTAAACCTGAGGCAGAAGTTCACTCTAGGCACCAAAGCAGATGCCTGTGGACATAGTGGAGTCTCCATTACTGAAGGTCTTCCAGAACTATCTAGGCAAGCCATGGCCAGGAGCAAGCCTGGCAGAGATAGTCATGTCTCAAGTTCCCTTTCAGCCTCTGATTTCCTGCACTGATGTAATAGCAAATATGGTCAAAAGAGCTAGAAGAGGAGTAAATGTGAAAAGATGAGACCAAAAGTAAATATTCACTTAACTGTTTGTGAGGTATAGACTATGTTACCTTGGTGAAGCTGTAAAACTTAAACTGTTTATGAAAATCACAGGTCTTTTCCATATTGTCATGAGTTCAAGTTTTTCTAGCAAAAAATGATCAAAACCATAGTTGCCACTGGACAGCTATAGGGTAAAAAATGGTCTTGGGCTCTTTCTCATCCACAGGTTGACAGAAGTTTGCACAAAAACATTTGACACAGTTGCCAGGCTGATGGCAGTTACTAATGGGAGCCATGGGCTGAGTAGCCCTGGGCGTAGCTGGATCTTTCATGGCTGAAACAGTGAAAGAGGACAGTGGGCCGGCAATAACACTTGTGGAGCCCCAGCTTCAGTCGCTGTGAGGCCGTTAGCCTTTCATTCAACAAGTGGTGTCATCAATCTACTGGTTTTCTTTAGTCCTTCAGATCCTAATAATTAATATCCTCACTGAAGCAAGGTTAACAGAGATAGATCACAGCTTTGCTATGTTTGGATGGCTTGTGCTTTATTCTACAAAGAGTTTAACAATACTATCCTAAACCTTTGAAGGATGTCCAGCGGTAGAGCTGTCTAGGTAAAGAAACATAGTGATTTTGCTCAGGGCACTCACCTGACCACCAGGCTCACAGAGAATGGTAGCACAGTCAAGGCTTGTCCTAAATCTCTCCAGGTCCTTCCAAAGAAAATCTGAGGGAGGTTTGTGAAGCACTTTAGCATCTGCTGCCCAAACCTACAAAGATCAAGCATTAAATTAAAGACAAAATGGCTCCTGGACATTTATACATTATAAGAACTCAGTAAAAACGTCGTTTTCCTTTTCCTTTTTGATTTTTGTAACACTGGTCACCATTTGATCTGTGAAATCAAAGCTGAAAGAACTATATTTCAGGACTCACAGCTTAGTTATAGTGATTATTTTCAAGTACCTCTCCTGTGGATTAACAGAGACTAGCAAAGGCACATTTTTCAAGGTGTGATAGTAAATCCTGGGCTTTTTGGTCTGGCTTGCTGAGAGAAAGACTAAAAATGGGCCATTTCTTTTATTTTCTGAATTACCAGGGGGATTGGAAGAGATCTGTGATGTCAGCTTTAAAATTCCAGTCTCTGCTTGATTCTGGATTCCCTCTGTTCAGGGAGAAGCTCTGTCTGCTGGGGACTAGAATTTTTTTGTACTTTTATCCTTATACAAAAGGTTTAACAACCTTTTGCTTTATAAAGTGAACACAATTATCTGTGACCTTTGCAACTAACACAGTAGCAAAAGAATCTGTTATGAAAACAAATTTCATACATAAGACAAACACAGCACGCTTTAGCAAACCGCGTTCCTACAGGATCTAGCATTTGCCATCTGGGAGAAAATGGCTTCAACCATTTCCTGAGAACCAAACCAATTCTCATTCAATTTTAAAGGAAAAGTATACTGAAAAAAAGTAAAATGCTCTCTTCCAGAAGTGCTCACCATGTGGCACCCTGCCAAGGTGTATTTGTGGCTTTTGCACATATGCACCACAAGACAGCAAGTGACTATGGCTCTTCTGGGTCCCCGCCAGCTGGTATTTCCAGCTTTCTTATAAGAGGCCTCACAAATGGGCTGCATCAGCCTGCACTGAGCTTGGTGACGAGCATAGACTTCACCTCCTTTTATTCTGTGAGGCCCCAATTTTAACTTAAAAAAAAAAAAAAAGAAACAAGCACTGGTGGTAAAAAAAGCTTCAAGCCATGTTCCAACCATCTACACTGGCATCTAACTTGAGCATTTTGCCTTGGTTCATCTGTTGTTCTCACAGGAGGCTGGAAGATATTAATCTCACTACTAAAGTCTATTTACTTACTGTTTATATACACCAATTCTCTTTATAATTTTAAAAGTGGGAATCTTAAAAAGTGGAAAAATACTATTATAAAATGTTCTTTATTTGCAATTAGATCCAAAGGTTGCAGAATACTGTACCTGTCCCAGTTTTACAGAACTGCTTAAGGCATCTGCCAACCAAGTTTCAAGAGGATTAGCTGTAATGAACATGCAACATACGTAAATACAACCCCCGCCAGCTCATATTTCCAGCTTTCTTGTAAGAGGGCTCACAAATGGGCTGCATCGACCTGCCTTGAGCTTGGTGATGAGCATGGACTTTGCTTCCTTTTATTCTCTGAGGCCTCAATTTTAACCTCAGAAAAAAGAAACAAGCACTGGTGGTAAAAGAAGCTTCAGGCCATGTTCCAACCATCTACACTGGCATCTAACTTGAGAATTTTGCCTTGGTTCATCTGTTGCTCTCACAAGGGGCTGGAAGTCCTGTCCAGCTGGCTGTCTGACACAGACCCTATTGTACATGAACTTTAGATGCAAGAGTTGGCAGCCTGAATACAACCCTTTGAAATTAGTAAGCCAGCAGAGATTTTTTGCTTATGCATGCTGAAACTGAAGCTCTGGCAGACCTTCTGCCTCGGTCAGTTGTTGACCCAAAAGCCCTTTAATGATAACGGGAACTGGAACCTTGTCAATGACCTCAGCACTGATCAGAGCACTTCAGAAAGGACTACTTTTGGAGTGGGTGGGAACAGTTGGCACATCAATGCCAACTCAGAGAAAACCATTTATGGGGAAATCTGCAAGGTCTTCTGCAGCCAGCCAAGTACAGAGTACAGCAGAGGCTGTGCCCGCTTTGAGTGTAGTTACATCCCATAGGTTGCTGGAGGCCATGTGCAGACACCAGCAGGTGTCCCTCAGTTAAAACCTGTGATTAAGCCCTGGTCACATTTAGTTCAAGCCTTTTTCATTGCCATGGGTATCAGATGCATATATTTGTTGTTAGCTATTTAAAGCTTTTCTGGGGTACGATGAAGTCATCTGACTCTTTTCATCTCAGATCCTACCTGCCTCTCTAGCTCTTATTCAAACTGGCAAAAAGATACATCTAAACTAGCTGGAGGGGAAGTAATTTCTGAAGAGCAGCAGCCCATGCACTGAATTTTTAACGTATAGTTCTGCCACAACATCAAAGGAGAGCACATCACTATCTTCCTTTTACAGAACAGGATATAAGGCACAGAGTGTCATCTTTTTGCCTGAAGTCATCCAAGGCAAAGCCAGAAAAAGAGCCCCATTGCCAGAAAAGTGATTTATGGCTTTCTCTCTTGGATAACAGCTGTCCCCAGATAGTGGGCACAGTGTTGAAAGCAACATCATTTTTATTTTTCATTGAGACCCTACTATAGTGATACCTCAGATTATGCACAAAACCATACTAATTGCTTCAGCAGCAATATCTAAAACTCCTTTCCTTTCCAGTTTGATTATTTGTAGGTTTCTGACCCAAGGTTCACACCTTCTGTTGGCAAACACTGGCACAACACAATATTCTGAGAGTATGGGGAACTTTTTATGGGAGCAATGGCTGGAAAAGGGAATGTAACAAACAAGGACTTTCCAGGCTAGCTTCCCATTGCTGGGCAACATGAAATGCTGGACATGTAACACAAATGCCAGGCTTGTACTGATAATGGGCGTTAGCATCTTCTTCTGAATTGTTATTTGTGTTAGCCCTTCTGAAAATACAGAGTTAAGTCTGACTCTACACCATTGGGCTAAGAGGGTACCCTGCTCTGCCAGCTGAGAAAAGGCACTCAAACCCCCCACACTCACTGTCACGATGGAGTTGGGCCCCATCCTGGTCTCAGGGGGAAACTGAAATACAGCCACTGGTTGTCCTTGGACATCCTGCTTCAAGAGATAATCCCCAATGCTTTCCTCTTTTTCAGGGGCACAGTTCAGGATCTTTACAAAATGACCGCCTGGATCAACTTCAGCAATTTTCAAATTTCCAACAGCACTGAAGGACCATAAGTTGATTCAAAAGTGTAAATGCATTCCTTAATTGAAAAATACATGTATTTCCTTATAACAACTAGCCTAGATGTCAGTAATTAATGATAAATAAATGCACCCTCATAATTACAGCACTGCCATTCTACATTTTATGCAGCACCTTCTGTTTGAAAAAATACATTTAATTTAAATTACTATATTCTATTTCTCTTCTGCACTTAGACAGCATTCATTACCATCAGAAATTAAACATCCAGTCCCAGACTGTAATACTCACCTTAGATCTTATTAGACAGGTTGTGAATGAAGTCTCAGAATCATTCAGCTTTTGATACAGCATCTACTGCCATAAATTTTATTATTTAGCACAGGTGCAGTGTCTTGTCTGTCTTCAGCACATATAATGCTTTTGCCCTTGCCACATTTGTCTTGTTCCAGTAAGTTTAAGTCATAGAACTCTGTGTGTACAGTAAGGGTTGACTCAATAGCCCAGATAGGCTATGTGCTTGCTTACCATAACCAAATCCTCATCAACAGTGTGACAAATACTGTCCACCCACCCCAAATAATTCAGCTGTGTGGCGCAGCAGTGAGTCACACTTGCTCACGACAGCCAGGCTGCCTCCAGGCTGCCGCTGGCATTGATAGATTTGGAAGCAGAGCCGCGGGGAACTGCCCCCTCCCTGGCCAGAGAAGATGCACATAGTGAACATAACACTTGGCTGCCTCTCATCTGCCTTCCTGCAAACTTGGGAACTCTATTTGTGCTTCACGTCAGTATGAAGAGACCTGGAGACAGTTTCCCGGAGATGCAAATGGGCTTTAACAGCACAGCCAGGCTGAGGGACTCCTCACCTCCAGACTCCCCCTCTTCTGGGTGCTTGCGTTCATCTGGCTGCCACAGTTTGGTGTTTCTTCTTCCCTCCTGCTCACAGGACCACACTCTAAGCTGGATTGCTGAAATAACCCCGTGTAAAAGGTTTTGAGGGGACATTATTTTACCCTCAGCTTTTTTGTCAGTCTCTGCAAGCTGCTGTATGAGTGCAGATGAAAGGATGGACAACTGCGCTTAAAAACTTTGCAAATTGCAGATGCAGAGAATGATCCTTTGGGGTCCCTCGATTTGTAAGTCATCATTTACACATGCAGTACACATGCAGATGTAAAATGCTGCGGCTCACATCCACAGTTGCTTTTTACATTGCTACAGTCCTGGAGCAGTGACCTAGGGCTCCACTGGGCTCTAAAAACAGAGTGACACCAGCAACAAAGAGAAATCCCTGACCTTTTTACCCTCTGGAACGGTGCAGAGCCAGTTAAGTCAATGGGAGAAGAGTTTTAAACTGTACAGAAGGCAAAGATCTTCCTGATCTCCCATTTCTATGTTGCAAAAAAAGATGAAAAAAAAGTTTGGTTGCCAAAATGTATCTAGGAGGACAGGAAAAAGCGGGTTGGGAGAAAGACCTCCAAAAATGGTCTCAAAAGGTCATTTTTATGATGTAACTTTGTAAACAGCAGAATCCTTGTTGATAATGGAGTGAATAATGAGGGTCCAGGTTTGTGTGACTTCCCCTAAACAAGACCTCAGGCTGAACCCAGTGAAGCTGGGCAGTCTTGGGAACATAAAAATGGGCTGACAGGAGTTTTTAATGCAACACACAGGACTAGTAAAGGAGCAAATGATGGAACATGTGAATTTGGTGTTGGAAGATGCTGAAGCATGGAATGCAGAGCTGCCAGCTTGCATCCCGGCAATTCACTGCCTCACAGCCATGCTGGCAGAAGAAAGAGAGCAAGAACTGTCAGAGATGAAGAAGAGTAAATAGACTTGGTCATCCTTCAATCTCAAAGGCTTCTGAATCAGTTAGATGCTCTCCTGTGCCAGCTCAGACAGCACAATACTTTTGATGGACATGGGATGGGAACGCACCATCTTGCATTTCTCTTTCCAGGCACAAAAATAGAGCCATCTGCTGTGGACACGTCCCAGTACCTGGAAGAATCTAGGAGGAGCTGTTAGCTCTTATGATCCTGCTTTGTGTGGGATTTCCAAGGTAATGGCTCCCTGGCATCTCTCTTTTGTTTCACTGCTCTCGTGACTCAGCTGGGGATTAAGAGCAATCTTTTTTCCCTGGCCCCACATCCCAAAGAGACTCTCTAAATCAATGCCAGGTTTTAATTTTTTCTGCATGTAACAAAAGAAAGATAAGTGGAAGAAAAGAAGAAAGGAAGAAGAGCAGGTAGGTCTACACCTGACACCAGGGACCTTAACTTCATTCACCACAAAACTTAAAAGCAGGTATAATTCTCCACACTTATAAGAGGTGAAGTTCTCTCACACACACTCCGTCACACTCTTTCCTGCTTTTTTCCTCAGAGGCTTTTATCTTTAGTTAGTCATCTTTATGTTTCTTTAAATTGTAATTGCGTGATCTTCCAGATTTTGGGGGACCACTTTGTCAGAGGAATTCCTGGGGATATAGCCCTTACTGATGAAATTCAGAGTAACTGAATTAAAAAAGGATTGACTAAAGCTAAGATTCTTGGTTCAAACTGGAAATCCTGTTTTACCAGCAATTATTTTTAAGGAACTCTATAATAAAATACACATGCTTGTACCTTCATGTTCCATTATATTATTTTCTGTCAAAGAAGACCCTGAATTTATGAATATCACAATCTATATGTATGTCTTATCAGGAATTTGGACTTCAGCCTGTGCACTTCCTACCCTCAACCTTTGAAATCCCAAACGTGCAGGCACCGTTTGAATTGATTTCCCCAAACCCATTTGGTTTTTGCACTGTCTCTAAGTGTACTTGCAGCTCTTAGTCCCATGCCAAAGCCCTACACATAGAGAGGGAGCTGGTGGGTGAAGTAAGACTTGCAGGATTTCTCTAAGAACTTGTGTAGCCAGTTAGCTGCTGGATGGCAACAGACTTTTGTGAGTTTAAATGAGGGAACAACATCTCTAAGGAGATGCTCATTAAAGTCTTCAAAGCTTTTCTTAGCAAGTTAGTTTACTTTACAAAATAGTGGACCAGTTCCTGTGAGACAGGAGCTAAAGTCCTCCAGTGTATGAGGGAGAGGTCAGTGTGCACTGATGCTGTAGTTTCTTCTGCTACTTTCTGATATTCTCTGGGGGGAACAGAATCCAAAATTTTCTATAACGTACATTGCACTGCACATTGCAGAGGGAAGAAAAAATGTCAGTGTTCTCAGTAGCATGGGATGCATCAACCACGGCCCTATGACCTGCCATGGGGATACCACTTGAACTGCTCAGAGTGCTGATAAAGGTAACAACAAGGCATCCTAACTATAAAACACGCCAAGAATTCAAGACTTTCTAAGCTAAGTCTTTAAGAAAATCATAGATTGATACTATTATTACGTTGGGAAAGGCATGACTTCAGAAGTACAAATCCATTTATTTGTATGCCAACAAATTTAACTATACTCAAGGGACAGGATGGGAAAAGTCCTGGCGGGAGGCTGAGCTGACTCTTTGTGAAAGGCTGTGAAATGTTCCATAGATAGTAGCCGTGTGCAACTGTAGGCCTGAAATGCCAAGATTCAGCTGAGATCCTGAGTCCTTACAGATCAGGGCTTTAACTTAACTCATCCTTAGTATGTAGCACATGCACTTAGTATGAAACTGATATGATTTTCAGTAGCCAAGCACAAAATGTCAAGTATCAGTGTCTATTTTTATTGTTTTCTGCAAAACAGACACCCTCAATATACAGCAGATTTAACACTGATCAGGTGCAAAAGTCAGGGAAAGGTTCAGGGTGACATTCACACTGAACAGACACCATGGCTGTCTCTAAGCATCAGTGCCAGGACATGTGTGACAATACTATCACCCTCCTTGCACACAGCTGATAGCTGAAAATCCTAATGCAGGGAATCCTGCTGCCACTGAAAATCCTGATGGCTCAACTCCCATCCATTTCTCAGTATGACATTAGGTAACAATCTAACTAAACATATAACCTTCAAGGTGCTTTAGGCATATTTACATATTCTCAAAAGCAAATGTATGTAAATGTATCTCAATTATAAAGAACAAAACCAAAATATCCTAGTTGGCCAAAACCACGTATATCTACTAGATTTGTTTATACATGTGTTGTGGCTTCATGGCAAATCAGATCCTGCCACACTGCTCATCAATTCTCTATAGAAATACTACTAAATTATGTGTTTATACTGTGTACACTCAAAGGATGTTGTATAATGCAATACCAAATTAAAACATTTGGTATTGTGTACTCCAATGTAATTTTGTTTATTCAATGTGTATAACAAGAAAAGGTATAATTTAAAATCAAATTAAGTGAAGTGAAACAAACAAACACACCAAACAAACAAAAAGCAAAACAAGTGCTAGTGTGCTGGCATGGTGGAATACCACAGCAGTAATGAATCAAATGAGAATTAAAAGAATTCCTTAATTTATGCATTTAACAAGCTTAACCACACACAAAGCAAACTGTCATCACCTTTTACTCTTTATCTCCAACAATTAGCAGAGCTAATGACTTCTTTTGCTTTCTTTATGAGACAAAATATGATTCAATCCCCACTGGAAAACAGTTCACGCAATACAAGGAAATGCATGAAGGGGAAGGTGATCTCTTTTATCTCCTAATGTTTATCCGGAGTTATTGTCCCCAAGCCCAGTCAAACAGTATGGTGTACCTCATTATTTGGAAACAGCTTTAGAGCTCTGAATACAACTGGAGTTTCACACTGGCTTTCAAAGGTATCTTTTCATGGCTCTCCCTATAATGTCCTGAGAATTACACAGATCTCTTTATGGAAACATATGCAAGGAGATCTATGGGTTTACAAAGATTAAGTCCATGAGAAAAATGCATATAAAGCACTACAAAATGAATTAGAGCGGGAAGAGCAGCAGGCATCAAAGAGCTGGGAATCAGGAAAGTGTTTGATAAAGTGCCTCTCAAAATATTATCTCCCATTGGCTTAGAAATAAATACTGTCACAGGAACTGTCTGAAAGACTGCAAAAAAGGAATAATAATAGGCAAGGGGGTTGCGTCTCATAAGTTCCCTATAGGGACAACAGGTAGCTCTCATTTCATGAAGCATCTCCACTTGTGATGTGTGAGGGGGAATAAAACAGCTGGTTAATAAAATATGTAGATAACATTAAGTTGAGAGGGTTGGGCAGGGGAACACAAATGAGAGCAAAAGAAATAATACAAGAGGCCCTAGAGAGCTTAGAACCATGGGCAGGAAATTAGTGAGATGCAGCTCTTTGAAAATGGTACACTAATTTATCAGATGGGAAATAGCATTCAACAGAGGGAGAAGTATGGAAATCAATGACATTGAAAGAAGGCTAGGAGGAAGCCAATGATGCGTTTGCAATGTGACAGAACAAAAAAAGTTGTTACAATTTTATAGCACTGTCCTTGTGGAGTAGGGAGCACGGAGTGGAAGATTCCCTTTGTGCAGCTGTGGAGAGGGGAAGCTGGAGATACTGATCCTGACGTTCACATGCCCCAGTGCCTGGTGTGACCAGGACTCACTGACTATAAGAAAATTCCTCCTAGGAGTAAATACAGGTAAACAGAGTTCCCCCACTTCTTATGCAAGCAACACAGAGTTCATCCACTCGTGACATCTTGGTGTGAGGCAACAAACATGTGACTTCATCCAGGACATTTTTTTCTAGCTACTACTCTGCTCTCTGCTAGACACTCTGGATTTAGGCTGGCATGAGACCAGAATAAAATATACTGAGTTCATTTTAGGATATCTAATCACCAGAAAAATATTGATAACTAAAAAGGAATTATAGAAGGGTACAAAAATGATAAGGGATCCAGCAGCTGATCTATGGGGGAATTAAAAAAAAAAAAAAAAAAAGTAAAAAGTAAAAGAGCTAAAACACTTGTCTTCAGTAGATAATCACAGGGGCATGTGATACCAGAATGGATAGAGCAGGTGGGTGAAAAACCCCAAAAAGGCAAAGACTTTGTGCAGCTGAACTATCACCAATGAAATATCATTGGAAAAGGAGAAATGTAGGTTGAGTATTGTGAAAGCAGCCTGAGCAATAAAGATGAGCAGGACTACCCACTGAACAACATAATGGGAAGTAGTCCATAGCAGTGTCCACATAGGGGCTAGCCTTAAAACTGGACTTGTCAGCTGCTGTCATTTCTCTGAAGGAGACACATTCAAGATACCTCAAGCCAGCTGAAGATGTGTTCTCATAGGTCTTTTCCACCCTTAGTATATGTGAAACTAAATGAAAGATGTAAATATCTTTTTTGGGACAACTAGTTCTGCCTGGAGACAATACTGTATTTTTACTGGGATTTCTAGGTGGGTATAAACCACATACAGCCCAGTTCACTCCTTTGGCTGCCTGTCACTGTCTCAAATAGCTTCATGCAGCTCACATGGTGGGACGCTCTGAAGTTCCCTGAAATATCTGTTCTATTCTTGGATTCATACTTAGGTGGGACCAGTTGAAGACAACGCCAAACCAGCCATGAGGTACTGTGTTTCTGCCTCTTTTATGGACTACCTTCACAAGGAATTTGAATTTGAATTAACAAATATAGAGAGGGACATATTGAGTGAAGGGTGATTTATCCTTTCTGAAGGTGAAGTCCAGTTTGGGGAGAGTTGTCCCTAAAGCAATAAGCAAGATCCTTACATTTCAAAGCCTTTGAATATCCTCCTGGGTAACGTACTCGGACTCTTATCAAGGGTTTGCTTGAGTTTTGCAGCTCCTTTAAAGGAGATACTGCAGCAAATACCATCTTTTCTCTACAAAAATAACCTGAAGGAAAGCCTCAACTATGCCTGTACCTGGATGCAGACTTTTGGTAGTCCTCATGAGCAAAAAATGTCCTTCCATGATTCTGCATGCATCCAAGGCTCCGGGCAATCTTCTTTGAGTCAGTAAACAAAGGGCTGAAGAGATTCTACTGTTGTCCTGACAACACCCTTGAAAGGCTAAGGTTTCTTGATGGAGCAAAGTTCCAGTTTGGTATTTCAATACCACCTTTAGGCTGAACTGATGAGCAAGCAAAAGACAAAGACACTGAGTTATGCAGCATTAACAGAAATACAAATTAGGAGAAAATATTTTTTTTTTTGGTAACAAAAATGCAATGTTTAATTTCCTCTTTGCCTCTAATTGCAAAGTGATGCTTAGCAAACACTCCTCTCAAAGTGTTAAACCTATGGCTATAAAATAGAGCACAGCTGGTAAACTGAGTATTTTCTTACTGACATGTAGATTTATTACCTCATTGGAATTACCCTGGGTGACAAAAAAAAAAAAAAGCCATCAGTGGTATAATTGTCATCCTGCAATTGAAGTGCTGTTAGACAGCATTACATCAGCTGTGAGCAGATAATGAATATATCAAGGCTTCCCTACAATTACAAAATGAAAATTATAACATCTCCTAATCCCCTTTTTGTTCCTTTTTTCAAATATAAGTGTTCAAGAGGGACTATACGGTCCCCCACTGGCAAAGGCAGGGAGAACGAGAGAGAGGGAACGTGGCCAGCAAACCCATCTTTCACCAGGAAAACTTCTCTCACCTCTCACATCAGTGTCTCCTCAACAAACTAAATCCTTTTCAGTGCCTGTTTCTCAGACTATACATTTGTGATTTCCTTCAATATTTTATGTTGAGTATTGCACGAGACTCACTCCACCAAATGATATATCTCTAACCAGATGTGGTGGGGTAGCCTAAATTTTTTGGGGGAAGATTAATCCCTCAGCTCATTTTAGCTCTGAAATGACTGGAGCACAATTCAGCTTTGCTTGGATGACTGTCTGGGTCAGAAAGCACCACTGCAATGCAGATTAGCTTTACTAGCTCCCTGCGAGTGTTGTCTAGATTGCTACTTTTTTCCATACAGGTTTTTTCTTTTAATTACAAAACCCATGGTGTTAGAAATTCTGTAGTCCTTTTCCATCTGCATTTCATCACGGCAATGGCACAGCATCAGACGCTTGTGTAATCCCTTTCCTTGGGATATGTGGGGAAGTGCCGCTCCAGCCCTGGGACAGGGGTGCTGGTTCACAAGCCTGTGCTCAACTTGCAGTTAGTGGCAGGCAAGTGTAAAAGCAGAGGGTAATAAGGAGGTAAAACAGTACAGCACAAGCCGTCTGAAAAGAAAGCTACAGCTGGTGTACAGCTTAATGGAGTGTGGCTTTGGATGAGTATGAACGGAACTAGGGAATAGGAAAGAATGGCCTTTGGGCTTTTGGTAGCAGAGAAACAGCAAAAGGGGCAACAAGCTCCCAAAGTCAGTAACTAGAAATGCTGGGCTTTGTTTTTCTGGGCTGGAACTTTTGCTAGATCAAACACTCAGAGTGGCAGCCGAACTGGCAGCCGCAGGGCGAACAGACTGTGTTGAAGCTGGTTTTCACTGATGTGTCAACAAGCCAGTCTGTTCCTGAGATCAGACCAGTGGTTGCTTTTGCTGTTGCTAGGAACTGGCATCCTTAAAAGGGGCTTTTTGGAAGCTTCTAGGAGGGGCCCTGACAGTGTTGAAGTTCAGTAGGATTAAATGATTAATTCCCTTATGCTCCTTTGGAAACTACTGTCAGATCTGTGGTAGCACTCCACAAACAGCAGGGAAAAATGCTGTAGGGGAAGCCTCCAGAAGAGTATCTCTTGGACAGTCTCCTCCTCCTCTCCTCTCCTCTCCTCTCCTCTCCTCTCCTCTCCTCTCCTCTCCTCTCCTCTCCTCTCCTCTCCTCTCCTCTCCTCTCCTCTCCTCTCCTCTCCTCTCCTCTCCTCTCCTCTCCTCTCCTCTCCTCTCCTCTCCTCTCCTTTCTTCTCCCTCTCCCTCTCCTCATCCTCCTCTCAACTCCAGGAAACCCCATCTCCAGTTCTGCCCTGTAGGCTCTCCTTTTTTCAATTTTTTTGTGCCATGCTGTGTCATGCCACAGCAAAGGACATCTATACCCCAAATTCATAGTGAAATGCTTGGTAAGCTCTCCTAAGAAAGAGGAGGTTCTGAGTTCAAACTCACTATATCCAAATCAGGGCACTGATTTTAATCACTGTTTTACACTTAAGGGGCTGGATTAACTTCCAGTCAATGCTGTGGAGGGGAAAAGATGTCATCCAACAAATCCCTCTGTCTAACGTGCATCATTGTTCACCAATACATATATGGGAACAGGAGGGAAAGACTTGAGGCTGGTGGCTAGCAGCTAGCTCATGCTCTGAAGGGTGGAATGGCAGAGGCCCACTGGTTCCCACATGTCTACGCTGTAGCATATGTATAAACATGCCCAAATTT
The DNA here is from genome assembly GCF_964273445.1 of Streptopelia decaocto. Lineage (NCBI taxonomy): Eukaryota > Metazoa > Chordata > Aves > Columbiformes > Columbidae > Streptopelia > Streptopelia decaocto. The sequence continues at coordinate 76,471,666 of NC_138663.1, read as the reverse complement.
ATTTTAAGTGGATCATTAACTAGAGACACAACTGGGAGGAGAGACAAACATGAGCACAAACATACACAGGGAGGTCACATCAGCCCCTTTCCCCTTGAAGACCAGGTCATTAAAACATTTTCACAACTTTTTTCCCTTCAGACAGCTGTTTATGGCAGGAGGACATTTTTCCCTTTCAGACAGCAGACAGATTGGGTCTTTCATTGTTTTCTAATACCTGGGGTGAAATCCATCATAATTCATCAATACATTGGAGATGATCAACATTGCACATTTGGAAAAGGAACATCACCCTCTCTCAACCTCAGGGCAGGCAAGTGCTGCTAGAATAAGCTGCAGCTGCTCCTTCCCAAGCTCTTCATTACAGTGCTTCACCAAAGCTAAGTGTTTTGATTTGGTTCAATAGGCAGGAATGAAGCATTTCAACTGAAGAATATCCAAGCATTTTGTTTAGGTCAAATGAAACATCTCGACCTTTCCAAACATGCTGTTCCCCAAGCAGCTGGATTAATGAAGCCTGGTTTCTAATGACTTTTTCCCTTCGTTCTGCTTCCCCATCCTCCTGCTGTGGCATCATGTGGGCTCTCTGATGCCTAATAAATGGGAAGGAGAGAAGGACATATCAACCTTTCCTTCAGTAGGAGCACTAGCAGTATCTCTCATGCCTGACGGTCAATTTTCAGAAAAACTGTAGGATTTCATTCCTGAGGACACTATCCCCATGTCAACCTGGGGGGGGAGAAATTGGCCCATGTATTCCAAAGTTATTAAGGTTGGAAGAACAGATGCATATGCACACAGACCAGCAGCTAGGTACCACGAGAATAAAAAATTCTATTTTTTTGTTTCCTTCAAAATGTCAGTATTTCCATTTTTATCATTGTGCAGGTCTAAACCAAATGCCAAAATATCAGAACTGCCCACTAACTAGAAACTCTAGTCTTATCTGTGTTTCAAGAGCTGTGCTACATCCCCTTTTTTTTGCAGGATGTTGAGCAACCCCCCTAATATGTTTTACATCATTACTCTGGTCTGTGTTGAAGTAACTAAAGAGAATTTTCAAATCTATGGGGACAAATATGCTCCACGTAACTGCAGAAGTATGTAACAGAGATTTGTCCTTGCATGAGCCTCCCTCACACAGAGCAGCACTCACACAAATCCCCATCCAACACCAGTTTCTTCTTGGACTTGCCATGTCTTTCTGTGGGAGCCAAAAAGATTCAGTGGACAGATGCAAAGCCTGGGCCTCTGCCCCATCAGCAGCACTCTGCTGCCAGACCGCCAGTGTCACTGCCCGCTGTCTCACAACACAGCGCTGGAGAAAATGACACAGGGAGGGAGGCAGAGGGTGCAGAAGATCTGCTGGCATCAGGGCTGCTCTCAGCCCTGGTTGTGATTTGGAAATGATCACAACCCCTGCAACAGGGAAGAGCTGGATACTCACTGTTCAGTAGCTTATTCTGGGCCAGTCATGGCTCCCAGAACATGTACACACATCTTTCCACAAATCTGCTCAGAGCATCTACGCACTCCTGGGAGTACAGTTGCAGATTTTTCTGCAGAGGAAAGCTAAGCCTACTATAACATAAGGCATGAAAATAAAAGCTTTTTACATATGGAGACCTTTTTGCAGCTATACCTGTGTGAAACGCAAGGAAATAACAACACTTAGTCCAGGGAACACAGTCATGCTCTCTATCACCTGAGGCCTCACCTGCCACTCTCATGTTTGGAGACATGATCAGTCCCAGCCAGAGGGTGGGATGTGAAATGGGATGTGAGCTGCCCAATTCCACTAGCTGAAATATAAAAAAAGCCTCCTCTCAAGCCATAGGGTTATATTTTCACACTGTGTGCAAATGGACAAATAAAGGGCTGTGTTTTTCTTCCTAATTACACAGCAGCCAAGTCTCCAGAGGCTTATGTATGGGTCTCCTTGGCAAAGCCTGAGTTAGGCCAGAAGATTGTGCCAGACTGGGCATCTTTGTGGTCCCCATCACAGAGGCAGGGTGAGATAAACCCATAAAGGACATGTCTGAAGAATACCTTGACCCATCTGCTGTGGAGCTTGGGGTGATGGAGCCTGTGACTGATAGCTTAGAAAACAACTGAGAGGATGTCATGTCTGTGCTATGTGAAAACAAAGCAAAACAAAACATTTAAAAACAAACAACGAAACCAAACCAAACCAAACCAATCCCAGACTAAAGCATACAGTGGTCTCTTTGTCTACTAAAGAAATTAGTGAGAGCCAGATCTTATATGGGGACGAGTCACATCAGTGTTAACCTGCAGAATGATATCCCAGCCTCTTTCTCATTTTAAAGTGGACATAGTCCTAGCTGAGCAGCACTGCATTGCGATACAGCCCACAAACTTATCTTCAGCTCTGAGCAATATGCTTGTACTATCTAATGTGTCTGCATCCTGGGCTGACTATTTGTCACATCCTGTCATCTGAGCAGGTCCTGTAATGAGATCTTTGTGTTCTTTTAGGCTACCAAAGCTGCCAAGCTGTGGTGGCTTTTGGCTGCAATCTGTAACTCTAATTCTCTCCTGCATGCCACCATGGGCAGGAGCAGACAAGAGTTAAGCACGTAGTGCCTGCTCCCTGGGCCAGATGAACCTCAGCCAGTTCCCATCTGTAAGCCACCTTGCCAAGTCAGCACAGCACCACATTATAACTAATATACTCATTTATCGTAACACACCTATGCAGGTTTCAGACCAAAGCTGGCTTATATCCATCCTGCTGGGAGCACAGACAGAGGGATTTGGATTTGTCTCCACTTTTGTTTCCAGGTGCCAGCTGTGTGGAGTGCTCCCATAGAAAGGTGACCAGACAGTGGTTTGAGAGGCTCCTGATAATTTGCTAGCACAGCTAGCCTACATGACCATGGGTTTTGCAAACATTTTCTACCTTGATCTTACAAGAACTCCTGAGTTCCCCATATTAAATCCTTCAGAATAAAGTCCTTTTCCTTCTCTTGAAGTTAAATAATTAGATGTTTCATCTTACGTCATTAAGGGGACCTTGCAGAATTCCTTACTGTGGCACTGAGAGTTGCTGTTACAGAGTTAGGACAGCAAGAGAGGTTCAGGGAAGGGAGGAGATGAAGCATGGTGTTGTTCCTCATCCCTGCTGCCTCAGGGGACAGGATGTTGGGGCTCTTCCAACAGCCTCAAAAGGTTGTGAGCCGCATGTCTTGTGAGGACAGTATGCCACCCAAGCAAGAGTTACTGTTCTCTGAAGCATAATATTTCTGTTCCACCCAAGGTACCAGTCACAGAATCACAGAATCATAGAACAGTTTGTGTTGGAAGGGACCTTCAAAGGTCATCTAGTCCAGCCTCCTGTGTGGGACTACGGTGGGTCTGTGGATTCCCTGACAGAGGGCATGGGAATGGAAATTAGCTTGAAGATATTAAGGCCTACCCATGAGAAAGATGGGAGTAACGGAGGATCTGGAGATGTTAAGGATGTATCTGTGAGAGAGAAGGGAGTAAAAGAGTAACATTGATGATAGCAAAAATAGCCAATGAGATGTTACTGCTGTAACTTGTAACCAATAGTGAAGAGACACATGAATTGGTAAAACTGTATAAAAATGCACTTGTGGCAATAAGTGGCATCCACTACTTTCATCCTGGAAGAACTTGGTCTATGTCGTTTGCCTATCTCAACTACGACACCCCTGCAACGAGCAGGGACATCTTCAACTAGGTCAGGTTGCTCGGAGCCCCATCCAGCCTGGCTTGGAATGTCTCCAGGGATGGGACATCGACCACCTCTGGGCAACCTGGGACAGGGTTTCACCACCCTCACTGTAAAAAATTTCTTCCTCATGTCTAACCTGAATCTCCCCTCCTTCAGTTTAAAACCATCACCCCTTGTCCTGTCGTAACAGGCCCTGCTAAAAAATCCGTCCCCATCTTTCTTATAGGCACTTTCTAAGTACTGAAATGCCGCAATAAGGTGTCCCCAGAGCCTTCTCTTCTCCAGGCTGAACAAGCCCACCTCTCTCAGCCTGTCCTCACAGCAGAGCTGTTCCAGCCCTCTGATCATCTTGTTGGCCTCCTCTGGCCCCTCTCCAACAGGTCCATGTCTTTCCTGTGCTGAGGGCTCCAGAGCTGGACACAGGACTCCAGGTGGGGTCTCACCAGAGCAGAGCAGAGGGGCAGAATCACCTCCCTCAACCTGCTGGCCATGGTCCTTTTGATGCAGCCCAAGATATAATTTCCTTTCTGGGCTACAAGCGCACATTGCCGGCTCATATCCAATCTTTCATCCAACAGTACCCCCAAGTCCTTCTCCACAGGGCTTCTTTCAATCCCATCATCCCCCAGTCTGTATTGATACTGCGGGTTGCCCTGACCCAGGTGCAGGATCTCACACTTGGCCTTGTTGAACCTCATGAGGTTTGCATTGGCCTACTTTTCAAGCTTGTCAAGGTCCCTCTGGATGGCATCCCATCCCTCGGACATTTCACCACTCAGCTTGGTGTCATCCTTTGCATCGCCTCTCTGATGGGCTATGCCATTGCAACTCCACGAGTTCTATTTGGTCATTGAAAACATGAAAGTATTTAACTATCAGAGACAAGTAAATTAATTTATGTACTTTTTTTAAGGAACATATGTGATCAAAGACAATGTGCTTGTAAATGCAGAGGCTCCCCCCCGCCCCATACATACAGCAGCCATCACTCTCAGGACTTCCCTGGGCCCACACTTGGAAATGGGATAGCAGAAAAAGTGCCACTGTTCATGTGACACTAACACGTGTAGGACTTTTGTTAATTAGAAAACTCAAATCCTAGCAGCATCTGTTGAAAACCTCAGAGGAAGAAAAAGTGTGAAGAAGGAAAATAGTTTCCTTCCCAAACATGTGGCTTTCTTTTGGGTGGATGCACTTGGTCAGGCCGTTTATTTTATGAACTCCACCTGCATGTATGTACCTGTGCCCCTCTGTCTCTGTGGGCGGCTAGAGCTGAGTGTTTGCTGTACATTGAATAGTTTCAGAATGAACTTAATTAGCTCCTGCTCCTACAACGATAGAAATCCAGAGCAATTTCAATAACTTCAATTGAAATTACTTGTGGGTTTATACAGATGTCAGTGAGAGCACAGCTGAGCCGAAAGCAAGGCCCTTCTAAGTGCCAGCTCATAGAAAACATCCACAGAGACTGGCAACCTGATTCTAATACCTAACAAAACCCCTGCTTGTGCAATGAGTGTCATTCACAAACATTGTGCATTAAGCTATATTATGAATTCTAAAATATGGATAAATTTGTTGTGGTCTTCATACTGGATTGAACAAGAGGATGCTAAAATGCCCACCCCCACCTTCCATTTCTTAGAGCACAAAACTCAATGCCTTTATTACATGTTGTGATTAAACAGAGGAGTGGACCAAAGTCTCCCTGCATTACAGGAGGCACCTAATGACAGCAGTAGTATTGGGGATAACACATCACAACTAAATCCACTCACACTTGTTTTCCACATAAATCTTTGCAGTTTCCAGTCAGAAAGGCAAAAGATGAACCTATGTTGATCAAAAAGGCCAGGGAGCTCTTTATGAACTAGCAAATGGTATCAGCAGACAGAAAAGCATAAGCTATATGGCTTGCTTTATATAATACATATATTTATAATATGCTATATTAATTATATAATGTTATGCTGTGATATAATATATATTTTATTTTATGATTTTACATGTGTACACATACAGATACCTATATAGATGTAGGTCTGTGAACAAATGAATGGTCAGGAAGACTTAGTAGGCTGCGTGAAATCAACAAGTTATGGCAGTGTAAAACACACCATTTGTGACAGGGAGATCAGGTCACTGAAGCAGGTTTATATTTGAGAATTTGCTCCTTGCTCCTCTAGACTTTCCAACAAGAAGAGATCAGATGGGCCCATGTTTATGGATTCATATGCAGTCCTTCCATTTTCCTTCAAGTGATCCATTCCTTCAACAGGAACTTCTGGGGTTTGGCACTGCAGGTGATTAGTGAATCCCCTTCCTTCCACTCTAGTTTGCAGATCTCAAGAATATGCAGTTTCAAACTGCAGGGAGTAGCAAGAGGAGAACTGCTCCAGTGAAATCCATGCCCACTCTAGGAACCTGCAACACAGCTCAGCTACTGGCTGTTAGGTGGAACCTGAGCAAACAGTTCTCGTTAAGTGGACAGAGAAAGCAGAATGAAAACTGGCATGGTCATTGCAGGAATTTCTTTCACAGCCCTTCCAGCAGGTGCTTATTGCTGTTTTGCATCTCTCTAGGAGAAAGAAGCAGTTCTCTTTAATATTATATGTGCAGAGAATAAAATAAGGTTACATGGACCTGGGTTAGGAGTCTGGGTGTTGTGGTTTAACCCAAGCTAGCAATAGAACCAAAATAGCCACTCACTCGCTCCCCTCCACAGCCCCCCAAATAGGGGAGAGAATCGAAAGGGAAGGGAGAAAGTTGGATGGGTTGAGATAAACACAGTATAATAAAATAACAAAATACTAATACACTATCAGCAAATACATATATATAAAACATAGAAATAGAATCTAAAATAACAGATACCCAATGCAATTCCTCACAAACTCCATCCACAACGAGCAGCCACACCCAGGAAACAGCACCTGGTCCCAACAACCGATCCCAGAGAGAGAATAATTAAAAAGGCAGAAAGGCCCAGAGAACTCTGCAAAATGGGAGGGTGGCAAAAAGCCAAACCAATGAAAGTCCTGAACAGAACTGCCCTGGCTCCCACAAAAAGAGTGAAGAAAGACCATAAGATCCGAGCTCTCCTTAAATATGAAGCATGACGCTAATGGGATGGAATATTCTTATAGATCAGTCTGGATGTCAGTCAAGCTCTGCCCTGTCCATGTGCCCCTTCCTCGCTGCCTCACACCTGTGGGCAGAGTGGCTCAGAATGTCCTTGGCTCTCAGACCAGAGCAATTAAAAACATTGACCCTGTCCCAGGATGCTACCTTCTTGTTCTCAAAGAAGTCCAAATAATGACCGTGCTAGCTATGAAAAAGAAAGGTTTCTAACTGTATGAAGAAAATTAACTCATTTTCAGTCAAACCAGCACACTGGGTATGAGCTTCAGCAGTGCCAGGTGATGGTTCCCACTCTCACAGTCTACTTGGAGAAGTAAATGGCTCCCTGAGTTCAGTCAGGAGGAGTAGCTCAGAGACAGATGGGGTGAGGTTGGGTTGGCAAGTCTACATAGGTTGCTTCGCCTTGGGCGAGTCTCCATGACTCCCAAACAAAGGATTTCTGATAATTCATCATGCAGGGGACTGCAAGTTGGCTTGGAAGAATACAAGGAAGAAGCTAAGAGGACTGGCTGAGGCCTTTCTGTGCTTTACAAAACTACTTTCCTCAAAGGGAGAAAATCAGAGAATCATAGATATTAACAAAGGTCCCACAAAGTGGAACCTGTTTTCCTGGGTGGGGAAGGGAAACTGAGCATGGCAAAGAGAGTACAAATAGTACTGGAATTAAAAGTGCTGGACTCAGGCTAGTTGGAAGGCTGGGAAAACTGGGAATCCAATGCAAGCTCTACCACCCAGGCTCATGGCTACTTCTGAAATAAACACAGACAAAAGAGCCAACAGCATGTGAACACGCTGCTCTGCTGTGGGAGGTTAGACAGGGTAATAACAGCGCTCTCCAGAAAGGAAGAACTATCAGGAACTTGGGAGGCAAAGTTGTGTCTAGCATGACATGACAACAACAGGACAATCCTATGTCATACTCTTTCAGTGATGCCTTTACAAACCTCCTATTATTTTTTTCCTGAGGTAAAGGGCTAATTAGTTGTGATGGGTAGTGGTACAGACTTTTCTTTGTCTACTCTAAAACTCAAAAATCTGGGGTGTGACTACTCAAATATAGATTTAAGAGACATGTACACCAAAACAGGAAATAAGGTAAACAGTGATTAATTTATTCAATTAACTCTTCTATCTATTTCCTCCATCAGGCACATCTTTGGGTGACTTGATTTCACTTTCCTGGAAGACGTAATTCTCCTGATCCTCCTTCAGTTCTTCCTTTTTGGCAAGAAGATCTTGTGCCTGCTAAGAAAACAATTACATGAAATAGGAGGGAAAATTGTTTTGAAGCTTGTGTTCATCACACCAGCTAGCCTAACATGGACTTCAGATCTGAAAAGCAAAAGCTTCATCCATATTTTGATCATTTTGCCAAAGGTACTTCATGGGCTACCTATAATATTGATTATATGAGCAGGAGAGGATGGTGTCCTTGTGAAATGCAGTCTTTCAAAAGTGGTCCTGCATTCATTAAATCTTTAAATTCATTAATTTGCCATTAGTTTCTCAGGTAAGCGTGTGTCTGTATTTGTCATTTAAGTAATGGCAAGATAATTTATAATCAATAGTCACTGTATTTAAACAGCATAAAGAAGAGAAATAGAGCTAACGTTTTGAATCTAACTTGATTGTTCCAGGTTGGAAGCTCTCTCATATGTATGTACACAGAGAAAAGAAGTTCCTAAAATGACCATAGAGTGGTGTGCGCTTTAAAGACAAAACAGGAAAACAGCAGCCCCAAACCCTATTAACACAAACTGACCTCTTGACTGTCAGCCAGAAAAAAGCTGGAAGAACTGATATCTCCGTATACACAACAGTTACACCACTCTGCTGGACAGGACAGTGTGAGCCATCTCAAACAGACCACACAAATGGGCACCATGTGTTGCACTGAACAACTGGGCAAAATGTGCTGTAGAAATGCATAGATGTCTCTCAACAAATTACGCACTGACCACTTCTGAAGGTTAATCCAATAAATCCAAGCATGTGCAGTTGCACTGGGGAAAGCAGTTCCTTGGGATCCTGGCAAATTACTGCTCTGCATTGCTGAGCAGGGAGAGCAGCACGAGTCAGCCTCTGCACAGCACATAGAATCTTAGAATCTTTCAGGTTGGAAAGGACTCTCAAGATCACCAAGTCCAACCATAGGCACCCAATTGTCCTGACGCACTGCAAGTTGGGAGGCCATCTGCCGCTTCCCAGTCAGGGCCAACAAATCTCAGGGTCAACTGAGACAGTAGGCAATGGGTGTCAATCCAAAAATACACCATGAAGCTTTGCCATGGACAGGACTCTGGAAGCCACAACAACCATTACCCCAGAGCATCATTTGACATGCAAGAATAATTTGCTCACCAAGTGTTTCAACCTTCTTTAGTCTCTGTACAGAAGGCAATACTCTCATAATCTGCAAGCAAATTGAGCTACTTTTTAGCTGGAGTAGGACAGGTCAGTGCCCTGTTGCTGAGCACCACACTTCCACTGCCATAGTTTTTCTTCTACCATGAGAAAAAGTTTCAGAATTTTATCACAGTGGCCTCCCAGATGATTTGTGCAATTAGTAACGTAAACTATGGTTTTAAAGATTAAGAGACTCCATATTAATTATGTACACACAGCACACGGTGACTGAAGCGTTTCTGGAAAACAAATCTTAAATCACGCTTGTTTGTATAGCCCCTGGAGATCTTGTCCTTCTCCAGAATAAATTAGTAGGTCTAGTGACATCTATGTTGTTTGATCACTGCCAAATCAGTACGTGCAAGAAGTGAACTTGTGACTGCTATGCTACACTAAATTTGGGAGTGCAAGCTTTGCAATATAAATATTTTGAAAAATGAACAGCCATCTCGATGCTAAAATAATATGACTTGGTCAGGATTGAGGAACTAAAAATGGCATTTTGCAACATAAAATCTAATAGTGCTAAATACACTCATAAACAGAACTAATCTGGGTTAAAAGACATATCCCATATGCAAAACAAATACTTCTTCTCATATAAACAGGGACAAGAAATAAATGTAGGGAGTCACGATTTCCACTTCATGGAAAGATGATCTAGCTAGCTAATGTAAAGAAAGCGTTGCCTTTGCTCTGATTGGCATGATGCCATTTATGACCTCATTTGAAAAAAATAATCTCGACTATTGTTCAAACATTTCTGAGTCATGGAGATAAACCAAATGAAATGAAGTTAAGTGGAGTAGCCTTTAGAAGAGCCAAACCTGAGCATATCTCCAGCTTTTCCTTCCCCAGCGGTTGTCCTGATGCTCCTTCTGCAAAATAATGACAGCATGTCTGCAAAGGCCTGGCTGAAACACTGCCACTGCCGGGCCAACCTCCTCTCCCTGCTGGAGGAGGGGTTCAGGGCCAGAGCTGTCTGGCCACTCACATTCAGACAAGCAGGCCCTGTTGACAGCTGCCTCTGCTGCAGGGACCTAGAGGAGTTTCCAGCCAGCCTGCTACACTGCCTGCCAGGCTTCTCCTTGCACGTGCTTACTCATTTGCTTGAACAGTGAGACACATTTCTATAGGGGTTTAAAATTGCTGTTCAGAGGAAATAAAGGAATTTGCTTAGAAGAGCGTGCCCTACTCCACCTGTGTGGCCACTGCACAATTTGTGTGCTCAATGGCAGAGTTGTAAACACGAATGCCCTCCAGAAGCTCCTGCCACCAAGCCTTGAGTTTCCCCACTTTTGGGGAAACTGCTGTCCCTGTCACCTGGCTGCAAACGAATAATAGAAGAGAGAGATGACACCAGACAGGTGCTGCGCAGAGACTTCCAGTTCAGCCTACACTTAAGCCACTGCCTAGCTGAAGGGGGGGCAAAACTGAAGCCACGCCACCCACACACAGAATCATAGAACCACTTAGGTTGGAAGAAAACCTCCAAACCATCAAGTCCAACCATAATCTAACTCTACCACTAAACCATGTCTCTAGGAACCTCGTCTATTAATCTTTTAAACACCTCCAATGATGGCGACTCCACCACTTCCCTGGGCAGCCTGTTCCAATGCCTGAGAGCACTTTCCATGAAGAAATGTTTCCTAATAACAAATCTGAACGTTCCCTGGTGAAACTTGAGGCCATTTCGCCTTGTCCTATCAATTGCTACATGGGAGAAGAGACCAACACCCTCCATGATACGACCTCCTTTCAGGTAGCTGCAGACAGCGATAAGGTCTCCCCTCAGTCTCCTTTCCTCCAGGCTAAAGAACCCAAGTTCCCGCTGTCTGTAACAGACCCCCACCAGGATGTCTGCCTTGTTGCTCCCAGCTCCAGGTCCTTGGGGCCTGGAGGTGGGAGTGGGTTCGGTCGGAGGTGCACCCTGGCTCTGTTGGCTAGTATGGCGGTGAAGGACAAAAGCTTCTCACGGCTTGTCCTCAAGCAAAGGAGCTAAGTCGTACTCCTGTCGAACCCGAGTCAGTGGCACTTCCATTCACGTGGGTAGAGTTCCTCAGACTTCTCTGGCTGGGCATATCCACAAGTACCTGCTGGAACTGGCATCTGAGTTTTAGCAAAGTCAAGTCATAGCATGGGAGAGTGAAGCGGTGTCTACGTGTGTGGGTAGGGGAGGGGAGGGTGGACAGTCATTCTGAGCACGCTGGCTTTGGAAGGTATTTACAAATGATGAACTGTGCACCTTCCAACGTATTTGATCCTCCATCATGCAGTGGTCAAACTCTGAGGCTCGGTATTCACCTTGGTATTCAGTCGGGCATTGACCAAAATGGTGTTCTAGAAAGTCGTGACCAGTAGAGATGGCATGAACCCCTCAAGCGCCAAGAAAATGTAGACTGGGTTTGCTGTCTTTCAAGTGGCCTCTATCCAGTCAGGCAGCAAAAAGCTTCGTGAAGCAAGCCTGAGGTGCCAGAGAAAGTTCCAGGATGGTGCCCTGGTGTCTGTCAGGAACCAGAGAGCCCTGAAATTCCCTGGGAGCCCAGCAGCCTGATCATGCAGGCATGATCTTAGCAGTACGAATACACCTCCCTGCAAAAGCAAGAGTGGGACCATCTCACTACCTAGTTAGGTCTCCAGGGTACAGTGATAGCTACTGGCACGGAGGTAAGATGGATAACTTGGAATGCAGAAATTCCTAGGGTTGAAGGCTACTTCTAGGAGCATTTGACTCCCTTTAAACAACTGTTATCCAATTCTTGATGTTGCAGCCTTCAAAAGCCACCCAGAATGTTAAGGCAGCACCAGAGCAAGAAGGTGGGCATGGGAGTGGAAAGCTTCCAAAAAGGGCCTCCTCGTCAAAGACAGGGACCAGGAGGTGTCACAGGAGTACAGATGCAGTCACCAAGGTGTCAAGTAAGCTTGGACCAAAGCATTTTTATTCTGTTCATGTCCTTTATTGTCCGGTTATGGAGGTGTGGAAGATGGGAGTGGGGAGCCGACCGGGAACTCCTGCGGTGCTGTTTGCCGCCGTGTCACGCACGGGAGGCGGGATGGCTGGGGAACTGCCAGACGATGCCTGTGGCAGGTGGAGCCAGCGCCATGGATGATGGTTATTGAGGCGGATCCACCTCCATGGGCTCCTCGGCGTCTTGTGGTGGCTGAACAGCCGGTGGCCCCATGCTGTATTCGGGTGGATCCACCTCCATGGGCTCCACGTCGTCCTTCGGTGGGATGTCACACCTGGGCCGCAGCAGATGGACACGCCGTGGCCCCATGCTGTTCCCCTGCCTGCCCACGGCTGCTCGCTGCGCGGCGTCGTTGATGTGAGCGTGGGCAATGGCTCTCATGGAGCGAGGGGGAATGTTCCTCTGCCTCCTCTGCTGCTTTGCCTTCCTCAGGCTCCCGGGAGGTCCCAGTCGCACAATCCGTCTCTCGCGTGTCCTCCGCCAGGGTGGGCAGCCATCCACCTTGCTGCTGTGGCTGCTGCCTGGCAGGCAGACACGCTTGGGCTCCACGCCGCCGGTCACTGGTGGTCCCACAGCCATGCGCCGCATGCCGGAGATCAGTGAGGTAATGTCTGTTCACGGTCGTGGCATGCGCGTTGATGTTCCTCCCCCTCTGCTTCCTCCTCTGCTGCCTCGGCTTCCTCCTCCGGGGTCGTTTCTTGCTCTTCCACGGGAGCGGGGAGCGGCTTGGTGGCTTCCCACGCCATGCTGGGCAGCCACCCGCCTGGCTGCTCCCGCTGCTGCCTGGCAGGCAGATGCATTTGGGCTCCACACCGTTCGCTGGTGGGCCCACGGTCAAGCGCCGCATGCCATCGATCAGAGAATCAAGATCAATGGCGCTCGCGGCACGAGGGCTGACACTGCTCCCGGTGGGAGGTGCCGTGCTCCCCTGTGGTGTGGGGATGTGGCTGTGTGGCGCCCCACCCTGAGGTGGGCAGCCAGCCGCCTGGTTGCTCAGCCTCCGCTTCCGTCCAAGCATGCTTGGCGTCCGAGGGCCTCGCACTGTGGGCCAGCTGCAGGGGCCCCCGCTTTTATAGGGCTGGAACAAAGGGCAGTGAGGTGGCTGGTGACAGGCAGGAGGTCACCATGGTGGTGATTGTGACGTCAGAGGTGGCAGGTGTGGGTGCGGGGGCCTGTGTCCTGAAAGGTGCCTGAATGTGGGAGAAGGAGGAGGGTGGTGGGGTCTGTGGGCCCCTCTCCTGGGGCTCGCTCCCGCCTGTCACGGCTCTTGCCCAAGAGAAAGGCTGCCCCTTGGGCACAGGGACTGCCCGCCACCTCGCCTCATGAGCCCTGGGCTCCAGCCCCTTCTCATCCCTTGCCTGGGATGGTCTTGACGAGACGGTGGCAAGAACGTTCCAGGAGGGTTGGGCTTCCTCAGGGACCCCCCAGTGACCTCACACCCTGCAAGAGCCACAGCCCCCTGCGCTCACCAGTGGCTGAGAGGGAGCAAAGCATCCAGAGATCCCGCCGGTGGGAACGGGAGGCCCAGCCGCCTGCACACGGTCTCCCGGCGCTCCATAAAGGAATTGCTGATTGCCAAGTGTTGCGTGGACTCTTTTTCCCTGGGGATCCCTTGGACCTGCCCCCAGAGCGTGGCCACGTGCCACCTCTTGTGCTCCGAGCCCCGGGGGAGAGGGGAGCAGAGGGCCTGGTGTCCTTTGGGCTGTTGCGCCAGCCCGACACAAGGAGCCTGTGGGAGGCCACCAAGAGAGGTCATGGAATCACAGAATCATAGAATTGTTTTGGTTGGAAGAGACCCTCAAGGTCATTGAGTGCAACCATAACCTAACTCTGGCACTAAACCACGTCCCTAAGAACCTCATCCAAATGCCTTTGAAACACCTCCAGGGATGGTGAGTCTACCACCTCCCTGGGCAGCCTTTCCCAGTGCCTGAGAACCCTTTCCGTCTAGATTTTGTTCCTAATACCCAATCTAAACGTCCCCTGGCACAACCTGAGTCCATTTTCTCTTGTCCTATCACTTGCTACTTGGGAGAAGAGACCAACACCCTCCGTGCTACAACCTCCTTGCAGGTAGATGTAGAGAGCCATAAGGTCTCCCCTCAGCCTCCTTTTCTCTGGGCTAAACAACCCCAATTCCCTCAGCCGCTCCCCGTCAGACTTGTGCTCCAGGCCCCTCACCAGCTTCGTTGCCCTTCTCTCAACTCTCTCCAGCACCTCAATGTCTTTCCTGTAGTGAGGGGCCCAAAACTGAACACAGGATTCCAGCTGTGGCCTCACCAGCACCAAGTACCGTGGCACGGTCACCCCCCTAGTCCTGCTGGCCACACTATTCCTGATACAAGCCAGGATGCTGTTGGCCTTTTTGGTCACCTGGGCGGGCACACTGCTGGCTCCTGTTCAGCCGGCTGTCAATCAACACCCCCAGGGCCTTTTCCCCCAGGCAGCTTTGCGGCCACTCTTCCCCGAGCCTGTAGCGCTGCCTGGGGTTGTTGTGACTCAAGTGCAGGACCCGGCGCTTGGCCTTGTTAGATCCCTCTGTATGGCCTTCCTACCCTCCAGCAGATCAACACTCCCAGGCAGTTTGGTGTCACCTGCAGGCTTACTAAGGGTGCACTCAATCCCCTCGTTGATAAAGACATTAAACAGAATGGGGCCCAACAGTGAGCTCTGGGGAATGCCACTTGTGACGGGCCGCCAACTGGATTTGGTTGCGTTCACCACAACTCTTTGGGCCCAGCCACCCAGCCAGTTCTTTATCCATCGCAGAGTACACCCACCCAGGCCATGAGCTGCCAGCTTCTCCAGGAGAATGCTGTGGGGTACGGTGTCAAAGGCCTTACTGAACTCTTAAGTACACAAGATCTACAGCTTTTCCCTCATCTACCACGTGGGTCACCTTGTCAGAGAGGGAGATCAAGTGGGTCAAACAGGACCTGCCTTTCGTAAAGCCATGCTGACTGGGCCTGGTCACTCGGTTTTCTCATACGTGCCGTGTGATGTCACTCAGGATGATCTGCTCCGTGACCCTCCCCAGCATCGAGGTTAGACTGACAGATCTGTAGTTCCCTGGATCCTCCTTCCAGCCCTTCTTGGATACGGGCGTGAAGTTGGCCACCTTCCAGTCAACCGGGACCTCCCCAGTTAGCCAGGATTGCCGGGAGATAATGGAAAGTGGCCAAGGGATCCCTTCCGCCAGCTCCCTCAGCACTCTTGGGTGTATCCCGTCTGGTCCCATAGACTAGCGGGTGTCCAAGCGGGGCTTCATTCTGCTTGCCACGCCTGTGTTCTGGCTCAGGGGGCGGGGTACCTGCAACACTACTCTTCTGACTATGAAAGACTGAGGCAAAGAAGGCATTTAGTAGCTCGGCCTTTTCCTCAACTTCTGTCACTACCTTTGCCCCACACATTCATCAGGGGATGGAGGTTCTCCTTAGTCCTCCTCTTCTTGCTAATCTATTTCTAGAATCATTTCTTGTTGCCTTCCACAGTGGTGGCCAGGTGCAGCTCTACTTGGTCTTGGGCCCTCCTAATTTTCTCCATGCATAACCTCACAGGATTCTTGTGTTCCTCTTGAGTAGCCTGCCCCTCCTTCCGAAGCTTATACATTCTCTTCTCGTTCCGACGTTCCAGACGCAGCTCTCTATTCAGCCAGGCCGACCTTCTTCTCTGCCAGCCCGTCTTCCGGCACACGGGGACAACCTGCTCCCGCGCCTCTAAGATGACCTTCTTGAAGAGGGACCAGTCTTCCTGGACTCCTTTATCCCTCAGAACTGCCTCCCAAGGGATTCTGCCAACCGGCCTTCTAAACAGGTCAAAGGCTGCCCTTCGCAAGTCCAAAGCGGCACTTCTGCTGACCGCCCTTCTAACTTCTCCAAGGACACAAAACTCCATCATTTCATGATCACTATACCCTGGGGGATTTCCAGTCGACATGCTGCCCACGCGTCCTTCTCCGGTTACAAAGCACAGATCCAACGGGGCTGCTTCCCTGGTAGCCTCACTCACCGGCTGTGTCAGGAAGTTGTCTTCCACGCACTGCAGGAGCCTCCTAGACTGCTTGCTTTCTGCTGTCTTTTCAGCAGACACCTGGTAGGTTGAATTCGCCCATAAGCACAAGGGGTAGTGATCGGGAGACTTCTCCTAGCTATCCGCAAAATATTTCATCTGCCTCTTCATGCGGGTTGGGTGGTCTGTAACAGACCCCCACCAGGATGTCTGCCTTGTTGCTCCCAGCTCCAGGTCCTTGGGGCCTGCAGGTGGGAGTGGGTTCAGTCAGAGGTGCACCCTGGCTCTGTTGGCTAGTATGGTGGTGAAGGACAAAAGCTTCTCACGGCTTGTCCTCAAGCAAAGGAGCTAAGTCGTACTCCTGTCGAACCCGAGTCAGTGGCACTTCCACTCACGTGGGTAGAGTTCCTCAGACTTCTCTGGCTGGGCATATCCACAAGTACCTGCTAGAACTGGCATCTGAGTTTTAACAAAGTCAAGTCATAGCATGGGAGAGTGAAGGGGTGTCTACTTGTGTGGGTAGGGGAGGGTGGACAGTCATTCTGAGCACGCTGGCTTTGGAAGGTATTTACAAATGATGAACTGTGCACATTCCAACGTATTTGATCCTCCGTCATGCAGTGGTCAAACTCTGAGGCTCGGTATTCACCTCGGTATTCAGTCGGGCATTGACCAAAATGGTGTTCTAGAAAGTCGTGACCAGTAGAGATGGCATGAACCCCTCAAGCGCCAAGAAAATGTAGACTGGGTTTGCTGTCTTTCAAGTGGCCTCTATCCAGTCAGGCAGCAAAAAGCTTCGTGAAGCAAGCCTGAGGTGCCAGAGAAAGTTCCAGGATGGTGCCCTGGTGTCTGTCAGGAACCAGAGAGCCTTGAAATTCCCTGGGAGCCCAGCAGCCTGATCATGCAGGCATGATCTTAGCAGTACGAATACACCTCCCTGCAAAAGCAAGAGTGGGACCATCTCACTACCTAGTTAGGTCTCCAGGGTACAGTGATAGCTACTGGCACGGAGGTAAGATGGATAACTTGGAATGCAGAAATTCCTAGGGTTGAAGGCTATTTCTAGGAGCATTTGACTCCCTTTAAACAACTGTTATCCAATTCTTGATGTTGCAGCCTTCAAAAGCCACCCAGAATGTTAAGGCAGCACCAGAGCAGGAAGGTGGGCATGGGAGTGGAAAGTTTCCAAAAAGGGCCTCCTCGTCAAAGGCAGGGACCAGGAGGTGTCACAGGAGTACAGATGCAGTCACCAAGGTGTCAAGTAAGCTTGGACCAAAGCATTTTTATTCTGTTCATGTCCTTTATTGTCCGGTTATGGAGGTGTGGAAGATGGGAGTGGGGAGCCGACCGGGAACTCCTGCGGTGCTGTTTGCCGCCGTGTCACGCACGGAAGGCGGGATGGCTGGGGAACTGCCAGACGATGCCTGTGGCAGGTGGAGCCAGCGCCATGGATGATGGTTATTGAGGCGGATCCACCTCCATGGGCTCCTCGGCGTCTTGTGGTGGCTGAACAGCCAGTGGCCCCATGCCGTATTCGGGCGGATCCACCTCCATGGGCTCCACGTCGTCCTTCGGTGGGATGTCACACCTGGGCCGCGGCAGATGGACACGCCGCGGCCCCATGCTGTTCCCCTGCCTGCCCACGGCTGCTCGCTGCGCGGCGTCGTTGATGTGAGCGCGGGCAATGGCTCTCATGGAGCGAGGGGGAATGTTCCTCTGCCTCCTCTGCTCCTTTGCCTTCCTCAGGCTCCCGGGAGGTCCCAATCGCACAATCCGTCTCTCGCGTGTCCTCCGCCAGGGTGGGCAGCCATCCACCTTGCTGCTCCGGCTGCTGCCTGGCAGGCAGACACGCTTGGGCTCCACACCGCCGGTCACCGGTGGTCCCACAGCCATGCGCCGCATGCCGGAGATCAGTGAGGTAATGTCCGTCACGGTCGTGGCATGCGCGTTGATGTTCCTCCCCCTCTGCTTCCTCCTCTGCTGCCTCGGCTTCCTCCTCCGGGGTCGTTTCTTGCTCTTCCACGGGAGCGGGGAGCGGCTCGGTGGCTTCCCACGCCACGCTGGGCAGCCACCCGCCTGGCTGCTCCCGCTGCTGCCTGGCAGGCAGACGCGTTTGGGCTCCACACCGTTCGCTGGTGGGCCCACGGTCAAGCGCCGCATGCCATCGATCAGAGAATCAAGATCAATGGCGCTCGCGGCACGAGGGCTGACACTGCTCCCGGTGGGAGGTGCCGTGCTCCCCTGTGGTGTGGGGATGTGGCTGTGTGGCGCCCCACCCTGAGGTGGGCAGCCAGCCGCCTGGTTGCTCAGCCTCCGCTTCCGTCCAAGCATGCTTGGCGTCCGAGGGCCTCGCACTGTGGGCCAGCTGCAGGGGCCCCCGCTTTTATAGGGCCGGAACAAAGGGCAGTGAGGTGGCTGGTGACAGGCAGGAGGTCACCATGGTGGTGATTGTGACATCAGAGGTGCCAGGTGTGGGTGCGGGGGCCTGTGTCCTGAAAGGTGCCTGAATGTGGGAGAAGGAGGAGGGTGGTTGGCTCTGAGGGCCCCTCTCCTGGGGCTCGCTCCCGCCTGTCACGGCTCTTGCCCAAGAGAAAGGCTGCCCCTTGGGCACAGGGACTGCCCGCCACCTCGCCTCCTGAGCCCTGGGCTCCAGCCCCTTCTCATCCCTTGCCTGGGATGGTCTTGACGAGACGGTGGCAAGAACGTTCCAGGAGGGTTGGGCTTCCTCAGGGACCCCCCAGTGACCTCACACCCTGCAAGAGCCACAGCCCCCTGCGCTCACCAGTGGCTGAGAGGGAGCAAAGCATCCAGAGATCCCGCCGGTGGGAACGGGAGGCCCAGCCGCCTGCACACGGTCTCCCGGCGCTCCATAAAGGAATTGCTGATTGCCAAGTGTTGCGTGGACTCTTTTTCCCTGGGGATCCCTTGGACCTGCCCCCAGAGCGTGGCCACGTGCCACCTCTTGTGCTCCGAGCCCCGGGGGAGAGGAGAGCAGAGGGCCTGGTGTCCTTTGGGCTGTTGCGCCAGCCCGACACGAGGAGCCTGTGGGAGGCCACCAAGAGAGGTCACGGAATCACAGAATCATAGAATTGTTTTGGTTGGAAGAGACCCTCAAGGTCATTGAGTGCAACCATAACCTAACTCTGGCACTAAACCATGTCCCTAAGAACCTCATCCAAATGCCTTTGAAACACCTCCAGGGATGGTGAGTCTACCACCTCCCTGGGCAGCCTTTCCCAGTGCCTGAGAACCCTTTCCGTCTAGATTTTTTTCCTAATACCCAATCTAAACCTCCCCTGGCACAACCTGAGTCCATTTTCTCTTGTCCTATCACTTGCTACTTGGGAGAAGAGACCAACACCCTCCGTGCTACAACCTCCTTGCAGGTAGTTGTAGACAGCCATAAGGTCTCCCCTCAGCCTCCTTTTCTCTGGGCTAAACAACCCCAATTCCCTCAGCCGCTCCCCGTCAGACTTGTGCTCCAGGCCCCTCACCAGCTTCGTTGCCCTTCTCTCAACTCTCTCCAGCAACTCAATGTCTTTCCTGTAGTGAGGGGCCCAAAACTGAACACAGGATTCCAGCTGTGGCCTCACCAGCACCAAGTACCGTGGCACGGTCACCCCCCTAGTCCTGCTGGCCACACTATTCCTGATACAAGCCAGGATGCTGTTGGCCTTTTTGGCCACCTGGGCGGGCACACTGCTGGCTCCTGTTCAGCCGGCTGTCAATCAACACCCCCAGGGCCTTTTCCCCCAGGCAGCTTTGCGGCCACTCTTCCCCGAGCCTGTAGCGCTGCCTGGGGTTGTTGTGACTCAAGTGCAGGACCCGGCGCTTGGCCTTGTTAGATCCCTCTGTATGGCCTTCCTACCCTCCAGCAGATCAACACTCCCAGGCAGTTTGGTGTCACCTGCAGGCACTCAATCCCCTCATTGATAAAGACATTAAACAGAATGGGGCCCAACAGTGAGCTCTGGGGAATGCCACTTGTGACCGGCCGCCAACTGGATTTGGTTGCGTTCACCACAACTCTTTGGGCCCGGCCACCCAGCCAGTTCTTTATCCATTGCAGAGTACACCCACCCAGGCCATAAGCTGCCACCTTCTCCAGGAGAATGTTGTGGGGTATGGTTTCAAAGGCCTTACTGAAGTTTAAATATACAACCTAACTAGCCAGGATACTGGTAAAGACACCAAGACAACCACGCCCACACAGAGGGGAAAGTGTCCTCTGGCTGTCACATTATCCCAATGATACCACCCCGTGACTGTCCCTAGGCTTTGGGGCAGATGTTTTGCTGATGGCTGGAATGGGGAGTGAGGAAATCCTTAAGCCCACCTGTCTTTGTCTCCCTCCTCCATACCTGGGCTAGGGACTCCATAGCAATATTCATGAGTTAGGGTAGTGTCTCCACTAATAAGAGGCATCCTCAAAATCATACTCAAAGGTGTTGACTTCATCATTCTACACAGCTAACTAAGAAAGGAGACAATAATAATTAACCCTGCTTCCTAAATGTTAATTACAGTGGTTTATGTTTGATATTTAAAAGTTCATTTCTAGTGAACTCAATTAACCTCAAACCCTAGTTTTATTTTACTTTAAGACCTATTACTAGACAATGGAAAAATTTCTGATATATAGATTTGAAGCACAAGTGTAATCTACAGGCAGATGAATTGCAAGGTAAAGGAGTCAACTGTTTGATACAAAAATATTTCGCTTGAATACACAGTTATTTCACTTTTATTTAGTACTTTTGAATTATTATTATTTCCTAAATTTGCCGATTTCCTAATTTTCCTGACTTTCCTAATATAGGACAGCTCTTTAGAGTATCATACATGATGAGACTACTGTATTTTTATATTTATATATTTATATAAAATTTATATATTTATATATTTAAATCCTAGGTATATGCCTTCACTTAGGTGGCATCTCAGGTTAATCAAATGCTGATTGAGTCTTCAGTTTGGCTGAACACCCCAGACAGGTCTACATTCATAATTTCCGGGGTGAAAATTCATCTTATTCTCACTAGGTGTTTCCTAATCAGCTGACTGTTCAATTCACTTGATTGCTCCCTCTGACCATCCTAATGCTGGCTGATTCCTTGGCCTCCCAATCACACTAATTGACCTCTTAGTCAAAAATATTCCATGTTGCAGTGCTCTGCTCACAGCTAATTGCACCCTAAAAGATAATTCTGGCTGAGCATTCAATGCTTATTCCCATTATAGGCACTGAGAACAGTGTCTTAGGAGGTATTTTGACTATTAGTGGAAATAATCTATATGAAGGCATTGCATGTGGTCACACGATCACACACTAGCTAGCTAGACAGGCACGGCAATTAACTTATGGGTCTGTCCAAGAGTTTGGGCAGGGGGTGCAGTTTGGTCCATATAAATGACCGCAGTAGCTGTAATAGCACATTATCAGCCAAGTTCTGCACTGTCCACTGCCAGCCTTGTATCCATCCATGGAAAATTGTTGACATCTCAAGTCATGTCTCCCAATTACCAAAATTAAGTTCTGTTAGAAGAATTCTACCATGTTCCCCATGGCTAGTGGAGGGAAGTTAACTCCAACACCTTGGCTGATCGCTGCTGTGTGACATTCTCACTGGGCCATGTGATTTTCAGAAGTGACATCCAAAAAGAGAGTTATTAGGAGCCAGTGACATCAGGATTAGGTTGTAATTTAAAAGCAGGGGGTCAAGTAGTTGCTCAGCTGACATTAAACTTTAAAATAATACTGTGTGTACAATTTGCACAAACAGTAGAGAGCAATCTGAATAGTGCTCAGAAACATCTTTGTTAAGAAAAGTATTTGTTGTCAGAAGACAGGAATTAATTTGGAAAAGTGCATTCCAGTCAACACTTTGTTTCCATTATGTGCTTATAGAGTGAATTAAGCATCCTATGAAGTCTACCTGAGATTGTTAAAGGCTTGCTTGCTACCAAGAAATTAGTTTCTTAAGACTAGCCATCTCTGAAAAATCAATGAAACTCAGCATTTAAAAACAGTAAGCAGTTTCCTTAGTGAAAAAAAGTCCTCTATATTTAGAGCTTTATCTAGGTTTTTGTTATAGATCTATCCTTAAAGACATACAGTTTTACATATATTATCTTATTCCAGATAACTCTCCAGAACTGTGACGCACATCAGACTATGTTCTTAAGAAGCATGAAAACTCAAAATGTGAAAAGCTTTATTTCCGCAGAGCTTTCCCAAGACACTGCCTTGTACTGTTCTGCACCTAATGCAATTCCAGAGACTCTACCTGCACACTCAAAGATGGAGCTACCTGAAGCTGTCCCTGCAAGGCAATGCCTTCCCTGAGGAGGCAGCCACGCAGCCAGCCCCCCCCGCAAGAAGGGCCAACACCTCTCTGAAAACTCAGGGAAACACAACAGAGGGCTCAAAAGGGTCTGTGCCATGCGTGCTTCCACAATGCAAAGTTTTGGGCCCTTGGGTTTGCTAGATAAGATGGATATAAACTTTAGCTTGTCTGTGGGGTCCTGTCATCAGCTATAAACAGGGCACTGTACTCCCCGACAAGTGGGACTTCGAATCCTCAGCAAGACTCCTTTGTTTCTGTAGCTCTTTCATGAAATGCAATGGTAACTCTGTGGGGGCTTGAGTTACACTGAAAAAATGGCACTTGTGTTGCCTCTTGTATTAGGGCAAAGGCAGAGCTGGGTTGGGGTGACAGTTTGAAGGGACAGGAGACAAAAATACTGTACCAGTGTGTACCACTCTGTGCATGGCCTTTTTGGACACATTTGCAAGGTAAACCAGCATCTGATACCTTCATTCTAATTCAGCTATTACACTTCACAGCAATGAGCATTCAGTGACATTCCCTAATATCCAGCAATCAAGATTCAAATACAAAACCAACATTTGGTTCAGATTGATTTCTGACAAAGAATACTATTTTGGTTCAGAATATTTATTATTTTCTTAGTTTTCATATAATCATTAAATTAATGTTGTCAATAATAAAACAGCAATGATATTCTGATAATATACCTTCACACAATTTGAAGGGACAGCAGAGGGCATATGTGGTCTTACTACCAAGAAATCCCTATTTGATAGAACAAGTTTTCAGAAGTATAAACTTTGGTATCCTCTTCTGTGATATTAAACATTGGGAGAAAGGAACTCTTCTTGTCTACTTAATTATAATTTGATAACAATGATAGGACTGCCTTTAAAGGCGCTATTAGAAACGGAATGAACAAACCAGCTTTATAAAACCATAGGCCAACAGGAGAGCAAAAGCAATATATTACATTAATTTGAAGTCTCATCATTATGAGACAGTTGAAAACCCAGTTAACAACTCTCGGTGACAGCTCATCTCAGCTAACACAAAGTCCTGTGCTCAGGTGGGGGCTTTGCCCCAGGACATCGCATCCCCAGCTGAAGCAGGTAGATGGGAGCCCCAAGAACCACTGGTCATCAGCCCCATTTATGGCTGATGAAGCCTCAGGCTCTTGGGGCAGAACTGGGGTGAAGAAACACGTATGTTTAAAGCTTGCCCCTCTGCAGAGAGAGGCTGTAGTACCCCCGTATTTTGGGCATGCCTTGTCCCATTTCCGGACGGCCATCATTTAGATACGTAAAATGTTCCTGACTCAGATGCTTTGCTAAGCTGAGGACTTCAGCACAAAGGAAAGGGACCAGCCAGGCATCTGTGGGGAAAACTATTTGGAACTGAAAAGATATTGAAACACGTTAATGTTTTTTTTTCCTTTCTAATTCTGATGGATTTTCTCCCCAGGAAAGTGCTGTACGAGTATCTGTACGATCCAGTGTACAAGTGGAAGCAGTGGCAGCTTTGAGAGTGTGTTTGTCATGCAGTCTCTGTATTTCTCCATCTCTCTGGGTGGATGTGCAGGTCCTGTTGAGCACTGTGTTGCTATGGCTACTCCCATAGCACTACCTGAGCCTGCTGCATGCAAGAGACAGCCTGAGAGATGTCTATGCAAACTGCAGTCAGCACAATTAATGCAAGGCAGATTCCTTCTGAGTCGCAATCAAACAGCAACTGCAAAGGCACTTTGGGAAGCTTATGATCTGGGACTTGCAGTCCCATAAGCACCTCTTGAGAGAAGAAAGCTGCCAGGTTCGGTTCACTTTTCTTCCAGTTTGATTTCAGATGGTACAAAGAGCCAGCTCCAGGTGGAACACAGCCTGCCGTGCTGGGGGAGACAATGATAATGTACCAGGAGGATCACTAACAATGCTGCTCAGGTGCACACCTGGTTGCATGTGCATTTTCAACTACTTACACTCTTCTTAACTTCCGTGTTTTCGAGTAGGCTTACTATCATCATTCACTGCCTAACCTGGTTTGTTTTCAGTTGTCCATGAGCATTCAAAAATTAAACCAATTGGTTTAGATCTGAAACATACACAGCTTGAAGTCAGACGAAAGTCAGGTTATGAAAAATGCTATTTTCAATACTCAGGTTGAGAAGACAAATGTGGTCAAATGCACATCTGTGCATGACTGAAACTCCAAGATATTTTTCTTTTCTCTTTTTAAGTATTACAGGGAACAAAAGTAATGCTTCAAATTCAGAGGGCAAAAAGGGGCTTTTCATCACAGCAATAAGAGGTACTATTTAAGTCTAATCTTTAAAACCCATTCTGTGGACCATTTCTGCCTTCCTCAAACAGACTCCCTCACTTCAGCACTAATTCTCACAAGCAAGGAGTAAAAATTGCCTGGGCATCTGGAATGATGTTCGCTTCATAATCCAAACCAAATCTTTGATGCACCATTTTGTCACAGGAGCAGAACTTTATGTTGCTCCACAGTTTTGAGTGTATTATGGCAAGAATGACCTCAGACTCTGTGGCTTGAAGACTGACTAAGAGCCAGGACTGAAAACACGATAGCTGGTATTGTTTGAGTTTCCTTTTGCAACATCAGCACAAATTGCCTTATGGTTAAGCATACATCTCAGGAAGGACAGAAAAGTCATTTTTCAGAACAAACCCCAAATTTTTAAAGTATTGTTAAAAGGTGGTATGCAGATTAAGCAAATACATAAAGCAGTCATTGGAATGTATATATAAGCAAATAAATAAGTGGGAAAGCTACAGATTGTGCCATGACTCTGTGTTCCAGTCAAGAAATTACTAAAGTGCTGAGAAAAATATTTTTATTATTGTTATTCTTTATCTGAAAACCACTAAGTGAAAAAAATATTACCCTGATCAAAACTGTTGACTGGAAATCCCAAACTAGCATTCACAAACAAATATTCACAAAGACAACCTTCTCCCAAGATTAGTGAGAACTTTTCTGGTCTCCTATAGATCTAAGCACTGAGAAGAACTCATACTTTTTAGAACAGAATGAGATGATGCTATCAAAGTACATCCCTACTTCCCTTCCCTGTCTGATTCCCACAACAGTTTTGTTGGATGTGTGAACATTTAAATGGACCACCTTCTCTTAGAATGTATTTTTCTATCTGATGTTGTTGTTTATATTTTATTAGATATTTCTCTGATGGAACAAAAAATCACATTATAGTGTTGTAGAAAGCAATTACTGTGTTGATGTCTTTGTTCTGTGTTTGGTTACACTGCGGCAAGCGTGTTTTAAGAGATGAGAAACTTTTAGTACATTATTGCTCTGAAGATAACCATTGTTACCATTTGTGTTACATTTATTCCTAGAAGTCGTGCTGAGATTGTACTAGGCAGCTTTGAAATCCACAATATGAGACTAGTGACAGACATTTTTCTCATCCTAAGACATGAAGAAAACAAAGGCAGAGAGGCAACTTAGGCACAGAAACTAATGCAGCTTCCCCAATGGTGGTGTCTGTAGGAATAAAACACATGTCCTGGCTTGGGTTCAGTCCTCATTCACTAAACTGTGAGTTGTCCCTGCTTCTGCTCTATATCTTGAATTGCTTTTGATAACTTTTAGCAAGAAAACATTTATCAGTCCTTTCAGGTTAAATCAAATAGCATGCAAGGTACAGATCTGTACTACTGGAACATCGTGCTTATTTAGTCATCAAAGGTTGCAAAAATTTTCAAAGAGGCTTCAGTTCAGTCACTGAATGGAAGATGAAGAGAAATAGTGTGCATTAAATAAATCTGCATGAGGAAAAGTCTTGTGGGCATTTGCAAGTCTGTGTGTTTCAATGCTACCTGGTTCACTCTTCTTTCCAGGTGCAAATCAAGTTCCCAGTAGAACCTAAAATGAGGTAGGCAAATTTTAATGTTCCTATGCCCACCAACAGCCTTGATGACAATTTGAATGAAGCTACAATGTAATATTCACCAAAGCAAGAATCTGGTTTCAGGAGTGATTTAGGTTCACAGGAACATAAACTCTACCGGACATCAATGGGATATAGGTTCCTGATTCATTCCTGAGGAGCTCTCATGTCCCTGTGTCCACAGATCCTCATCTTTAAAAGCAGAGCAATGTCTTTGGGCACTGCTGTAAAGTACCCAGCAGTCTATGAAAGTATTATCTAAACACAAGCTCAATGCAGAAAATCAGATGCAGTTTTTGAATAGATGCTTTTATGTCTCTAGTGATTGTGCAAGTATGCGCACAAGGGCACATGTGTTTTAGGAACCATCTTGGTGCATTTTTATGGGCGGCAAAGCATAATTTCAGCTGGCCTCTTACTGAACAGTAAAAAATGTCATTTACAAGGCATTTTTTGCTTGGCTTAAGGATGTATTCTTCACTTGGGGCATGTGTAAGTATTATTATTAACCCTATGAGAACTTCTTAACTGAACATATAGTTTAGATAGAAAAGTTCACAGAACAGGAAAATATTTTTCTTCAAAGTTTGATCAGACTTTAAATTAGGTGATGAAAGTAAAAGGAACATGTGGAAAAGATTGGAATAAGTACATTCTTTATCTTCAAAGAGCTTCCAAAATGTAATAAGTAAAGTTCCTCCTCTCCTGGAATGGGAACAAGCTCAAAAGTGTATTACAGAAAGAATGGTATTTCCAGAAGATTTCATGGGTGGCCCAACACCTCTTCCACTGAGCACTGACCAGAGTGAGACCAGATGGTGTCCCACACAGAACACCAGAAAATGCCACAACAGGCTCTTGTGCCGTGCCAAAGAGCAGCTGCCAAGTAGAAGGACATGAGGGTCAGTGCAGATTTCCAGCCTAGAATAGCGGGCTGCAAGAACTCACTGCTCCTATATCCTTTCCCTTCATGGACATGTCTCCTTGTGCCAGCTCCATGGGCTCTCCCTGTTTTTTGGAGCCAGAAAGGATGGGACAGGTATGTGGTGGTGAGCCAGTGTCCTCCCCTGCTTTGTCAGGTTCTACTTCTCCCCATACTTCATGGGGAAAATTACTCCTATTATAGCATTCTATTTAATATTTATAGCAATCTTGTTCTGCTTAATTCATAGTACAGACCCCAGATGCTTGAACAGCCAGAACCCGTGGGCAGGGACTTTCCTTGGTAGACAGTCACAACCAAAACCACAAGACAAGACACAATTTCTGGTGTGCTGAAAGGGACTGTTCCCAGTCCTCTCCAGTAACCACCATAGGACGTGCCTCTCAAACTTTGCTCCCTACCCAGTGCACCAGTGCCTGCCTCCCTTCTTGCAGAGCACTGTTAATCTCACTAAACCCCACGTTACCATGATGCAGATTAAGACTGAGCAGATGTTGCGACTGAGACGGACAAATGGCATAGACCAAGTTCTTCCAGGATGAAAGTAGTGGATGCCATTTATTGCCACAAGTGCATTTTTATACAGTTTTAGCAATTCGTGTGTTTCTTCACTATTGGTTACAAGTTAAGGCAGTAACATCTCACTGGCTATTTTTGCTATCATCAATATTACTCTTTTACTCCCTTCTCTCTCACAGGTACATCCTTAACATCTCTGGATACTCCTTCACTCTCATCTTTCTCACGGGTAGGCCTTGACATCTTCAAGGCTAATTTCTGTTCCCATGCCCTCCATCAGCGATTTCATGGACCCACCATAATCCCATAAGCAGACGTTTCCACACACCAATCCCATCTAACATACACGAAAAAAAATGTTCAGAAGTATTCATTAAAATTACTTGTACATTTTATAAAATATCTGTATCAATTAATTACTAATATGTAGTTCAAAGCTGACTCAGAACTGAATTAATAATTTAACACTAGTAACTTATTCAATGAATTCAGCCTCTCTGCCTTTTTCTGGAATGACTTCTTAAGAGTCTTCTTCTCCTCTTTTGGTGTCTAGGCAAGAATCTTCAAATCTGTCTTTGAAATTACTTAAAATCTTTCCCTCTCTTGAAATGTTATTACTTTACAAGACTCATTTTATACAATTTATTACAAGTATTTCACACTAAAATTCAAGTACCATTGAGAATTATGATGAGGGAAATGTATATTTTTTTTGGTCATTCTTTTCATTAAAAAAAATGTTTTTAAAAAATGTTTTTAAAAAAACCCTCTCAAACTCTGCATTTTTCACAGACAGCAGGGAGGGCAGAGGGAGCAGGCAATTGACTAGTGGAATTTGGGAACGTATCACAGATTTTCCTCTCAAACACAAAAGACTGGCTGAGACAGATCACATTGGAAAAAACAGGCTACCGTGAGATTACTGCATTTGCACAAGACACACACAGTATTTTAGATACCACAGATTTTCTTTTTCTTCCTTTCTTTCTGCAGGAAAATAATGGCACTGTCAAAAATATGCTGAAATCACTGAGAGCCTTTGAGTTTTTCAGTTGTCTTCAGAGAGCTATTTATGTCATCTGAGATGCCAATTTCTTGTCGAACATTGACATTTTAAGGACAGATACTATATAATGTTGAGTACTATACATGCACCTAGCTTCACATTGAAGAATGAAAAAATGTTTTTCTTTCTTTAGCCTGTCCTTAGTAGTGAAAAAGTAGAGCCAGAATGAGTCGAAAAATTGAGGGAGGGAAAGTACCCAGACTGGTGACCTTTACACACTGCACCCAAAGGACATCATGACAGAAGATCCACAGGCTTTCAGATGAGGAATTTGTCCAGGCTGAAGCCCCACTGTTAGCAAATAAAGCCATAGGCTACAGACATTGTTCCTGGTTCTTAATGCCTAGCTTGTATTAATTTCTCCCTGCTAGAAATGGTTGATCAGCATAATAGTTTCTCTGGTTTGCTACAGATTTACGTTTTGTACAATACTGCTAGCTTGGGAACATACTGTGCTTTGATGCTCTCTTTGTTAATTATTTTAATGTAACTTGAATGAAAATTTTGCTCATTAAATATTTCTAGAGATGAGCTTGAGGCACAGCATTTGGAGGTGGTTTTCTCTGAAGTTCAGGAGACATGGAATCCAAAGTTTTAGTGCCACTAGCTAGGATAAAGGACTGAAGATCAACTGCTAGCACTGCCATTGAACCGCAGTGCCTTAGGAAAGTAATTTTATCTTTCTGTACCTGTGTTTCTCTGTTTGAAACTAAAGCTAATGATAATAGCACCTTCACTTTGTAATGCAATTTGTGTAACTTGAGTCTGGAGCCTGGAACTTGTTAAGTGTTGTTAGATCCACTGTGAGAGTGTTCCTGTCTGGAATTTTGGATTCGGTCTATTTTAATTTGTTTTGTTTTGAAATTTTCTCACAATAAATATTCAGCTCTTCAGATAACTAGGGTTCCAACCAACACAGTCAGATCTACTGACACGTGAAGCAAAAATTGTAAACTTCATAGTGTATAGGTAACTTGTATTTCTTCACGGGTAAGTAGATAATTCACAAGCAGTAACACAAAGCAAAACAGATGTTCTCTGGTTTGCCTAAGTGTATTTCAGTTGCTCAAGTAACAAGAAATCAAAGAAAAATAAAAGAATTGTTCAAAAAACTAGCAGGCTGGCACTTACCACTCTTAGCTGTTTACTAGAGCAAGAAAGAATTCCCTCCAGCCTTGCAGAGAGCTGGAGTTACCAGTGAGCTGCATTGCAGCTCCAGGTCTCAAGCACTGCGCAGTCCCTGAATATCAGCACAGTAAACACAGGTCAGGGAAGGGGCTGAACTCAGAGCCAGTCAGCTTTACCTGGGCATGTGGGGAGAAACAAATCCCCTTTTCGGAGCTGCAACAACTTCCTTCCATTCACCCTTCTATCTGAAGTGAAAAGGTAGCAGAGCAGTGCTTGTGAGGATCTGAGGAGGTCTTGCCTGCCATTTGGTGTTCCCTGAACAGCAATGCTTTCCCCTGAAGGCTCAGCAGAGCCCAGAACCACTAAGAAAACACGATCAGATTATGCCGTGGGATGATTTATGTTTATATATATATATATATACATATGGTGGGTGTGTTCATATAAGAATCTGTTTGATGTCCATTAATCAAACATGCCTGTAATGGAATATAAAATGTACCACTGATTGCAGAAACCCTGAAATGTAACTTTTCAGCTCTTTAAATTAACTGAAGTCCCACTGCAGCAAAGTGGCTGGCTAATTATTTCTACGCCATTAAGCAGGGGGTTTGTCAGCATGTAGAGACCAGAATTCCCCAGTAACCACAGACTGATTTCAGTGCAAGTCGGGCACCAGAATCTCTCTGATGTACCAGAGAACCTGAAGGTATTTACAATCTAAACAGACAGCAAACCAAGAAAGGGAGGGGACAGCAGGCTTTATCATATTTTAATTGGTTAGTAAAGGCCTTGAACAACGCCCTGGAACGGGAAGTGAAGCTTGGGTTTGTAAGTGTCCAGCTGGAACACTGTACAGTACCTGCAAGGCAGAAAAGGAGGATTTCTTGATAGGTTAAGAAGCGCAAAGTGGCTCAGGGATAAGGCAAGATTGTGCCTCTGTACATTGCTTTTTCTTTTATCCCAGAGGAAAGAAGAGAAAGATGGCAGATCAGTGGCGAAGGCAGCCTGGCAGCAGCATGCAGAGAGTCCTGGGCCTCTGGGCACACCAAGGCTGGGGTAGCCATCTGCTTGACTAACGCTACGGCAATGTCAGATCTCTCATCTCCATGGGTGTGCTGAAGCGAGAGAACAGAAAAAAAAATTAAGATAGTTCTTGCCTGAATGGCCTGAATGTTGCTCTTCCATGTGTTGAGTGAATATCTTCCAACATGATTTATGAAATGACCAAGTGGAGTCAGACTGGAAAGTAACAGGCAGGAGTCAGTCTTCACAGAAGGTTTTGGTTAAAGGACTATCTTGCAGGCAGCAGTTATGGAACTGCTGCCATGGTGAAGAGGGGTTGGACCTTTTATGAGAGACTAGGGGGAAGAAGGAAAGACAAAGCACTTGTCTCTTTATTCCCCAGTGCATGAAGGGTTAAAAAAAAATTGAAAGAAAAGATATGAACTTTTTGAAAATTCTAGAGGTTTGGATTCTGGTCAAGACTTGGATCAACCCATCCCTGGCTTGTAAAAACAGGACAATAGTGTCCACTTGGCTTAGCTGCAGACTCCATGGATTTTTATTACCAGTGGCTGGAGTTCAAGATGAGTGAATTATAAATAAGGAGAAATGAAACACAATAAAACAGTCTCCAGAGATTTACCTAGAAAACATCTGGAGTCTTGGCTCTAACATATAGAAATCTATACCAACGGGAACACAATATATTACTGTGAAGTACAGTAAGAAATAGCACAGATGAACGAAATGTTGCTTTGTAAAGCACTGATTTAGTGTCACTCAATTTTTAAAAACACAACCAGAAGTCCCGTTCATTTAGCATCTGAGAAAACACTATTAGAAACATGTGTTTTTATGCATTCCAACACAGATATTAAAGTTTCTTTCTCTTGCTAAAACAACCTTACTTCTGAAATAAGTTCCCCTTTTATCTCTGATATCAAATGCCACACTGGCACACAACACTATTTTGATCTTTAAAAGTCTCTCTTAATGCTTGTATTTAGCCAAAATATCATTAATTTTGGGGGTCTGTCTCTTGAATACCCACTGAGCTTTTCATTTCTTTTACAATACTGACATCATTGTTCGCACGCTGGATTGATCTGGCCCACACCATTTAATGGGAGACGGCAGCGGTGGGGGGGAAAGCACTTGAAGCAAGGGGCCCTCCCAGAGCTAGAGGTACCCAAGCGTAATGGTATGTTCCTCAACCTCCCAGCATTGTGTAGGGAAAAGAGCTTAAAAACTGGCAGCACAATGACCTCAAGAGCAAAGGTTAAGGAACCTCCCAAAATTCAATCTGGGTGGTGTTCAGCTCAGCAGGCACATGCACCGCCTCCCAGTCAATGTTTAACTGGCTCTGTTTCCTTTTTGCCAAGGGTGCGATAACAGTTTCTTTAAGTTTAATAGTGGAAAATGAGCCACTCAGCATCCAAAACCAAGACAGTGTAAACAAAATTATCTCAGCACTACTGTAACTTTGAAATCTGTTGCTTCATTGTGTATTTCTCAGAGAAGACTAATACACGTCTGTGGTTTGCAACTATTCTGAAACGGCAGTAAGTTTGTAGGGTTACTCTACCTTAACAGTTGCTTTCGTTTGTGGTTACGATCTTTCCTTGGCCAGCAGGGGAATTATTTAGATGGTTCACAGTCCCACAGTTTTATTGCTTGCCAAAATAATAATTCTACTTTTGGCTAAACCTGCAAGTTTTCTTTTTGAACAATTCAGCCACAAACAACTGAGCCTAGGTGGTGCCTTCTGTGTCAGTACCACAGGCACAGATGAGTCTTTCTGTGGATGTTTACAGCCACCAGAACCAAGATGGGCACACAAAAATACCCAGACTATGGACAGACACCCGCCCTGCCCAACATTAGCACTGAGGCATCTTTTATGCCTCTCCCTTATTTTAGAGCAGTCTTTTTCTGCTGCAGCCAAAGATGATACTTCAGGCCAGCTCTTCAGAAGCTCCTGCTCAGCTTGAGGAGGAGTCCAGCACCCTTTACACTCAGCATCCAAACTCTGGCTGCTTACCCCACAGTGGGTTGATCATTTCTGGGAATCATGCCCTGATTGAGAACTTAGATGCTCCCCAAAATCTGGCTATGGTGACTACAGACGCAAAAATCCATCTGAATCAACAGCTCAGATCTTCCCAGTCCCAGGCACTGCTGGGAAGAGAGCCAGGACTTGGAAATCTGGGTCGACATTCATACCAATCCTCTGTGAGTGTAAGCCCTGCCCTCACAAAGGTGAGCTCTGCCTAATCTCAGATGTTACTGAACAAACCTGAAGAAGCTTCTCTGTCTAACTGTGCAGCTCTGGAGCTCTCTGGAGCTCTGTTTTTCTCTCATAAAGTTCATTGTACTTTCCATTTTCCATCATAACATTTCTAACAGTACACTTGTATTTGTTCCTAAGTTCCTTAGAAATCACAGGCAGCCTCTGTAAAACCTTCAACTGTTGGACTAGTATGAAAGAATCAGTGAGGTTCAGTCATCTCTTATAGATAAGTCAAGCAGGCTCCACTTTAACACACGAAGGATGTTGGATATGAATGAATAGCAAGAACAGGCTGTTCCTCTTCTTCATGCCCTGGATGCTGAGCTCACCACATCCAAAATGAGTCAGGAGAAGCGTCTGGGATGACAGCTACAAGGTGCTGCCCTCCTGTCTAAAACTGAACATAGTGGTGGGTGATTAACTTGTACCCCAACCTTTGCCCTCCGCTACATTTGAGGACAAGGCAGGTGGGCAACTTGTGCCAACTCTGAAAGCTTAGGAGACCTTGATACTCTTGCATATTGCTGCCTAACCAACACCCATGCACACAGTCCAGGATAAAGGCTGCTTGCATGACTCTGATTTACCACAAACTCACCAAAAATTCAAGAGGCAACAGGGTCTGGTAAAAAGCCCATCTATTGCAGTTGGAGGATGTCCGCTGACTTCAGTCAGCACTGGATTGTGGCCCTAGAGTGGGGCAAGTATACGAATGAAAAAAGCTCTGTGCACCCACAGTTCCAAGTTCTTACTGAACCTGAACCAACACAGGTTTTGTATCACTTGCATTTCCGAAAGCACAAAATAGGATTACAATAGTGGGGCCCAGGCCCAGCATTTGTGACATTAATCATGTTACTGTCCTAACAGGCACAGTGGCAGGGTTAAAACAGTTTCTGACCCATCAAGGCCTAACAAGCTTGGTAAGACCACACACCTTAGCCACCCCTTTGTCCCTGTGACCTTCTTCAGCAAAACATAGTAGCAGAAACCTGAACTGACTCTACATGTTCAACTGGTCAAACGATCTTGGACTTCCATAATAACTGGACAGAGCGATCAGTTTCTTCCCATTTTCTAATCACTAATTAACCAGAGACTCTGATATGCATCATTACAAAAAACCCTCTTACTGATCATGCAAAAATGAGAATGTGGATAATGTAATCACATTATAAATGGTATTCAATTAATTGTTAGCTAAAAATTATTGGAATGATGATACACGGACTGAATAAGTAACAAAGGGGAAATGGACCAATTAAGCAAATGGACAGACTAACAGCTGGAAAATAACATAGTGAGCCCAATGACAATTTCATAAATTAGTAGAAAGCTTCTAGGTGGGCTGACATGTAAGGAGTAGGGGAAATAGGTAGGTATGGATAATTGATGTTCTACAATCAGAATATAGCTCTGAGACAAAAGAAGGACTTCAGGCAGGTAGAGCCTATGGAAATCAGACCTTACTCTTTGACACTCTTCACAGAGCTCCATGATATTTCAATCCCATCCCTCTGACCTAATGTAGCACCACTGCATCAATTAAACACTAGCTTTAAATCTATGCAGTACACTTTTGCTATGAAAAAATAAATATACTAAAAGCTGAATAAGAATAAAAATTAAAACATTTTAGAAAACTATTTAAACTCTATGAGAAAGTGATAATTTTGCTTTAAAACAAGAAACACAGGCTAGCAGGGGACTAGTTCCATCACTGAAAGGACTGTTTTTGTAGTCTCAGCAGCTGTGCAATACATGTTTAGTGCAGAAAGATATATTGTGTCTATGAGTTAGTTGCCAAATGATGCCAATACACGCTAACATACCAGCCTAAGTCAGTCTTCTAAAGGTTCATACACAATTTCCATGCCATTCCCTATGTCTTCCCACGAAGAACCTCATTTTGGTGTTTGATCCCAGCCAGATTTTATTTTCCATCTCTTAAGGAAATG
Source organism: Streptopelia decaocto (assembly GCF_964273445.1). NCBI lineage: Eukaryota > Metazoa > Chordata > Aves > Columbiformes > Columbidae > Streptopelia > Streptopelia decaocto. The sequence goes on along the minus strand of NC_138663.1, from coordinate 76,436,246 downwards.
ATTGGATGTTTCACCCCCAGACAAGAGTTATAAGCATCTGGAAACACTGAATGACAATATTTATTTTTCCAGAAAAAAACACCTTTGCTAAGTAAGACTTCATCTGCAATTGAAACACATAGGTATTAGGAAACAACAATAACAACAACAGGGAGTTTGCCATCTCCCCTTTTCTCCAGAGGTTACAAATCCCTCTTTCTCTCTCCTTCAGTTTTTCCAGTTGTTCACCTCCATTGGAGTTGCAGCTGCTCAAATGCAATTATTCACCTAAACTTCCCCGTCACCTGCTCAAAAGCATTACTTTATATGAAACAATAACTCCAGAAACATCTTTTTCATGGCAATAAGATGCCCTGAGTAGCTGAGGCACTATTACAGAGGACTATAAAACTCCTTTTGTTCAGAGAGAAGCGGGGGAAGGAGGTGACCTGCTCCAGGCTGCAAGTCACAGTAACAGAAAGTTAATAGATGGCAGCACACAACTTCCAAACTCGCAAAAAAACCTGCAAAACCAGCAAAACAAGAAAGTCAGTTCATCTGATATCATGGTTTCTCTAGCCTTCCCATTACCTTTGCATAACAGAGATCCTATTCATTACACTGGAGCAAAACAGTCTTTGCACTAAGTGGTCTTGCAGTAATATAAAGCAGGGCAGCACTTTGTGGCTTGGAGAACTGGTTCATTTACTTGTATAAGATGCTTATGAATTCATAAGCCCTCATCAGGAATTATCCTGAAATTGTAGTATGTTTTCCAGGGTCATCATGTTACACGAAATGTTTAGCCCTGCATGAGGCATGCTAATATGTAAGAAACACAGATATGTCTCAAAATAAAACAACAAAAGGAGGCTTTTTGTGTGCTCCCATGATACTTGATGTCATAGGGTTTTAGCACATATTTACTCTTCATTCTTCATGTCATTTCTAAGGATATTTTTAAAAGATTTTGAACACTTTCCAGAGACCATTTCTTGCTCTTACTTTTAAGTGACTAGTTATATTTAAGAATCAATCCTACTAAAACATAAGCATTATTTTTTAACTTTAAGAATAATGTACCAGTGACATGCATGTAGATTTGTATTGGCAAGTTAAGGACTACATCTAGGAATCCACAAAAGTATTTCAGTGCTCAGCCACAAGACATTCACCGACTGCCTTAGGCTTTCCAGAAACCTAAAGTTTTTGAAAGAACCTCTTACCCAACAATTTTAACAGGCACAAAGATCAAATCAGAGCTTTGTGGATGCTGTTCTGCTACAGAATTGTCTACTTCTTCAGCACTGCAATGCCAAAATTATAAACTTCACCTTCACTTCCTGCTATTTGCTTGATAATATGTGTAATTTAAAGTGACATCATCGTAACTGTTTTTAAAGTTAAATGGATTTGCCAGTGGGGGGTAAAGTTTTGGTCTAAGATTTGGAAATTCCAGGTCTGAGATACACTTGCATGATCCTGGGTTTGTTGCCAGGGTAAAATTTTGTCCTCCTCTAAGTAAGGTTTTGAACACTCAGACATGAACCAAGACCTGGCTTGAAGAATCAGAAAGGATTCAAATTCAGCCTACAATCATGGCAGATCAGGGGAAATCACAGGGCTCAGAACTACAGTTACAAACCAATCTCCTCTTCTGGTCTTAAAATCTGCGTAGCCCCTTCAAAAACAGTCTGCACAGTAGCTCAGCATCTCTGAAGTTTGTACACACCTCAAATAAGTATAGCAATGGAAACAACCCCAAACAATGGAAAAACACTTAGCTGTGCTGCTAATTTCAATTTATTATACAAAACAAACAGTGCAGGGCATCCTTCTCACAACTCAAACCAAATGCACCTTACTCGTGGTTGAGTGTATCTGCTTTGACAACAATTTAGTTTGCAATGCGAACAAGAATGCCACCTACTCACACAACATAACACGTTTCTGCTGCCCAGTCTCTTAAAAACTGCAAAAGACACAGGCACAGACGCACACACATGTATATATACCAGTCCCCAAGAAACAGCTCAGAGCTGTAGTTTCAGTTTCCATTTTTGGAAAAGGATAAGGTAGAAATCTATTTTCAGTCTGATCCACCATGTTCTTCCCAAACTGGCTGCTTTTACTCCCCAGCTTTCTAATTTGGTCCACAGCAATCATATCAATTCAATTCATCTCTCATACATCTCCAATAAAAACACACTGCCAGTTTTCATGACTTCAAGACTACACTTTTTGTGTTTTTGTGTGCATGACCAGTGATAGGATCCTGTTTTTCACCTATTACACAGACTCTGACCTTGTTTTGTCAAATGTTTTTTAGCTGATCGCCAGTCAGCTAATGATCCCTTCCAGGATAGCAGCACATGCTAGTGGTCTGTTCCTTGGGCCTTCTCTTCCCTAACAGCAGCGCACACTGCAATAATCTCAGCTGGTTTTAGTCCCCTCCCCTACATATCCCCATAGTCCAAAGCATGCTTGCTGCTTCTCGGCTCTGTTTCAATAATAACTACTTTAGTTTCTTCTCTATAAAATATACCTTTCGTTCTATATCGTTAGAAGATATATAATACATTATAGGCACCTCACTGACAGTAGGATCAGAACAGACCTTAGGCCATGTTTATGCTGCTGTGGATCTGGTTCAAGACTGATGAGCAGATCAAGCCACCTACTCGCTGGGCAGACAGACTACCCACACCTACACATGAAGAGATGAGTGTAAGGTCTGGCTGGTGTGAACAGGACCTAAGAACAGGTTTAACACTGCGAGCAGTGCTAATGGGCTTAGCCTAGTGGGGGATACAATTTGTGGGCTGAAGGCAGTGGTGGTGCCTGAGCAACGCAGGAAGGACAACAGCGGAGGTATTCTCCCATGAAAAATGAGTAAACTGAAACTGGCCCTTTAACACCATCTGCAGAGTTGCTTCTGGCTATGGCCTTCCATAATAAGGTTTTATATTGATGCTCTCCGAGAGCCAGGCCTCCATCTTCATAGAACTTCATAAAATAAAATTCTGGCAGCGGGAAACTTGTCTCAAGGAGAGATTATTGGAAAAGGAGTGGGAATACCTGGGAGCTATAGTCAAATTATAGTTGCTGAAGATCCAAAACAGACCCGAGTCCTTATTATATGCAGATGTTTTATTTCACTTCATCACCACAATGTGGTATACAAAAATATGCTTATGATGCGCAAAGAACTGTATGCTCCAGAATTACTCCTTCCTTTTTCCAAACTACATAGGCCAGTTTTTTTTTATGTCTCTCTATTTAGATTTTATTTCTCAGTAAGCAGATGTGCTCAGACAGTATCTGTCTGAACTGAAAACTACCTAAACCTTTCCAAAAGAGATTCCTAAATTTTGCTAGATAAAACTCACTCAACCTATTCCAAGCCTTTCTTTTAGGAGTGGTATTCACCCTCTGCAGATCTGGATTTTCTGTATCACAGATTTACTGTGTAGCAGACAGATTAGTTTACCAGCAACACCTGAGCTTGGTGTGAAAACAAACAGATGAATTGCAATATTTTCACAAAGAGAAAGTAGATCTTATTTACTCATTTCTGTACTTCATTTAGGGGATTCTTTGTTTCTTATCCCTTTCCTATGATCAACGAACACTGTAAAGATGATGTGTTTGTATGCTTAATGGCTTGTGTGTTATGTGATCTTGAATCAACATGCTGGAGGCAGTAATTAATCCATTGCAGCCCCCAAACTTCCATTTACTTTCATTTCCTGGAATCATACATTCGAGAGCAGAGATCACCCTCAGACTTTTGGAAACACCCAATATACGATGAGGAAAACTGATTACTTAAAGTCTTTCTAAAAAGTGCTGGACATACATCTTTGTCCAATATTTCTCACTGCATTTGCTTTGAAAAGCAGTTCAGGGAACACCCTTCCTCGGGGGCTGCAGAGCACAATTTCACCACAGGCTCCGCAAACCAAGTCCTGACCGAACTGCAGCAGACACTGCCAGTCCCCTGCTGCTGCAGTGCACCAGTGAAAATATCATCACATGCATGCAGCAGAAATGAACAGGCGTCTGTCCATCCCTTCTGCTGCTCCTTTACACACCTGTCCCTTCTGGGTCCTCCCTGCATGGAGCTGCTGGAGCAGCATCACTGGGGGCTCTGACGGAGCACAAACGCCTGCTTGGCGTTGGCCCCAGCATGATGAGAACCTCGTCTTCCCAACTTGTGAGCACACCCTGCCTTGTCACATTAAAAGCGAAGATGAACAGGTACCCCAGGGTCGTGGGGCCAGGGAGAGGGGAAGGCAGCAGCAGTTGCCTGCAGGTAGTACAGGTGGTAAGTTTTACACTAGCGCTTACATAGCAGGTCATTGAGTTAAAAATAAAATAGTGCCATGTGGCACATGATGCCTTTCTAGAAGTGCTGTGCTCAGGTCATCTCCCAAGCTGGGGTTCAAAACGGGGTGTTTCGGCAGCCAAAATGCAGACTTGCAATGTTAATTAGCATTTGGGGGAACCTGTTGCCAGCAGGTTCTCTGCAACTACAGGCTATTTTCCACAGGAATATACGTGGGTTGTAAATTGGCTTGTAGCTCTCAGGAGAGCACTGGAGTCCAGCACTGTGTTTAATTACTCTCCATGGTTTTACAGCCTGGGGCAGGCTTGTGGCTAGCCACATTGATGTGGAAGACCCTGAAAAACTTTGAGACACTGTGTTTAAATGGAAGCAGTCCTTCCCTCATTTTTAAAATCAGTACATCTAATGACGCTTTTCAGGCATTTCAAACTACATATCCAAAAACCACAAACACACCCACGTTCATTGGATGCTCACTTTGAGTCTTTATCAGAATAAACCTGAAGTACGTAATATTCTATTAAATTACCAGTCACACAGTAATAACAGAAAGCATCAAATTCTCTTAACCAATTCCGATAGCCATCGACAAATACATTACAAACACACACATATATAAACACGTATACACAACCATGCATACAGATTTCCCTTTTCTCTTGCCCTCTGTTTATGTACAGTTACACACAAGTAAACCCCTACTTAGACCTAGGAACAAATTTCACTGAGAGTTTCTCAGAAAGTTTAGGAATTATTTTCCTAATTCTTTTCTCTACAGGGACATTTTGCAAGGCATAGAGAAACATAGGAACAAAAGAGACAGACTTGGCCAGCCAGGCAACTCCGTTTGCCAGACTTCAGCCCTTCTGTTTAACCTTTTCCCTTCATCCATCAGGATTCTCCTTTTCTCTCTCTTAGGATCATTGCAACAGAAACCATTTCAAGTACACCCACTCAAACAGTTTGCAATGTCCTCATGTACCTCGTGGTGGTAATGCTGAAGGCAAATACTCCTTTTTTTTTCCTCATTGAAATGGGCTAGCATTGCTCAAAGAGTCAGTTACTCTGTCTTAACTGGAAGAGTAGAAACCTCTGAAAGAGTCTGAATTGTACTACAAGTACTTATGTGACTGTGCCTGTAAATAAAGTAGCACTGGGCTGTTTGACTACAGACACAGACCATGTCCTCAGCCAGAAGAATTGAAAATTGTTGTGAGAAACAGCCCAAGCTTTTATCCAAAGATGGTGAGACCACAGTGCTAACATACCACACAAGCAACTTCATTGTCTGAGATGAGCTACCAGGAAAGCTTTCTCTCCAGATAAAAATCCACTCCTCAGGCTGGGATTTTCATAGTCCTTCTGAGACACAGCAGACACTGAGAATCCTTAGTAGTCTGGGCCGAGTCTTGTAAGACTTGCTGATGTGGACTTGGTATTCAAAGTTGAAAAAGTACCATGAGAGAGTAAAGCAGTGGTGCCCGCGTTCAGACACCTCGGTGTTGAACAAACTCAGGCAATGAACCAGCCTGAAGCTGGCAGGGGCTGGAGTCCCTCCCTAGCTAAGGGTCCAGGCAAGACAAATCACAGTTTCTGCATCTGCAACACCTCCTGTCCATCCTGTGCACAGACCAGGTGTTTGTCCGGGGCAGTGGGGTGGTGAGCTTGGTTATCCTGGAGAAACCCATGTGCACAGTTTGGTGGGTTGTGGAAGCCACTTCAACAGCCAGGTGGCTATATTTATTTTACCAGCACGGAGACAGTCGTATTCTTTTAACTGGCTCCATTGGGGCTGCTGGAGTTTCAGGGAAGGGATGGCAGCAGCCGACAGCCTGCCTGCTCCACCGCTGTGAGCTGGTCTCTGGGAACTGGAGGTCCTCTCCAGTGGCACCAACTTGCTCAGGTCAGGCCCATGCTGATCTTGTCACACAAGAGAGTCATCTCACCTCCGGCTGGCATTGGTCCCTGCACACTTTGTGTGCCATGGCCTGCTGCCATGCATGCAAATCCACCCTCAGTGCACTGGCAGTTCTCACTATCTATAGGCCTATGTAGGAAGAGAGGCCATAACATGATGCTAAAACCCAGCTAATTGCAGCCGCCCCTCTGCAGTCCCCGTCAAAGAGTAGGATGAGCTGCTCAGCAACGCTTTTGAACCTGGGCTGGGAGCACAATGGGGATCCTTGCTGGATGACATCTCTGTCAGGTCAAATCCATTTTGCTATATAATCTGTCATTTTCAAAAGGCAGCTCCTGTCAGCTTCCACCACTGATGGACAGTCCATGAACCCTTGCTTAACTTCTTGCTCACTGATAATGTACCTGCAAGAGGCATCCTGGGCAATGGCAGTCCTTTTATTTCTTTCTGTTTAAACAGTGTCTTTGAAAAACTTTACAGAGCTCCCCTGTTCTGTTACAAGCAACTGCCCTGACTCTGCTCATGCCTCTCTGCATCCTCCTCCCCACTCACTCCTCCCTTAAAGCCCGGGAAATTGCAATAATTTTCATCCATTTTAAGCTGTATCAGAAACATTCAGATGTTGTAAAATATTCTTCAAGAACGTGTGGAAGTCATGAACAAAAAAAGAGCTGTGTCTCTCTGGCTGCTGAGGAATGCATGTTTGCTAAGAACACAAAGCCACCACCCCATGAGGGAAAGGCTGATCCATACGCTAGCTGATGCAGTTAAATTAGCAAGTTTATTTCCTTACCAGGGGACGTTTTCTGTTATTTGCACTCACATTAAAAAAAAAAAAAAAAAAGTGATCCATAAATCACCTAATTTTATGTATGCGTATGCTGCCATCTATACATCCAGACACCACAACCACAGTATTCATAATATACACATGTACATGGACTGAATTAACTTGATACAAAAAATAGTGTATCTTCCCAACAGCCCAGCAATTTCTACAAAAAATGGAGCTGACTGTAAGTTACGACAGTTGAATCCAGCAGTGGCCAACCTGCACCTTTTTCAGGTTGTTTTTCACTGTCTATTACATTTTTTTAATTTGCTGCTGTTGAGACTCAATATGCCTTATGCATCCTGAGAGCTTTCCACATATTTTTGGTTTAGGACATTTTGAGGAGGAAGGTTTACTTCAACCCCTCCATTTCTTTCATTAGAGAAGATGCAACAGTACAGATAATATCTTCCATGTGTGAAGGCACACACAGGATTTCTTCACGTCAGCAGAGCACTGCGCCTTGCACACCGCCGGCCAGATGTTTGCAGAGCAAACATTCAATGTCCTCACAAATCACTTGCAAAGCCTGTAGCAGATGTCCCAGCTACCTTAGTACCAGCAAGCACCAGGGTTCAGGCTTTGCAATGCTCAGAGCCAGCCAAAACCAGCTGTTCTGCCTCAGCAATGACAACTCCATTTCCTATCACGAGAATCAGTGAAAAAAGGTTTTGCAATGACCTGACCCATTTGGGCTGTGTATCAATACATGCACAGTAGGACAAGATTTTCTTCTTTCCCTTTTCCAAAGCCGTTATTTAAGTACAAAATTACAAGACTGAATTATATCACTGAAGAGTAGCAGCTGGCAGCGTGCACTGACCAGACAAGAGATCAGCCTCCCAGTTTAGGGGTCTGGTTTCATGTCTCCCTCGAGAGCCATCATCTCCACTCTGATACAACGTCATGTAGATCAGGCCCATCTAGCAGCTGAGATATTCGAGCTTTTGCCGTTAATACTGACCTTCCAACCAGCCTGAAGACTGCAGAGTACGGAGTAGCTCTCCTTCCTCCTTCGATTGCCTCAGACATGAGGCGCTGTGAAAAGGCACCCCAATTCATGGCCAGTTACTCATTTATTCTCAGGTGCTGGTTTCACATGCACACCTCCAACGCAGGAACAGCAACTATTTTTCCACACTACTAGAAAGTCCAGGCATTTAAGGTCCTAAGTTGGAATTTTATGTCTTGGGCCTCTTTTCAAAGAGCAGATCAATATCCCCAGTGTTTGCAGAGGGAAAGAGAGCAATTTGGATAAAGACAAGGCTCGGTGCAGGAACTATAGGCTGGGCAGGCCAGAGAAAGCAGCACTGCTTGTAAGGTGAGGGAAAGAAAGGTAATCCAGAATACTCGGGGTGTTTTCATATTTTAATTACTATATTGTAATATTGAGTGAAGACGAGAAATGACTGGCATGTTATGTAGGCCTGCCAGCTGTATCAAAAAACAGCCACCGACTGCACCAGTTCCTCCCCTCAGTCTCAGATACCATCCTCCTCCTACCCCTTTCATCCTTACCCCTGCTTTGGTTTGCTCACCTCTCAATATTTGGCAGCCAAACATTTTCCAGTCAACCCTTGGCTCACCAAAGAGGTGAGCCATTTGTGCTGCTGGGGAAAGGCATCACTTTGCTGCCTTCTCTGCTCTCTTCTAGGCCTGAGGCAGAGCTGCCGAAAGCCCAGGGATGAGCCTGGAGCCAAAAAGACCTGCCCTGCAGTGCACAGCACAGCAGGAGAGCAAGACCCCTGCTAGAGGCTCCTTCTGATCTCCTCAGGACACAGAGCTGAGGAACACCAGGCACACCAGCTTACTTATCAGTCAACACAGATGCACGGACAGAGCAGATAGCTGGAGAGATTATTCACGCATGAATATTTAATTGACAAGTAGTGACTTGTTCTATGGTTCTTCATAATTTATTGTTTGAGAGCTCCAAAAGTTGCCCATGCTCTTAATAGTTTTGTGCTAGGTATGATTTCACAAAAACAAATCAGAACAGAAATGGGCAGAGGGAGGAGGGGAAGAGATGCCGCTTTTTTTTTGATGTAACCTTTGGACCAGACAATGAAGTCAAACACAAGACTGCACCTCCACTTGGCAAACTCTGCTTTGGCACTGGACACGAAAAAGCATAAAGCACATTTCATTTTATAAACATAACTACTTATTTTTCTTTTATTTTTCTTTTTTTTTTTTTTTTCAGATTCTTTCCAAGAATGCTGTAAGGACATTAACTGACTTTCCAATCACTTGTTTTGTGCTTTCCTCATTGAGGGAACGGGCTTGCGGAAAAGGCCGTTGACAAGTGTTGTATTGTTGAGCCAAACCTATTTATGCCAGGATATATTTGTTCATTTCTTCTCCCCCTCCTTCTTCTCCCAATATTTTCCTCTCTCAGACTTTCAATAAGGCAGTAAGGCAGAAAAGCAGTGATGCAAATGAACAGAGTCTCGGTGTAACCATATGCACATCACCCCCAATTGCTGGATCCTGTAGTGCAGTAGTTAATATTGTGTGTCATATTTTATGTCACACTTATTAGCCTGAAGTGCAGTAATGCACATTCCCATTCACAAGAGAACCTCATCTGAATAACAAGGCCATGAATGGCTAATAATAAAAGTATATTCCATGTGGCAGGGACTGTGCTAATTAGGCAGACTTGGAAATCTCTGTCAAACACTATAAAATGTTACAGTGCTTATATAAATGTTTAATAATGAAAATGATAACAAACTGAAAGGGGATGGCTTGGGGAAAAGAGTCATTTGAATAGTTTTCTGAGCATGAAGGAAGAAACAGTCTCTGGTTTCTGCAAAAGAGTCTTTTAAGTGAATGTTTTATCTGGTTGACACATTCAACTAAAGGCTTGCCCTGATCTGCAGTGTAGCACAGTCTAACAGATACAGTAGAAATACAATGAACTTTGTCTCTTTCTTTTGGTGCTAGCCCTCAGCATCTGGGGCTCACTAGCTCAGTGGTCCCCCTCTCCCAGTGTGGCAGAGGGATCAGCAGCCACTGTGGTGCAGCTGCCTGGCTGGCACTTCTTTACATTCTTCCCTGGACACCTGCAGCAAGGTGTTGACTTCCCTGATGCTGTGAGCTAGCAACCAGCTTTCACAGAATCACAGAATGTCAGGGATTGGAAGGGACCTCAAAAGATCACCTAGTCCAATCCCCCTGCCGGAGCACGAACAGCTAGATGAGGTTATGCAGGAAGGCGTGCAGGCAGGTCTTGAATGCTTCCAGAGTAAGAAACTCCACAACCTCCCTGGGCAGCCTGTTCCAGTGCTCTGGCACCCTCACTGAGAAGAAGTTTCTTCTCAAATTTAAGTGGAACCTTTTGTGTTCCAGTTTGAACCCATTACCCCTTGTCCTATCATTGATTGTCACCGAGAAGAGCCTGGCTCCATCCTCGTGACACTCACCCTTTATATATTTATAAACATTAATGAGGTCACCTCTCAGTCTCCTCTTCTCCAAGCTAAAGAGACCCAGCTCCCTCAGCCTTTCCTCATAAGGGAGATGCTCCACTCCCTTAATCATCTTTGTTGCCCTACGCTGGACTCTCTCCAGCAGTTCCCTGTCCTTCTTGAGCTGAGGAGCCCAGAACTGGACACAATATTCCAGGTGTGGTCTCACCAGGGCAGAGTAGAGGGAAAGGAGAACCTCTCTCGACCTACTAACCACCCCCCTTCTAATACACCCCAGGATGCCATTGGCCTTCCTGGCCACAAGGGCACAATGCTGGCTCAGGATACCTCTGTGGGCTTCAGTCACAGGACAATGATCTGCATCTTGCACACTGGAAGATTCAGACTTATGGCTAAAACTAGGAAAAAGTTCAGTCATTCTTGAGCCTCTTGCACAGTAACAGTCTCACCACTCATGCACAGACCCCGAAGGGAGACAGTGGGCTGCCAAAAGTGCCCTTTCAGCTTGGGTGCCACTGATGAACCACAGGACACATCCCTCCTCCCCAGGCATTGCTCTGAAACAACAGCAGCAACCAGGGGAGTTAAGAGCAGGACGCAATAGTGGCAAAGCCAGCACACGCTGACAACTGACTGCAGGAGGGAATGCCTGGAGTATTAGTATTCACCCTTCTGCTTTGCTTCCTGGCTATGATATCCTCCCCAGAACTGCAGCACTGTCCTCAGCCATAACAGGCTAAATGCCTATTTTGATGAATGAAAATATGATGAACGAAAATATTTTGATGAATGAAAACAGATTTCATTCCAGACAAACTAATTGCAGTGCTCATAAGTGAAATCAATAATAAGGTGATATGAAACCTATTGTTCCCCAACTCCAAAGACACCTTTCAGGAACATACAATTGCTTCATGTTATTCAAGTGACACATGTGCATCTGTGATGACCTCAGTAGCAGAGCTTCACTGACTGCAGTTCTGCTGAGCACCACGTAGAAGTAATCTTGCCCCAGGCAGGTGTTTTTAATTATTGAAGAATTTTTATACTATAATATTTAACATTTAAAACTTCTTTAGAAAATACTCCAAAGTAAAAAAAAAAAAAAAAAAAAAAAAAAAAAAAAGTTTTGCACTAAAACAAAAGCAATTACACTGTTCTGATGTATAGTTACATTATTATTATGACACGTAATATATTCATAGCTCCCTGGGCTGGAGGGAAGTGTTAGATCTAAAGATAAATGAAAGAGAACAGGCTTTCATCTGATAACATTTCCACTTGCAAAGACCAAAATAATGCTATTAACAACAGTGTGGCAGAGAGTAAAGCACGTTCTAGCTCCCTGTTGTGAAAAACTTTGCCTACCAAAAGGCTCCCTGGCTATCTGGCAGGTTGTGCCAGTATTCCTCACCTACAGATACCGAGAGCTGCCCCAGCTCAGGGGCAACCTGACAGCGAGTTTTACCCTGGGACCATTCAACACATATAAACCTCTTCTTAGAGCCAGCTCCCTCACAGGCAACTTTAGAGAAGCTTTCCCATGAATCATGGAGTAGGCCTGCTAACTGCAGCCACAGCAGGACTGCAGCAGGAGCTGTTCTGGGGGCAGATCTTTCCTCCCACTCTAGGTATAGAGAGGGGCATTAAACACTGGAGCACAGTTCCCAGTTCCATGTACATTCTGTACTGGTTTTACTGAAAATGAGTTCATTTTCTTCATGCAGTCAGAAGCCTTTCTTTTTCATAGCTAGCACAGTAATTAGTTGGACTTAGTTTGGGAACAAGAGATAACAACCTGGGACAGAGTTAATGTTTTTAATTGCTCTGGTCTGAGAGCGAAGGACACTCTGAGCGCTCTGCCCACAGGTGTGAGGCATTGAGGAAGGGGGGCATGGATGGGACAGAGCTTGACTGACATCCAGACTGAGCAATGAGATTATTTCATCCCATTAGCACCATGCTTCATAGTTAAGGGGAGTTGGGATCTTCTGGTCTCTCTCTCACTTCTTCACTTTCTTACGCTTTTTGTCAGAGTCAGGAGAGTTCTGTTCAGAATGTTTAGTTCGGCCTTTTTCCATTTTGCAGAGGCTTCTGGGCCTTTCTGCCTTTTTTCCTTTTTTCTCTCTCTAGGATCAGCTGTCAGGTCCAGGTGCTGCTTCCTGGGACTGGCTGCTCAGCATGGATAGAGTTTGTGAGGAATTGCATTGAACATCTTTTGGGTTATGTTATATTTCTATTTTATATATATATTTACTAGTAGTGTATTAATATTTTGTTACTTCATTAAACTCTGTTTATCCCAATCCAAGTTTCTCCCTTCCCTTTCGATTTTCTTCCCTGTTTGGGGGGGGAGTGGAGAAGGGGATGAGTGAGCAAGCAGCTGTTGTGGTTGTATTGCTAGCTCAGGTTAAAACATGACAATTCTTATAGTTTGCTTTTTTAAACACTAACAGCATGCCTAAGTTAGCTACAAAATGCAGCTGGATCTGTCCTTGGAAAAGCTGAGGCCAGAGAGCTTGCCCCATCACCTCATAGTCCAGGAAACAGTGTGGGGAACAGCCCAGGGGCTGCAGCCTTGAAAAGCAACAAAGAAATAATGAGTTATAGCAGCAAAGGCCCCACTGCATATCCCAAACCAAGATCTGTGATAAGAAAGCGTGCCCCATCCTTTGACTTAGAAACTCTACTCTCTTGAGAGACGTGAGAAAAGTTAGGCTGGAGAATCAAGGACCCCTCTTGCCCCCCTTCCCTGTACTTTTTTCAAAGCCAAATCCTGCCCAGGTTTTACTGAACCGTGGTATACAGCTCATGAACCTCAACCCATGCAGGAGGTGGCGTGGTAGCCTGCCAACCTGTTAACATCCTGTTCTTCTACCACATGTTCAAATAAATGTATAAACAGAAATATCTGAAGGATAGACTCAGCAAACTCCCCCAGGGTTGGAACATAACATTCAGCTCTCCTGGAGTGCGTGTATATGGGGCTATTAGGACCAGCTGAATCTCAGGACTAATGATGCATTATGTCTGTGTTTTCCTGCAAAGCAAGCTGCACTTGGAAAATGGAAATCTGAATCTTGACCATCTTGCTGAAGTCAGCTAAATGAGCTCTCTGGCACAGAACTGACAGGAAACGGGATAATACCTGAGGGAAAGTACATGGAAGAAACGTCCTTCAACTTGGGCCCCTTCACAAGAACTGTAGGTTGCTTCCCTTTGGTCCTTAGGTAAGCTATAAGCCTCCTGTTCATAGTTTTTCATTAGGCTCAGCATCTCTGAGCTGCTACAAAGCCAAATAGTGGTGAATGTTGGTAGTTTTCCTTGCCATCTAAGATGCACCACTGTATCTATGTCTCTGACTCAGTAACTGATTTCACATAATTTGCATTTTTTCTTGAAACACTTATTAGGAACAATTTGGGGAAAATTTTATTTTTGCCTCTTCAACATAAAGTCATCCAACAAATAAAAAATAAACAAATATTACCACACAGCTAGAATATTTTTCCTTCATTATGCAGTTGATTCCTTGAATCATTATAATGTAACTTCTGTTAATTCCATTTAATTTTTCCCCCCTCTTTATTTTCCTTGTTTTATTTCATTGTACCTTGGGAAAGCTATTATACTAACATAATGATTTTCATTCTTCACTTCCTACTTCAAGCACAAAATTGCTGCATACGGATTTCTCAGCAGTTCAAAAGACTGTTTCACTTACTAACTCCTCGTCCATGAACAAAATGGTTCATATTTTCCTTTATTTTTATAAGTAACAACTGCTTATTATTTCTATTGCCTCTGATCCCAATGTACAGAGACCAGAAAGGGCTTACTCATTCTGGCAGTAAAAGGGCCTCTTGGAGTGGTCCTACAGCATAATAATACTGTTTGGTGGGTTTAGTAAGTCTTTTTAAAGCCAGACCTGAATTTTAACTTATAAATCACCTGTCAACCTCTTTAAAACATCATAAGGATGAAGCAAACAGTTTAGCTTAGTACTGAATAGGGTTCAGGAGTCTAGACCTGTAAATCTAGAGGAAAAGAGAAGGAAAGGGAAAGATCCATCCCTAGTATTGCATGGTGAAGATATTGCATAGGGACATAAAAAATCTGAAGCATACCATTGGTAATACTTTTCTAAGACATACTAAGATATACTTAATGACCATTTTTAAAGTACCTTGAAATCTCCAGAATGCAAATAAACTTAAATTCAAGACAACAAGTGAAGCACAGCAAACTGCTCCAGAAGTCTGACCACATGTTGTGATGATAGGAAGAATATGCGCCACTAAAAATACCAAGAAAAATATGGCATAAACCGAAGATGGATAAACGTTTAGTCCAGACATTATAACTTACACTGTCCAGATGCATTAGGTCATGAAACCTCTTAAGAAAAGAGAGTCTATTTTTACTTTTCTTCTAGCTCCTTTTACTCATATCTTAAGAACATGCTCACATAGTTGTGTACCCCATGTTATTAGATCTGCTCCACCAGCAATTAAATCAGCCTACGCAGCCTTCATAAAGGAAATCACTTGCAGGGGTGCAGTGTGTGCTGGTAGCAAGAAGCAGCAGCACTGCAAATACATTTGGATCCTTGTCACCTCGAAGTATTCAATGAATGTGACAGAGCACAAACTACCAGCTATGGGATTGTCCTGGAGGGGGCCAAGGCCTCCTGGTGGTACCATAACACAAATAATTAAGAGACAACAATACCAAAGGCCATATTATTTTCCCAGTAGGACAAGACCTGCTTCACGGGTTCAGTCTGTTGCCTTTTTTGCTACATGAACAGCCTGGCCAGGCACTGGAATAACCTTCAGTTCCTCTTGCTTTCCCATACCCCCCCATCAGGCAGTTTCCCAGGTCTTCCTGTTGCTTCTGTGGCCTCCGTTGTGCTGGTGGACAATGGATCTTTGAGAGAGCACTGCAGTCTCAGGCAACGTTGGGGGACTCACATGGTGACTGCAAGCATGAGGTACAGCCACAGGCTCACAAAATTGTTCTGAAACACGGGCAAGACAAGCAATGGCACAGACAGAAAACTGCTTCTAAAAACTGCTCCTTTTCTTCCTCTAAGGGGAAAAAATACCTTGTGTTGACAACAGGCCTGAAGCTTTCATCATGAGATGCACTAAATAAGAGGTTTTCTGACACCAAGCTGTTTGCAGAGATGATCACAAACCACAGAGCTGAAAGCCAAAAGGTGAAAGCCAGATGTCTCCAGAGAGTGCCTGAGCCTAATGCCTGCTCACTCCTGTATCTATTGAAATGTCACAACAGCAGCTTCCTTCTGCATATTGCAGTTCTCTTGCCGTGAGCTGCAAACAGAACATGCTGGAAAGATGATTGTGGAGACCTGGGGCAAAACCCTGCAAGATGCAAAGAAGGGGAAGATGTCAGAGCAATCCAAGACAGTCAGGAGAGATGAATCCTATGCTGTTGATAGAGCACGTGTTGTGACTGCAAAAGGCCATGCCCTTCTAGAAAGAGGATGTAATTAGCTCAAATCCTGACAAGTATCAGAGATAGGTGTGAAAAGAAACCATGAAGAAAAAGCACTTTGATGTTGAGAAAGGCAATGGTCATAACTCAGACAGCAAGCAGGTAGTTGGATATTTTGCCAGAATTCAGCCCATGAAATCAATTTACTGCCATTCCCAATTGTGTTGCTGCCCCTTGAGAGGTGCCAGCCAGAAGCTGAAAAAGACTTTTGCAGATAATGCTATTTGGTTGTTACCAAATGTATAGAACTTGCTTCTATACATTTACTCACTTTATTCAAGGTTAAACCAGCTAATTCCAGACCAAAACTCCGCATCAATTGCTTGCCACATTTGAGACTGACAGCAGCTAACTGTGTGGATGGAAATGCAATCAGTCTTAATTTTAGCAGTACAATAGTGGATGACAGCCACAGCTGTTCTGGGCAAGACGGACTGTACAGCACACGTAACGCAGCCCACTGCAGGGAGAGACAGACCTGAAAGTGAGCTTCAAAGACCATATTTTCTTCTTGCTTCCCTTCTTGGGGGTGGGAGATCTTCAGTGAAAACCCAGATCTGCACCTGGGTTCCAGATCAGGTTGAGTTAAATGGAGACTTTTTTTTTTTTAATCTTATTTTAGTGTGGAAAGGGCAGGTAAAATGTCACCAGATCAGTTTGTCTCAGTATTTTTTTCATTTTTAGCTGACTACATGAATACTGACATATGAAGGCTCAGCAATATCTAAACTCAATCCACATCTTAATCCTCACTGCACATTGCAGCTGAATTTTTTATATTATCTCCCAGTCTAAACTCCCTATCCAAGATGCCACCCTTGAAAGCTTCATTTTTTTTTTTTTTCTAAAGGCTACAGCTATCCACTTAACTTGGGGCTGATGGGGAAATGGGAAAAAAATTCTAAACCTTTGAGGTTTGTCAATGAATTTCTTTCAATCTGGTTTATACTACTGAAAATCTGAACTAACTCTATTTAAATCAATAGGAGAGCAGCAGGGCAAGCAGCAAAAAAAGTTGTCAGATGGAAGTTAAATTCAAGTGCCCTTAATGCAATGTCATCCTTACTTTTTCATTCAAGAAAAACTCTGGCTATTAAAATTCCATTAATTTCTGAATTCCTTAGATATTGGGACAGGAAGAAAGCTTGAACTGTCCTAATGTGGCATTAGTGGTGCACACAGAAATAAGGATTCTGATCTCTTCAAGCTAGTCTGAAATACTCTTCTGATTGAACTCTGTGTTGAAACTTCTGGCTAGGACACCAGGAACCTGAAAGCCCTCACTTAGCAAGTACTTAGTTCCTTCCACTGGAATCACCAAGATTATTTTAAAGACGTTTCCCACTAAATATGGAGGGTAGCTTTGTTTCCAGTGTTTCCAGTGATCTCTGTAACTCCCATAACTCCCCCTTCCTTTGGGACATGCAAAAATTCATTGGAGAGATCAGCAGCAATGTGATGAATGGTGGCTAAGACAGACCACAGACTTACTTCAAGAAATAGTACATCCATCTTGCTAGATTCAGAAAAGCTTGAGTTGCGGTTGCATTTTCAGTCATAAACTGGGGAATTTAATTGGTATCTTTCCATAACTTTTTGGTTTTTTTATGAGACATCACAAATAAAAAGGGGTACAATTAAGTCAACTTACTTGATTAAGAAAGGAGTGGGAGTTTAGCCTGTGAGGCAAGAAGGCACACAAACCAAGCTATCCCTCAGCCATCCTTGACTCACAGGAATCCAATGTCGAAGAAGAGATATGCTTTAGTTATCTGCTTTAATGTGCAACTCTCAAGGCAAATATGCGCAAGAGAGGAGATGAGGCTAGAAGTGAATGAAGGCTACTGTTCTGTGGGTAAGAAAAAGCAAAAAGAGGAAAGACACGACAAGACTCAGGCTAAATTTTTAATAAGGAACATTTAGAAGCACCTAGTTTCTTCTGCAAAGCCAGTGAATCTTTAATGCAAAAATTGCTTTGAAAAGGCAATTATCCCAAAAAGAAATTACTCTGCTCTGCAGCGGGACAAAATTTAATAATTAAAGTGCACACTGAGAGATTTTACTGCTATTTTAAGTACTTTCCTAGTGCAGCCTCAACTATGAAGATTCAGTTGTTGCCTCCCTTACATAAGACCAACAAGCAGTTCAAGCTAAAACCCCCTGTAAACCAGACTATTCTAGAAATGTTACTGCCTTTAGCAATCACAGGCAAAAGCAGGTTCTCCAGGAAGACCAAGGGTATTGTTCTGGGGAGTATAATCCAAAGAAGGAACTTCCAAAAATAAAATACCCCAGGTGATGTACAGGATGAAAGCATTAGCATGATGCATAACCCTGTTGGCCTGCATCTCCTGATCTCTTCTCAGGGCTTCACTTTTCATCTTTCAAGGGGCACAGGGCCAGACTACTAACACTTTTACCCATGGTGATGGTAACATAATGGTACCTAGGCAGGGACATGGGTTGCTTAATTTGCACAGTGACATCCTCTGTAGTAGTTTCTCTTATTCTTTTTATATCACTCTCCTGAAGGG
This sequence comes from Streptopelia decaocto, assembly GCF_964273445.1. NCBI lineage: Eukaryota > Metazoa > Chordata > Aves > Columbiformes > Columbidae > Streptopelia > Streptopelia decaocto. The sequence goes on along the minus strand of NC_138663.1, from coordinate 76,417,681 downwards.
GTTAATAGACTACGAGCATGCCCCTTCTATATCCTCTTCTCTCTTATTAAATTACCTCAGGTAGGATGCCATGGTAACATGCCAGAAAAGGAACTGACATTCATGCATGACAGAAGCATCCAGTGCAAGTCTTCCTCACTCACCCAGGAGCAGCATCACGCAGACAGGAGGCACAAAACAAGCCACTACCAAACAAATCATTCTCAAATATCACAGAGCTTTCTCAATGCATCCACACTTCTGTATGTTCCCTCAATGGAACAGAGCAAGTGAAGCGCTGCTCCAGCTCCCCATGGTCTGCTCTATCTGTGAGAGGGAAATCTAAAACCAAATTGCAGTAGAGATTTGTAACCAGTGTTGAAAGTACTGAATGTTTCTTAGATGGGGCATTTTCAACGAGGTGTATGTTTGAAACCAGAAAAAACAGGGGCACAGAGGCAGTCCTGCATATTAACTACTGCAAAGTGCCTCTAGGGCAGCAGCAGTTTCCAGAGAACACTGAATAGTGTTTTGCTCCTCAGGATATGGGTGAAGGAGTTTGAATCTCTATATCCATCCATGTAGACAAGACCAGAAAGACTCCACAGCTGAGGACCTGCCTGGTCCTCTAAGGGCATGTGAGCTCAAAAAACTAATGAATAATAAAGATGCAAGGTAGCAAAACTTTATTTTCCTTCTCTGACTTGTGCAGGATACATTATGCTTCCAAAATTACAGTAGAAATAATTTCAATTATATGCTCAAAGCCTTTTTAAAATGAAAAATGGAGGCAGTGTGACCTTGCAAATACATACACCCTTGACCAAACTGAAAATTACTGTTCACTCGGGCATATCCACACTTTTTTCCCTTCTTCTCTTTCCCCTTCTTATCCCTTTCCTCCTCCTTCCCTTTACTGACATGCTCTACACAAATATCTGTTCACGATTGTGCTGAAAAGCAGGGAGGCTTTTGACTTATTCAGGAAAGAGGATGCAGGGGTTTTGTCACTGTGTTTTGAGAGGGTGTTTTAATGGTGATTATTTATTTTTGATAGAGTTTTTTTCATAGCTGATCAAGAAAGTGTTGTTCTCTGACTATGGCTGTCTATTCAAACGTTGGTCTATGTGATCAAGAGAGACATAACTGGCTGTAGTGATGCTCTATAACTTTTTCCCAGAACTCCATAAAGAACATTTGGAGCTCCCAGGCTTCACCAGAATTCTGCTGTCCTATCTAGATCTGTGTATGAAACTTTAAATCTTGTGTCTACTTTAAATACGACTCAGTTCTTTCAGACACCAAGGTAACTTTTCCTGTTCTGAAATCTTCTCAGTACAGTTCAGGTTGAGTGGAAAAGGCTGAGGACGAGGAAAATGTTTTTATTTTTAGCTGCATGTGACGGAGATGGTACTGCAGGAGAAATCAGAAAGACACAGCAAGCAGAGGAGCATATTAGTAATTTATCTTCAATGTGGTGACTAAATCCAAGCAAGCAGACTTTTCCCCACAAAAGGAGGTGTGGAAGAAGAGGAGGATCAAGAGAAAGAGCAAGAAGGGGGTGTATCTCAGCAATTTAAACAGTAGGAGGAAACATGAAAACTGCCACTGAAGGACAGGAGGGAAGTAAAAGGAGGGGCAGATGTCTGGCCCTCCAAAGAGATCACAGACAAAGAGGATGAAGCCTAAACACAGAAACATCAGCCCTAAATGTTCAAAGGGTTACACATGTGAGCAGCACATCCAGTGCTGTTACGCACGGCAAGTGGAGGCCTGGCAGACCGGGAGCTCTGGCTGACAGAGGCTGGGAGCAGCTGGTGTCTGCTTGCTGAGGAAGAGGAGGGATCCGGGTTAGAGTGGCTCCAGAAGTGGCTTTGAGGTGATACAGTGGCTGTCAGCACACAAGTGAAAGGGAAGGGTGTTGCTAAGAGAGCTACAAAACCAGAGGCGCTTTGTTTCCCTGACATCTGATTCTCAAATTGAAAGCCTGTGGTCATCCATCAAACTAGTGGAAACAAATCCAGAACAGAGTGTTAAAAGATAGTGAACTAAAAGGAAACACTGAAGAAAATCTTTAGGAAGAAGAAGAAAAAATACTGAAGAGTCTAAGAGTTCAAGAATATTAACAAAAGACAGAAGCAGTTTGCGCAGCAATCACGTAGTTTCATATTACTTTCTCACACACAACTCTTGTAGTTAAATTGCATTTGGCTCTTCTTTGTTCTGTGCTTTGAATTTATTCCAATTTTCCAAATATTTTCATCTTATTTATTGAAGAAACCCACAACACCAAACAAACTAAGCAGATCACTGATTAAAACGCAAGGTGTGTTCTTGAGGCTAGAAAGTGCCTGAAGGCACCAGGCTAAGCAGAGGATAGTCTCTGGGTAGCAGGAGGCCAGGAAGTGCTGTGACTCAGTCGTGTAACTGACTCACCAAGCCTCCCTTGCCTCCCCCTTTTCTCTAGAGCAAAGGGCTGGGGGCAGGAATTTTGTGCCAGTCTGTGCTTTTGCCACTGGGAAATTACTGCCCACACTTCAAGGACTGAGCTGCTTCACTGGGGCAGGGGAATGAAAGTTTCCCTGGGACTCCCATGATGCAAGGGAAGGTAATACCTCTATTTCCACATGACTAAGCACCAACAGTCAGATTACTGCATCAGACATGTTCTTCCGGAGCCTTGCTCACTTGCACTGAAATGTGGGCTGAGTCACGGTTTGACCATAAACTGCCCACAGTTTGTATGCTGAGAAATCAGTTGGTCGAGGTTAGTATAGTCAAAAACTTTTATTTAAAAGTTAGTATAGTCACCATGGTCAGCTGAGGAGTGAATGTAGACTGAAGCCATCTGCACAAAGGAAGAACAGAGGTGAGCTGATGTTCTGGGCAACAGATATAACACCAGCTGCTTTGAAGTCAATGGTTCAACCACCTGTTTTTTATGGCAGGGTCAGGATTTCACCAGAAGCTTTTTTTTTTTAATTAAGGCCTTGATTTTCCCCCACTTTCCCCGTCCCATATTGACATGGTGCTAACCTTCAATCCGGTCAATAAATAACAAAGCAGCACTCTCAAAGCAATTCTATCAATGGCAAGAAAGAGAGACAGACTCACTGACAGCAGTTCTACTGCTGGGAAGGGCCTAGAAGTCTTACAGCCATGGAAACAAATCCCTGCTGACAGAGCTCTGGTAAGGTCTACACTGCGCTGAGCTGTAACTCAGTTTGTAGAAACCTCTGGCAGCACTGACCAAAAATGATACCGAGCACGTAGATTCTGGTACTGTCTCTGTGCCTACTCTGTCTGAAAGCCAGACTGGCTACGGCAGTGCCAGAGGTGGAGTTAGGCACGAGTTTTGCCTTCAGGAGAGCCATGGCAAGCTGAAATTCACCACTGCACAGAGCTGCCAGACTCTGGGAGCTTACTCAGTGAAGAGAGAGGGCCAGGGGTGGCCTGTCAACCACAGCTTATCTCCCTGCCCCTTGTCATCAGGAGGGAGCATCAGGACTTGCCAGTGTTTCTCCTTCCATTCTGCACCTCAAAGCACCTCTCAAGCAGGAATCCCCACAGCTCAGGCCCAAAGCATGTCTGTGCAACAGCACTGATGGCCCGGGAAGCCATATGGGTCTGACCCAGATGCATGCCATCCACAGCGCCTGCTGATTGCTGGGAAAGGGGCGATCTCCCCATCCTCCTAGGGATGAGCCCACAAAGCGCTCCTATTAAATGTAAGATGCTAAATTACTCCCACAGCTGGGTCTGCATTTTTTACCTAGCTCTCTGGGTATTGTTTGGCAGCCATCAGGTAATTGAGCGCAAAGGCTAAGATAACATAATTTGAACAACAGCTAATGAAATGCTCTGCAATTATTTCTGAATGTTTTATCTATCTTCCCTCTCTCTCATGGCAATTGCTTCCCTTTTACAGAACTCTTTAGGCAGGTGACAATACGCCAGAAGTGTAGGCTTTTCATTTCAGTTTCTCCTTCTCTCACTTAAAAACCTCTTAATTCCCCTGCCTTTCCCTCTGCTGGAGCTGATTGCCAGCTGTGTCCATTTGCCCCCTCCCACCTCCATTCCACAGCTGCACTATACCTATTCATGGGACTGATACGGCAATTTTGCACAGGAACTCCCTGAGAGAAAGATAAAGGAGAAAAATCCGGAAAGGGGAGCTGCCACCCTCACCTAAGGACAGACAGGAGGAGAAAAGCTACATTGACGATTTATGGAAGGGTACACACAGCAACATAATTTGCTGCCCCAAGGATAAGGATGTTCACAGGAGCTCCCGATCGCACACTTTCATTCCCGGTCTTTCCCTCCGAGGTAGCAGCAGCTCCACAAATACTGTTGGGTAAAATTATACCCTTTGCTGAAGCACCTGTATACTTCTGCAAAGACAGCCGTGCCTATCCTGAAAAGAAACTGTGCCTTACAGCTGTACTCTTGAATTTTTCACCAAATTCAATTTGAGCACAGTGTGACGAAATCCTTGCCCACAGAGACATCTCAAAAATAGACAACAGAGCTAGTAAAACGTAACTGAGGTGTTTATTTATAACAGCCTCAAAAATTTTTCACCTGCAGCTTTACGGGTTGTCTGGCAAAATGAGGATTTTACCAGCTGGACAAAGAATTATCAGGAAGCTCAATGTTTATACATTTTTAGTTTGGGGCCACCTACCTGGTTTTAGCTGACCTGTTTAATGTAGTCAAACCAATTATCGATAGGAGTAAAGTTTGAACAAGCAATTTGGGAATTACCAGCACAAGAAGCTAATCTCCAGCCTGCCCAGAGGCAGAGCCGGGAGAGGTTGATTTCCAGTGCCAGCTTGGTGGGCCTTCCCCACAAATGCTGCCATAAAAAGGGCAGGATCAGCACTGCAGGCAGGGCTGATGGAGGCCATGCGGAATGCTGCCAAAAAGCTGGAGATGTTGCAGGTACAATCACAGCAAAGGAACGTAGTAGATCAGGACAGTGTGTTTTTAACTGAGTTTATCACTTAGTTTTGTTTGGGGTTTGTTGGTTGGTTGGTTCCCTCCCCCCCGGACCTCCTAGAATTTACTTGTCCCTAGAAGGAAAATAATTACATCTTCAGAAGTGCTGTCTGAGTGGTGGAGGAATGACACAAGGCAAACAGAGCTGAGATGGATTTCTGTTATCATCCTTGGAAACACAGAGAAGACTTACTGGAAAAGAAAAATAGCTGAATTTAGAAGAGATAACATGTTTTAAGCTGATGGCTCAAAAGCGCTGTTGGAAAACGTATCTAGAACACCATATGAAGAAGCAGGGTTTAATTCTGTAATACCCAAACACAATCCCAATAGCAGGTCGTTCCACAAAAATCTGCTTCATGTTGTCACAGCTCTCACTTCAACATGCAGCAAATTATCCCCCCAGTACTTCTGCTTCATGTCTGCAATTCAGTCTTTAGTTTAGCCTATCTTTAGCTATCCAGTCTGTAGAAAGAGCCACAATAACTAATATTGTACTATCTAATAGTGTTTTCAATAAATAGCAAGCCCAAATCAGGAAGATTATGCATGTCTATATGACTCCACTGGATCTCAAGTTCTGACAGATCTCCAGTTTATGTGGAGCTGTCAGATCCATCTTTATGGAGTTACTGACTGATAGACTGTCCCGGTCTTCAGTAAATTGCCCATAGGAAATTAAAATATTGACAAAGGCTTAATTCGCTTCTGTTTCCTAGTACTTGATGTTAACATGCAGAAGCCAGAAAGGGATTTCTATTCCTCTAAAAAGAATTTAAAGCTGCTTAGATAATAAGCAAAGGGCCATCAGCGGCTGCAAGAGAATCCCACTGAATTTTGCGTCAAACACAATCAAAATAATGATATAACATCCTAAGTAATATGAAATAAAATGAGGCATACATGTCCTTGGTGTTTTCTTACAAGACCCTCAGAAAAGATTGTAGGTAGATTCACACAAGCATACACACCCTAAAAACCAGCTCCATGTTCTCCTTCAAAACCATGAACCCAAATGGAGAGAAAGCTGTGACTGGAGACTATAAACATAGCTCAACACAGCACAGTTTTTCACAAGGACTGCAAAATCAACACATCCAAAAAACTTCCACATGTGGAAAAAGACATACCTGTAAGCTTAATAGAGCAGCAGGACACTTGTCCTGATGAAGGGAGTTACCTTGGATGAGTATATGTCAGTTGAAAGATGGTTTGACCTGAGGAAACAAACTGGCCTGGAGAGTTGTAAGAAATAAAAACTTCTAGTTTACAGGGATTTTCCAGGAAGCACTAGCATATTGCATGTTGCAAGGTAATAAATCATGTCTTCTAGACCCAGGTGTTGAGTGTAATAAATGCTCTCAAGATCTCTAAAGCACCTGCACATCCTGGTCTCGCTGAACTGTGCTGGAACAATTAGCGAAACTCTGTACCCATTACAGGCCAACTCGGTACCTCCAGAGGACATTTGGGAAAAAAAAAAAAAAAAGCCAGTCTTTAAAAAGCATTCTCTCTTAATACTTATTTTTCAATGCCAAGCAAAATGTACCAAGTTACTATTCTAAGACTGTTCAGGCTCTCAGAAAAAGCAACCTTCCTAGGCCACCATGCTGGTATTATCAGTATTTCCAGCAATCTTTCTGGCTTTCCATGCACCCAACTCCCAAAAGCCAGCCCTGGTCACACACACGATGCAGCATGTCAAGCATTATTCAGAAGGTTCAAAAGAGAATGTAATTGCTCCTAACATGAAATATACAGAAAACCTAAAGAATTGATAATAAATGTGTAAGAAGCTGATTACTAGATAATTGGTTTCATTAAAAGATAAACATCCCTCTCTCCTAATGACATTACTGTTGATCTTACTCCATCGATACGATCCAGCTTATCATAACCCCTTTATACAACTGCAGAGTCACGTCCTGCTTTCCGAAAGAGCGCCTGCCTTATGCCTGCCTAGAACAAAGATCAAAGAATCTTGTTCGTGACCTGAGCTCTTCAGCCATTATCCCATACTTTTCAGCATGGCCTGTAAGTGGCAGGTAGCTATATCTTATCAGAAAGATAAATTGTATTGGAAAGAACAATTATTAAACAAAACAAAAAAAAAAACACAAACAAAACCCCCTCAACAGGTATGTATGTATGTAGAACAAAAGAGAATGAAAAAACAACAGTATAAAATACATTTTCCCCACACCTGGTAACACTAGGCAGAAAAAAATGGCTGAAAACCATTTCTTTTTCATAATTCCTGGCTTCGCAGGTGATATGAAAAAATCGTTCCTTTCCAGAAGGAGTCCAAGATATGCAGGACAATGGAATATTTTGGGGGAAGAACCCAGTTAGAGTAATATGTCTCTATGTAATTTTAGAGTCAGAGAATAATACTTGCAATATCATGATCATATCAAATATTTTAAATACTGGGAAAATGTTAACTGTATTTTCATGACAGACATTTTCTCTGCTATTACAAAGGGAGGATTACATAGACATAATATGATATCCCCTTTATAACTGTCACTAATACTCCTTCTATCACAACTGAAAAATTAACTGTAACAAAAACATGTGCAATTTGCCTTTTGTGCATTAAGAAAGCTTGTTCATAATTTGAATAATTGAATCACGCTCCTCCAGAAGGCGGTTTTGCTAAGCGAGGTTAGCCAAGCCCAGGCAGGAGAGCAGAGCACACTGCTCTCACAGCACACACATCCCAGAGCAGTTACATCCGTATTTCCCTCAACTCGAAACCCTGCAAGAAAAGAAACACGGCACTCACAGATAGTGTTTTGTTCCAAAGGAGATTGACAGTCACAAGACCTTGTTATGAACTTAACTGACTATCCCAATTGAAAATTCCCAACAAGCTTTCACCACACCCTAAAGTGACAGCTGCTAAGATGATGGACAGGAAAGCAGTAAATCTAAATGACAGTGCTGCAAAACTGGGTAACTACCTTTGATGCTTTGGGCATACAAGAGTGCATAACATAAGATATTCCCCTTAAAGACAGCCTAAGTCTCATCTGACAAATACCAACTCTTCCTCTGCTTTTACGCAGTAGCAACAGGACTAAAATATGAAATATCTCAGTCTGTGTTTTGTAGGGGTTTGCTTAGTTTTGGTTGTGTGTGTTTGTGATTTTGTCTGGTTTTGTTTGTTTGTGGTCTTGTTTATTTGCTTTTGGTTTGGTTTGGGGTTTTTTTTCCCCTATAAGAGCACAGGAGAAAGCCCCCCAGCTTTATTCAGCATTTATGCTTACTGGCCCCAATGCGCGCTTGCAAATCAAGATTTGCTGCCATGGTTTGAGATGAAGATGTTAGTGCGATGAGAATGTAATAAGAATGCGGCCACATTATCATTAAATAATAACTTGATCAACATACAAGATAATCTAAAATCTAACTTGGCTCCAGCCACAGAGTCTTGTGCCATATATTCTGTCTAAACATTTCAGTGCATCTCCAGCTGCTGAGGGATTAAATAAGCACAAGTAATGGCACATTTGCAAAAATGACTCAGTTGATTTCAGAAGCCTCCTATAGCTTCTGGGTCTTGCAGTACTATAGCACTTTTCTGCAAGCTGCCCAGAAATCTGGTATATTTTAAGCTTGGATGTTTTTAAAACAATCTGGATGTTCTGAGATTCATACCAGGGCAGTACCCATCGACCAAAAGCACCATCCGCAGCCTGCATGGGTGATTCCTACCCACTGCATAATTAAAACAATCCACCTGCTCCAAAGCCATTGCCTCAGCTGTGGAGTGGTACACAACACAGATGTGATACTTTTCTGTTACAGCACCCCTGTTTGGGAATGGCACGGAGGATGCCACATTCACTGCAGTCAATTCTGCCTGTGAAGTTCAGCAAAAACACATTAGGCACCAAAGTATTCGAGCAACGCTTTCCCTCAAGTAACAATAAACTTGCTTCCAATTTGTTGTCCAGCCATTGCTAATTTCATTATCATTTCACACATGGTAATGAGACACATGCTGGTCACATGACCTTCCCTCTGGGGCCTGACAAATTTATACTATGCATATTTAAAGAGGGCCTGTTTTAGTGTACAAATTCATTAGTGTTTTAATATAAAAATGCACAAAAGGGGAATTTATGTTTTATGACAACTAAAATAACCCCTTCTGCTAAAAATGTGACTGCACAGAAAACATCTATTTATATGTTTTTGTTTTCTAATGAAGTCAGCGTTTAAAAATCTCCAGAGCACACCACTAAAAACTAGCTGAGTGTTGAGAAAATGATGGTGTACAGTTTTTGGCAGATTTCATCCAGATCTCATAATGTCTCCTAACGTTGTGGCACGAATGACATGAATTTCGCCTATTAGTGCAGAAATTTCTCCCCCTCCAAGAGTTCACTATCAACATTTGAAATGGAAGCTGTAGCTTCAGTTCAGATGCCACATCAAACAAGCTGATGAGGTTGTCATTTTTTATTTTGAAGGTGTAATTCAAGTGCAGCCTTGTATCACTGTAGTAAGGATCTCCTTCCACAGAATGTAAGAAATCAGCTGTCAATTTGAGCTTCTTAAATTTTTAGGAGGAAAAATGGAAAAGTGAGAAAAGTCTGGGAAGTTGTTATTTAAATTGCAAATGGTGACTGCTTTTTAAGCCTTTGTCATGGTTTAACCTGAGCTAGCAATACAACCAGGACAGCCGCTCACTCAGCCTCCTCCCCACACACCTCCCCCCACCCACATAGGGGAGAGAATCGAAAGGGAAGGGAGAAACTTGGATTGAGATAAACACAGTCTAATAAAATAACAAAATACTACTCCACTATTAGTAAATATATATACAAAATGGAAATAGAATATAAAAGATGATGCCAATGGGATGGAATACTCTCATTGATCAGCCTGGATGTCAGTCAAGCTCTGTCCCATTCATGCCCCCCTTCCTCGATGTCTCACACCTGTGGGCAGAGTGCTCAGAGTGTCCTTGGTTCTCAGACCAGAACAATTAAAAACATTAACTCTGTGCTGGGATGTTATCTCTTGTTCTCAAACAAGTATTTCTGGACACTTGGAGTGGAGACCACTCATCTCCAGCTTTCCTGGCCTTGAATTCTAAATATTTTTACATTTTCACAGAAACACATAATCAGTCAGACCGGAATGCACCTCAGGAGACCAACCTCCTGCCCAAGGGTCAACACTGAATTAAGACCAAGTTGCTCTGAGTCTTCCAGTCAAGTCTGGGAGACCTACACAGACAGACACCCTCTGGAAAACCTGTCCTTGTCTTCACGTTGATTTTTTCCTTCTGATCTCAAGTCAGAACCTTCTCTCTTCCAATCTATAGCCATTGCCTCTCTATCCTCCTGCTAGAGACATCCGTAAAGCATCCGCCTCCACCCTCTCCATCACCTCCCTGCAGGGCCAGGCTGGCTCTCCCCAGGTCCCTGGGGGCCATCTCCTCACTAGGTTGGGCACCCCAAACCCACCCCCAAGAGCTCCTTCAGCCTCTCCTCAGACAACATGGTCGCACCACGCTGTGGGGATGGGCAGATTCTGCAGGAATCCTCACTAAAGCGACGACACAACAGCAGCATTGTTACAATCAAACTTGTATTTTACCCTGAACCCTCTGCAGATTGGGTCATTTTAACACACTAACATTTAACACATTAACGTTTTAACACATACGAACCTCACGCAGCCTGCTCAGGAAGAAGCAGCCGCCGGCGGGAGCGCCCCCATTAGCCCAGGACCCATTTAAAGGAGAAGTGGGTACATGACCAACCCACCCACAGCAAATAGCCACCCGCCCGACAAGTTGGAGCCCCAGGTGCTGGGAGTAGGGTGCTCTGGTTCCCAACCACCCTTGTTGCCCTCCACTGGACTCGTGGCAATTTATCAGCATCTTTCATTTTAGTGAAGCAGTAAAAGTTGTGGTTAAGTCCTGCTGCCTGAAGGCCAAGAGCTCCGTGCTTTCCAAAGGTCACTTCTGGCTGCCTCTCTCACAAGATGCCCTCAGCAGGGCATGACATGATGCAGGAGGCAAGGAAAGCTGGACATGCCCAGCCAGAAGCACAGGATTTCAGAACAACATAAGCTCGAAGCTGACTGAGATGGTGAAAAGTGCCTATAGTAAGACTGTGTATTTCCAGTGCCTTGTTTTGGTGCCGTTGCCAGTCACCTAAAGTGCTGAAGCACCATAGTGCTTCAGGACGTCTATTTTTGAAAGCTGGAGCAGTAACAAGTTTTTTTAATATAGGTTTATGAAGACATACACTGTTTGTCTGTTTTAAAAGAGCTCTCATAACTGTTCCTCTCAAACATTTGAGTGCCTTTATGCTCTGCAGCAAGCAGATGAAATTCAAGAGGCTGGGTTCAAGTGTGCAAGACCTGTTCTTTACTACCCTCATAAAAAATAGTAGCTGGTTCTGACTGAATTCAAGCCTTGCTCAAGAAAGGCTCAGCATTTTAAGGCCAGCAGCCAGGTTTTCCCATCCCCAGCTCTCAGAGGCAGTGGCTGAATGGGGTTTGCCCTCCCATGCCCACTTGCCCCCCGGAACATTGGAACTGCCACAAGATCATCCCTCTCCACCTGTTGTGCCATTTGTGTGACATACGGAGGCTGGAAGAAGTGGGCTTCCCACGGTGGACAAAAGACACAATCTTGGATGGAAGAAGTGGCAATAGAAGTGACTTAGGACAGAGCTGAGGAAGGCTTGGGCTTCTTCAGATGGGGATGACTGATCTTTGGGCATGGAGGCTGGAAATGGGATCGGACGGTAGAAGAGCAGACAATACAAATGGTGGCTGATGTGTAGTAAATGAGTAGGAATCAAGATGGGAACCACAGGACTGGCTTTTATGACCTCATCTTCTTCCCTATGGTTTAATCTGAAAAGGTGCATCTACTCCACATATTCCCATTTACCAAAGGCCAGAGCTCCTGAGATCCTGACAGGCTGGTAACAAGTGGCCAAGGATGTGAAGATTCAGATGAGGACAAGGAACTGCACTGGTAAAAGCAGACACTGCTGAAGTTGAGGAGATACAGCCTCTCCTGAAGGCTGTTTCCTCTGGAATAGAAACCAGGACCCCAGAACCGGCAAAGGTGTGAACTGTTGGCACCTACCTGTGAAACTCACTGCCAGCCTGTGCCTCCTCCAGCACCTGCTCACATACTAGATGACAGTCCGCTACTGCTGTTTCTTACTCAAGCAGCAGAGTCCGTGGTGTGGATCCAGAGATTCAGCCCTACTGATAAGGAGGGTAATGCAATAACACACATGGATTTTTCAGCTGCTAATGCTTCTAAGAATCTGGGGCGGGGACAAGTAAAAAGTTGAAGAATGCATGATGGAACTCCTATTTTGATGCAGAAAGAGTGTTGAATACATTTAAGGGAAGCTGCATCACCTTTTTCTGATATTAGGAGTAAGCATTGATGAAGAGAGACATTGAATGCTCTAAGCAAATTCAACACACAGCTGTCTCCCACTAGAAGAATCCCAGCAGAACCATCCAGCCCCTGCCAGTAAACCACACATATCTAGAAGAAAAATGATGCATGTAACTATGTTATAGCCATAGCACATAGCATTCATCCCACCTAGCTTAGGCCAGCTCTCCTAGAAGAACCTGTTCAGATTGCCTTCATGGGAAATGGTAAAAATTTTTGTCTAAACCTATTACTTCTCTTTATTAAAAAAAAAAAAAATAAAAAAATAAAAAATCAAAAGTTCACATTACTCAGTCATTAAGTTGTCCCATCAATTGTAAAGGAAAAGAGGATAAATAACATGTAGTTAGCCTAGATTAGGTGAGAGATATTTTACCACTAACTGCTCTGGAACCACTATATACTTTCAGTTCCTTTGTTTTACTGGTTGATTTCCCATTGAGATCACAACATGAAGCTCGAAAATGTATTTTAAAATGATTGAAGAATTTATTTAGAATCAGACATTCACAAGCTACTTGTAAGGTAAACTGTGAGCAGAAAAGATTAAATGAATCCTGTTGGACATACTGAGGAAAACAAAAATTAAGTTGAAAAACAGAAACAGCAGGAAAAAAGCAGCTCATGCACTAGCATCAAAATGAGAGAAAAATTCTGCTACTTAAAACTTAAACTACCAGAAAATGTATGATATTGTGCTGTAATCAAATTACATAGTACTTGTATGGTAGAGAGGGACTGTGAAAATGAAGATGATATTGGGAAAGTAAAATCCAGTGACATATTTTGAAAAAAAAAAAAAAAAGACACCAACCAGTCTATGAAGTAAATGCAGTAAGTGGAAAAATAATTGTTAGAAGCCTTTAACAGAATCCTTTACTTCTCTGCAAGTTCTTGGATATAACCATGGCCTCTCAATAGGTGCAAAGGAAGACAAAAAGAGCAAGGCAGTGTAAAATAGTCAGGTGTCCAGAGGAGGAAATACTTTAGGCTCTTTAAATTCTAAGAATGAGAGTGAAAATCAGCTAACAAATGGGGTTTGTATCACGAAGGATGTGATTCAGTGGCAGAAAATTCTGTTCTTGGAAAGGAAATTATGCTGATCTTACAAATGAAGAAACTTTCAGTGAGTCTGAGCTGACATTCTTATCTGCAGTGGAAAGTCACAAATGCCAATATGTGAACAGGGAACCTTAAGAGAAGACAAATTCAAAGTCATCCAAACAGCAAAGCAGAAATAGCAAAGCTAAAACCCCTCATCTATTGACAAGCTCACCCATAGCGTTCCTTTAACTGATGAACACTTAAAAACTACGGAATATACTTTAATGGACTGGCTTGTGAGTTAATGAACCAGCACATTCCTCTAGATTGAATCAGAACAGCTTGGCTGAGATTCCTAAGCCATGATGGCTTTCTTTGACTCGTGCCAGATGCCTGTACTTTCAAGACAGGTATTCTTGCTGTTTCTCTGAACATTTAAAAGCCTCATGTCTTTTGCACAATGACAAATTGAAATTTCTAAAAAATAACTTCTTTCTGATTTCTGATTGTTTCTCACAATAAAAAGTGTCTGTTGGCTCTGTTTTGCCTCACTACCTCATGGCCTTGCTCTGCTCAGCTTATTTTCTCTAATAGAAATGTATCATTTTTTAATAATGTTGTCCTTTGTGTAATTAGGGAGAGTGATACGATACTGTGGTTTGTCTTACGGGCTGCAGTGTGATGTTTATAGATGCTTCCCTGTGAGCTTTAGTTCAGCAAAACTTCTCTGATCAGGGTGACTTGACTGAAGAATCACCTTTTGATGCACGCAGACACACCGTGCTTAAACATCGCTCAGAAGTGACACTCATCCTGTGGGCCCTGGTCCTAGAAGGACAGTCTTTAATTGCCCAGCCTGTGCTATGCTCCTGGCAATATATTCCATAGGACAGGTCTTGAGAGAGTCCCAAATGCTGGGTAGATTATCATAGCAGCATCAGCATCCTACCATCGCTCTCAAGGTTGTTTGCCTTCCTTTCCAACTTCTTCCAAGGTGCCCTGGATTTAAATGAGAATGTGCAGCCAAGCCCAAAATGGTCCAAAGGAGGCAAGTGACAGAAATGAGTCACCTCCCACACACAGATACAGCTTCCTGGAGTCCAAATTCAGAGCCCCTCCTGCACACATGGATTTGTAACTCCTATGAAGAGGAAGGACTACAAGAAAATGTGTCATTAAAAAAAATTAGGGAAGCAAATGCCTTCCCATAACCTCAGAGGTGTTACCCCTGTCGTAACTTCAGTGTTCACACAGGAATACCCGACTGCCAGCTTGCTCCTGTGCCAGACGTAGAAAGTCTCTCAGGCTTTCTTCACAATTTAAAGAGAGTGCTGGCACCAGCCAGGAGACACTGCCAGATGTAGAAAGTTTTAAGGCAAACTAGCAGTGTTGGATACTCTCCTGCTCTAAACTCAATTTAAATTAGTAACTGGAGGCAACACACCAGGAGCTTTTCTAGCCTCCTTCCTCAAGAAGTAAATCAAACCTCAAATAAAATATTCAACATTTGGAGTCTCAGCACAGAAAGCTGCAAGTCTGAGCACAGCCCTTAGTGTGCACTGAGGAAGCACTTTTCCTAAGATGCTGGAAATGGAGGCAACTCAGTATGAAGCCAAGTCCAGTTTTATTTGTTTTAGAATGTGTGATCCTCTGGAGGCATGCCAAATGATCCAGGGTGCTGCGGGGTATTTCACCACTACCTCTCTTCACCCTTGTACTTTTCCTCTTCTTTCTGATCTATTGCTATCCACTGCCTAGGGCTTACTTCATATGTTGTACAAGACACTATCTGATCCATTCTCTCCTATCCTGTTGGCCACAGCCAGCCCATCCCACTACACCCAAACTGCCGATATTGTGACAGGTCCTAAATCAACACTTCCATAAACCAGTAGCTTTTATCAGAAGGAGACAGGAACCCCAGCATTAGCAGCAGTGCCAGCCCTGGCCAACAAAGATTTTTTAGAATTATATTCTTGGCACTTTGCAGCATCTTTAACAAATCTGGCAGTGACAGCTGAAAACCTGCCAGGTAGATTTGCTCAGAAGAAGGAAATGGGACGTGGTAGGGTGTGGTGTTGAAGAGAATATTTCAGAGCACATTTGGATTTTCTCACACATATTTCTCACCCGTTCGCATCTGGGAAGGGAGGAACGCTACTTTGAGGGGCATGCCCCATTCAAACAAACAAGACAGTGGTAACAGACCAAAGAGATCCATCAGCCTTGTAAAAACCACCTATCTTCCAGGATGCCCTGACATATTAGTGCAATACTTAGGGTGCACAAGCCCTGTCTAAATCAATATTCTGGCAAGGTCATAGCAAGGACAAAATGAATAGTATACAAGTGAAGGTACAGACAAAAGGCCTGGGTTTTGTATCAAGATCTTCTGCTCACCAGCTGCACAGCTTCAGACACGTATTTGTAATGCTCTGTGCAAGTGAAGCCAGAAGAACACATATGTACAAGATTAAAGCTCTGTTATACTTAAAACCCACATGCTCGGCTCCAGTAAAGACTAAAACCTGAAAGTAAAGTCTAACGACACACCACAACTACTTACTGAAACTCAGTGATTCTCAGACAAAAATACATTAGTCTTAGGGGGACATATCCATACAACAATTAATTTCGGCTCCTGCTCTCTTGAAAATGTGGAGAATAATTACTTTCTCTCCTGAATACTGTGAAGTACAGTGTTTTAACATTTGTCAAGTACTTTGTGGTCCTCATGCAGCACAAATTGCTGCTTTGGGTACTATGTTATTCTACCAGTCAAAATAGTTGGCTCTTACTGCCAGGCTGGTTAAATTTCTCTAGGGTAAGTGAAAGCAATCACATAAATTAAAATGAAGAACAATACTAGAGACTTCTTTCAAATGAGAAAACAAATATAACTTTGTGAAAAAGATCAAAACTGTATTTGTAAAAAAAAAAAAAAAGCAGCAAACAACAAATACTCTTCACACTGTAACGTTCCTCTGCATTCCCTAGTGACAGCTAGTAGATTTACATAAATACTAGGCAAAACAGCTATGCTTCTAGTGTTATTGGCAGGACAAGATAAAGGGAGTAGAGGCCAAACCACAAACCAGCCCATTTTCATGTGTTCTCCATACCAAGATGACATTCAAAGAAGTTTTCATCAAGAAGGCTATTCAAGTTCTTATAATCGTGTTTACCTCTCCAGGGCAACTGGATTTGGCATACCAAACACAGGCTTCGGGTTTATATTCCCCTCCACACCCCTTGTGTCTAGCACTAAGGACCTCTCTTCCACGCAGAAAAACCAGCCATGCCCAGGGAACCAGTTATAATACGGTTCTCCCTGACATTGCCTCAGCAGAACCTTCTTCTGCAAAGTAAAGGAAAACCAAATGTTATATGGCTTTGCTTCTGAAAGTACTGCTTCATATACCGCTTGATTTTTAGGCCAAGGGCAATAGCATTAATTACAGGCATGGTCAGAACAGTTGTGTCTGTTCTGAAAAGAAAACCTGGTTTCTCAGGTAGCTGGGACTAGGTCCAAATGACACAACTGTTTACACAACACCACCTTCTGCAGCTTCTCGTAGACCCCGTCACACTGGAGAACTGTCTAGGACTGCCTGACTTCTTGCCTGAGATTTGGATTCAATTAGCACAATGTATCCAAGGATCGCATCCTCTTTTTCTGAACTGACTATTGTGGCAATGATACACAAAAGTAGAGTTTAGTTATTCTGCTTCAGAATAATCCCATCAGGGAACAACCAAGGTTACCTTACCTCATGGTCTCCAACGAAGGAGATGCCTGCATTTCACAGTGGGCAACAATGGTGTCAGCTGGGAATGCTGTGTCCCTTATGCCTGAGACTTGCCCCTGATATACACCACACGAACAGGGACATTCAGGGGATGTCACAAAGCCCTTCAACACTGGTGACTGGGCCACATGACTGCATTTACACATAAGGCAAGTGGATATTTTTCAATTATCTATTTCACACCCCCAGGGAAAAATAAAACACAACACAAGCAAAACAAACAAACAAACAAACAAAAACAAACAAACAAACAAAACATTACCAAAAAAACCACAAACAAACAAAAACAACCATTGGAAGTGTCCCTCTGTGTCCAGGAGGTGGCTGTGCAGAGGACTGGTGGGAACACCTACATGGAGGTGACCAACCCCTCACCTGGCTGGCAAGGTGGTGGGTGCCATCTCCTACTGCCACATGGGTCACTGGCCTCTGTGGAGAGGAGCTGAGCAAGGAAAAAGAGGACTCTGTAAGAGGGAGGGAAAACACCCAATGAAAGAGGATGATATGGAGTAATCAGCTTCTTCCTATGCAATCATCAGCACACTGCTAAACCTTCTCACAGCTGGATGGCAGGCAGACAAAAGCCTTTTTCATCTATAACACATTACACAGTCCCGGCCAACAACTGCAACTATCTCCTAGCACCTTTTCGGTGCATGTGCTGCTCTGTTTGCAGGCCAAGGGAAAACCAACCTTAGCACTTATCAGACATACAGATACAAAATGCTTGTTGTGATACTGCTGCCACTCAGCATATGGGTAGCCTGATTTATTTCTGTAGAAACAGAAGCCAGTGTTTTTTCATGCTGAGAAGGGGCAGTCTGTGTCCTGGAGAGCTTAATTCAACAATAAAGATGACATTTTGTCCATGCTCTTTTCCATCATTTCTGGATGCGGGCACTTGAATAAAAGGAAGCCAAAGTACCGTATATTATACCTCATGTGTTTCATTCCCTAGGAACTAAGTGGTGAGTATTGCTTATGCAGCCTCAGAATGAAAGCATGTTACAGGAACAGACTGTCCATTTTTGTGTTTATACTGCTGAGGGAAAACATTTTAAATGATTCACCCAGCAGCAAGACATTTTTCCCGCAGAACTGCTGGAACATTAGGTTTCTATTCTGTCCATGTGCATGTCTGTATTTATCACAGGCAGTCATGGGAGCTATGATTTTCAACAATACACAGAGGCAACAAGGGCAAATTAGCATAAAATTAACATGCCTTGCTTCGGATCATAATCCACATGAGGAGAATGACAAACCCACGTTACCTCTCCAAACCCCGACTAGCTCCCCAAGCCTGATTTCTTTTGACGACAAGCAAGAACTGCATGGGAGAAGCAAGGCTGTGACCAGAGCCAAGGAACTGGGCTCAAGCCTGGGTCATCAGGGCTGGTCCTGCAGTTCCGGACCCAGTCATGTCAGGGAGAAGAAAAGCTGAGGGTTAGCTGTGGTGATGTCCACTGCCTGCACACACAGCTCAGACAAGCAGACCCGTGCCGTTCCCGAGCCAAGTGACAGGGATGAGGCAGCCTTCTCCAAAGGCAACACACATTTTAGAGCTTTGTCCCCTTAGACAGCCACTACAACGATATTGCAACAGCTTCCACCTGTGCTACATGCAAATACCACTTGATAACTGATAAGGACATTATATGAAGCAGTGTTTTGCCAATGTATTGAGCCAAATGACAACATACTGCCTCATGTACTCCTGCAGTTTAAAGCATCGCAACATTACTCTCTGCTGCCTGTCCTGAAGAGCTACCATGCAATGTGAAACAAGTGCTGCATCACATCCTTACAGAGATGAACTATTCCCAGTACAGACAATGATTGAATGCCTGAGACCAGTTGGGATATAAGACATTCTAGAAGTAGAGGTTATTAATAACAATGGGATGATATGTAAAATTCAGTGACTCATTGTCAGGATGTATTTCACAATACCAGTCAAGTTATAAAATTTAAACACAGTTACATGCTGGCTAAATATATTTGCCTTTGTTGCAATATACTGCATATTAAACTTTCTCTTTCATATTTGCATAATAAATCTCTGAGTGGAGCTTTCGATTGCATTCACACTTGGATGATTGCTTTTGGTTATTTTATAGCACATGCTTTGTATAGGGGAACAAGTAAAATTAAGCTTTTATTACAAAACTATAAAACAAAATTAAAAGTAAAAGTTTGCCTGCTGTAGAAAGGTGATTAAGATACTTCACATTAACTCACAGGTGGCACTTTTTATCACTGACATGTAACTGCTGATGATATTGTTCTTGTTATTTTGGGCTATGTTTTAGCACCAAAACATTGAACAACATACGGCTCCACACTTTCATTTTGCTAGAGGTACACATGCTATGGTGAAGCAGCCAGCTACGAGTATCCCCCATGACTTGGGCACAGAATTTGTCCAAGGAGATACCATGGATGAAACTCTCATGTTGGCAGAAGGGCAACACAAAGACTGAGCATCTTGTCAACCTCTCACAAGCTTTACTGGAGAACATGAGTGGGTCTTACATGAATCAGTTGTGGTGGTGGCTCTCAGGAGGGGTGTATTCCCACCTTCTTATTTCTATTCCCAAATTCTGCAAGCTTTGAGATACAACTCCAGCTACAGCTAACTCAGCTGCCAAAATGCCACACAAACAGTAAATGAGAAAATGTTGGGTTTTTTCACTCTTGCAAAACAGAGGTGAAGAACCTGCTCATTGCTGAGGGTCACACAGATCTTTCAAAGCCTTTTGGCAAGCCACATATTAACACACTCCAAAACATACATCACTCTGGGGAAAACAAACAAAAACAATGTTAAAGCAACTCCCTCCCACCTCCCCCAGAGAAAAGCTGTCACAGTAAACTGCAGAATAAAGAAGGTATCAGAAGTAAAACATTACACTTGAAAACATTGAAGTCTTGTACAAACAAGAAAGCTGAAGAAAGGCATATTCAATGATAATAAGGTTGGGGAAAGAGAGTGTGTTAAAGAACAATTGAATAAAGGCATAAAGCCTGATACGAACACTTCCAGACAAACCAGAAACAATAAATGTGCGAGGCAATCTATAGAACCACCAGATGATCAAGAAATACAGAAAAAAATAAAACCAGTACATTAGAAGCAAATGTCCATCCAAGTGAGGGTCCTGTCTCTGGCAGCGATCAGTATCCAGTAATGTGAAAAACAGGTCAAGAGAAGGAGCAGTATGTTTCTTCTTAACTTCTGGCAAACTGCTAGCTAGAGACTCTAAAACAAAGCTTGCATCTGCCATCTCCCTATTTTTATACACCTTTCTCATATATCCTAGTCACTTTTTTTTCAAAGTGAAAGCACCAAGGGTGAGAAAAAGTAGAAAAAGTGTGAGGATTAAGTAACTAGGATACTTCAAGCAAGAAAAAAAAAAAACATTGCACTTGAATTTACAAAATACAGGCTCGTCATCATTCAGAAATGCACCTTTTGTTAGTATGATACTGTGTTATCCAACAAAAGTAATATATTTTCTCATCAGCCCATCATGGTTTATACAAGCCCTGTAAAAGCTATCATGCTATTGTTTCCAAAATGGCCCTAATCTCAGTATGCAGTTCTTGGTTTTATACAGATGCTAATTATTATTACTGCAGGACAAATCACCACAACATGACCAAAGAAAGAGATTTTGCTGGATATATAAAAGAAAAAAACCCACACCCTGTACCAGTTGGTTCTCCAGAATCACAGTTGCACAGCATTAATACTGTACTCATGATCTTAATATAAAATAATCCCTTGAAAATTAATTGCCACTAGACATTAATAAGCACTTTGTTAATTAAGCCAGTAAGCCAATTAGGCCCAAGGTGAACTTGAGGGCAATCAACCCCATAAACAATGTGAGCTAAGTCTTAGAAGTGTACTTTAAATTTTAAAAAGTCTGTTTTAGAGACTGGATGGCTTGTGGGATTGCTCATTACAGAACAAAGCAACTACCCAAATTCAGCCCAGGTCAGGAGCAGCCAAGAGCCATTGTCATCAGGTAACTTATCTGTGTCTTCGGAGCAGCTGGCCTAGACCTCATTTGAGATCTTATCAACACGTAATTAATAGCTTCTCTGAATAAACTAAATTAAAAGTCCAGCAAAAAGTAATTAAAAAATGCCCCCCAGGAAAGAGCCTTCTTAAGCTGTAAGCCAGGACATGGTGTAGAGAAAGCAATTTATAGCTGACTCCAGGTAAGCATCAGGCAGGTAGCTGTGCTTCTTCCACGAGGCTTTTACAGGCCACAGGACATTTGCAAAACCTGCAGGAGTGAACAGAAATGGCTCAAGCCTTTCTAAGGAGATGCAAGTAGTCAGCAGCTCTTCCACCTCCAAAAGTCCATACTATGTGACCCTTCTTATTCACTACCTGTGAGCAGAGACGGCACAAGCAGGAGTGCGAATACCTCAGAAACCACCATTTCTGCCTTTCCTTATAGCTGAGAGGAGCAGAACTGCTCCTGGGTTTCCATTCCTGCTGAGAAACCTGTGTTTCTCAACATGCTCTGAACAGGAAAGCTGATGCAGAACACCTTGCTGGAACTGCTGCTCTGTGGGCACAGCTGAAGATCTTATTCCCCCTCAAATTCCCCCTGTTGTGGTTTTATTCTCTGTCTCTTCACAGGTTTCAGCAAGCTCAAATATGTCAAGCCAAAAGCATCAAACTTTACTTATTTCTTAGCTGAAATGGAGGGAGTTCGTCCATACAGTTAATTTGGCACAACATTGGAAAAAACAGATTCATTTCCCTAATTGATTATATTTGAAAAAAAAAAAAAAGATGCCATTAATACTTGCACATTTGTTGACGCTGATAAATCTGCCCTAGGTTTTGAGAATGTATCATAACATCTGAGAGGCTGGGAATCCAGCTCTACCACTGCATACTTTCTCACTTCTTTTTTCAGCACTATGTTCCTGATTTTTAATTACTCCAACATTTCTGACAGCAGTGAGGCAGTCCATTGGCTGGACTCGGGTCCATTCTAGATTCAAATCAAACAAAGAGGATGGGGAGTCATGGTTGTGCACACGAACATTTCCAGAGGATCAGGTATAGAATTTGGGAAGAACACTGAACCCATCAAACACTTGGTATACAGTGGAGAAATAGGGCCAGGCCTTACACTTTCTCTGGAGCTAACCATGCCTGTGTTACTGCACCTTTCCCATCAGAAGCATGCACTGCAAAGCAACGTATATGAGAAAATAATATGTATGCAGTTAAAAGGCCTTGAAATTCACAGAATTTAAATAAGTAGCCAATTATTCTGTGAATAATTATGAGCTGCTAAGTTGGAACATGTTCAGGTATATGTGTAAGTCTCTATAATTGTTTTTATTAATTTTTAAGAATGCTGGATCGTCTCATCTGAAGCCAAAAGCATTAATACTTGCAGTAATTAGTGTGCATAATAGAGTATATCTTTTGAGTTTTACTGCAGTCATTTGAATCTTTCCTTACAATGACTTTCTAAACAAGCTCACCTTGATGAAGAACATTTAGGTTTGTTTTCAGTCTGGTGATTTTTTTTTTTACTAGGATAGTGGTCTGTTTTCTCCCTTTTTTTTTCCTTGTCTTTCTTTTCTGAGTTGTTTTTTTTTTTTGTCCCTTCCTACCTTAGTAGAATATGGGAATAATGATGTATGCTTGACTATGCATATAAATTGAATAATTTGCAATAATGCTCTAAAATGCTACTGGGATGGAATTCAAAGGGCTGTTTGCAAAAACAATTGCTTTTTAAAAAAAATAATTTCTGAAAAATAAATGCAGAAAGTGGCTAGATGGCTCAGGGGATTGAAAATGGCATAGAGAGACTTTCATCTCCCGGTCACTGCTTCAGATCCTACTTAGGCTGAAGAACAACTGGAATCTATTACTGTGAGAAAAATATTTTAGGTCTCTGCAAATTTTGGCATAATAATCTGTGCTGAAGTTATGAGCAAGGTTGGAGTTCTATGAGAAGAACAGTGAAGGCTCAATTTTACTACATATTTTGGGGAGGGTTTTTTTTATGTCATTCTATTGATGAAATAGAAATCCATCTTTGTTTTTAAATAGCAGTCATTTAATCACTGACACTGTGAAGCAAAGTAGTATTCACATCCTTAGCCGTAACTATAACTGGTTAACCTTTCCCAGACCTACATAGACTTTTTGCTGGTGTTATCAGTGCTGCTAATGTATTTTCATGAAAGTAATCACATGTGTAATGTTGGTTCAGTAACAGAAGGTAAAAGACATTTAAGCCACTTAAATCAGACTGGAAGAAAAAGGAAATTATGTTTTCAGGGTGGAGATGTGGTTCAATGATATTTAGACCCTCAGGCAGCTTTAGATAAATGCACAGTCAGCTGATACTCTTCATCTCTTTGTAAAAGGACATCAATAAACCCTTTTTGTACATAGAATTGCAATATTTGGATACATATTTCTGTCTACTGATTTCTGGTCAGGACCAGAACTACCATGAGATGTTTTAAAATTATTCACCTGGCTTTACGAATGATTGATCATCAATCGGGCAGCAGGTCCATCCCTTCCACAGAGACAATCAGAAGATTCAGAGGGATGCTTCACCAAAAAAAGGGATGCCTGAAAATGGGAAGATGCCCAGGCCACTTTCATGGCCATCGCCTATGGTTTGTCACGTGCTATGCCAGAGTTTCACAATTAAACCCTATGCTGATTTCCAAAACTTCCTATAAGAAGATTGAAATATCTACAGGAGCATGCACTTCAACACTCACTAAGGCATGTAGTAAACAGCTCAAGCATGTGATTATTTATTGCTGGTAATATCTGCAATATCTAAAGAGATTTCCAAACAGAAAAGGAGAAACAGACTGTGGCATAACCACAAACACTGAAGATTGAAAGGATGTGATGGTTGAGTGTTCAAGAGCTGCCAGTAGCAGCTTTCTAGTAATGCAGACATGGTGAGTAGCTACTTTAGTGCCAACAAAGAAAATGGTTATAGTGTTGATTTTATTTTAAGCTTGAATAAACCTGTTCCCAGATATTCACGTAACTATGAATACCTATCCGCTCACTTCCTACAGCAATGACCTTGCAGAGCTACGTCTTTCAAGATTTTACAACCTCCTTTCAGGTAATCGCTGTCTACAACTACCTGAAAGGAGGTTGTAGCATGGAGGGTGTTGGTCTCTTCTCCCAAGTAACAAGTGATAAGACAAGAGGAAATGGCCTCAAGTTGCACCAGAGGAGGTTTAGATTGGATATTAGGAAAAAATTCTTCATAGAAAGGGTTGTCAGGCACTGGAACAGGCTGCCCAGGGAAGTGGTGGAGTCACCATCCCTGGAGGTGTTTAAAAGGCGTTTATACAAGATTCTTAGGGACATATTTTAGTGCAAGAATTAGCTTAGGTTACGGTTGGATTCTGTGATCCTGAGGTTCTCTTCCAACCAAAACGATTCTATTATTTCAATGAGGCAGAAGCAGGATCAGGTACAAAGAGAGCAGGAACATAACCGCATGAAAACATGACAAACAGGCTGACCTCCTAAAAGAGCTGAGATGACTGGGTTGACCTTGAATTAAATGAGATCCAGATCTGAGCAGAACCAGCACGTTCCCAAGCTTTGCTCTGCAGCTGCTGCTCTGTAGAGAGTGGATGTCAACGTGCAGCACTGTACCTCCAGCGCTTCATGAGGAGAGTGGAGAGGAAGCGGGGAAACAGTCATTGTCATCTCTTTATAGAGAGGGTATTAATCTTCTGCTTCCAAGGAGGGGAAAGCTACTTCCATCAGCTTTATAAGTGATTTGGAAAGCAAGCTCCAGGGCAACAGCTCCTGGTTGGCGAGGACAATGCTGTCTGCTGTGTGGACAACAAGACATGAACTGTGCCTGCACCTCCCCAAACAGAGCCATGCTCTGTTACAAAGGTGGTATAGGAAATACAGGCAGAAACCACTCAGGCAGGCAGGAGGGAAGAGCTCAGTTAACTTTCCTGAATGCCCTTCACGATTAGGCAGTGAAACGCTGCATGTTTAATCGTGGTGAAGGATAATAGAGATCAGAGAGCCAGGGAGGCAGCTCAACTAACTCTGGGCATGCTCTGTTAAACGCTATATGATATAAAAATGGTTTATAGTCCATGCAGCATACTTCCCATGGATAAGGACCATCACACAGTGAAATTGAAAGTAATTAGTGTCCCTTAAGGGTTTAAAGAGGATTGTTTTTATAAAGCATTTCCTTCAATCTTTGTATTTAGAAAAAAAGATCACAGGAAAGGCTTTTTCATGCAGAGTGGCATTTGTTTACATTTAACACTTCAAGAGATGAGCCTTGACTTCCAAGACCAGCTATTACAGCTACAAAAACAGTTGCTGCTAAACTCCCTAAATGATGCTATTGAGACTGCTCAGTGGGCCCACAATGTGTGAACGCAAACCATGCTGTAATCTGCTGGTCCTACCTTCACAGCCCACCCTCACAGAGAGCGCATAACCCTCCCCTGGGCAGCCCAGCGCTTGCCGGATCCGGTGTGGGAGGTGACACGGTCCTGCAAGCGTGGGGTACAGCCCGCACGTCCAACCTGGCAAGAGACAGCCACCTGTTCTGGTAGTGACCTGATGGCTGGTAAACCAACGCAAGCAAAGCATTCACTACAAAATGCAAGTGCTGCTGCCCATGAGACATGTGAGCCTTGGAGGAGGAAGGGGATACCCAGAGGGATGAAGTTGCCCCTTATAGCCCTTGTTCCGCAGTATCCGTACCAGAGGCTAGCACAGAAGCAGCACTTCTCATACTTGCCCTCTAGAGCTGGTAGAAACACAGAGGAATTACAATACACTTCTCAAGGTTACCTCAAATCAGGAGAGAAAACTAAAAAAAAAAAAAAAAAAAAAAAAGTTAACATTATTAATATAGTGATACTACTGAAGCACGTTAAATTTTTTGGAGTTTCAAAACACCACAATACGTCCATGTGTGCACAGCATTTTTAAAACCACTGGATTGCTGAGGAATTTCATGTTGACTGTTAATGAACTCTTTCCCCTCATCAAAGGTTTTAATTCAGCCACCTAAACCCAGTATTTCATCCTCTGTTTTATTTAGTGATTAATTTGAAGAACTGATTTCCACATTAACATTTAAACTAGCATCTTGATGCTGAGAACACAACGCCCTATATTTTGCAACTCAAAGAATAGTTCTTGTGCTTTATTTATGAGCTATTGGTTTAGCAACTTATAAAAAATCTATCAAAACCCACAGAGGTTAAACAACATTTAGCAATGAAGTACAACTTCATAAAAACAAAAGCACTCTGATAGATTCTCACCCACCATTAAACCTCACATCACCCCTGTAAAACCGTGTCCTCAAAGATCAGTTTGAAAAGGTACTGAGAGATCTTTGCCCTCTTTTTTAATGCTTTATTAGTTTAGATTCTACCACAAATTGCAAGATTTATGAGCAAATGCTCCAGTGCTATATAACAGCATGATGTATTCTAATGCTCCACTCTTGCAAAAACTATTTTTATCTAATTGATAGGCTTTATGTACTGCCAAAGTGCTACAATGAATTGAGTTGCACCCCATCTTGCAAAGCTTCCCTACAATTACAATAGCATTTACTGATGTTTAAAGTTGTTCAACACTCAGATTCTTCTTCAAGGTTAAGCCTTAGGAGGTAGCCATGGAATAGTGGAAGTTGGCTTTTCTATAAATGGCACTGGATTTGCCAGTATGGGAAATTGTACTTAATCACAAAATATCTCAAGGGCAACAGTAATTATGTTTGCTTTACAGTAAATAAATGTGCCTCACTGTCATCTGATAGTTTAGTTTATGAGCTTGTTTGATCTGTGAGTCTACTATTGAGAAAGGCAATACAGGTGCCAAGTTTGATGAGGTTGTTAAAGAAGCAAGCATGCAGCCATAATGCTAGACAGGAGCCTGAGAGTTTCCATCCCCATCATTCCTACCCAGGACAAGATCAGCAGCACTTGAGTCGTTCTGCAGACACCTCTCACATCACTTCTGAGCAGTGCCAGAGACTATACAATCTCCCCTTGCACGCCTGTATATCAACGCATAACTATTGTTACTGTTTCAAAGCTTTTCATCCAACATCTTTCATCTTCCTATCTGCAATTTTAGTCTAGTACCTCTTGTCTTAACAACAGTGTACACAGAGAAATACACACATATGTGTTTCTTTAGAATTGTCTTTGGACAGAAATATTAACCTCATGGCTTTGAGACTACAATATTATTTAATCTTCGAAAGACTCCTTTACTTCCTTCACATTGTTATGATTGAAGAGAACCCATTAGCTGACTGCACACACACATGCACCTGAGAAGAAAGAAATAATTATAAGTACAATATTAAGCAGCATATGGTAAACCCATTTATGTCTTTCTTTTGACAGCAGGTCAGGTATTGAATGGGACTCATTTCCCAGAGTCATTGTTGGCAGTGTGGAGACTACATTGGTGGGTAATGGCTGGAATACTGAGTGCTCTGTGACTAATTGCATGTTTGATATTCATGAGATAAATTAATTAGCTGCTTATTCCCAATGAATAGCCTGGATTCAAATAAAGCTGTCAAATGTGAGGTATGGTAGATGTACATGTGTTAAAAATAGCTTCTAAGGTGTGTATGTGTATATATATCAGTCTGCTACTACAAAATTTAATTTAGCTTTGCCCTCAGCCAGGAGTTGCCTGGAACCTGACTAATAACAAATGCACTCAATATATATTTTTTCTTTTTATTTCCTTTTCTTTTTGAATAGATATATTTTACCCCTTCAGCCCTGATACAAAATAGCTATAAAAGCTGTTCAGCTTGGCATTCATTTATGCAAAACCTCATCTAAATAATGGATAGCAAAAAAAAAAAAATGCTGTGGCTTTTACCTAGTGTAGGACTAAAATTGTTCCTGGTTTAAGTCCCACTGATGTGGTTTAGCTGGCTTAGAACAGAAGCCTAACCAGAATCGTCTCCAAAATTTTCTTTTACACCAGGAATAGTCCAGTGTCAGCCTGAAGTGGATTTAGTTCTCGGAAGCTTCAGAAATCCAGGTGGCTGCCTTCAACCTGCAAAATGCCTCTCTCTCTTCTGCTGCCGTGTGTCCGGGCTGTGGGTTAGAGTCACAGCTCCAGTGACACCAAAGTGCAAGCTGCTGCTGCACCACATCTTGATGGCCACATGTAGGTCATGAGTGCATTCTGTTTGTTGTGGTTTTCCTGTTAACCTGAAGTCCTACAGGAACAAGGTTTGTACAGTTCCTCCCTCTGTCTGCATGTGCTTCTGCTTGTATCCCTTGCCCAAAAACTTCTAAAGCTTTTGCTCAGAAACAGTGAAATCTGACAGAGGATTACTAGTTTCAAAAGTGAGCTAAGTTCCCACAATTTTCCCAAAAACAGATGGCCAGATAAAGGATGGAGATCTTATTAATATCCTCACCTATGAAAAAAACGCAGCTGCACTAGCTTGTTCCTTAGCAAATACTGGAGAGTACACACAGGAGACAAGCTGGTCAACCTCTGCCAACCCAGAAGAAACATTCACAGAGGTTTTACCTACTCACATGCCAGACTCTATTGCACTAAGATGTAAAAGCCTAAATGTAACTAAGTTTTGTTAGTGCCGGGGCTTGTGTAATTTCCTCAAATGTTCTTGTCGATGAGACTCCACCACTGTCATCCGTATTTGTCTTGTGATACCTGGAGTTCACACCCAAGGTGAAGGCCTCACGGTTTGAGATTAGAGGTTCAGAAAGGCTGGGAATTCCACACAGGAAAAGTTCTCAAAAGAGGAATATTTAATCCTGAAAACATGTCAGTAGAATACATAGGCACAGGGTGAGTACAGGATTTTTCCTTTATAACTGAGTTTCTGCACCACTGACGTAATTTCATGAAACACTTCAAGATCATCTATAATCCTTTTTCTAACCACAACCGTTTCTGGAATTACTTTCCCACAGCCCTACCTGGCTAGATACTGCTGTGCTTTGTACTGCCTCCTGTGACTTCACTTGACTCCCACAAAGAGAAGTACTGAATGGGGCAGCACACCTGGACTTCAGCTGTGCGGCTTTATGCTCAGCTAGGAGGATCTGCAAGCAGCTGGAAATGCTTGCAGTGCTTACAAATACCTCAGAATCCTGGTGGGGAAAAAAAAAGAATAGTTTAACTCTGCTCTGGCAGCCCCAGTTTTGTTGTCACTGATGTTTCATACCAGCCTTCACACTTCCAGCAAACTCCTGTGTCCATGTGCCAACGCGAATGCTGTCATAACACCCAGCAACCTGATATGCTCAAACCAGATGACATATGAAGAACAGAAACGAGCTGCCAGGATCTCCTCAGTGCATAGGGATCGCAAGACCTCCCACAGCTGTGTCCCCAGGGAAAAAAAATCTTCTTTTGGCTAGGGCAATGGAGAACTTGGTGTTACAATACACTGAAGTGCAGCATCTGGGAATATTGTATTGGCAAAGTGCTACTACCAGCCTTTAAGGATTACGGTAAACATAACTAACTGGGAAAAAAAGATCATTACCAGCATCACGAAAGGAAATCCTCAGATTTATATTCTGCCTCAAAGCCAACCTCCAGGACACAAAGGAAGATACTGTATGCCTCATATCAAAGCAAAACCAATCTCATAGTTATTCGTCTTTTGAGAATAATGTAACAGAAAGATGAAGGCAAAGGGATGCCATTTAAAACTACCCAGACCTGGAGCTTCCAAATATGAGAGAGGAATTATAACAGCTAAGGCTTGGGAGCTGTGCTTTTATTGGTAGGTTTTCTTCACTGTTCTTCATATAAAAGCAAACACACTAATGAGCTTAACTAAATACTAAATTACATAGATTAATTGCTTTCTAAGGAAAGTTTGAAATTATAAACAAATGGCTTTTTGATTACATTTTTATCTGGATAATATTGCATCAATTACATACCTTGCATTTCAGAAAACAGTTCATCTTGAGCTGATTATATCTTAAACAGCTTTATCTGTGAAATTCATAGCTACAATTATATACATCTGCAACACTGTCTAGGTGCAGCCAAAGAAAAGGAAATTATTGTCTCTTCCTTGAGTACCAACTTTCATTATAAAAAACATTATTCATAAACAGAAATCAACTTTGCCTTCAAAGAAAAAAAAAACTAATCCAAACCCAAGGCTTTGTTTTCAAACTGTCTAATCTACAGGTTGCTAAAATTGAAATACTCTTTTTATTTTTTTACCCTTAGTTCCTTATTTCCTTAATTTTTTAAAATACAGGATTAATATGTGTGATATCTTTGTATATACAGGGAATTTATAAAATAATAAGAAAACCACAAAAGCTTGCTCAGAACACTAGATTGCGTGACTAAGCACAGTATTTTCAGAAAGTGCTAAAGTTAAGGCTGCGCTCACACTTCAACTGTCCCTTCCCCTCTCTTCAGTACAAGTTACAGGATAACGTTAAAATCTGATTTGGCACACAGCAGCTGCTCAGTGCTCAACATTTCAAGTATTTTACAAATGAGATATTTAAACTCTGGTCTTGGATACGTGACATGAAAATTCCTTTTCTCATAGCCCTGGCCTTCATAAACATAAATTGCATGCTATTCTTTGAAGTACAGGTGGTCAGTTCTTAAATCATGGTGGCAGCAGAGTGGTTTGAGGTCATTCTAGTTTACATTTTCATGAGATTCCCAAGCAAAGTCCATTCTGGCCACCACCTCTTCTCTGCTAGCACAGGATCTATAGGCTCTGCATAAGTAACAGATGTTCTGTATGTGGGGAGAGTCCAACACTGAAATGACCACAGATCAGGTCCAGAATGAAACAAGGACTGGCAGGTGTCCACAGGGGTTCCTGTGCTAGGAAGTCACATTAAATCCTTTGTCCTATAAGCACCAAATACACAGAAAGAACAAAAGTGAAACCAACTCAACTCCAGGGACCTGAATCATCTGCGCAAGGAATGCTTGACAGGGTGATTTGCGTTTCCTTAGAAAGGAATAATGATATTAGAAAGTTCTAAAGAGTATCTGGGAGGAGATTCCTAGAAAATAAATTACTTTTTGCCCAAGGATAGTATGCTGTTCCCACAGTATGTACTTGTGGAGCCTAAAGAAAGAACAGGATTTAAGTATCTTTTACAAAATACTCTCCGCTAGCAGCATTTTATTGTTGGTACTCTCAGGTGCTTTCTGTGAATCTAAACACATGAAACCGTTGTGCTTTGTAGAATCATAGGAATAGACCTGAAGTTTTTCTCTGTGCAGTTACAGTTTGGGCAGCAAGGTCCGGGAGGCACAGGGGTCAGATGAGGCTTTGGAAAGATATGCTAGAGGATCGTGTTCTGTGCCAGTGCTACCAGGTTTCTTGCACAGCCACATTTGTACTGTCATCTACCATCCTCATCTTTATTAATAGACCTGTTATGTTCCTCTGTTGCTTTTGTACAACCTTTCCCAACTGACAGCAAATCACTAGGATATCCAGAAATAACAGAAGTCGTTCTCTTTGGGAGCACAGAATTGCAACTTTCTGTTTTGAATATTGGCCAACCTTCTTTTTCTTTTTATTTTCTTCCCCAATATTTTTTTCTTACTTTACTAAATACACTAATAAAAATCATCTAGGCTCTTAGCAAATACATTGCTTTTATTATGCCAACCAAAGAGATCAACATTATTCCACTTTCCAACCTCTTTATCTCATAAACAATACACAAATCAGGGACAAAGACTGATTGTATCCATGACATAACCAAGATACGGTTCACATGTTCAGACATCCGACAAAGGTGGACTTCACACCTTGCTTAATGCACACTTGGGTTTGCTACTTTTTAGGTGCTAACTCTGAATGTCACAGAGTTCTATTTAATAAGCTGTACCTGCTGCTGTCAGTGTTAGCGCTTCAGCGATTATCTCTTGTTTATCCCCTGCTCACTGGAAAGCTGTGGGAGTGCTGCTTTCTGAACACAGACTGTGAGTGAATGGTTTTGTGTGACATCTCTGATGGAGGCTGACCCAACTGCAAAGCAAACAGGGGCCTAGATTAGAAATTTGTTCTCCCACAAGATTTTTTGGAATCATTATTTGCTGGCTGCAGCTGGACTAAATTCAGAGATAGCATCAGTGGTTCTGCAAGCTATGAGGTTTATTCAAGTTGAATTCAGGGAATCAAGGGGATTTTTTACCATGTTGCTCTCCTTCATATCACAAACTAAGTTATTTTCCACTATATTTAAATCAATCCATACTATTATTTAAACTACTGCTATTGTGAGGAGATCCTTGAAGCATAGACCAGACTTTATTTTGGTGTTGTCCAGCTTCAGCTCTTGGCTAATGAGCCAAGCTCCAAGATACTCTCACAACACAAGCACATAAATGAGAGCGTTTACTCCTTTTAAGTGCCTTTTTGCAATCAGCCAAAATAACTCTTCCACTAAACTGAGTACACAGAAATACAAAAGGTAGCACAACTAGTGGCCCAGAGAATGAGCAGTTTTGTTGTGGTGGACTTAAGTGCTCAGCCAGTTCTCACTGGTGACGTGAATGCAAGTGTACTTTCCCTAAGGGTTACAAAGTTTATACACATTGTACATTTGTAGATTCATGTATATTTACAAAACAAAGCTCACAGATGAAAGGCATCCAGCTGTTGGGTGTAACACAGAAGGTGGCAATTGCTACAGACCTTTTGTTTCTCCCTTGCATAAGCAGGAACACCCAGGCTGCTCCTGCAGGGTCAGAGATAACACTCCACACAGTCAGGAACCAGCCTGTCTCTCATCAGTGGGACTATGAAGAAGAACTCTAACCCAAGTATGAAAAATGGGTTTGAGCCAACATATACTGCAACCAATGCAACCTCCATTGAACTCTGTGGAGCATGGATAAAACCCTAGAAGTATTAAAAAGTGTTTATCACTGCTCATGTTGAGTTTTTTCCTACCATAGTTCCTTCAATACTTAAAATCCCTGCTTTAATGAAATCTCTTCCAGCAGCTTACATGTCCAGCTCAAATACATCTATCAAAACACAGGATTTTTTCATAAACCCCTCCTTCAATACACTGAGATGAGGCAGAAGAGATGGCCTAGTGTTCTAGAGGTCAGGATGTGACAATCCTATCTCCATAGGAGCAACTGCATGCAAGTCTGAAGAAACATTTCTAGGAAGACGTGGCCTATGTTACAGGGTACAGGTTTTTCATTAGGCCTAAAGAAACAGCACTTTAAAAAAGCTGCAAATAAATTAATCTTCCTTTCATAGCCTCACTGGGACCTACTCAACTGAGTATGAGTCACTTTTATTTCCAGAAGTGCTTCACAGTGTGTCAGCATGAGCAGACTTAGAAAACTGCGAGTCACAACTGACTAACAACTCATAACAGATCACTGAAATGGCATGACATTGGCAAGGAGCCTTTCCAGAAAACAATTATTAACAAACTGTCATTCACACTTATTATCTGAGTGTTTCTATCAGAGAAAAAAATAGGAGCTAGTTTAATGGGGATTTTTGTGTGTGTGCAACCAAGGAAGGGTTTAAAGGGGCACATAAAAGGACACTGACATATGCTACACTAAACCTGATCTTCCATGCTACCCAGGCTTTGTCTCTCTGATCAGACTATTTACAAGAAACAATCTGTAGTACCTGGACTGCCAGCTCCGGTCTACCTGGTCGACCAACCTGTATTAACTACCACAATGCATAAGTTAAATAATAGATACATATAGTGTTACTATCTGGATGCATGTTTACGAGCGTGCCTGCGTTATCCTTCAGCTTTAAAAATGCTTTAAAAACATCAGTACAGGAATCCACGCTACCAACTCAAAACCTAATAGTCAAGTACAAATAGCAGGCCTAGGAGCATGACAAACCCATATTTTGTAGATGAAATTGCTACTTAGCCATCCTTACTGTTTCAAAAGATAGTTTTCCTCTTCCTCCTGCTATCATGGAGTGGTATCCTGGACAACTCAGCCACTTTCCTGCCACTCACAACAGGGAGACAACTTACAAACTGGGAAAGGATATCTTGGCATGTATCAGTGAGAACAGAAACCACTGTGTATTCCTATACATCCCTTTTATGTACACATTTGTTGATGCACGTAAAACATAAATATTGCATGAGGAAGCCAACATTTCAAAATCAGACCAACTGGTCCATTGTAAGCCTATTTGTCTTAGGCCTGTATGTGCCATTAACTACTAATAACAAAGCATGCACCACAGAAAAAGTCTAACAAAATTAAATCAATTGTTAAATCCACTAATTTAGGGTATCCATCAACCAATGCTAGTCCACTTATATTCAGTTCTTTTTGTTAATTATGCACTATTTTCTGTCCTCAGCCTAAAGAAGCACTTTTTTTTTTCCCCTGGTAACTGAAAACCATCAATCCAGTTGAAACAACAACAAAAAATTAGGGATTTTTTTTCCAGCAGCTTGACTGAGCTGGCCTGATTGATGGCTGTGATAAATTGCTATGTGCAACAAGCAGTGCATGTTAAGTTGTTAGCCTCTATTGATTTCATCTAAGTAATTATTTTTTAATAGTCTCCTATATATTTTTTTTCTACATTAATAGGATCTGTGCAAGGTTTTAAAACTTTCAGCTATCCACACAAAACAGAAAGACAGAGGAATACAATGCAGAGCAGTAAGCGAAAATGTCAGTGCTATTGTCCCTGGGGTAAAACAAAAACAGCAGCAGTAGAAAGCATCTCCTCTCAAAGCTTATATGAAAACACAAAGAATTATATGTGTGCGTGTATGTACATATATACAAAAACCTCTTATACATACACACGCCCACACAATATTTCTAATCATTGAATCTCATTTTAGAGGACAGTAAATTAATTCAAACTTCTGTTGTGTTCTATCCAGAGTAAAATAAACAGAACAGAAAATTATCACACAGACTGTAAATGTTGCCTGAAAAATAAGAACAAATAAATTTTTCAGTAAGTGTAACTTTTATTTTCAATTACATAATGACTGCAACTGGATATTTTAATGTATCTGCTTGAATCTATTTATCAAATTGTTCTCAACTCAGACAAATCTTGGAGTATGGCTACTTGTGAACTGAATGGTATGAGAGTTTGATTTGTGGAACTAGGATGCTTCCATTTGTGTTGCAATTACTTCAGGTGTCAATGGGTGAGTTTTCTTCCTTGACTGGAGAACGTCAAAATGTTTGGAAAGTGAGAGAGGTGAGGTCAGAAGCATATAAGCAAATTTAGAATTCATTTTTTCCAGCACATATGGAAACTGCACAAATCCTGCTTTTAAATTCACTTTATGTGATCCCCCACA
Source organism: Streptopelia decaocto (assembly GCF_964273445.1). Classification (NCBI taxonomy): domain Eukaryota; kingdom Metazoa; phylum Chordata; class Aves; order Columbiformes; family Columbidae; genus Streptopelia; species Streptopelia decaocto. The sequence continues at coordinate 76,381,999 of NC_138663.1, read as the reverse complement.
CTGGCTAAATTTGATTGCCGAACCAACAGTTAAAGGATCAGAGGAGGATGAAAGCATAAAACTGTCAGCAATGTTTGCTGCTGGGGATCCAAGTTCAGCAATGCTGGAGTCTGGATCAGACGTTAAAAAGATGCATGAGTGCTCCTCTATCGACTTCAGTACAATTGAGAGCAGCTCTTTCTGGAATACAGATGTTAGATATTAGCCAATTAAATACAAATAATCTTCCTTCAGGCAGCTCCACAAATCTGCTATTTACATAATGTGGTAAAGGCTGAGCTAGCTTTGCTTATCTCTATCAGCAGATTGTCCCTTCCTCCTTATGGAAGAGCTGGCTGACACAAGTCTGTATTAAAAAAAAAAAAACACAAAACCCAAAACAGTTAAACTCAATTATGTGTTTAAGATAACTGAACCAGGGACAGTAGAAGTTGGGGAAACACTCCCCAAAAATCAAGAATTTGTTGGGAAGGTAGTCTGTACTTATGAGAAGTCTGGTGAAACTAAACTGGACATATGCATTAGCATTTGTAGACTCAAGGGTTATAGGGTCTTTTGCCTTTCTGATGACTATGCATTAAACGTGGAATGCTGAACTCACAAGTTAAAGAAAACTAGTGTTAAAAAAATAACTATACTATATATATAGGATAAGTTAAATAAATGTTGTGCCAATTCACTTGCTCTTCAATGCAATAGTTTTAACAGAAGTTTAGAGCATAGGCACCTAAGGCTTTTAAGAAAGCAAAGATTTGCAGGCTTTCTCATGCATGTTTCTTGTGCAGCCCCTGGTATGAGAGGACCTTGGTCTGTAACTGGTCTAGCCAAGGTGCTGGCACAGCACAAGTTGTTATGCTTGCTACAGATAATTCTATTTCAACAATGTAATACAAACAACAACGATAAATAGAAAGGACATTTCCCATCTTTTAAGTGCCTATGAACATAAAAAACACACAACAGCTTCCTACAGAAGTTCAGCTGCAGCCTCATCCCACAGTTTCCTGCCTGAGCTCCTAATACTGCAATTTGCATTGGAAGGAGATGTATTTGGAAAGATCTGTTGTGTTAATAGATAACAACATAATCAACATGGTTCTTCTGCTTCAGATAGTTCATATGCAACAGTGGCATACCCTGCTGCCCAAAAGAAAAGATAGTACAGCACTGTTCTCAGATGAAAATCTCTTTTAGCTTTCCATTATAAGAGCATGTTATTTCTTGTATTACCCCATGTGGATTATAGTAGATGTGATCCCTAAATTTTTATCACAGATCAAGTGGTAAGAACAGGAAGAGAAAAAGTGCTATCTTAATGAAAGTATGTTGCTAGAGAACAGCAAGTTCTTTATCTAGTCATCATCAGTAAAAGCAATCTCAAGTCAGCTCAAAAACCACAGCAGAAGGTAGTTTGTTGACCTATTTTTATAGTACAGATGCCAACATCAAAAACTTCTTCAGCTCCACAAATAACTAAACTGAGTGCCCCTGCCAGCACAGAGGGTGAAGTATTTACGTAAACTGGGAAACTCTTGGGAGTATTCTTTCCAAAATAAAAATGAGATCCATTTGCATCCCAGAGTGGAACAAGTTTGCTTCACAGCACCAGATCTACAGCTGCTTTACAGAGTATGTAAAAATCAGCCCTGAAGCTCCAAGCTCACCTGCTATTCCCAGCGCATGAGACAAAGGGAACCAGGGGATCCAGAGAAGGACACCAACAAATGCACTGTTTTAATCCTGATAGACACATGCTATAGCCACAACCCACACCTACATAAAGTAAAACAAAACCACTGCTTCCAGGCTCTCGCCCTTTGCTTTTGTAAAGGCATTTAGGAAGCTTTCAGGACCAAATACAGAGAGCCATCTATGTAAGGGGCTGAGATGTTGCGAAACACACTGGTTATGGTATTAAAATTCCTGTTTACACATTCAAGACTTTGCCTGGCTCTGCAAGCATTTAGAGTCTTTGAAGTAGGTTCCTAAGAGCAAATGCAAGCTTATCTTTCATGCATTCACACTATTCAGACTCAATATGGTCATGCCTGGACAAGAACAGGCTTTACTTCCTTCTTAAGGGACTCGGTTACCAAAGGGTGTTGATGTCCAATGTCATCCTAGGGAGCGCAGCTTACCCCTACCACAATTGTAAGTGTCACCCTCTCCCAAGGCTCACTGTGCACTCATAACCAGGTCTTTAAAAGGCCTGAGTTGGAATGACACATTTTCTGGAACACCCTGGTTCAGACTGTTGTTATTTATGACGAGCTGGTGGCCTGAGTCACTTGCAGACTTCACAAACTTATTCCTCAGACCCCAGTTAACCTTCCTGCCCTCATAACCAGACTCATCCTGAGGATATTGTTCCAGCTCCAGCTTCTCATTGACCTCTGCCCAAAAGCACCACGTGTCAAGAGGACATTGCTCAGACCTCCATCTGTGGCAGGGTGGTGATGGGATGTGCAGCAGGAAGGCTGAAGACCAGATGTCACACCCTACAATGTGTTTGTGTGTCACTGTGGCAACAGCATCAACGTTATGTCAAAGTTTGCTTGCATGGTACCGGGGATGAAAAGGGCAAGGATTTAACACTTCTTTGTGAATCAGGAGCAGGACTGAGATGTTGCTGGTTCAGCAGCACCTGGAAGCACATGCACCACAACATGGCTGGGAGCGGAAAAGCCTGAGGCTGAAAAGAGGACTCATACTTCCATCATTGCTGAGTAACTCTGGGGAATCACACACTGCAGCAATCTACATACAAATCTTTGAAAAATTGCTCTTTAATAAGATTAGGAGAACATTTAGGATTATATTAACACCTTTGAATACAACAGCTTGACCCTTCCTTCTTTCTGAGTGTCTTGCACAGGAACATGTATCACAACCAAAGCAATTCATTAGCAAATAAAGTAGTATCTGGAATAACACTTTAGAAGCACAGTAGGGCCTCCAGTTGACAGTAAACAAACGATACATGTTTTTTAAACACAAACACACATTAAACCACTCCATGGGGTAAAGGGAAAGGAGACAAGTCAGCCCAACCACAGAGTTGGTTGTCAAAACACACTTACTTGTTCTTCTACAAGAAAATGTGTATAGTTGAGTGGAAGCAGCATGAATTTATCTATTCTGCTCCAGGAGGTGTTCTGCAGTATAGCTGTCCACAGAATCAGAGGTGCCTGAGCTGTGCAGGACACAACAACACTACCGGGTATTATATTTCAGAGGAGAGTCTGTGGATGCTAGCATTAGCTTTGAGGCTGAGAGCAGAAACTGCAGACTGGTTGACTGCAGGAGAACTGGGTCATCTTCTTGCCTCTATCCTGGTCTCCCAGCTCCTCAGGTTGTCCTTGAGGTACCACCTACCACATTTTTCCTCCTCCCAAGGGATCTTGCCTATAGAGGCCATTGGTAGACTTTTCATAGAACTTTCTTCCCACCCAGGGCTACATTCCCTTTCTAGGGGTGACTCCTGTGGCTAGGGTTCCCCACAGCACTCTTCTTGCTCTTCTACTTCTGCCTCAAAAACTAGAACACCTCTGCTTGGCAACCTGCCTTACAGGGTCATGGTTTCTGTTCTCAGGGCAGTGTGGAGGATTCATGCAGATTTGTGCATTTGCCACTTTTTTATGGGGCTGAGGGATGCTCTTCAGGTTTTTTAAGCCCTATGCCCCAGAGAACTTTTAGTTTGGTTTCCTCCCACTAGCTTTCTTTGCCCTTACAAAGGCAAATTAGAGTAACTTCTACTATTGTGGTTTTTATTATATTTACATCAAAAGATAACTAGATCCCTGGTGAAAATCCCTGGCTAACTATTTCCCTGTTGCACCACATTTTCTAGACTCATTTTGATGGTGTGAATCAAATATCAATTAAAGGGGACAGCCTTTGAAAACATACAGGTATGTAAATATGCACACACACACCCCAATATACACTGTATATGAAACAGTAAGTAGGCGTGATATCAAGAAAGCAATTGTGTATAAGTAGCAATGGTGTGCAGGCCACCATTTGTGCAAGGGCACACACAGGATTCCTACAACTTGGACTCCTTTTTCTATTGATGTTATGGATCTAGACCAGAGCCTACTGTAAAAAAATAAGTCAATTAATTAACTTACAACCTCTCTTGTATTGGCAAACAAAGGTCATATAATTCATAGGCTTTGTCTGAAGGCAGCTTAAGTTGAAAAAAAGGTTGGGCTAAAACCAAATAGAAGTACAAAGATGATCGATACAAACATAACCCAGGATGAACACTGTAAAGGCAGATATCTGTAGGGACTGAAGACTACTGAAATCTTCGCATCTTGGATTGTTGCAATTCTCAGACATGGATTTATTCTGCCAGTAAATTTTAAAATGTTCACAAGTGTTTGTAGGATTAAGGTCTTTGATAATCAAGATAAGGAGCTCATCTAATTCCTAATGCAATGCCATCAAGGATGATGGTGTGATCTGGTTGGTGCATTGTGGTCAGCATACGATTCATTTAACAATAACCCAACTTAACATATAATCGTATTTGATGACAGTGAGCCAGCTAAGGTTGAAAAAGAATAATTATGTCTTCTGCTATCAATCATCAACTCATAAACTACCACAGCTACTGGATTGACTTTGTTCATTGCTCTGAGCCCTGAGAAATATTTTTTAACTTATTACAGAAAAGGGGAGGGGACGAGCAAGGGGTAAAGAGGGGGAAAAGGAGGTATTAAGCTGTACTCAAGTCACAGATTACTGGCTACAAGCAGAACTCTGGATATGGTTTGACTCACTGTCTGAAAATAGGAATGCATCCTGAAAAGGCCAGGATCCACAGGCAGCCCTCATGTTTCCATTTCCTACATTTGGAGTGCTTGGTGTGGGAACCTTTAACCTTCAGTTGGCATAGTCCTTGAGACAATCATAAAATCATAGCATGTCCTGAGTTGGAAGGGGCTCTCAAGGATCAAGTGCAACTCCTGTCCATGCATATGACAAGTCCGCAGTTCACACCACGTGTCTGAGGGCGTTCACTCTAGATATAGCAGTTGTCTCTTAAAATTGCTAATAGAAATGAATAATACAGAACTGAGGCCATCTTGCTTGGAATACTTTCAAAACCTACAGCAGTACGATAATAGTATTAACCCTTACTGACTCGTGAGTTAGCGTACACCACATACTCTGATGCCCAAAATTAGGCAAAGAAATGTTTGTTGAGGGTAGGGTATGGTTTGGGCAGGGAACGCTCACTCTGCAATGCCTGGGCATGTGCGTGCGCCTCAGCACACAGCCAACCGTCATGTTTAATAGAGATCTTTCCCTACACTTCACCTGCCTACTGCATCACTTCACAGCAAGTAAATGCACAGTCTCGTATGAGAGGAGACAAATCATAAAATAAATATATGTAGTGAAAACGCTTTAAAGAATCATTGCGTGATCCAGTAACTAGAGAGGCCATCTCAACCTAGGTATAAAAGCAGCTGAATTAACCATAAATCTGCCATTTCCTACATTTTTAATGCTTAATTTGGATGTTCTTTTAGTAGAGTCTAGATGTAGCATACAGCATTTTGGTTGCTAAATAATAGAGGTGTGGTTACACACAATTCAGGAGGGCTACCTTTCTTGAACAAATGGAAGGTGTAAGTCTAAGCACATATTTTGGGAAAGAACAGTGCCATCTGACCGTTAAACCTCTCTTTAGAAAAGCCAAGCCAAGAAGCTATACTGAATTCATTTAGCATGACACTTAGTGCAAAGTTCAGCTAGGGATCTAGTCAAGGATTTTAAAGGCATATTTATAGTCTTATTTTACCAGCGTGATTATCCCTGATATTCTAAATAGCTTTTTCAAGAGGTTAATCACTCTCAATGTTCAGTAAAACACATGTAAGATTAAAGACTCTCTAACATATCCCAGGATCAGGCTCAGCAGAACTAATATCACTGAAAAAAAAAAAAAAGAAAAAAGAGAGCTTATTTTAATGTATGCATAGACAAAGGGCAATTGCTGTGTTTATGTAAAGCGGATAAATGGAAACATTTCCTGGCAGTAGGAACTATGATAGTTTAACTAGTGCATGGCACACTCAGAGGGACTACCATGAACAGAGAAAAATCACAAACTGATTATAATGGATGCTTCGCATGCCCAGTCATACCTCTGGTACACGAGCATATATCTACACACATTAAAGAAGCAAATAGGATGAGATAGGCGTGCCAAAAGCTAAGGGACGCTGTTTAAAGTAACTGTTGCAGACATTTCTGGCACGTGACATTTCTTGTTCTTGCCAAATCTAAATTCTCAAAGGAAAAATGGTGAAACCTGCATGATACATATCAATAGCTAATTGGGATATGCTCATGTGCTCATTTACAGTGGAAAACTTAGCCACAGAAAAACGTTGGATTTTAAGTCAGGCCATAGTACCTACTTCACAAAGCTTTGTCTGTTTTTCATGGGATGCAGACTGAGAGAAAATTAGACTATGGGAGACTTCATATTCCAAGCAATTACACTTATTAGTGAGACAGAGATTTATAACTGTTTTTTTAAAAAAGCAAAACAAAACCCACCACTATCATGCCTCCCAAGTGCAGGACATCTACCAGACTTCTGTGATGGAGGAGAGTTCTTATAGCCTCTGGCTGCAAGCTGGGTAGTAACAGAGACCATGGCTGAACATGCAGCTCTAGGGCGTGCTGGTCCGGGTGAAAGGCAGCTGCATGCTCATGTGGGCTCAAGGCATGAGGCTAGACTCAGAGGAAGAATTCAATAACAAAACAGGCTGCTGTTAGCCCAATGCCTTATGCACATTATAGAATCATAGAATCATTCGGGATGGAAGAGACACTCAAGAACGTTGAGTCCAACCATAACCTAATTCTAGCACTAAACCACGTCCTCAAGAACCTCGTCTACGTGTCTTTTAAATACCTCCAGGGATGGTGACTCCACCACTTCCCTGGGCAGCCTGTTCCAGTGCCTGACAACCCTTTCCATGAGGAAATTTTTCCTAGCATCCAATCTAAACCTCCTCTGGCACAACTTGAGGCCATTTCCTCTCTTCCTACCACTTGCCACTTGGGAGAAGAGACCAACAGCCTCCATGCTACCTTACAGTCCTTTCTTACTGAGAAGAAGACCAAGGGGCAAAACTACAGGTGCTGTGTGATGGTCAGGGCCAGGAAAGCACAGCTGTGCAAATACAGCAGTAGAAGGGCAGAAGAAACACAGAATCACGCAAGGGTTGGGGTTGGAAAGGACCTCTGGGGATCATCTAGTCCAACCCACCTGCTAAAGCAGGTTCACCCACAGCAGATCGCACAGGAATGTGTCCAGGTGGGTTTTAATGTCTCCCGAGAAGGAGACTCCACAACCTCTCTGGGCAGCCTGTTCCAGTGCTCTGGCACCCTCAGAGTAAAGAGGTTTCTCCTCATATTCAGATGGAATCTTCTGTGCAAGCACAAGGACTGCACCCTTCTACTCTCCCTGCAGCACAAAAACTCTAATGCATCCACGAGGGCGAGCACCCACTCCTGCCAGGCTGCTGGTGGAGCAGAGGGCAGCCAGCTATGCTTCCTCAAGGGCTACCCTGAGATGCCTCAATGGGGCCAAGCATCACTTTGCTCAGTGATCCAGGCTCTGCCCCTCCTGCACAGGGACCAGCCCAGCTGAGCCCTGAGCAGACATCAGGTAGCAGGCAAGGACTGGTGGAGAGCGACCTGAGCACACCATTACACTAACAGGTTGGTGGTGGCTGCCAGGAGGGATAGGTGGGCTTCATGGAATCTCCTTCCTTCACTCACAGGTTTGCAGGGGCAGCACAGGGCTGCCGGGCACAGGGCATCCAAGAGCACAGCTCCTCTTAGACTCTGCTGGGCAGCAGGGTTCTGGCACAAATTACAAACCCAGATGTATTCCTTGTCAGCAGTTCTGACATTATCCAGTACTTTCTTTGGAAACCCAGGTCCATCTTTGCAGAAGCAGTCACCTGTTTGCTTCAGTGAAAGACAGCTTATGCTTTTCATCCACCTTTGTTTATTTATGAAGGAGATCTTGACTATCAACTTCTCTTCATAATGGAAAAAACCAAGACAACTTAGACTAACAGGACAACAGGCTTTGGACAAAAAGGGGTAATGGTATTCATTGGCAACAGAAACGGATTAAGCTGTATTTTAAAGGGCAGGTGATATAACAAGAGAGCACAGAACATGAGGGGTTTACAGTTCTGACAGTGCAGAGACTTACAAAGTAAAAAAAATAAAAGGGTCGTTCCATACATTATCACACAGAATAAACATATTAGTGCTTCTAAGCATAATTGCAAATAACACAAACATCCTTGGGGAAAGTCCATTGCTGTCCATTGCTGTCACCGTTTTTCTGTTTGCACAGAAGGAGATTTTGGGACTGACGGTGATACAGTTCTCTGTCCTTGGGCTGGACAGCACAGGAGTCCACAGGAAACTGCTGCCTCCCACCAACCTGTCAAGCATGGCATCATGGGAGACCCCAGGGCAGGACTGGAAAACTGTCCTCAGACTCAGACCATTCTCCCAAATGACACACAAAAGAAAATGTTAATGCACAGATCCTCTTCTCTACCTCCACCTTTCAGGAACAGAAAAAAAAGGATAGGACCTCTAAATATCAGCTTTGGTGGAACAGAAAGAGAGTTACCCCTTGCCTAATTCCTCCTTCAAGGGCAGGGAAAATCAAGTGCAAATCCTACATACTTATCAGTAAAGATCTTTTTCTCATTACTTCTTTGGGAGATAAAGCATAAGGAAGGTGTTACAGGGGACAGACAACAAACATGCAATCACCTTTGGCTTGAAACAAGTGGAAAAGAAGTGAAAAGGAGTCAAGATCGCAGGAAACAAATAACAGCAAGAGAAAGTTACAGCCAATCCATGTACTCCAGCAACACAGAGCCTGACACCAGCTTATTGTGTTAAAATGCACATGCTTCATATGCACATCAGAGAGTATGCATCTGCAGAGGTCATGGAGACCAGAGGATCTGATGTGGGAGAGAGGGAGGTGGAGAGAGACGCAGGGGGCTCTGGGGGCTGATGGAGCTGCAGAGGCCAGCCTGGCATGCTTGTGCATCTGCTGAACCAGTTCTGCTTTCAGATCGCACGGCCTGCCAGGCTTGGCCATTTGGGTGCACTGAAGTTTTAAATAGAACATGACTTGCCAGAGGCAGGTTATAGTTAAATATTCTTCCTGTCTTCCTCCCCTCTTCTTGCATTAAACTGGTGCCCTTGACTTGGGGGCAGGGAAGGAGAGAGCCCTCTCAACCTGAGCAACCCCACTGTGGAGTTCAAGATTTTACATGGAACAAACTTATTTAGAAGTAAAGCTGTAATATCCATACTCCTTCTCCTCTCTGGTGAAGTCTAAACAACAGCTTGATGCAGCTCAGGAGGGCAGGGAAATAGGCATGCCTCAGAGCCATTTGGAGAACATTTGCTTTGCTTTGTCATAACAGTACAGGAATATAAGATGTGCACACTAGATTTTTTTACAGTCCCCTAAAATCTGTCTTCTTTCTGATTCTACACATATACAAATAGCGTGTTGAAATTTGAGGAGAATGTAATGTCATATTTCTTACAGTACAATGCCTTTCTGGATGCGTTTTCTGGGCAAGGATAATAAACTCTGTTTAAAAACAGGGTAACCATGGTTGCTGGTTGAAGGCCCCACTAACACCCTTAGTCCCAATCACTAACTTCTTCTCACCTCCTCTTAGTAAAGTGATGCAGGCCCTCCTTTTACAGCTTTTTGCAAACTATACATAGTAAATGCTGTAAAAAATAAGAATCATTAGTACTATTTTTCTTCCTTGTTATTTGCCAGAATACAGGTATATATATCTAAGAATGTATAATGCACAAGACCTGTAGTTATTTGAGAAATGAGATATGACCATGAAGATATAAATCATAATGCCTGTGCAAAGACAAAGCAGGTTTAGGGTTACAGAGATGTTTATTCTCAGGTCCAGTTGCCCACATGAGGGGAAGTGGAGCACGAGCAATTGGCACAGCCCTTTGAGGCCATCATAACAAAGAATATACTAGGCAGGTTGTCCGCCCCTACCCTCTCCCCTCCAATTAGACCCACTCCAAACTGTTTCTCAGGCTTGGTCTGTCACTTATATCGCTATGGACAGGATGAATAAAACTAGGTAGTAAAGTTCTAACATTTGCATTTGCTTTGACAGAGGTAACAATGTCTATACAGATACCAGGATGATAAAGGAAAAGTCCTCAACTAAAATTTAAAGATAAATTTAGCATGCTTAGATTGTAAAAAAGGCACACTATTATGCAGTTATATTATCCCTGAGGGAATGCAGAAATGGTATAATAATCTCAATTTAGAATCTCATTTTCAGTCTTAATTTTCAGAGGGCCTTTATATTCAGGTTTATAGTTCTCCTCTGTTTGTAGAAAACCACAATTTTAGTAAACATACGCTTGAAATATAGTAGATAATAAGCTGTAAACCAAACCCACTCAGCAAACAGCCATGCAGGACTGTGTCCCTGCACAACTACCTCTTGTAGCCTGAGACCTCCTGAAATTCCTGCCCATTTCCCCTTTGAAGATGAGGACAAAGACAGAATAACATGAAAGGGGAGAAAGCTGATTTGAAAGTGGGGCTCCCTCCTTTCTGGGACCTGCCTGGCAGTATGCCCTTTGTAAATGGCTCTGCTCAAGCACCATGATTTTGTTCAAGCTGCCACCCTTGCAGGGTGCACAGTGTTTTGTCTATCCAGCTGGGCAGCAGCCTTTCCAAACACAACCCTATTATTTCATAGGGTAAGTGGAGTAGCTCATCTCATTTTCTGATGGGGATGAAAATTAGAGGCTGCTGCTTATGTGCCACACTCACCAGACCTTACACAACTGACAGAGACTACCTCGGCTCTGGCTGAAAGGGATCTGGGAGAGATCATCTGGGTAGCAAGAATTACCTATTATAAATAAATCACATGCGTGCACACAAAGAGCAGTTCTCACCCAGACTAAACACTTTTCTTCAAGTGAGGTGTCTGCTTTGTGCTCCACGAACAGGAAAATCACATGTTCCACAGTCTAGATAAAAATGCTCTGCATTAAAGGAGAGGGGATAATCGCTTATTCCAACTATCACAGCGAAAGCCTTGAGAATTAGCCCAATAGCTAAATTCGTCTGTATTTCTAGGAGGTCTAATGCCCATGCACTTAGACAGAAACAGAATGGCACTTTATAAAGCACCTTCTATGCTGTCTGTGTTTAATTTTAAAGGGCTCATTCAACCCAAATTACTTCACTAGTGTTTTGGAATAGTTGCACATTGGTTTCTGCAGTCATCGATTCCCTTCCTTAGAGTACCTGAGGACCCCTCCAGCAGCCACCCACATCTTCCACCACGTCCAGACAAGAAGCAGTGCTGCTCCTGAGCAGCATGACCCCCAATACTTTGGCTGCATATGAACTGTACATGGGATTTAACTCAGCTCATTTTAACCATGGTAATTTCACTGAAACAGCACCACTTTGACACAGCATTCACATGAACAAAATCCAACCATCGATACAAAATCGTACCCAATCACACCACGACAACTCTGTGGCACCAGGTTTCAGCAGCTTACTCCCACTGTGAGGGCTTCCTACAGATTCCGCTTCTGATGCTAGCACAACATTTAGTAATTCTCCCAACAGAGAGAAAACTGTGCTTTTCTGAGAATAGTTCAGAGGTAGAAGCGTTATTACCAATTCCCCAGCCCAATTCACTTCCGCAGCGCTGATTCTCTTTGTGACCTTGGGTGCATACGTCACTTTGGCTGTATCCAAAGAGCAGAATGACAGCTTATGTTGGTGCCTGCTTACTCAGGCTCCCCCGCGTAGCTGTAGTGGTGACAGCAGCAGGCACAGACGGGTCTCACACAGCTGGTGTAGCCTTTAATACACACCATCTACCCACAGAGGGGCTGTGTGCTGGCTGCCAGCAAAAGCTATTCTTACCCCCGCGAGCGTGGTACAGTCACCACCGTAGCACATCACATCTTTATTCTGCAGTATAGCCAGTTCTCAGCCTCATCTGTAAAACAGCAGGAACTTCACTTCCTACCCCAGAGGGACAGCGTGGGGTTATATTCATCCAGGGCAGCGCAGGGCTCAGATAAAACGGTAACTGGGGCCATGGGACTACCTACAAAGGACAGGTGCTCTTTGGAAACAATCTGCTTCATAGATGCAGAGACCCGCTCTATAAAGAGCAGATATAAAACCGTCTGGCCCTGGTGACGACAACATTGCTGCTATTTAAGCTGGGTGTTATTTAAGGAAATGAAATCTTTGTTGGAATCCATGAGAATGTGCCAAACATGCATCTTTTATCAGTCCATCAGGCTGGCTGTCTCTCACAGTGTCACAGTCTTTACAACTCAAGGAATGAATCATCTTGGAGACAAGTGTTTTAAATAGGAGACCTCACTGTATGAGGAAGAGGATTTTTCAATACACAGACGTGACAGCAGCCATGAGCCCCCCTATCTCCTCTGGGCACTTCTAAATAAAACCCAGAAGCAAGGAGCTGAAAACTGACTCTTAACTTTTCCTTTAACTTTTTTTCTTTAACTTTTCCTTTTGCATCATCCCAGATAAAATGGAGAGTTTCTCTGGAGACAACATTATAGGTATTTGCAAACAGCTTTCGGAAGTTAGTCACAATGGCAACAGGTGTTATGGGAACCATAAGGCCAGGCCTGTGCTGAACAACACTGAATTCAAGACCAGGCCTTCTGGTTAGCCAGGGGTCCTCGGTAGAGATGCCATCAGGTAGCAAAGGTCCAGGGCAGGCAAAAGGACAATTTACCAAACTCAGGCACGCTTTCATTACACATTAGCTTACTGAGACATAATGCTGAATTTTGCCACCGTTGTTACTGCTTTCGCTTTACCAGCAGCAAAATACACGTTACACTATCATCTGGACCATAAGACTGTGTATCACTGTGATTTTATCTCCAAATTGAAAAACAAACAAACAAAACCCAAACAAACCACCACACAAAACCACACCAAACTGTAAAAACACCACCCACAAACACCCAAGGAGGAAAAGGAAATAAAAGACACATACTAGTCTAAAAGGATATTATCTTTAAAACAAATGGCTCAGCATTTATCATTAAATCCATGCAGAAACTCGACTGACTGTATACCAGGGCTCAAGTCAGTGCTCAGAACTGTTTGACTTATATTCCTGCATCCTCTCCTGCTCTGGAGAATTGTATTCCTGGCTATCAATGTCTGATCCAGCCTTATTTGTAGATCAAAGAGATGTTTGGAATGGTTTCACATTGATTGAATCCTTTCCCAAAATGAACCATTTGAAGCTGTTGGTTTCCCTCCTGCTAATAAAGCAGCAGCAAAAATGGTGCCTAATGCTACTTCTTTAAACTAAATTACACTTAACGTAAAGTCTGGTTGCCATCACAATAACTTGTTTGATGAAGGTCATGCTAATTGTTATTACACTGATGATCAGCTTTAAGTTCTTTCATTTCTAAGAGTGGAGTGATACCCTCATCTCTTCAAATACTCTCTGGGATTTGCAGCCATGTTTTCCCATCACCTGCTTTAAAACATAATTTTACTGTCATATTCAACACATCAGTCAGCTCAGAAATCAGAAGAGAGACAAGTTATTCTACATGAAAGCAGTAAAAATGAAACACTGGCTGAGGCTGAGCTGCCAGGAGATGAATTAAAGCCAGAACTGCTACTACTCACAGGCTAAATTTCACAGGCATTCTCTTCCTTGTGAATCAGATGAACTGTTAGACCCCAGAGACAGCTGGTGCTAAAAAGATGTAAGTATTTGATCGTATCACGAAGTCCGTTTTCCAACCCATGCACCCTGGGCTTCTGACATACACGTTGAGGAAAAGATCAATATAAAGTCCCCAATAAGACTGGAAGGAGAAGAGCTTATCGGAGGAAACAACAACAAAACACAAAAAAGAAGCAGCTGGAGGGGTGTATGGTCTCTTTTCTGCTTTGCTGGAAGGAATGTTTTGCTGGTCTCCAGCACCTTTTGCCTTGCTGTGTTCCCACTTCCCATTCAGTTACCCCCTGGGCAGCAGATGCCTGCCAGGTAGAAGTGGAAGATTTATCTCCAAGAGGCTTCATCTATCACATCCCCTGAAACACTGCCTTTTGGTGAGTGGCAAGTAGAAAGCTGCTTCTCCCTGTCAAAAGAAACACTTCCATTTGGGATATGGCTTTCTCTCTGCCACATCCTTGGAAAAATGTTCTTTCATGACCACTATGGTGTTTTGTAAGATGAGCAGCCTAGATGGATTCCTTTGCTGAGGTCTTGTTTGTTATTCTATAGAGTTGCATGCACAAGATTCACTGCAACAACACATTTGCTGTTTCACATTGTTTGAATGGTGTAAAACAGATGGAAGCACATGAATGAGTTACACTGAACATCAAGAAGTACTCTAAGTCAGCTTTATACACACTTCATATTAAAGGAGAAGCAAAATTCAGCTTGGAGTAGAAATAAGCAAAAGAAAGGATGGGGGAAAAGAGAGTGGCTCAATAAAAGAATCAAAGAGGGAAAAGTCTTCACTGTTGACAAAAATATTTTGTTCAGTCTGAAATCAAAACTTGCATTTAGTTTCCATGTCCAAAACTTTTTGTCCAATTTTAATTAAAAAAAAATCACACAAAAATGTTTCATTTTTAAAGAATCCTTCTAAATGAAACATTTTTGCTTTTTAAACAATTCTTCCATCCCAGCCTAAAAAAAATGTATTGTTGAGCTAGACCCATATGAATAAATATTTTTAACAATTCTGAAATGCATAGCCTGGATTCACTAGAAAGTATGGCTGTTCAACAAGGAAGAAAGACATTGGAAGAAAAGTGTCCTGGGATAAGTCTGAAATAAAAAAAAAAAAACAACAACATTGCCACAGAAAAGCTACTGAGCTGGTATGGATCGAATAAACTGAGTGAAACTTACTCAAAATTTTTCATTAGACTATTAATGACCTTTAGTTGTGCCGACTGCTATTCAGGACATACCATCACAGTACACTAAGGGAAATTTTCATGTCTTCTTCAATTTTTAAGGCAGGACCTACACAAAAATATCCCAGCACTACTGGAGGCAGCAACAGCTATTCATTTGGTAGTATTTTTCAAGAAGAAGGTCCAAGTAACCAGAAGCAGATGACAAGATGAAGGCTTGAGTGGCTGGAAACAGCAAGCATCAGGAAATTGGCAACCGCAACATCTGAGATAGCAGCCTTATTTCCTAACACTTAAAATAGGACATAATGATGGTATTTTTGGAGTTACAATGCAGCAGCTCATTGCAAACATTTAACCCTTTCATAGCAATCTCCATGTAAAAGGTGTCATCCATGAACTTTATTTTTAAAAGGACTAGATGGTCACGAACCATGCAATCTGTATACATTTTTTAGAAGACTTTTTCTCTGAAAAAAAAGTTCTATGGCCAACAATGCCAGAAAGCAAACATCTTCCCACCTTCCACAAGGGTACCTCAGAAGTATCACAGCAATGAAACTCCTGCTGCAACCTAAGCAGAATTTTCTGCCTATTTTAACTCTATTCACAGCTCTATATTCAAACTGCTCACCCAGTAAGAGTGAAGTGCTGTTTTATTACTGCATGACTGTAGCAGACTATAAGACATCAACAGGAGCCATGAGAATGGCTGAGGTGATCACAGCACCTTTGCCTGGGTGATCAATGTTATCCTGGCCACCATGTGCTGCAGCCTGCAGGTTGCTGCCTGGTGCAAAACAATTCGCACATCAAATGGGAACTTGTCACCCAGCTGGTGCCCTGATTCTGAGGCAGGTATTCACAGCTACCTCGCCCAGGAGAACCCCAGAAAGCAGAGGAAACCCTACCTCTGCTAATTCCTCCAAATACAAGAAAATATGTACCTCAGGAAAGCAGGCAGTGCCACTCAACCAGCAGCATGACACCTCTGTGCTGTTTAATGAGCTGGCCACTACTGGTATAGTCCATATGAGCAGACCGTACATAAACCTCCGCTATCCATATTTACATGCACAGAGATTAGTCATAGAATCACAGGATGTCCTGAGTCGGAAGGGACCCACAAGGATCACCGAGTCCAACTCCTGTCCCTGCATGTGACAACCCCACAGTTCACACCATGTGTCTGAGGGTGTTGTCCAGTCTTTTCTTGAATACTGTCAGGCTTGGGGCCACGACTGCCTCCCTGAATAGTCATATATTTGAAGAGCATGTGAAGAATAATACAGGATTTAACCGAGGCCAGCATTCATGAGCACACACAACTCAACTGGTTCGGCAGTTAACCAAGACCCACTGCTGTTACAAGGCGAATTCAAGGGGTTTCAGCTACACTGGACTGCAGTGACACAGCACGCACCCACACATCAGAGCAGAGATCAGTATCACAATGCACTAGTAAGGCAAGAAGATTCATAAGTAAATGAATTCAATGCAAATGTAATACATCAGATAATTCCTTGGCTGTTATTTGATATAACATTACTATATTTTCTAATGTTAATGTAATTCTATTCATTTGCATTTTCAAAGCAATATGTTCCTATTTAACCAATTACCAGATAGTTTCCCATCCTACTGTGTGAAGAAATTACAGTGGAGACTTTTTTTATTTTATGGGGTTGGCAATATCAGAGGAGATAATAAGATGCCCCTGGCACCATAAAATATTCAACATTGTGAATGAAGTTCTTGATAAAACATGAGCAGAAAGTAGCATTTTATTAAAGCAGTGTGATTTTTTTAAAAAAGATGCTTTTAAATTATTCAATTTAAAAATTAAATTGCATTGGAATAATTTGATTACTGTTTAATAACAATACATAATTTATATCTGACTGCTTTATAAAAAAAAAAAAAAAAAAAAAAACAGAAAAACCACATTCTGCTCTGCAACCAGCCAATTCTAACACTGTGTCTTCATCCTGGGGAGCTCCTTTCTTGAGTTGTACCTTAAAAATGTACGAACTTTTGCAGCTCTAAAAGGAAGACCCGGCTGGGTGTCAGGACCAACCTCCTGCCCTGTGGAGCTCAGCTGGACACTCTCCCTGGGTCACAAGCTCCTGCCTCCACAATCAGCAGCTGTGGTTCTGCCAGCCTGAAGGGCAATAAGCCACCCCAGTTACTGGGGACACGACAACCATCCAACACTTCCAGCGTTTCACAGCAGCAGGTGTTTGGTGAACAGTCAGATACTCTGCACCCAAGGCCACGCTGGATAAGTGTCTCATTTGGGCTAAGAAGGGCCTTCCTCGCCTTAGCCCCAGTAGTAGATTTTTGCATTCAGGACAGGTTAGATGTCCCAAGCAGAGAACTACATCAATGCCTGCGCACCAGAGTGCATCATGTGTCAGAGAGACTTCTAAGGGGAATTGCTCCAGTTTCAAACAAGGAGCAAGGCTGTCTTGGGTAACCAGAAAATAAAACAATGCCTTAAAACTGCATTCTATTTCCCTTCCTCTCATTTTTTAACTCAAGTTCATCTGGCAGTGACAAATATGATATTTTAACCTGTATTGAAATTAGTCTTTTTTTTTTTTTTTTTCCTTTTTTGGTCACAAGACAAAGATAAACAGGTGGTGGAAAATAGGAAGATGTGGAGCTAAAAAAAAATTAAACAAAGATTTTCTGTTTCCCAGAGGCAAGGAACTGTCAGACCTGCTTCACAAGAGTCACCACAAGATTTCTGTTACAACCCTTCAAAGAACAGTTTGTGTTAGTAGATAATATTTAAAACCAATCCAAAGCGAAGTACTATGTGAAGAGGCTTTTTGGATAGAATTTCATATGAAGTTTTGAAATACTACCACCTTCAAACAAGAAATAAATCCTGCCTCTTTTTCTCCATTAAAAAAAAAAAAAAAAAAAAGAGAGAGAGAGAAACATGATTAAAATACCAAGCCTAGGGGTGTATAGGGAAGAAGAAACTTGATCTTTGAATGGTCCAGCTGGCTTCTAATTAGAAAAGCATTAAAAACCCCCATAAATATTTTTGTTGGGAGGATGATGACACACACCCCATTTAATCCTAGAAAACAAAAGCCATCCCACTGTTATGTGAACTAAATATGACTGTTTCCTTTCTGACAAATATCCATGTCTTAATCTCACCACTTGCAGATTTGAACCCTAGTTCATCCTTTAGAGGTAACCTGCTATGGAACATAATTTCATAGTTCCCACCAAAGGGAACAACAAGTCCGAATCACGTAACGCAGAAACATCTATGCTTCCAGGCATTCGATAATAAGTATTGTTAAATATTAGCCAGCCAGGGTTATATGAAACTTTACATATTTTTCCCCCCACTGAACTAAACCATATGTAATTCTATAACTGGAAGTACAACTTACTTCTCTTTCAGATTAACTAAAAGAACTGATCTATAATCACACCAGCTGTCTCAGAATTAAATCTCTGTCCAAAAAGTGTAAAAATCCATGGGGAAAATCTGTTCCATAAAGTAAAAACACATGCAAAGAGCATTACTCAGCAGACTGTCAAATAACAAAAACAAATGCTGGGGAAGGGGTTTAGTTCAATCCATTTGTTGTAAATATGCAGGCAATGAAAACATTGTAAATTCAAAATACGAAATTTAAAGCAAGTCTTTGACTGAAGGGGCTTCTGGCCACTGAGAATATTTGAAGACTGAGATCATCCATTCTGTTCAGCTTCTAGAGCTGGTTGGTCTACATGTGTTTTACAGTCACATCTTTGGAAAAACCTCAGAAAGACTAAATAGACTACACGTTACAGATTCTTTCCCCTGCTCCATGGAAAACAGCTTCTTCAGTAGACGTGGGCTGATTTATGCCAGGCAGGATTCCGGCCATTCGTATTTCTCTACCCCAGAAGACAGTCAAACACTTAGAAAGGCTTTGTGCTATGTCATAAGTTCTTTAATTTATTGAAGTTTCTGCTGTATTTCTTTATGGTCTTCGCTTGAGAATGTTTTTATGAAGAAAACATCATTTTGCATGGCTCCATAAGTTTTCTGCTTCTCCTCCTCAAATATCAGGTAATCTGATAAAGGCACATTGTGCATAAAGATGTTCCCCTTCTCTCCCTTAATTAATTTTTAATGTTCAAAAATCA
This sequence comes from Streptopelia decaocto, assembly GCF_964273445.1. Taxonomy (NCBI): domain Eukaryota; kingdom Metazoa; phylum Chordata; class Aves; order Columbiformes; family Columbidae; genus Streptopelia; species Streptopelia decaocto. The sequence goes on along the minus strand of NC_138663.1, from coordinate 76,362,777 downwards.
CAGTTTTCAAATAAACCAATTCAAAGGATTCATCAAAAAAAAAAATCCAACAATGCTCCTTCAGGATGATTCAATCACTTGTCTTTATTATATTAGCTCAAATCAGTGAGGGGAAACTCCTTTTGAAGCTGGAAGTCAGGGAGTTATGAAGCAGAAAGGGGATACCATACCAAAACAGTCCACATTGCTCAGCATTTTTAAAACCAGAAGAAAGAGTGGCCAAGGCGTGACATTCAAATTACAAAGCAAGCTAAGGGATCCCTAACAAGGCAATAAGCAGGGACAGGCATAGACCCATGGGAGTCATGGTGGAAATAAAAGTAGAGGCTGAGGGATAGGTCAGTATTTTGATTGTTCCTCAGGCAAGGTGAAACCAGGCAGCTTTCCTCAGATATCCATCCTCAGACTAGACATGAGGATGAAATTTTTTACACTGAGACTGGTGAAATACTGTCACAGGTTGCCCAGAGAGGTGGTAGATGCCCAACTCTGGAAACATTCAAGCCCAGGCCAGACAGGCCTCTGAGCAACCTGATCTAGTTGAAGATGTTCCTGCTCATTGCAGGGGGCTTGGACTAGATGACCTTTAAAGGTCCTTTCCAACCCAAACTATTCTATGACTCTATGATCCTCACTACCCCTCTCAATGTGCTCTCTGGGTACTAACTAGAGCACTCCTTTCCAGATGCTGCTGGAGTTGTGGTGCCTAACTGAGAAGGATGCTCATACCAACTCCTACTCTGCCTCAGGCACTGTGAAGTTGAGTCCCTCTTGGGTCTGAATCCTTGTTTTTCCTTTAAGAACCAAAATGCACTGTGGGGAAAATGCTAGATTTGAAGAGCTTTTCAGTTCTGCCTTTCTTCTTTTTGCCCTTTATTTCCTCCCTCCCGTCCTTCCTTTTCCATTTTTTAAAATGGGATTGTTTGCTTGTGTAGTTTCACAGTTAAGTGTAACTAATCAACTGTGTGATAAGAACAGACTTGATGAAGGGATTCCTTAAAGGTCAGCTAAAAATGGTCCATGTAAAAGAATACTGGACCCATTTGAATCTCTATAAAGTTAATCCAAGCAATCACAGCTAATTTCAAAATGCCAGACCTTAGCCAAAAAGTGATATCATGCTGTGGCACTGGTTCAGCGCTGGCTTCAGGCAAAGCTGCCACCTACTGAATGATCAAAACCAATTCTGGTATTTTAACCATGTGTCCTTAATCACTCTCCCCTTTAGTCTTCAAGGGGATGCAGAGAATAGTAAAAAATTGAAAAGAATCCTAAAGATTACCATTTATCCAACATACTTATGGTCACCTTCATCTTTATTTTTGGTAGACAATAGCTTCATTTTTCTAAGTTCTTTTTGAACCAATGTGTTATCAAAAATCATTAGTGAAAATTTTAATATCTTGTAGACTTATGATTTTACTATAAAATTCTATAATCTTGCCAAAAATTACACCACACCCTCTTCAAGCCCTCGTTACATAAAAAGGAAACCCTAGTATGTTTGAGTTTACATAGTTCCCCAAAGTTATCTACCTGAAAGTAGCTCAATGAGAAAGGTGTGGCAAATGCCAAAGGAAGGGTCCCCTTCAAGATAATAATTAGGGCTGATGGTGTCATCGCACCCCAAGTGAAAGAGATGTTCACTCTTTAGTACTGGCAAGCTAAAGACCTCACGTGATGTCAATTCTTATGTTTGGGGCAAGCAGCAAATCATAGCCATCAATGCAACTGCTCCACAGTAATTTACACATACGTGGCAATAAGTAAATGACAGCATATGACTAAGTAGGGCAAAATATCATGAAACAGAAAAAAGAGCCTGACAACATGCTGCTCTGATATTATGATTCTATTGCAATTTTTGTTCAACAGGATGTTTCAGAAAGATGGACCCAATTTCAAAGCAGTTGTGAGGCAAGGGCTGTTTGTGCACGGGGAGAGGCATCAAGCAGCAATCATTTGAAACTCTATGCCCCTCTCTTTCAAGTGGTAAGAGTTTCATTCACGGGCAGTTTGTGGTTGCAGAGATATAGTGATTTCAAATTGGGTCCACCTTTTCGAAATGCCCTGTATTTAGTTATATCAAGGAGAATGTGCAGCTAAGAAGATTTCATATAGTACTTGTTGAAAAAAAATCCATGGCACAATGGCTAAAGCGTGAAAAGTTTTCTGGCTTATTAAAAAGAAAAAACAAAATGCAGCACTGCTGAATTCTTCTAGAACAATGTGCAACAGATCCAGATCTCATTCATCTTCAATTTTCCTTTGATTTTGAATGAGAATATAAAGTTGACAAAGACTGGAAGATTTTACTTAGTGGCTATACACAACCAAATCTAGTAGTCTTAAAACTTGGTATATGGTTCACAAACTTTCTTTGACCTGTAGTTTGTCTGACAGTAAGTTTTAGGAAAAAAAAAATGCTTAACATATATTCAGGTCTAGACCTATACCCATGAGAAGCTAAGAAAACTTATTTTGCATTGCATGGTTTCAAATGTTATTACTAAGCATTAAATTATCCTTCTCTTAATTAAGCAATTATTTTAATTGCAGTATGGATGTCAGTTCCTGATGTTCATTAATATTCTACTCTTTAAATAAGAATCACTGTAAGGAAAATGGTGTTCAATGGGGCATCAGGGTCATTAGAAGAATTTTCTAAATATAGGCATAGCTGTCACCTAAGTGACCAAATTCCTACATCAGTTTCATCAGCGTGATCCAGGATAGATCTGTAAGCTAAATATAGAAGCAATGAAAATAAAGGATAGGAATGAGTAGGCTGCAATGTAAGTGGAAGAAAAAAGCAACACAACTACCTTTGAAACATTTAGTTCTCTTAATATTTTACTGAAATCCATTAATGGGCCAGGGAGGGAAGTAGGTATGTAGTGCAGATTTCCAAGCCATATATTCTCAAGGAAACCACACTATTATAAAGCATATACGTGTAATACACGTGCATACACAGACAGAATATTATCACTTAATTTTTAATTCCTCTCAGAGACAAAAAATTGACAAAAAACACCCAGAAATGACAAAACATACAGCTTCTGGAGTACTGCATCCACCTCTGAAGCCCTCACCCAGAAGAGACATGGCCCTGTTGGAGAGGGGCCAGAGGAGGCCACAAAAGTGATCAGAGGGCTGGAACAGCTCTGCTGTGAGGACAGGCTGGGAGAGTTGGGGTTGTTCAGCCTGGAGAAGAGGAGGCTCCAGGGAGACCTTATTGTGGCCTTTCAGTACTTAAAAGGGGCCTATAAGAAAGATGGGGACAGACTTTTTAGCACAGCCAGTAATGACAGAACAAAACATAATGGTTTTAAACTAAAAGAGTGGAGATTCAGGCTAGGCATGAGGAAGAAATTATTTACAATCAGGGTAGTGAAATACTGGCACAGGTTGCCCAGAGAGGTGGTAGATGCCCCATCCCTGACAAAATTCAAGGTCAGGATGGACAGGGCTCTGAGCAACCTAATCTAGTTGAAGAAGTCCCTGCTAATTGCAGGGAGATTGGACTAGATGAGCTTTGAAGGTCCCTTCCAAGCCAAACTATTCTATGAATTTGATTCTTCTCAAAACTTCAGAAAAGTTGCAAGAGTTACATCAGATAATTGAATCGGTAATTTTGCCTGGCCAGGAGCAGGGTCACCTACCTGGTAGCTGCAGCTGTTCATTGCAGTGGAACAGGTGGTTTAACTGGTGACAATTATGGTAATAAGAGGTATAGGAAGACTAAACGGAGGATACTTCACCATCATCCTCTCCTGCTCATCCCCAGATGCAACAACTTTTATTTTTTCCTTCATTCCAAGCACTCTGCTCTGACTGAGTTGCATTAAGGCAAATTCAGAAGGATTTCAAAAGCCTGTGGATCAAGTCTTAACAAAGAAAGGAATGAGGCCCCATATCTACATCTGATCATCTGCACTAGGTATGCAAACACCTCTGCCCATCATGGTATTATCATAGCATATCACATGCTCTTGTGCGTGTCCCTTCCTACAACAGCTTTTGATGTAAGGAGTGATTACTCAGGTGCTTTTATGAATACTGAGGCCCAGGGAGATCAAGGTGAAGACAGTGCAGCATCAGCATGAACCTCCTGAGAACTAGTTTAGAAACCTGGAGTGTGCTTGTGGGATCTCATCAGTAATGGACAGACAAAAAGGACAGCAGATCTCTCAGCAATTTATATCAAAGCGCTCATAATCTCTTTAGCTGTATATATTTAGCCTTCTAGTCAACACAAAGGAAAATTAGGAAGTCCTGGAAGCTCATATAATACTCTTCCCAGTGCTTCACAAGACTACAAAACCCTGGGTAACCACTTCTGAAAAACAAAGACCTCAATTACAAAACACCAGAAGTTGCAAACAGCACATCACAGGGAGACAAGGGAGACCATGAGCAACTCCAGAGATGCCGCACTCCCACACCGGCACATTTCTGTGCAAGCTGCCCACATGCCAGGAAGCAGTCTACTGTCCATGTCTCAGAAGTTGGCAGAAGCACTCCACGGCCTTTGGCAATCTGAAAATTCCTCCTTTGAGCAAGACCGGAGACCAAAATTAAGCTGAAAGCTTGAAAGGATTAGAATTATTTCATTAATACAGGGGCTAAATTTCAAAGTTAGATCCAAACTTGAACCCTCTACCCCCACTGAGAATGCTTGGATTTGATGTTTGAGCTCAGGGCTAAGTCTAATTAGAACACCTGTTTGCTGTCCCCAAAAATACCTATCGCTCTGAGCATGTACTTTTGTGGCATCTGGCAAGGGGAAGAAAAAGGGAAAATGGATATAGAGGGGAAGCATTTTCAGTTTAGGAGACTGAAGCATTAAAATGTTTGAGTAAAAACTTCAAGACCTTTTCTTTTCCAGCGACGTGCATAATAAAGTTATGCTGAAGTCTCTCAAAGTCATTCAATTCCTGACATACATTTATTTTCAAGAGAATAAAAAAAAAATCAGAAAATCAGAACTCTACTGCTAGAGATATATATACGTCTAAGACACGTCACAACTAGTGCATGGGGAGCTCTCTTCTTACACTGCTCAACAAAGCTCACTTTAGGCAAAGTGAGAAATGGCAACTGGTGCCGCACACAAACCACTGCACAATGCTGGCAGATAATCCCATGTAAAATGAATGCTCCTGTCTTTCAGGTTCAGTTGCAAAATTCAGAACCAGGTCCAAATATTAAACTCTCCAACATTTCCTCACCTGGTTTGAGGGGCACTTTTTCCATTTGAGACTCTATAATATCTCAGCAACTAATGAAGAAAAAAAATTAACCTACAGACACCTGCTCAAGAGCTGGCATGTATCCATCAAGATGTAGCAGTTGATCTCCATATACTTTCTACTCATTTATCCACTGAATAAAGAGCACTCTTAACTAAAAGGTGCTCTGACATCTGCAGGGATGTAGTCAGAATCCCTCATTTCAGAGAAGCCTGGGGGGAGCACTCAACTGTGCTCCATCCACTCATGGGTCACTATTCTGTCCTGGCAACGGTAGGAGAGGATGCTTTGAGTCAGATATATATGATAGAGGCAAATGAAAATTAAGTAACATTATTTTAAGTTGCTTCAGTTAAAAAGTGGCTTTTACTACTAAGAATGAATTACTAAAATTTATTCTTTCTCTAGCTTCTAACAGCTCTCTGAAGCCCCTTTTCTTCCAATGTGCAGCATCCCAGGTGACAAGATAGGCATACAGGTAATAACAAAGTGCCGAAATACTAGACTGAAAAAAGGAAAACAAGGCTCCTTTGATTCCAGGTCACTTACACCTTCTAAGCCTGACCCAATGCATCAGGTGCTGCTGGTTAGGATAAAGATCAAGCCAAGCTACCGCACAGAATGTGGCTTACACAGAGGAGACAGCTCCATAAATGTGCTGGGCACAAACCCACCTGCAAAGGAGCACAAGGTGAGAGCCGACTGCTTGGGTGTACTGTCCTACCTTTCCAAAGCATCAAGGTTTAACATTTCAGCTGAGACCACTTGTTTCAGTTAAGAGCAGTTTTCTTTTGTGGCCTCCTGGCAAGATTCTGCAGCACAGGTACAGGAACAGGGACTGAGAGCTTGAAACAGCCTCCACAAAAATCATCTATGGAAAAATCCCTCATAACCTGCTCTGGGCTTATCAAAGGCATCCCCATGGTGCCATACAAACAACACAACTGTGCAGAAGACAGACTGGTTACTAACAGAAAGCAGTAGTGGGAGCAGCAACATAAAAAGATATTACTGAGATTAACATAACATAGCACAGCATAAAAGCAAGCTGAGTTTCATATCAAACTGCTGATGCTATTTTGGATAACATCTCTGATAGTAACTCTCTCGATTTCACAAGCCGACAGCGGATGACCGCTTTCAGCATAATGCTGACTTACTTCCTCACAGACTAGCAGCTGGCCACAACAGGAAAAATCCTGGCATGATCAGACATATAATTGGTTTTGGTAACACAACACATTTTATGACCTGTCCTAGTGCATACTCTCCAGTCAGGTTAGCTTAATCAGTTCTATAGGCTCAAAGAGAAACCCTCCAAAACATTCATTATCCCTTTTTTGCACTCTGCAGTGCAGTATCTTTCATCTTCCTTTGAGCCAAGGTGTCAGTCACCACACTGACAGTTAATACCAATTCTGTCTATAGGAACTTCCTACCCCTCAAGTAAGGGCATACCTGTAATACCAAACACACACCCAGCTGTCAGCATGTCTGGAGAAAGAGATCTTTGTATTAACCGTTCAGCTGGCATCTGCCCAAACTTCAGGCAACCTCTAACAATACCATTTTCCTATTATGAAGTATTTATTATCTGTAGATCCTAAAGTGCACAAAATGGAGACCTTTCTCTCCCATTTCACAAACTACCCCAGATATGGTTACCAAGGCATGGGCCAGAAAAAGAACTGAGATTATTCCTCAGATATCCCACTACCCCTCCAACGACTAGGCATCATTGTCCTCTCCAACTCTCATTTACACAAAGTACTATTTTTTAGTATGGATAAAGGTTCTGCCACAGGATAAATTTAAAAACAAACAAACAAACAAACACCACAAAAAACAAACACACACACACACAAAAAAAACCAAACACAACAACAAAAAACACAACACAACAACACTTTCCTGTTTGCTCCATGTTTTGGTTCTTTCTTACTTCTGATCTATAGATGCTCAGTAAAGGCGAGCTAATAGAGGAACTGCCTCCAAACTAGTCCTTGCCTATCAAGATACACAATACATGAAGACTAGCAAACTGTAGAAGAAACTCTGTGCTAAGGAAAAGGTGCTCTATCCACAGTGGGGGCGGGAAGCTGTCCAAATTTTAGCTATAGCTTCAGCGTCTGCTTTACAGGGCAAGAATAGATATATGTTTAGTGGTAAAAACCATAAGAAATCAAAATCTCTATCATTGGCTTCTCTAACAGTAGCTTCTGTTTTCCCTTGTAGCTCAACTATTTTAATAATCCTTATTGAAATATATTAAACTAGAGGTTTTAATAAAATCAAACACACAAAGGACATGGTAGCCTCTGAAATCCCTCCTGCTAGAACCACAATTTCTTTTTATAGGAGTCTGCCTGAATGCATTTCTGCAGCAGCTACACCAGTTCTTCCAGTCTACAGGACTCAGCACAGTGTGTAAGAAGAGAATACTGAAATAAAGCAAAAAGTGCCCCAGTGTGTTGGTACCCTGGTTTCCATTCACTGGCAGAACAGCTTCCAGGCCCTGCTGGAGGACAGTGGGCTCAGCCTGGCACCACATACCCACCCTGCCCTGCAGCGTGTTGGGATGTTGAACATGGTCCATGCTCACTGCATCACTCCAGGCTCATGAGCAGTTTATCGGCCTTTGGATGCCCTGGTACAGGGCACCTCAGCAGGACAGTTCCTTTGGGATTGTAGTTGTGTCAGTTTGTGTATCCAAACACAGTCTCACGCTATTGCTTCTTCTAAGCACTCAAGTGCTGAAGCAATCATTTACTAGATGTCTCACAAGCACAGATTTATTGTCATGTTTTCTCACTCCATAAGTTATAGGGGAAAAAAAATAAATAAAAGGCTAAGACTTTTTTTTTTTGGAAACAAGTAAAGGTCATTTGTCTCATCAAATTTCATCCCTTAGTAGTATGCCTGTTCCCTCAAGGAAATGGCTAATGGTTCCTCAGTAGTTTCAGTCTTCGCTTAAGTAACATTTCTGAGTGGTTATGCTGTAGCTTTTATGAGCTTCGTCATGACAAAGTCTCTAGTTTGCTCTGAACAAATTCAAAGAGTAGCCCAGAGAAGACCCTTAACATTTATAATTTGCCATTGAAACGTAGGACAAATATGTAAGATGCAGACTGTGTAAACAAAATGCGTGAAATAACATGCTACTGTAGCATGTGATGTGTCTCTCACAGCACAGGAAAAGGTACAAGTAATATATTAGATAACAAAACCCATAGCTTCCAGATAAAAGCCTCTGGATATAAAAAGGTCCATTTAGTTTATTTGACCTCTTGCTCCTTATGTTGATCTTCTCCCTTACACCTCAGCATTGATCTGCCTTAAAGAGTCTATCCTCTCACAGGGCTTTCTGCAGCCAAAAGCAAAAGAAAAAATATGTTTACTCCTGAGCTGAGGTACTAAAAGGCACTACACCCCACACAATCTCCTCTTTCTTTCTGGAGAGGGAGAATTTGGAGTTCTTACATACCATGGTAGGTGGAGTGTCAAAGCCTCATCTCAGTAAGGAGCACAAAAATATCAATGAAGAGGCAAGCACTCACCTGGTCCCACAAACAGCCACTCAGGTGCTCCATTTCAGTGCAACACCATGGGTTGGGTTACATAGTAAAATGACTCAAGTGCTGAGTAAGTGTCTACAAGACATCATTTGATCACCTACAAGATGTAGCCTGATGTCTATAAGACATCATCTAAGATCATGGCAAGTTATATCTGGTGTTTTGCTGTCATGGTATTACAGAAACATCCTTTCTTGATTGGGGAAAAGGATTTGTCTAGAAACAAAAATTAGACCATTAAATTCCAAAGTGCAAGGGGAAGATAATAACTTATTTTACATGGTAAGACACCTGTAGCTGCCTATCACAAAGGATTTAATGGAAAGAAAGGTGTGTGGCCTGGAGCATAGTTGATTAATTTGTACATGTTCCATTTCTGAAATTCCCTAAAAGCCAGGCTTCTTGATACAAAATTAATGTTTCATATTTTGTGTGCTGCTATGGGACAATGTGATTTTTAAACTAAAAGATTCAGCAAGGTGAAATGCATAAATAAGGCAGGGGTTTGGGACAGTGGGGAGGTTTTTTTAGTGGTGGGAAGGGATAGTATTGTAAAAATACCCAGACTTGCCTATCTGCAAACTCTTTTATTCTTCTGTCAATTTTATGGTCATTTTAGTGCTGCACAGAACTCTATAAATATTAATTAAACTGTTTGAATGGCTTCTACCTAAGCATCCAAGCTCAAGATTGATGCATTCCTATGAGCAATAAATCAAGTAAAGGGAGCAGGAGGCCAGCATGGATGAGTAAGGAGCTTCTGCCAAAACTCAGCTGGAAAAAGGATGTTTATGTAATAATGGAAAAAGAGACAGACCACCTGGGAGGAATACATGGAAGCTGTTAGAGTATGCAGGGATGCAGTGAGGAAGGCCAAGTTCCACTTGGAGTTAAATCTGGCCAGGGAGGTCAAAGAAAATAAGAAGAGCTTCTTCAAGTACCTCAGCAGCAAAAGGAAGATCAGGGAAAATGTAGGTCCATTGCTGAATGACGTGGATGCCATGGTGACGGATGATACAGAGAAGGCAGAGTTACTGAATGCCGCCTTCATTTCTGTCTTTACTGCCAAGACCCGCCCTCAGGAATCCCAGACCCTGCAAGTAAGAGAGAAAGTCTAGTGAAAGGAAGACTTCCCCTTGGTTGAGGGGGATCAGGTTAGAGATTGTTTATGCAAACTGGACACCCACAAATCCATTGGCCCCAATGTGATGCACCCACAAGTGCTGAGGGAGCCGGTAGATGTTAGTCCTAAGCGCTCTCCATCATCTTTGGAAGGCCTTTGAGAACAGGAGAGGTGTCTGGGGACTAGAAGAGAGCCAGCATCACTCCAGTCTTCAAAAAGGGCAAGAAGGACAACTCAGGAAACTACAGAGCTCACCTCCATCCCTGGAAAGGTGATAGAACAGCTCATTCTGGATGTCATCTCCAAGCATGCGGGGGAAAAAAAAAAGTTATCAGGAGTAGTCAGTGTGGATTGATCAATGGGAAATCATGCTTGACCAACCTGATGGCCTTCTATGATGACATGACTGGCTGGGTAGATGAGGGGAGAGCAGCGGATGCAGTCTACCTTGACTTCAGCAAGGCTTTTGACACTGTGTCCCACAACATCCTCATAGGCAAGCTCAGGAAGTGTGGGTTGTATGAGTGAGATGGACTGAGAAGTGGCTGGATGGCAGAGCTCAGAGGGTTGTGACCAATGGTGCAGAGTCCAGTTGGAGGCCTATAGCTAGTGGTGTTCCCCAGGGATCAGTACTGGGTCCAGTCTTGTTCCACCCATTCATCAATGACCTGGATGAAAAGACTGAGTGCACTCTCAGCAAGTTTGCTGATGATATCAAACTGGGCGGAAGGGTTGACACACCAGAAGGCTGTGCTGCAATTCAGTGAGACCTGGACAGGCTCGAGGACTTGACAGAGAAGTTTAACAAGGGCAAGTGTAGGGTCCTGCACCTGGGGAGGAATAATCCCATGTACCAGTACAGGTTAGGGGTGAACCTGCTGGAAAGCAGCATTGCAGAGAAGAACCTGGGAGTCCTGGTGGATAACAGGTTGATCATAAGTCAGCAGTGTGCCCTTGTGGCTAAGAAGGCCAATGGTATCCTGCAGTACGTTAGAGTGTGACCAGCAGGTCAAGGCAGGTTATCCTCCCCCTCTAGTCTGCCCTGGTAAGGTCCCATCTGGAGTACTGCATCCAGTTTAAGAAAAAGGAATTACTGACAAGAGTTCAATGGCGGGCTACAAAGATGACGCATCTGGAGCATCTTTCTTAGGAAAGACTGAGAGAGCTGGATCTACTCAGCCTGGAGAAGGCTGTAAAGGGAACTTATTTATACTTATAAATATCTCAAGGGTGGGTGTCAAGAGGATGGAACCAGACTCTTTTCAGTGGTGCCCAGGGCTTGGATGAGGGGCAGTGGACACAGAAGCATAGGAGGTTCTGTGAATATGAGGAGAAACTTCTTTACTTTGAGGATAACAGAGCACTGGAAATGGTTGCCCAGAGAGGTTGTGGAATCTCCATCTCTGGAGACATTCAAAACCTGCTTGGACACATTCCTGTGTGAACGGTTCCAGGTGAACCTTCTTTGACAGGTGGGTTGGACTAGATGATCTCGAGAGGTTCCTTCCAATCCAAACCATTATGTGGCAGCCTAAAGGCTAATAATATAATCAAGTCCTCATTGTGGTATACTTTGGATAATAATATGTTGTGGTGTGGTGGTTCTACCTCTCTAGCAATGGGGATGGGATGCCATTTGAACAACTCTTCTTTACACATATTTCACCCACGTATTACACCGCCATGGCTAACAGAACTAACACAACAAGCACATATAGGATAAGGTGAGTTGCTGCTGAGCTTCATGCATTTCTCTGCTGAGACGAGGGCAGCAGGCTGGGCAGAGCTGCCTCGTGACTCCATTGTGCAGTTACACAACCATGCGCTTGCTCTTTGGGGAAGCACACCAGACTGCACAGATACAAGCAAAAGAGCAGCTGGGCGGCAAGAGATTAAGCAGCCTGCCCAAAGCCAACACCAGCACTGCGAACAGAATCCACATCTGCTGCCAGCCCACTCCCCAGCACCCACATTGATGCTTCAAGAAATTTTATCCTTTCAATTGAATGATTTGACATTTATGCTAAATATAGCCTTGCTCTACCTATAGGCATTTGCTAATGCATGAAAATAAGTTGTCCTCTTTAGGAAAGGCTGACTGGCTTTGTTTCAACTCAATCCTCTGGTCCTCGACCACTTTGTTGCAAGAGCCTGCTGTATCTGTACACAGAAAATTTATACGTCACAAGTACTTTAAATGTCAGTGCTCATCTTTCACAAGGACTTTCAGGCAAGTCTATGATTAAAACTAGGTATTCAAGCAGAAGATGAATAAATTATGTCCTCAGGCTACTGAAGTCATGATCCATATTTATAATGCAAGATTAAGGCTTCTGTTGAATCATAACATCTCTTGAGTGCCCATTCTTCCTCCCCAACCCCATATGTATACAGACATGTGCAAATGCACATATAGCATTTAAAGTGAGCAATTATTCACCCCAAAGACAGAATAACTTCTCTGAGCTTATGTATGTTAGAGAGAGTTTAATTCTGTAATTGTTGTGCGAGACTTGCAGTAGCAAACCTCAGTCAGATTGAAACACCTTAGTCTTACTCAGCATGAAAAAAGGTGAGAACAGCACATTTCAAGAGGGACTAGAGAACTCTGCAGTTAACAGACCCAAGCCCTAGAGAAAGGGCTGTAGTAGTCAAACTCATTCTAACTCTAGGTAAATACTTCCCTTCCAAGCAGAAGGCTCTGATTTGGAGTTCCTGAGGTCCTACTTGGTCAGTGTTTCAGACAAGAAGGTGCTTCTTTATGAATCAATGAAAGCCACTTTACAATGTTTGGCAGACACTGAACTCAGAAATCATATCAAAAAGTACAACAGGATCTCAAATATTACTTTTCAACTAATGTTGATCTCCCCTCTCTTATTTTAAGTCCTCTTTCTCAGCAATAAGCAGTGTCACTGAATGACACAAAGTTAGACTGCCAGAATCAGCTTGCCATTCAAGTTAGATATTTGATCAGTATCCTAGAAGCTTAAGCCTGTATTTCATCATGCATCCTCTTCAGGAGTACAGGTTTCTTTATAGAAGAGGGGGAGTACCAGTGTCACTAAGAAGGATGCCACACAACAAAAACAAGCATTGCATTCATTACAGATAACTGGGAAATGCAGCTTTCATGCACACATACATTCATCTGCACATACATGCATACACACACTTCCAATTAATCAGAAAATTAGCAAGTTTTTTCAGTCAATTGAACACTTTGTAGTAATCCAGTTCTGGAAGTGGAAATTATGTCAGCACCATCAAAATAACATGTTGTGAACAAAAACGTTTCTTGACAGAACCCTGTGTTTTGCCAAAAAATGTTGATTAAAAAATTCCTAGCAGCTCTCATCACTCTTTTCACCTTTCCTAAAATTTTCCTTCCAATATACAACATGAACAGAAAGCAGTGGGAGCCTGCGTACAGTGTGGTCTCATGATCACCACTTACCCAAGAGCAACTGCTCTGGCAAATCTGCCACTGTAAAGCTAGTCTCTGATAACCAAAGACAGACAATTGCAATGTATTTGGCTGAGATGCTTCCGATGAGATTATTTTAAAATCCAAATCCCTTAGTCAAGCAGAAATATAAATCACAGCGACACCGGTCCACTAAGGAAAAAAAAAGTCACAGCTGCAACACTAGCTGTTACATTCTGGTTGTCGACAGAGCCACACAAGAGGAACACCCGTGGAGCAGTCCTTCATTTGAAAATTAAGCACTCCAGCACTGAACAGGTCACCAAGACATCACTCAAAGTAGATGTATGGGAAATGCAAGCAATTTCATGTTTCAAGAGTATGATGGAAGAAGCTACTGGCTTCCTGCTTTATTCTTGCCATTGCTCAAAAAGATAAATGAAAACTCCCACCTTGTCCCCACTGCCTTGCTTGCAGTTTAGCAGTAAAGTGATTTGTCTTTCACAGTATCACAGTATGTTTGGGATTGGAAGGGACCTCAAAAGATCATCTAGTCCAATCCCCCTGCTGGAGCAGGAACACCTAGGTGAGGTCGCACAGGAACATGTCCAGGCAGGTTTTGAATGTCTCCAGAGAAGGAGACTCCACAACCCCCCTGGGCAGCCTGTTCCAGTGCTCTGTCACCCTTACTGAGAAGAAGTTTCTTCTCAAATTTAAGTGGAACCTCTTGTGTTCCAGCTTGATCCCATTACCCCTTGTCCTATCATTGTTTGCCACCGAGAAGAGCCTGGCTCCATCCTCATGGCACTTCATATATTTATAAACATTAATAAGGTCCCCCCTTAGTCTCCTCTTCTCCAAACTAAAGAGACCCAGCTCCCTCAGCCTTTCTTCATAAGGGAGGTGCTCCACTCCCTTAATCATCTTCGTTGCCCTACGCTGGCCCCTCTCCAGCAGTTCCCTGTCCTTCTTGAACTGAGGGGCCCAGAACTGGACACAATATTCCAGATGTGGTCTCACCAGGGCGGAGTAGAGGGGAAGGAGGACCTCTCTTGATCTACTAACCACACCCTTTCTAATACACCCCAGGATGCCATTGGCCTTCCTGGCCACAAGGGCACAGAGCTGGCTCATGGTCATCCTGTTGTCCACCAGGACCCCCAGGTCCCTTTCCCCTACACTGCTCTCTAATATGTAATCTCCCAACCCATACTGGAACCTGGGGTTGTTCCTGCCCAGATGCAGGACCCTACACTTGCCCTTGTTAAATTTCATTAGGTTATATATATATATTTCATTAGGTTATATATATATATTATTAGGTCTTTCCTTTTTCCCATCCACCTGCAAAAGAGATGAAGTGTTACTTCTCTCTGTAAAGGGCTAGACTGGAATTTTACCACATGGTCTGATCAAGAAGCAGGGTGTAACCAAGCTACGCCAAGCTGTCCTCCCATCTCTCTTGTCAGAAGAGAAACAGAGAAGCTTATCGGTCTTGATCTGTGGCAAGTTAGCTCAGCTCAGCATTGTAGCAGATGAAGAAAGTCAAGGTTACACCTACAGCCTCTGTCAAGACAAAAAAGAAAAGTATTCCTGAGACTGTAGCCTGATTTCTTCCTGAATTATTATTTTTTTAATTCAAAGAGGCTCCAATTTTCCATCCAAGCATTTGTGTCTGCCAGTAGGCATACAAACTACAAAGAGAAGGTGGGCTGTTGAATTTTCACATGGCAAAGTTAGGCCACTAGAAAATTTAGTTCCTCACCAGTAAGATTTATATATACACATAAGATAGATGTATTGTCTTTCACTACCATCCAAGCAATAGTATGAGGTCTATCCTACATCACTTGGCACAATGCAGTATTTCACACCAAGGATATCTTGTTTCTACCACTCACCATAGTTGCAGCTGAAAATTTCAGTTTCTAACCACAATTTAGAAGCAAATAATAACACAAAAATTCTAGTAACCAGTATGCATTTGTTATGATATTTGTACCTTATGTCAGTTAGAAATCAGGCTAAATACCTGAAATATGTTAATATCTTTTGCTGCTGGAAAAAATCCACAACAAAATGCAGTCATTGCATTTCTCTGTGACATGTACCTTCTTGTTTAGTCCTAAAGATGATTGCATTTGTCATCTCATGACATGTAGGACGAGTGCTCTGCATTTCACTTGTTCTGCCAGTTACATACAATTTTATGTTGCAGGTTTTCTTACCACTGCATGTGTCTCGTTCTTAAAGACTAGTCTTAAATGATGCTCTATTTGGTGTAGCAGAAACAGGATGCAGTCCCGTTAAGATACAGGACAGCATCCACATCTGAGATTTGCTTCTGCTTTGTCATTATGAATATATAATACCACAGCCTTGGGAAGGAAGAAAGCAATAGCATCCCTACAAAGGCATTTGACAGGGCAGGTATATCTTGCTTATAACAATAATTAAGAAGCAGATATACTTATGGCATGCTAGTATTAATTTTTGAAGACAGCTTAGCATTCATAAGAAGTCAGATAAGACTGGATAGCAACCCACCTCGCCAAGCCAAGGAGTGCGCAGTGGTGACAGCTAAGTTATGGTGTGCTAAATTGAACAAAACATTTGCAAATCACCTCTTAATAACTTAATTGCATCCAGGCTATCATCACAAGCACATTAGCAATAACTGTGGCCCCATTCTTGCCAGCTGGCTCATCTATGCATTTCAGAGAGTTGCACTGCTTACAAACCAAACCCCTGTTGACTGAACTGGCTGGGAGCTGCCTGCCTGGCTGATGTCTCCAGGATGGTCCTCAAAGCAGAAAAGGATGTGTTTAGCCATTCAGGTCTCACCCTTGGGAAAGCCTTAGGCACTCTTCAAGAGGAGCTTCTTTAAGGGTGCTACTGCTTCTGCCATCTGCCGCTGTGAGCCCTGGCACTACCACAGACCAAGCATTGCTCCTGCACCCCTGTCGAGCTGTGGGTCTCTTCACCTGAAATGCAAACTTGGGGGCTGCATGAGCCTGTGGCAGAGCCTCCCAGGGTCTGTCGGCACCTTTGCTCTCAGAGTGACTTCACTGCCACATGAAGCGCACGCATGCTTTATAAGAGGATGCAAAAATAGGCACCCAGAAATGTATGCCACAAAAGAACAGTAGAAGGAAAGCATACACATATAATTCACAGAACAATTGATGAAGGTTCATATTAAATATCGATTCCATACTCATGTGAAGCTGTCAGTGTGTGAAACATTTTTCTTGCTCTGTATATTCCCCCACCCCAGATTTGCTCCTAGCTGGCAACAGCAGAGAAGCACATATCTCTTGCACACACATCAGGCCCCTTCGATGAGCACAGTGAAAAATCTACCAAGTGTCCATACCCCAAAATAAAGTTTATGGTAGTTGTAAAGACTGCTCAGCTTTGAACTTTAAAATAAAAAATTAAGTGTAAATAAACCTTAAAGCACCTCAAATACACTCAGAGAAGCTTTAGCAGCACCTTTGTAGCTTAGCATTTTGTAAAGGCAAACTACCTCAGCTACAATAGAAACAAAGCTCTGAAATGAATCAGGGATTTCAGTCTTAAAACCCGCTTTTACTCATTAAATGGCCAGTCCTCTTCTGACTGATAAGAGTAACAGGATACCCTGAGAAAGAGTGCTTATGTATTTCCCAGAATTCAGCAAATCAAAATCCCATCAGGAGTTTTATTGAGACTGCATGCTCCTTAAGTGAGAAGATGAAATGTCATTAAAAAAAAAAAAAAAAGAAGTCACAGCTACAAACACACAGATTATTATTTCAGTATTTATAGTAACCCGTACAAAATGTATACTGCTATAGGAAGCCTTACATTTTTGCCAGGATTGTATGAAATCTACTGTTTGCCATATTGACTTCTCCAGGACAACCACCACCTTAAGGATGGGAGAAATCCATTCTGAAGAGCTGATGAGTTTTCTCATCACATATCAAGTGACCTTCTGTGATGTCTACACCATTTTTTTGCAGAAAACTGACATAAGTGATGTAGCATATCATGACATGACATTTACTGTGTCATCAAGTATGGTAACACCTTTGCCAACACAGGTTAGTTTACTGTTCAGGTTAGGGTCCTAACCTAGCATAGTCCTTTGCCTATGAGAAGCCTTTATTATACCTCAAATATAATCTTTTTATATCTTGACTTACAACATACTTTCCTTTGGTGTTTTATTTATTACTTGATTGTTTGGACAATTCTGCTCTAAATACTGCTTCATAAAACTGTCTTCCCCAATTCAATTATATATTAAAACAATCTCGAATATATTTTAGTTTAAAACAATTTAGTCATCTTTATTACTTTTTGGAGTTGAAAGCATTATTTGAAGAGAATCTGAACCATGAGGTTAGACCATCCACTGAATCACATATTAAGATGCAGCCAGAAAACTCAGAGTTAACTTTTGAAAATACCTGGGCAAATCTCACCTTCATCTTTTTATGACCTTACTCTTATTCACAACACCATTTAGCTAAAACCCCTCTAATCACCATAGAAGTTGTCAGTGCTTCCTCCAAGATTCATTTATTTTGCCTTAGACATTACCTGAGTCAGTGCCCCTAAAGCCCTTCTCCACACACTCCGATGAATCCTTTTTGCAGCTGTTTCTCAACACTCCAGTTTTGCAGTGTTAATTAATATATGCCAGCAAGGTGTCCCTCATTTGTCTAACCCCAAACTCATCAGCCCCCACATGGTTCAGGTCAAGGCTGAGATGGATTTTTCGGTACCTGCCTCCTCACCTTGCAGCTGGATCCCTCACAGGGGCAGAGATTTGTATGGCAAGGACAGGGTTCCCTGTAATCTATTTGGATTCAGAGATGACAACAGGGGTGCCATTCTCTTAGTATAAACCCTCAGCCTGAGGGATGTTTCTAACAGGAGTACAGTGTTTTCTGGAGAAGTACTTTTAAGGGTCTGAGTTTGAAATCTTTGAAACAGAGATTTTTCTGTGCCTTCCACATGAAAATACTTCTGCATCTGTTCACATGCACAAGAGACTTGCATCACAGCAGCACAAGCATCAAGGGAAGAGCTGTGTACAGGCCACAGACCTACTGTCAGGGGCTTTGGCGAGAAAGGGAAGATGGTTCTGTAGCCAGCCTGCTGTTCTTTGCCCAACCAAAGCTGGACCAGGAGTTCCCATAACTTCTGCACAAGCAACACAGAGACAGCTTCAGTGTGGAGGAGCAGCTCTCCTTCCTGCTCCAGGCTGCCCACGCAGGTCCCAGCTTTGCAACAGTGGCCAGCAATTGACAGCTGGCAGGAGAGAAGAGGACTTCACTATGCAGCAACCGCAGGATTGCCCTTCTGCATCAAGCACTGACCAGCTCCCGAGTCAAAGTATTGCTCTGCCTGCAGGAAAATAAGAGGTTCTCTAGCAAAAGGAAAAGCAGAGCTATCTCTGATGACACCACGTACATGCATTTGCAAAGATTACTGGTTTTTACTGTTTAGTGTTCGATCCTTTAGTTGAAGGCCCCACACAGAAAACTAGTGGAAATTAGTGCTTTGACATTGATGTTTTTCCAATGGCCTCTGCATCAGCCTTGGATTAGCAAACCAAACTTTCTAAAAGCTACTACACCACCCAGGCCCAGGTATCTGCCTTTTATTGTTTGTAGTTGCTATTAGGAATTCGGGAAGCAGCTGCATATGCCTTGGCAATGTCCTCAAGTTGGAGGGATCTCAGATTTTCTTCTTCACTCTGGTCTACTTTAGCAGGAACATATAAGTATTTTATCAGTAAAAAGCCAAGCACAGTATCAGAGGTCTCATCTTCTAGGTATGCAACAAGCACAGCAACATCAGACTTGATGGGCATTCAGGGTTCGACTTCTAATGAACCGTGAGTGCAGCCTGGAGACACAGCAGCTAACTGCTATAGGACTATGCCTATAACCAAACACAGTCAAAAGCCTCTGATTTTGCAAACATATTCATACTGAAAACATCATTTAAAAATACCAAATATTTGTAGGTGCTGGGAATAGTTAAGACATTTTTAATGAGGGAGGATTTTTCTTTTTTAATTTAACAAACAGATGCAATAAGCTTGTACCAAGTTTGAGGCAATTGTTACCAGTCTTTTTGCTGTTTATGTGACTACATTTTTTTCTGGGTTGCCAGACATATCTTGATTTAAAATAAAGACGTTTAAAGAGCAGCCTCTTCATTTCTAACTGACCGCACAGAAATCCAGTATGTGCAGCATAGCAGTATTCTTGTGGGATTCAGTACCATGAGTATTACTTGACTTGTAACAAAGGGATAAAACTTCAGTCCAATAGGCTCAAAAACTGTTTTTCAGTTGCATTATTGCTTCCAAAGAGACAAACAGCACTTCATTTGTTCCACAGACACTATTGTAATTGGAGGATGCCTTTGATGTTGTCCAGACCAAGATAAAAGGTATCCTTTATATTATACTCATTAAAGTGTTTTAACCCACTTTTAAACAAAAGGCAGGTTTTGAACAACCTAACTTGAAGCATCTAAGTTATGTGCTGCTTTTCAAAAAAATCTTGAAAATATAGACATTTGTTTTGGATCCTGCATGGATGTTTGACACAAGCCAAACAAGCTGAGGGAATAGCGATAGTCTAGATTGCTGAACAGATGAAGAACAGCCTTTGGCTCTTCCGCTGTACACAGAAAACTTAATATTAAAGCACTTAACACTAACTGCCTATAGAGTACTCTGTCTCCAGAGACTTAGCAAGACAAAATATCCACAACTGCTTGCTATATCCTCACCCAGAAACAGGGCACCTACATTTTAAGCAAAAAGCACAGAACAGCTCATCTCAAAATGCCTTAGAGTGGCTGAGGGGCAGGAGAGAGGGTTAAAACCCCCCTCACCAAGATGAATGGAATTTCCTCCACACATGCAACATGCTAGGTGAATGCTGCAACCACAGGGCTCTCAGATATGGGAGGGAACAGCACTGCTTCCCCCTCCCTCTGGTTTATGAGCCTAGCGTTGAGACTAGATTTCTTCTTCCAGCTGGCACTACCAAGTTACAAACAGTTTGAGGACAACCAAGCTGCAGTTTGCAGCAAATTATCCTGTGGTCTTTTTTTTTAAAACATCAGCCTGCTGTAGACACAGATAGCATTACTGATCACATGAGACGAGAGCCTCAGTTTTGAGTCATGCTGAGATGCATCGTCTTCCATCATACAGTCTTCCACACAGCCATGCTGTGGCCTTGATCAGGTACCAAGGCAGACCTCCAGAAGCACAGAGGCCAGCAGAGAGGACACTGATGGGTGGACACATGCAAACTAGCCAGCCACGGAGAACAGAAGGCTTGGGGGAGCTGCTCCTGCTCACCCCACAGCCTCAGATCAAGAACCCTGACCCCAGGTCTTGCACGTGGAGCAGAGGCCCATCGTTCATTTGCACTTAATGACGGATCCTTAAGCACAGGGCTACAAAAAAATAAAGCATCTGTAAACTTGGCAGTATTTTGTCCTTATTCACCATTCTATTGATAAAGGAATCCATACACATCACAACCCACTCATGCACTAATCTGACCAAAGCCAGTCTTTTTTTGGAGGAGGGGGGACAACTACTGCCACTTAATGCAACACAACCATGCTTCATACATTTTGTAGCTCGTATTCATGTTGAGAAGTACAAAAACCATAAGCATCCATAATCAATTACTGAGAATTTAGCCACACATAGGTTTATATTGTACCAGACAAATGTATTATACCATTACTGTGTGAAATCTACCAGAATGAAATTTATCGAAGCAGTAGTCATCAAGCACAGAGGATATTTTATTGCCTACAACAAAAGCCTTTGCCCTCCTCCAGCCATTAAAAGGTTGAGCAACTCCCCCATTTTAAATAACTGCTCAATAATCTCCCTTTAAAGAGTGAAACTGTATCAGACTTCAACTCCTTTTAAAAGGAAGAAAAAAAAAAAACAAATCCACAGTAGTTTCCCAACTCTCCTCTGGATTATTCTAGGTACAGCAATGCAAGACAGTTATGGCAATGTTGCATTTGGAAGCTTTCCAAAAACGTGTACGACTTAGAACACCAGGTTATCTTTTCATAATATATTCAAGTAAATAGCATTACGATGTTAGTCACACAATGAATTATGTTCAGCATGCAGAAGAAAACATGCCCATACAAAACCTCAACTGTATAAAAATCAGATAGTGGTTTAACCTGCTTCCAAGCCTCAAACATTCAAACAGCGTCTATTATTTTTATATCAATCTCAGTGTCATAAATGCAGCTGTCAGACCAGCAACTTGCTAATTCAAGCACTGGTTCTCCTCTTGTACTTGTTCCAGCATGACTTGGTCAGCATGTAATCCCATTTGTAGCTTGTAAAACTGCAATAAGTAAACAAACATACATACATGAGGGACTTGTCAAGCAAACCAAGCTGTATAATTATCAGAGTGGAAACCAAATGCCAACATTGATTATATGATGAGCCACACCTCAGCCAACAAATTTCAAACACACAACATGATGGGAAGAAGTAGCTCTAGATTTCTTTGTATTAGCAGTGAGTGTGGGAGACAAAAATCTCATTAAAAAACAAGCCTGGAAAGCATTTAAGGAGTAACATGTGTGCACACATTTGTTTGGATTTCCCTTAACACTGCAGTGGGTTTTATCAGAAACACTTTCCTTCAGCAGCTTAATTTTCCTAATTGAGCTTCTAATGAAACAGTATTACTACTATGTTTCCCTTATAATACATGTATAACTTTTACACATGTAACATTTATTTCACTTTCATTTCTTCCAATGTGTTTTGCCATCAATGCAAGACTTGAGCAGATTAGTAAGCTATACTATTAGTAAAGCAACACAAACAGTATTATTTATGAAGGGTTTAATAATTTTCCTCTGTATACAAAGAGCAACTACAACTGCCAGACTCGAAGATTTGTTCTAGATTAAAGACAATACCAAGGGAAATAAAGGGCAAAGATGGTAGGGGAGAATAAAAGTAAGCAAGATAAGCTTCATAGCAGCTAAGGGATTTGTTCCATACAAACAAAAGCCATCCAGGGGAAGGTTGCAGGGGTAGATCAGAACCCCAAGTGCCAGGTGAGAGATGACTAGTCCCAAGCAAATACTTGGGAGGTAAATGGGAACCTAAGAAGAATGCATTTTTCAATTCAAGTCAGCAGCACTTTTTTCATCAAACTATGTGTGTGGTTACATAGATAACTAGAAGATTACTTTTTACAGAGCTAACCAAAACTATAATATTTGAGCCATGTACTACTCAATGCGTTAAAAAAAAAACTCAACCCAGTTCTGCTAGCTTTTCTTTTTTTATGTATGTATACAAGTAAATAATCTTATTAGCATGCTGCTAGTTAATAACTTAATTTGTTATTCAAACTGTGAAATTATGATGAATGAAGTAAATTTTGGACTTATGAACAGTGTATTAAGGGAACTCAATAGGCCAGCCTTTAACTATGCCTCCTAATTGGTTAGAGATTACAGCTCAGTAATCTTTAAGCCTGAGCAGGTTTCTACTTTCAGACCTATAAACCACCCAAACCTTGAAAACCTGAGTTTAAGACACAGCTGAGAACCACATAGGTATTGCACTGGATCTCTGTCTGGGCATGAATTTGAAATCCTTGTTTGCATTTCTGCCAGCATGCCCAAATATCAAACCAAGAGTCTCATTTCTTGGGTAAGGAGTCTGAGGTGACTTGGACACGATGTGCTGAGAAGACTTGAAGCCCCACGTGGAAGCAAGCGGGACCTGCAAGCCCTTCCTTATTAAGTGACATGCAGGATATCACCCTGTTAGCACCCAAAAATAGAGGCACTCAAATGGAGACACAAAATCAAAGAACATATTCAAATACTATTTGAACAGTTCCAGCTGCTGGTATAAGCTTTTTCTTGTGCCAGAGATGCTCTGATAAGCTACTAGGTGGCCCTAACTAACCTGCCTCAGTCCATTTTATAACATTGCCCAGTTTGGTTAGCTTTTATGATAATTTCATCATCAAGAGGCAGATTACATGAATGCTAGCCCATTAGCTCATTTTGAGGCAACACATCTGCCTGGTTATATCAGTCGGTTTTCTCCCCATGCTATTTACTGTAATTGGATGCTGCCCCAAGAAATGGTAGAGCAAGTATTAGCATCACCTGGAAAACCACATATGTTGGGTTTGTCTACATTTGAAAATACCTGACCTCAAAAAATCAGAGCATCAGCTGACAAAACCAGGTGGCAATAATCCTTGGATGTTGAATTCTTCAGATTTTACAGTGCTTGAATCCAAAGTTTCAGAAAACCAAGAAAACACCACGACCACCACAAAACACAAGACACCAAACAAAACAACACAAAAAACACTCTGCCTGGAAAACAACAGAAATGTCATCACAGAGC
Organism: Streptopelia decaocto; assembly: GCF_964273445.1. Taxonomy (NCBI): domain Eukaryota; kingdom Metazoa; phylum Chordata; class Aves; order Columbiformes; family Columbidae; genus Streptopelia; species Streptopelia decaocto. The sequence goes on along the minus strand of NC_138663.1, from coordinate 76,338,941 downwards.
TAGAGCCATAGCTAGGGTTTCAGACTACCTTCAAAGGTCTGATGAATGCCAGTCTGACAGCTCCAGAAACAAATCCAGGATCAGATTATATTCAGCTTCTCCATACTGCTGTTTTGGAGGTACAGATAACACTGGGCCCTTTTGTCAACCCTCCTACAGTCCCACTACAATGGTTTTCTCTTCTACTCACCAGAAAACAGGTAGGGTGGTGAAGAGGGGTGCCGAATGGACAAGCAGAGGACTGCGGTTGAATATACTACACTATGATTTAAACCCACAGGCACACAGAAAGCAGAATGGCATCCAGCCCTGAAATGCTGTGAGCCAAGCAAGCTCCTGGCTGTCCCCAGATACAGGGACCACAGAAGGCAGCTTTTGTCCTCTTGATTCTCACTTCCAACTCCATGTGTGGGAGAGGAACAGCTGAGACTGGGATCTTCAGAAAGACAAGAAATGGCCAGTCCTTGTTTGAATAGCAAGCACACTAAAACAAATGCCAAGGTACTCTCAGTCCTGATAAGATCTAGACTTGTATTAAAATCATAAATGAAGCTTTAAGTGAACTAAAATACAGCATGGGATATAGCATCCAGTCAAAAGAGCATTTGCTCAGGACTTACTTGTAGGAGGTGGAGAAGGAATAGCACTAGGTGCTGTTTGGGAAGGTCATCTTTTCCCTCACAAACAAAAAAGGTTGTATGTTCTTCAAATATTTTTTTCCCTAAAGGTTAGAAATATTTTCAATGGCAATTGTGTTGATTTGGGGATCATATTGTCACAGAGGTAGGATAAAATAAGAACCACAAATATTTAATACCCTGGGCTAGAGAACCATGGGTGTGAGTATGACAAACTCCCAATTAATCCAGAACTTGTACAGGATTTGCTACTCCAGCTAGATCACTGCAAGTCGATGGGGCCTGATGGGATTCATCCTGGGGTCCTTAAATAGCTGGCTGACGTCAGAGCAAGACCCCTCTCCATGATTTTTCAGCACTTCTGGGAATCTGGGCATTGCCAGCTGGGCGAAGGAGGTGATTGTCCCGCTCTGCTTTGCACTGGTGCAGCCTCACCTGGAGCACTGGCTGCAACAGTATTGAAAAAAAAAAACCATATATATATATATATACATATATATATATAAGAAGGCTGCGAAGTCAGTGAAGGGTTTGGAAGGGAAGCCGTATGAGGAGCAGCTAAAGTCACTGGGTTTGTTCAGCCTGTCAGAGACTGAGGGGAGATCTCATGGCAGCTACAGTTTCCTCACAAGGGGAGGAGGAGGGCCAGGTGCTGATCCCTTCTCTCTGGTGACCAGTGACAGAACCCAAGGGAATGGCAGGAGGATGTGCCAGGGGAGGTTTAGGTTGGACATTGGGAAAAGGTTCTTCCCCCAGAGGGTGGTGGAGCACTGGAACAGGCTCCCCAGGGAGGTGTCACGGCCCCAAGCCTGACAGTGTTCAAGAAGAGACTGGACAAGGCCCTCAGACACATGGTGTGAACTGTGGGGTTGTCCTGTGCAGGGACAGGAGTTGGACTCAATGATCCTTCTGGGTCCCTTCCAGTTTGGGACACTCCATGATTTTCTGGTTGCTACAGAGCATGCAAGAAGCTGTGCCTTGGATTAGTGATTTGAACAACAGGACCATATGCTGTTACTTCCCTCAAAGATGGCCATGATGGCTATGGTGCTTACACACCACCTTCACCCTTTCATTTAAAAAACATGGGGAAAAGTTAAAGGTATGATTATTCTTCAGTGTCATACCAAATAAAGTATTGCAAAGCTCAAAATTAAGGGATGAGAAAGAGCATTTACAGAACAATTTTATCTCCATTAAAAATAAAGCATTGCTTCTCCTCACAGATTTTAATTTACTAAAGCCTTTTCCAGTCATGTTTCCTGGTCAAAATTTAAGATCCTTTCTGTCTAAAAGGTGTCAATTACTCAACTTTATGAGCAGAAGAATGCTGTTACAGACTGATTCGAGAAACTAATAAACAATATTCTAAGTGATAGTCTCCTGGATTTATCATGGTGCGGGTAGGGTTTGTAGTCTGGGGAAAAAACACTAAATTATAGTAATATGGTTGGTTTATACTGCTGCTTAAAAGCAAAAAAAAAAATTCCCTCCCTACATTGGGAAGATCTTTTACTGTATACAAGATGCACAGTGCCATTAAGACTCTTTAGTCTTCCAACATTATAATGGTCTCAGCCATGGCATAGCCTGTTACACGTTACCTTTAGTTGCTTTGCATGATGTAAACTCATTGTGTACAAGGAATGTTACCCACGTTAACTAGACAACATGTTTACAAATTTAGAGTTAAAAGCAGTCATATTAAAACAGGGCAAAATGAAGAGGGACACTAGGGTTCTGTTTCCATCCAGTACTGACTGAGCTTAATCCTGCAAATCAAATTTAATCCTCCTTACCAGAATTGCACTTAGTACAGCTGTACCTAGTACAATTGACTTAGCACAGTAATTATGAAAATTAATACTTTTGTGTATAAAAACAAATACTCAGTCTCCTTGAGAAGTGAAAATACTCATCCAACTAAATTGCGTTCAAACCAGGGGTGACAGTTCACCTTTAATGATGGGTTATCACAATTTAAAATGGAAAACTATAGATTTGATTTGAAAAAGCCCAATTCTCCAATTCAGTCAAGGAACATTCAGCATTAAAATATATATACTTCATGACTTCTGGATTTGTGTCTTTTGATTATAGGGTCTAGCTGAGCTCTATATCTGTCCCTACAAAAAGTCAGGGCAACTGACAGACCTAAAACAAGCCTGAAGGTGCTGAAAATCACAATAACAAGGCGAGGTGATTCTGGATTTTTCACCAGCTACATCCCTGATGCTGACATCCCAGAAATGTGAGTGGCACAGGAGCTACTATGGCAACCTTACCCGGCCTGAGATCCTTTACACCAGGAGATAAAGCAAAATAAACATCCTGTTAAATATAGAAGGTGCACACCCTCTCATCTCAGTGCTGAGACAACCTCCAGCTACCAGAAAGCAGAGGGGAGCTTTCCCTGAGGCCATTTATTCAGTCAGTGCCACCCATAGGGTCTCTGCCATTTCCCACCAAAGCAGCTGGAACGAGCCGCTCACACAGGCCATGGTCCAAGATCAGCAGACCATTGCTCCAGCCAGTTACAGGAAATCCATCACAACCGAGAAATGCTGGTCATGGAAGTGTTGCATTTATTTCCTCAAGGACAGTTCGCTCACTTAAGACAGGATGAGCTGAATTCCTTTCTCCTATACCAGTGCTAACTAAGATAAACACTATTATAAGTCCCTCTAGCTTGACACTTGGACAAGCGTAACACAAGATCAGAATGAGATACTGTAGTGGAGGGAGAAGTCACATGAGATTATCCCCTAACTCTAAGTAACACCGGGCTTCAACACCTCTCCAAACCAGGACTGTTATTTCAACAGAATCATAAACAGAAGAGAGATACAAAATATTCCCTGTAACTGATTTTAAAGAATATTTGGAGAAGCTGGTAAATAATCAGTCCATCAGTGGCTTTTGAACACTGTGACCCAGAAACAGCTTCTGCCTCAGGAATGCCCAAAGCAAGAGCTTGCCAGAAAGAAGGAAGGTATTCAAGGGAAAGGCTGACATGCCCTCTTGCTTTAGCCTTTGCTAACCATCTGCTACTTGGCAACAACAGGACGGAGTTCCAAAATTTAATTTCACATGAATCATTAAGCATTTCTCTAGCATCTCTGGAGAAGTTTATGGGCCATGTACTCTCTCTCCCCATCTCTCCATGATCAGAAATTCTTACAAAAACACCATTAAACACAAAGGATGTGTTTCAGCAAACAAGTGTTTTCGACCAAGATGACCTGCTGAATGCATGCTGACCTGCTTTGGCAGAGCAAGCAAAAAATTGCAGCTCATCTTACCTCAGTCGCTCCTGAACTGACAGTGGCAGAAGCCTCATCATGAATAAGACAGAGGCAAACTAACAATAATCAGGAGATAAAGACAAGCAATAGCTACATTCTTAGATTTTGTGACTATCAGGTACAAAAAAAGCAGAAGCAAAGGGGAAAGGCTGTCAGCTGCTGCCAGAATTGAGTCTTCAGCCATGTGTCTGGATGGTGGAATACAAAAACATGACTTTGCTACTTTTTCCTGTTTTCACCATTGCCCAGAGATAGTAGAAGCATAGCAGGCAGGAAGATAAAAAAAAAAACCAAAAAAAAAACAAACAAACAAAAAAAAAAAAAAACAAACAAAAAAAAAAAAACAAGCATATGATTTCTTTCCTTAATGCTTATATGTTTATTCCTAGCTCTAACAAATAATTACTTAGCTCTGTCTTGGCAACAGGGGGAAAAAATGACTTGTTATTCCTCAGTGGAGTGCTTTTCAATGATTTCTGCACTTCTTTCTTTACTTGACCTCTGTTAAGTGAGGTGTGTGAAAAGAAAGAATTTTGCTGAATGGAGCAAATTGACTACAGAAAAAGAGAACTGCCCAAGTGTTAAAGCCTCTTCATCTTGCTCTTAAGTCCTCCATAAAATAATACTATGGAAGCAAAAGTCAAATGTAAGTTTCATATTCTTTCCCCGTACCTTTAAGATTATTCCATTCAAAGCTCCTAATAGGTGTTTTTATTCCAAAGTTCTGTCCTTTCACTCTGTCTCCCATGGGAATCTGACATCCAGGTACCTTCCTCTTTAGACTACAGAAAACTTCATTTACTGCCATAAAGCCAGAGCACAGTGCAGGTTTTCAGACAACTACATCCTGTGCAAAAATACCACCTCAAACCAACACAAAACAAATTCCCACATTGTTATATTTAAAACAGGTCTGGTGTACTTATAGCCACTTCCTCTGGATACAGAAATCTATGGGCTTCAGGAGCTGCATCACCTTTGGAAACAGCCCTGTGCAATATTTCTTGCTACCAGGAACACTACTAGGATAGGAAGAAGTCAAACCAGCTGGGAAGCTACTTGAGGAAAATCCCAGAAGACTGTTGCTGCTGGACTAAGGGGGACTTCATACTTCTTGAGTCAAAGACAGACACAAGGATGTTTAAACCACCATTTCAAGGATGGATTTCTTTAACCTCACTTTATTTCACATTTTCTTACCGCCCCACCCCTACCCCTTTTCTACTTCAAATGCTTTCCTTACTTCAGACACATGGCTGAGACATTACATATACCTGCCTCACAAACCCTTTTCTGGTGCTGCTGTTCCCAGCACAGAGCATCTTTCTTTTGAGACTTGAGAAATGGTCTGAAGGCAGCCCCAAAGTTATCTCAGCAGAAGATACACAGCAGCAGAGCTCCTGTTCTCTGGGCAAGTCTCTTTAGAGGGTTGCAGAAAACTCAGTGTTCTCTTGCCTTTCCATTTTAGTTATTTGGTTCTGTTGCTGTGGCCCAGCCATCCCTCTGGGGAGCCTGGATGCTCAGGGGATTTGTGCTGCCGGCTTCCACACTGAAGCACAGACACAAACACAGCTCCACTCAGTAGCAACAAGCCCTTACCACCCACAGCTGCATTGGGGCTTGTTGATATATATCAAAACAAGCTTTTACAAGTGGTACCCATTAGTGGCTTTGCTAGTGGCCCCTGCAAGGCCAAGGATTAAACGGGAGTCAGCAGCAGTCTGGTCTCAGGGGAGGCCACCCCACAGGTCAGCACTGAGCCGAAGCAGAGAGGAGGCCTCCGGAACTTATGCCTGGTGGTAGATTTAACACGCGTCTTCACAGCTGTCAGCAGACCATGTTTCATCAGTGTTAAACCCACAGATGCGCTAGTTCAGTGGTGCGACCAGGAACACATACTGAGAAAGTGAATAAGGACTCTAAGGGGAAACCCCAAATGACAGCATTTCTAGGGTGGGCTGAAAAGTGATCTGAAAATCCTCATAAAAAGGAAGAGCAGCTTCAGTACTGCTTTAAATTGCAGAAACTATCACACCCATGAACAGTGCAAGCATGTTCGTGTTTCAGTCCACCTTCTCCCATCGCTCCTTTTATTCAGGCCTGTTTCAGGACACTCTCACAGAGGCGAATTAAAATGCATAAGTGGAAGGAGGTTCTCAATGCAGGCCTCAGCAACTACACGGTATTTACCATTTGATCACAGACAAGTCTCAGTTTGCCAGCCTGCAGCTTCCAAAATACAAGTGAGCCAGAAAAGAATGTTATCATAGAGAGACAAAGCATCATTTATTGCTTAGCTAGCTCTCCCTTTAGTGAAGAGTTAGTTATGGGCTGCACCCTCATGCCAGCAATTACCAAACAGTATTTGCTGCTCTGCAGTCCTTACTATAAATATACTACCCACAGAGATACTACAGACCTAAATCTACAGCCTGACCCCCTTCACATCAACAGGGCAAGAGTAATTTTATTTATTTATTTCAGGAGGAGGAATAACTCCAGTGTAAAGTAATTGCAGACAGGAGTAGAGCCATTTTTCCTTTCACCCTATTAATGTATTACTAGTTTTAGAAACAGTATACTTTCTAGTGCCTTAGTCCTAACCACCAACTAACTAATTTATGGAAATATGAATGAGTATTTATTAGAAAGCCTAATGGGTCAGTAGTTCAACTGGCCTATCAGTAACATCCTTATGAATATCTCTGAATCGCATAATCATCATTTAATTTAAAGACCTTAACACACAGCATTCCTGTACTACTTTACTAATGTAATTACAGGATCACATTACCAAGTTCTTAGAAATATCCCCCTTTTCTCTCGAGACAGATTTAGTCATTCTGTGATTTCCTTTCACTCAAATGCATAAGTGTCCTGGGAAGCATTCTTATATTCTTACATTACTTAATATGGTATATCATTTTCCATTTTATCTAGCTAAATGATCTTTCCATGGACTATTAGTTTCTCAACAGGTCTGTTTCCAAAAAAACAAGAGTCTGTTCCTGCCTGCAATGTCAAACGAACAAGCAGTGTTGACCGAAATTTCTGTCTTTCAGACAGCGCAACCCATCTCTGACTCAGCAGCCTGGCTCTGGCTGGGATGGGAGAAAGAAAAACAAGCTGCAACCACTAAATGCAAAAGTTGACCCTCTCCCAGCCCCATAGATGCTGAGCTCCTACCATAGCAATTCTCAGGCCAGTTTAAAAATTTGCAGCCAGTAATTAAGGCCTGTTCTCACCCCTTTTACCTTGAGAGAAATGAACTACTGCAGACCTCTAGAAGAGCAGCCACATGATTCAGTGGCATAAAGCTGGCTGAAGAAATTTGTGCTTTTTCCCTTCTCCCTCCCCACAAGCACAGATACTGATTCTTACCCCTGCGCTTAATTTACTGTTTCCAAACTGACAAATAACCCAGGTCAAAAAGAAGCCCAAGACTCCTCAAATATCTCTTTTACAGTATAGCATCAAACTGTCACACTGTAAAAAAACAAGAGGTCAGTGACACACCACGTAGGACCAGGAACACTACAGACCCACAGCAGCTGTACCTGCACACAAACAACCGAGAAGTTCTTTGAATCATTGCAGAACCCAGCAGAGGTCCAGACCCACCATTTGGGACATAATACCTTGGGTTCACCAGTACTATCAGGGCCACCTCCCTTATCCTCCCTCTCCATTAAAGCACCTGAGGTCCTGATAAGTTTATAGCAGACCTCTAAACATCTACCTGAGGGGTCACAACCCACCACTTATGTTGCACACCCAGATCAAGACAAACAGTGCACTGCTCTGGGATCTCAGAGCACCGTCGCTACTGCTCACTCAATGCTTGCACAATCCCAAGTCACAAATGTACACATCCATTTTTCGCATGCTCACCATTTTCCTGTTATTTAGGCAGCAAACATCCATTTGACAACTTGTCATCTCTGCAGTTGCTCACAACACACATTCAGTAGTCACACACTCTGTTCCTGCAGGGATATAAGAATTTGCTGCTATCCTGGAATGTGGTGAAACACTCTGTGCTTGTAACTAATTCATTCTGCATCATTAAAACAGCTGAGTGCTGCTGTGGGGGAGCTGCTGTTTACTTGGGAGCCTAATTCACTTTACAGAGAGGTCAACAGAGAATCTTCTGTCAGTCAAAGTGGGCTTTGGATCAGGCCCCTTGCTCCCTACTGTAAGTGCACTGTCATTTCCACAGCGAGCTCTTGTTACCACTGCAGAGACATCAGCATCATTAACTCAGCTCAAGAGTTAAACTGCCTCTACTCTGCTGAACTTCATAACCATAAAAGTACAAATCCAAAGAAACAGGAATTTGGGTGTTACAAAACTAACAGTCAACAGCCCTAGCAGAGCTACTACTGCAAATCTCTTATGCTGTCAAAGAGGGAATGAAGAAAAGAGCAACACACAAAAGGAGGTTTTCATTTTCTCCTCCTGAGCAGAGGGGCAGACTGACAGCTCTAGGAAGCACCGAGAAGCCTCTTCTCTCCGTGTGCCACAGGCAGAATCATAGAATCATCTCAGTTGGAAGAGACCCTCAGGATCATTGAGTCCAACCATAACCTAACCTAGCTCTAGTACTGAACCATGTCCCTAAGAACCTCGTAGAGTGCACGTTCAAAAGACAATACCCTTCACCCTACTGCAAGGTGACAACAGCACCCCACCAGCCTTCATATGTTTGTTTTAGGTTTTCAGGCTCCCATTCATGCTGATAACAGAGCAGTAAAAGCCTGGACCTTCTCGGGACCCTAGAAAAGTAGAAACACTCCTTCACCTTGAAAGAATAATTGGTGGCTAAAAGGGTGAAGAATGATGACACACATACAAATGTATTCATCACAGTTGATCAGTGTTTTAGGAAAGCAATATAACATCATAAAAGTATCTGTAAATATTTTAATAAGGGTTCTTTTACACTGAAGAAATATTCCTTTTTCTTTTTTTTGAATACAGAGTAAAGTTTGAAGTGTTCTGATCTTACCAGGGAAACTGTTGACTTTGGGAGTTAATAGCTAATGTAATATTAAGTACACATTTGCTGCTCATCAGGGGGAGCACACCCGCTGATAGGAAACATGATGTAAAATAAGAGTTGTTGATGAACTGTGGTCATTTGCCTCCTCAAATTTCCCCACTGATGCACATCAGAGTCCTTGCAAAGAGAGCCAAGGCTGCTTCCCCTGAATAAAATAGCAAAGGGGATTTTATCTGAGAAACTTGGGAGCATAAGCCTTGAAAGCTATTCCCCAGGGTGGAATTAATTTTACTTGTGCCAGAGCTTTCCACCCTGGGCTTCCCCTTCATGGTTAATAGAGAACTAAGTGCCATAGCATGCAGTTCATCTCACATGAATATACGTAACAGCAGATCAGATTAAATTCATCTTGCAGCACCTTTGAAATTGCCATTCAAATAGTAAGATTACATAGTGGGAAGATAAACTGGACTAGAGCTTTTTTGTACAAATTAAATTCAGCACTAGACAGTCCACTGTAAATTTCCCATAGCTGCAGCAGCCAGAAGTAAAACACAATCTTTGGCCATGTTTTATACTAAAGATAGAGCTATAACTAGCTAGGAGATGAACTAAAGCAATAATTGTTAGGTGCTATATGCATGTCTCAAATATACACAGCTTGTAGAGCTGGCCAAAGAATAAAAGTCTCATTAACCATAGTTTTGAGGTTTTGGTATCTGCTATGGTTTCACGTTGGAAACAAACAAAACAAAACCAAAAACCAAAAAACAACAACAAAAAACCCACACAAACAAACAACAACAACAAGAAATCTAGATAAATTATTACCTAAAAGGATTTGAAATAGCCATTTATTGACAGATTGGCTGGTATTTGCAGCTCAGGCCACAGTGCATCCTCTGGAACTCAAGAAGCTTTCCATTGAATTTTTCATAAAAGCAATAAATGTTTATGCCTTTAGTAGAAAAAAAAAAGGCATTACAAAAGCTATTGTCCCACCAGTAACACATTACTTAAAAACAGAAGCACCAACCATCATCTTGGAAAAAAACTAATAATTATTAAGGTATAAATAGTTTAACAGAAAATTCCATATAAGTGAGCCAAATATGGTTTTCATCTACATACACATTCATACATAGAAAAAAATATGTTTAAATCCTCCCAGTTGTATGGATCTGTTGGCAAAAAATGCCACATATAAGTTGTTTCCAAACAACATTACCCCACACAATGGCAAGTTTGGACATTAAATGGACATTAAAGTCAGAGCCTGTAATAAGACTGGGTAATTATGGTCATTGCAGTTCCTAGTCTTGCATGCACATTGCACAGAGACATTTAAGTTAGGATAATAGAAAAAAGAAAATAAAATTAAAAAAAAAAAAAAAAACAAACAACACAACAAAAACACCAAACAACTGGATGAAAGCTTTGAGCAGGCACACAAATCATAATCTGACAGGGCAAATAACAGTTTCAGTGCTATTAGCAAAAGAGAGTTCTGATCTATTCCCTCCCACTCATCCATCCTCTAATAAACAATCCTGCAAATCACAAGGATTCATTAATCTGTGAAAAGGTCAGATACTTTTATGCATTTATGGCATATAGGTTTCTAAAATATGGTAACTGTGTGCAGGGCATCATAGGCTGCTTAATTTATCATTCAATATCTGTTTCTACAGCTGTTCCAAAAATGCATTAAGTTTTACTCTGATTTTTTGAGGGGTTGTTAGCTTTGTTTCCCAAGGAAATTAAGCTTAAGCAGCTTATTAACATATGCACACGTGTGGATGGGTATGTGTGCATACACACGGAGTCCCCTCACCTCCAATAGAGTTTGAACTTACTGGCTAACTACAAACAGGTTTTATAGAGTAGCAGAAACATTAAGCTCAGGGCCCAGACAGAGGAAAAAAGTGAAATCAACACCTGACTGAGAGAAAGACTACAACTACTACTCGCCAGAGAATCAGCTCAGAGGTGCATGACAAGAAACAAGGGTTTAAGTTCTACTGCTGTCTGCCATATATAAGTTATGACTGAGGATAAACTTCAGAGAAATGATGAGTTCCTTGTAGACAAGCCCAGAGTTATTTCAAGCACTCATTTGAGACTTATTTTGCATTTATGGATCCTTGTACTTTTTCCAATGGTAATGCAAATCTGTTTAGGGTACTTAAGTCTGTTGATAATTATCTTTTATGGCCTCTCAGAAGGAGTACATGGATCCTCCAAGACTGATGTACTACAAGTTTAAAATAACTAACCTCATGCAGACTCGTATCTGCAATTTGGGGCTAGGAGCTTCAGAATAACCCAAGGAGATTTTCAATACTTCCTAACTCTGGTTGAACTAGAAATATGGCTGAGCAACCTATTTATAGTGTTTCAGCATATCTGATCATGGCTCAAACAATAAAACGGACAGCACATCCAGCATGATTCACATCCAGCATGATTTTTCAAAGAAGATTCAAGCCCACTGTTTAACAGGTATTTTTAATGTAAGCCTTTTCCTATTTCTTGACCATACATCTCTCGAGTTCTGTTGTGAGACAGGTTACAGCAAGGGCTTAGATGTTTGCAACCTCTTCCTCTCCTCCCTATTCCAAGAGAGTCTGGTAAGCCTGGGCTTAAGACTTCATATTGTGGTCTAACTCTAGGCAGTAGAATCCCTCTTCATACACAGACAGATGAGAGTTGCTCCTTAAAGGCATGGAAGCCCTATTTCAATTCCTTATATTTTTGCTAAGCTAAAGCCAGAAGAATATACAGATTCTTTCAAGCAGCATTTTAAAAGACTTAACATTGTTATTTGTTTGTCAGGTACTCTCGCTTCTATTTTCTCATTAAGGTTCTTTTGACAGGAAATAACGTTTCAAATGAAGGTGTATCATCTATTAACTTTCAGAGGCATTACTTATTTGATAGCAGAGTTGATGTTTTGCTAATCAACCATTAGCGTAGGGAATTGAAGATAAATCCATGAGAACATGACGAGAATAGGACAACAGACACATGGCTTAGAATAATATAACACCCCTCTTGGACCTTCTCAGACTTGGCCAAATTTGCATATTTTGGAAGGGCAAGATGCATTCAGTTATTAGCATGACTGGCTCATTTCACTGGGCCACAAGAATTATGAAAACTTATCAGAAGGAACACATTTTTAGCCCTCCTATAAAAATATCAGCTAATTACTCATATTATCTTTCTGCTTTGTTTCTCATACACACAGACTCCATTGCCATGTTGTTTTCACTGGTTTTTGACCAATACATTTTTGGTGTCACTTTTCAGAGAGCGGGCTGCTGATTAGGAAGTAAATTATAACCATGCTTTCTCTTAAAGAAGGGAACAACAAACTATGCTTTATGACAGCATGTTGACTAGTTACTTCTTTTTTTATAGAAATAACAAGCCCATCAACTCTGCACTGTATTAACAGGGTTCTGGGTACCTGTGACCTTAGTGGACTCACCTGGGACCGCACACACTCATCTCCTGCCCACAGGCCCCACTGCAGCTCAGCCCGAGGGCTTCAGTCCTTGCTGGACCTGTGGTGCTGGCATCCTTGTGCCCAGCCTCATCCTGCCTTGCTGTCGAGGGTTAAGATTGCGGGGTGACAATAAAACCCTAGCAGATGTATTGTTAACCCCCTCTCCCCCCCACTTCCCCCTTTTGCCCCACCCTCTCCCCCCTTCCCACTAAGGACAGGCGATCGGGAGGGAAAGAAGGACAGAGAGAAGAGAGTTGGAAAAATTAAAGATGTTTTACTAATGCTACTAATAAGAATAGAGAAAATAATACAAAATATACAAAACCAATCTTGAAAGTCTCAGCAACTGCAGAGCTGGCACCCAAAGTCCTGGATTGGACTCTGCAGCCAACCGGAGCTGGATTCAGTCTGTCACTAGGCCTCAGTTCTCAGGGACGACTGGCAAGATCCTCTCCTAATGTCGGCCATAAGCAGAAGGGAAAAAGGGAAGAGATCCTCGTGATCTCCCACTTTTATATGAAGTATTCACATGAATGGAATGTTATACACAGTTGGTCAGTTTCCTTGTCACTTGTTTCTCGTCGCCCCTCTCGCGAGATGTCCATCCATGCTTATCAATAAGTTTGCATTCCATTGCTAGGTTTACCAAAACATATGTCTGGTTCTCCAGGAAAATGCAGTTAATATGAAGGCTTTAGCTGACAGGCAAAATTCACTGAAAGAGAAACTTGTTTTTAACAAAACCAGGACACTTGCAGACTGGGCTTCCCAAAAAGCCCCAGACCTATGCTATAGGTAGCCTTATTGCCAGTCTTGTTTCTGACTCTGTTTCCTGGATAATTCTTGTAGCAACACTCCAGGCAGCTCCACCTCTGGTCAGGTCTACTACTGTTCCTGACTGGACTCTACTGGACATATCCCAGACCTCATGTACATCCATCAATGGAGCCTCCCATTGTCATTTCCCCTGGGCTCTGGGGAAAGAGGGCCTTGCATGGCCTGTGCTGGCACCACCCTTGGTCACAGCTCATCACCCCCATGTAGGGTAGCCCCTATCAGGCTGTCACATCACATAAGATTGAGATTAAAAAACCCAAGAATTTGCATTCTGACCTGAATAACAAGATCATGTAGAATATCCAAAAAGAAACATCTTTCCTCTTGATCTACTTGCATGTTATGTATGGACAGCCCATCCTGACTGGACACAGTTAATACTGCAGCAAGGCAAATATTGCTCATTCCAAACATGCAAAAGAAGAGATCAAAGGCTTGCTTCAAAACACTTAACTGTGGTTTTCAAAGGCTTGCAGTCAGGAAACAGTAAGTACTGCAGGCAGAAAGGCAGGTAGGACACAGGTTGTGGAAGTTCAAAACTGAATTCTAACCACTGACTGCTACCACTACTTACAGATAGATGAACAGGACAACCCGAGATACACAGAAAGCCCACTGGAAAGTACCAGAATACTTGGAACTAAGGGAACAGCAAAGTTGTTAGAGTGGAGGAAAAAAAAAATTAAAAGGGGCTGATGTCTCAAAATATCTTCAGATGGTCAATTATTCATATGCACTAATGGAGAGGACAGATAGCAATATTTCCAGTTCAGCATCAGCATATACTTAAGGTGCTGTGAAAAAGCACCAGAGATGTGAAACAGCTGTCAGTCATATTGCAAAAGGCCAAGATTAAACTCCCCTCTCAACCAGCAGTTTTACTCTAAGGATAACAATCATGAATCAGTCATTCAAAGCCCACAGAGGGATTGTTCCTGGAAACCGCCCTTAAAAAAGGGCCAAGATGGTTTCAAAACACATACAGACAAAACCACATGAACAATCTGCCCACAAACAGATATTAATAATCTGCAGACTATACATACATAGAAAGACTGCTCCAAGCCACACTGGGTGTGGGGCAATGAGCATATCCTCCTATTCTGTTTTCTCCAGATGAGTGGCAGAGGATCTCACTAACGTAGGAAATGGATAGGAAGGTAACCTCCTCATACCTCATCACAAAGGGCAAGTCCCAGAAAAGTAGGGATTTATTTACAGTCTTCTAAAGTCCCTGACTGACAGATGGTCCTTTAGGGCTCCTCAGTCTGGCACAGCTCAGAGCAGCATTAACACTTCCCAGAGCTGGGCTGACCCCACAGCAGGAAGGAACCAGGGAGTTGTATCAAGTGCCAATGACAAGATGACACCATGCTGTATGAGGTACAGATGACCTCATTTTCTGCTGAAGGTGGCATTAAGGGAGCAGTGTTGGTTTGTTTTGTTTTCCCAGAAGTGGGATAATGAAGAAGGTTACTTTTTCCACCCTCCCTCTCCTAAAAACAAAATAATCCTGGGAAGTACTCTTCAAGAGGATATACTAGACAGAAACCTAAATAACTACCTTTTGTTCTTCTGGAAATACCTTCCTCCACCCTTAGCAACCAAACCAGGACCCCATATTGCCATTCTAAGTTAAACATGGGCCCTATTGACTCTTGGGAGGCCAAGATTTAAACCTCTCTGTTTTCATAAAGCAAAACATACATGCTTGCAGAAATCACTCTCATCTGATTCATTTCCTCTGGCATTGTATTGTTAAGTTGTTTAAACAAAATGTTCAGTTTTCTCCGCATCCTCCCCCTCTCCTCTAGGGCCACTTTTTTTCCCCCAGCTGGGAGAAAGTCTGACTTTCTTAATAAGCCGTTACTGTAGCTAATAGCCTAGAGGGAGAAAAGCCCCCTTGTCAACCCTGAAAATACCATGTATTAGCTCTTGTAAAGTAGACAAATGAAAGCAGGAACACATGTTATACATTAGAGGCTCAAACTTTGATGGTAGGCTGCTGCAGCGTACTCTTGAATTAGTTTCACCCCTACTTCATGGGCTTCTCAAACTTTCTGAACTTTAGCCATTAAATCTGGGTTTATATCATTCAGTTTCTGAAGTTTTCCTTCTAAGTGGAGGGAAAGAGCTTCTGACCACAGAAGCCCCACTCTCATCTGCTGTGTTCTCTAGTATTTTGCAAGATGAGAGATGAATTGAGACAGTCTTAGGAACAAGTTGTAGAAAACTAGTCCACCATAACCATATAGCTTTTATTACCACAACCCCACACACACACCTCACTGCAGCCATGCATCTGCTGAAAGAAGCCAGTTATCTGACTGCAAAGCCCCATTTTAAGGGAGTAACCTATATTATGCCTATGGTCCTTGTCAGACTCAATTAGAGACTACTGTTGGCAAGAGGGCAGAAAGCAGGAGAAGACAAAAAAATTCAGCAGAAAATATAGTATTTACTATACTTTTCAAGTCAACAGAAGACAAATGTTTCAGTTGCAACCTACTGCTTCCCAAGGACCGAATACATACATTAAAAGTAATATAAAACTGTTCAGGCCGTACCTTTCAGCTAATCATTTATAAAGGTCAATAGTAGGCTTTAACCCCAAGTAATGAAAACATGGCTTAAAAATGCTTTTATCATCATGGCCAGATTCCCCATAGCCCTGTCCTATGCAGCATCTCTTGCTTTTCAAAGTGAGGAATGACTTGTCACCACAGACATGCCAGGCCACATTAGCCTTAATAACTTGAGGCTTTTAAAAATAATAGATCACACCCCATATCACACCATGATCTTGGTGCAAAGCTGCAAATTACAGGACAAGCCCGTGGTCTTCTTTCCACAATACATTGTGATAACACATCAGGGAAAGAAAAAAGAACAACAACAAGATTTGGGATTGAATTCAAAAAGGGGGAGGGAGGGCAATTGGGAGCTCTTGGATAAACTTTCTTTCATATGTAAAAGCATCTTTGCTTATGCAACAATACCAGATATTAATTCTCCAAGAAACATCTTTCAATAACAAGCTCCAGTTACTTGTTTTACATTGAAAAACCCCGTGTGATACTTCTTGTTGCTGAAGAGCTGAAATGCTACTCCACTGAAAAGCAATTTTATTCATTATTATTACACACAAATACATGTGATATGAATTACATTGAGTAGCTGGTCAAGTGAATCATTGCTTTTTCTAGTTGCCTCAAAGCTTTATTTGCAACAGCTAATAGTTTTTGCTTCAGATGCAATCACTCTTCTGGAGTGACAGTAAGCGCTAGCAGAGATTCAGACAGACGGCCCAAGTGCCCTGTGTACAGAGACAGAAGCTGATCCCATCTCTGCAGGGAAGGGGCAAGGGAGATATAGCAGTCAGTGTCAGAGAGGGGGAATGCTCAGACTCCCTGGCTGATGAGATTCACAGAGCTCTTTAGCACGCGTTGCGCAGTTACATCATACATATCACTCTGGTTCCAGCAGTCTGCTTAACGCATCAAGAGCTGCTGTGGGGGAAGAGGAGCGAGCAAACTCCTCATCAGAGTGACCTCAGTCAGTGTTGCAGCCAAGCCTGTGAGGTCTGGATCCAGAACACCTCCTCCCAGCATCCAGATCTAGAGCCTCAGTTACTGCCGTTACAGAATGAGGGGCCAACAGGGACAATAAATAAATAAAAATCAAGCTTCAGCTGTGGCCATCTCCCTCATGCACAAAGCCTAATATGCTTTGATCTGTGTCCATCTGTCTTTAGTACAAGAACAGTCCAGCCAGCAACAGAGATCTTTCCCTTCATGCCAGGGAAAACACTTCTTGCTTTTGGTATTTCTCCCCCACACCTTCATTAACCTCACTTCATGCTTGAAAATAAAAACAAGAGGGAAGAAAAAAAATCATTCAATAACAGCAACGTCAGTTCAGCAGGGAAAACAACAAAGGCAGTGGAACACAGGGAGGAAAAGTTTACATATGCGTAGGAACAGCCAAGAAAACCAACTAATGAAAAAACAGAAAATAAGCAAATCTCATTCTGCCCTACTCACCCGCTCCCCAGCTGCAAACCAGCCAGGACTTTGTGTCAACGTGGCGCAGGTGCCAAAATGTCCCACTGGCAACTATCCAGGCAGCCTGGGTTTTTTGCTCCCCCCTCCCAGGCAGAGGGAAGCAGACATTTGGCTTGGGCAGTGGAATAGCCTGGATGGTGACAATATCCATACCCTGCTATTTGCTTTGCTTGTGGTCCATGAGGCTCCCTGCTAATGAAAACCACAGAGGGAGATGTCCCAGTGGATGAGGCTGCTCTTCCCACGACATGGGTGAGCAGGAGGCAAGAGCGGGCAGTGGAAAAGGAAGGGCAGTAATTGCCGACTGATAGGCTGTCCTTCTGCCCCAGCTGCAGGAGGAGGTGACAGCAAGCTCATACCTCCTTCGTGCCTGTGAGTACTCATGCCATCTAAGTGCTGCCCTAAGCCTCATGGAAGGGGCAGCCAACTCACAGCCTGTCCCTAATACATTCTTCCAAAGTGTTTTTTGTTTTTTTCTATCACTAGAGAACCTTTCATTTCTCATTGCTCCTTTCTACTCTAAGGGCTTTATCGTACTCTATGTACAGTAAGCACCTTGGATTAGGAGTGCCTCACACTGGGCAATAACTGTCACAAGGCAACCACATAGCATCTCACCATTGACAGCCATTTAAGTGTGGTGGCAACAACTTTCTGCAACAGCATTCTAGCAGTAAGTAATCCATAGCTGGTGACAGCTTCAATTAATAGACTCAGGAACTGATTCTTGCTCAGATAAGGCAAATCCCCAACTGCCATCAACTCAGGCTGACCTCCACTAATGAAACCACCTCATATCCATCCAGGCTTTGAGATCTCCCTCACTACCCTGAATAATTCTACTGGGAAAAGCTAAAACACCTGAACAGGTCATAAACAGCGGACTTTGTCCACTCATAACTAAACCTCTGCCTCCACACAGTGACACAGAGGCTCCAGGGAGGAAGCCCTGCTTTTGTGCTGTAATACAGAAACTCCAACAGGGTGGAAGAGGAGGGGAAAGAGGCAGAAGCCCATATGGCCTATACTAGCTATGCAGGAAACCTTCTACCCATGCCATAGTCAGCTCTTACTCAGGTCTACAAGATAAGGTGGGGGGGAGGGAGGAGGCAGAGGAAAAACACTCAAACAAAAGCCGTTGCACCCAAAAAATCCCACAGTTTTCTGTGTTCCACTTTCCTCTGGAAGCAGACAGCCACACAGTGTGTTGCAAGGGACTGGCCACATTTTGTCTACCTGTTTGCAACCCTAGAGTGTTCGGAAGCAGCTCTTTCTGTCAGAGATGTTTCTTTTTCACTCTGCACACAGGCTGAAATCATGTTCTTGTTGCTGTTTCTACCCCTGAATGTACCTGGGGTCAGATCAGTTACTGAGGAGCACTGGGCTTTACCACAGAAGATATGAAAGACTAAAATAAAGGCATAATGCACTCAGGCTTGCAGCAATTTCCCAGAAGGTATGCAGGATTATTCAAAGTCACGTTCAGGACAGGACTGAGCAACAGAAGACACTCTTGTTTCCTCTGTCTGAAGAAGACTCCAGTTGTCTTCTGTTAGCTTCTTCATTCTATGTACCTTTAATACTACTGGTATTTGCACAAGATATTAAAACCAGCAAATGCCTTCGTTGCTCCCATTCAGATAATTAGCTTAAAGTGAACAATCCTGCTTTTGGCACTAGCACGTACCCTGTGCCTCCGAGGCAAGGTTGAAGGCTTCTTACTGTGCATTAGCTCCTTTGCAATGTGCATACAGAACAGGAATTCCTTTCTGGCCAATGCTAGAAAGCAACAGGTTCCCTAACCAACAGGTTTAGCTCTCATCTCACCTTGTGCAGCTCTGTGTTCTGGTGCATAGAGTGATCCCACACAAAACAAACCCCACATGAAAGGCTCAGAAAAAAACTCTAACCCTAAGCAGTTATTGGCATGAGTCTTACACTGTTTCCGTAGAGTCTCTTCTCAAAGTGAATGGCTGTATAAATGAAAATAAATTAAGGAAATAGTGTGTAGACTATGCCAGTGTAAGCTTAAAAGGTAAGTGAAGTTAGTTACTTTAAAAATAAAAGGCCTTCCCTGGGGTAAGACAATCCTGATAAATATTCTCACATTTTCTTCCCACTTTCCAAAAGGCTGTGCAACTCCAGCAGCCTCTTGTCCGCCTGTGCATGGAACCCAAGCGACAACCGTTCAAGCAGCCTGTTTTAGCCAAAAACCATCTAAGGCAGGGAGTATCTTGCTTTTAGACAGAAAACACATAGATGCACTAAATATAGGACACAAGCATTTACAATCGACCTGTCCCCAACCTAAGCCAGTCTGGGTTAAACATCTAGGCACAAGGGATGGACAGAGCCATAGCTGAATATCTGTCCTGGAGACATCGGTGGCATTAAAGATGGCTTATGAAAGGCTTGTGTGAGGATTCAGGCCTACATGGCTTTCCACAAGCTTATTTTTTTGCAGAAGCCACCAATATTGATGTACCTCATGGCCTCATAATTGGCTTTTCCCCACCCAGCCGTGCTCTGAAGCTGTTCTTGCTTGCCTAAGGGTAAAGAGATGGAGAGAACGACTCACTCAGGTCTCTAGAGTACAAAGCCATAAGCCTAAACATAGAACCACTCCTTTTCCTTTTGTTGAACTTTCATTGTCAGTGTCATGAGTGTCATTATGGATCAGCAAGGTGACTACCAAAACACACAAAGGGCTTTTTGTCTTGTGACTTTGACGCCATTCTCTCAAGTGTTTCTGTCATACAAATGCTAATGCATGCTTTGCTTGTTCTTTTTAAATTCATGCACAGGAAAGATTTCTGTTGCCAAATTGTTATTTTAGTAGTTTCATCAGAAAACAAAAGCAGACTAAACAGAAAAATTAACCCTGAGGTTTCAGGAGGAAGCTTGGAAAACATGAACCTGGCAATACTGAGCACAACTAACAATTTTAGGAATACTATTTTTAGCATAGTATCTGCAGTTTGACTTACTGACATTTCAAGAACTTCTCTTTCACTTTCCTTTGGCCTCAGAATTTCATTCTTGGGTGTATTTTCTTTCCAAAAGGAAACAAAAACGATCACAAGTGATCTCAGCTGTCTTCTCCATCCCCTTCCATTGTTCCTCCCCCACTAGCTCCTGTGCCTCAGCTGTGGTAAGTTAACTGACCAGAACCAAAAATCATCATCTCGGCAGGGAAGAAGTTCTGCTCATTTACAAGATGGATAGAGGCAGTTCCAGAACTAATAAGAGATTAAACACCCCTCGATCCTGCTGGGGTGGGAAACCATCAGTCCAGGTGGAAGTGTTCCCATGATGCTCACCAGGAACAAGATTTAATATTAAAACACATTTTAATAATCTAAGTGCTGACAGACCCTTTAATGAAACAGCTCTAGCACTCAGTTAATAGCACGTTAAATAATAATCTAGCCCTCTAAGCTTACAGCACAAGACCATTAGTAAAATCTACATCTCTCAAGTAACTTCTTCATGGAATTTAAAAACACTTAGCAAATATTAACGAATTAAGCATCACATCATCTTTTAAACTAAATGACTGAAATCACCATGATAAGTATTGGCTCTTCCTGCCTGTACTTCAGGTTATTCAAACAGTTTGCTTTCTCATCATTCTCCTCAGATACAACACCCGCTCTTCCCTTAGCAACCAACACAGTTGAACCCACTATAGATGCAGAAGCACGCAGACATTTTGAATCAATGAAGTTAAAAGGGTTTTTTCACCTTTTACAAGCTCAGTCATTGCAAAGTCCAGTATTATCTTCCCCACCATCAGCAGGTGGGCCCCAGAGAAGTAAGATTGCACGCTGGCCATGAAGGTCAATCTATATTGGATGTTGTTAGAACAGAAGATATGCTCCAGAAAAGCAGACTTCCCAGCAGCCCCACTCACTGTGCTTTGGTTGATAAAACAGGGAGGCTGAAAGCCCATAGAGCAGACTGCTTTCAAGTGAAACTAAACAGAATGATCAGCTCCATTTGCTAATGGATATTTAGTCAGTGTATGAAGCTAAGAATAGCCCAAAATACATATACTGTAGATACCAGGTCCTAAGCAACAGTTATTTTGTGCTACAAGTCAGTTCCTATTGGGCTACTCAGTTTATTAATAGAGATATAACCAAAAACAACCTGCTCCTCGGAAGAAGTAAGTGCTGAGACTCTCTAAATTCACAGCTTATCAGGGTAGGAAAGTCAAAGCATCAGAATGGAGTTTTCAGTTTCTTTCACACAGCAATTTGCAGATTAAAAAAAAGCTTGCTATAACTCACACAGAGGTAGAGCTGGTTGCCTAGGGCAGCCAGCAGCTGATGGAGCCATGGCTTTCTTAGCACTTTGAGAACTCCAGAGAGCCAGCTAGAGTAATGCCCTTGGAGAAAAGGGCCTAGATCTATAGGGTAACACCTCCTCCAGCCCTGACAATTTTCTCTCTTTCCTGCATTAAGAGAGCACTTGTACCCCCAGCAAATTTAAGTTCTACATATAATGCTGGGAAGTCTTGAGCCACATCTACTCAAAAGATATTTAGTCCTCTTGTAGAGGACCTGTGACAAGTTATCAATAAACAAAATTAAGACGTGAAATGGAGCAGAGCTGGCACACATAATCTGACACTAAGCAATAGCCATCATCTAGTCACTAGACAAACATACCTCTGCAGGTATAAGTAAGAGCAACCATACATTCAGGCAAAGTCGTTCAGTGTCTTATACCACAAGAGTTACCTGAAGTCTAATGGAAGACAACACTGGCCAAATACAAGGCAAGAAAAAAAAAGTCTCTGCCTGGAAGCATCAGCAGCTGTCACTGATGCAGCAACGAGGCACACAGGCTTAATTTGGCACAATCAGTACCAAAGATAGTTTAATGAGTCCTAGTAATGCAGAGATCCAGCTGACAAAAATTGTGAGAAAGCCTAGAGCTAGTACAAAATTGTGCACTGTAGGGAATTTCTTGCACTGTAGCATTTAAGAATGTGGCCATTTAAATGCACTCTTACACCAGTGCTGCAGTTCAGTTGCATTAATCTGTGCTAATATGTTGTTGAAGGAAAGTCAGCTCTGTGGGAATAACAGCATAATTAAGAGGCACTGAAAATGCATGTTCTAAGGGCAAGGTTATTTTTCTCACCTGCAAACAATCTTGCCTTTGAACTTGCAGTTGCTGTTGGCATCGCAGTACCTGGTTCTGTAATATCAGTCACTGGAAAAACTCATTCTTGTGCCGAATGTTTGGGGGCATAAGGAGGAATAAGCTGATGTTGGTTTTGTTTGGGTTTGTGTGTGTGGTTTGTTGTTTTGTTTGGTTTTGTTCTTTGTTTGTGGGTTTTGTTGGGGGGTTGTGTGCTTGTTTGTTTGCTGGTTGGGGTTTGTTTTTTTGTTTGGGTTTGTTTTTTGTTTTTCGGTGAATCAATTCCAGTGAATACTGTTGTGAAAGCATAAATCACTAGCATGGGGAGACAGGGATAGAGAAGGCATTGAAATTTTGTGTGACCAGTGTTGCTTTTTCTCTCAGATACCCTAATTTGGGTCTGTTGAGTAGCAGCCATGGTAGCAAGGAGGCAGAGCCATCGGAACAAACATGCTCTCTGGTCACCTTCCTGCATCCCTGCTTCTCCTGGTGCCTTTTGCAGCATGTGCCACTGATCTCGGTGAAAGCAGGATTTCACTCAGTGAAGCTTTCCAGAACAGAACTTTCAACCTTTAGGGGGTCAGCATGCCCAAGTACAGGTCTGCTAGCCTGTAGGTTAGATTTATAGATGTCATAGAAAGGCAGAAGTTTTTGTTGTTCTTTTAAAATGCACCCATTTGACCATACAAAGAGAACCAAGTGGGTGTCAACAGACTTACTCAGATCCTCCTTTCTTTGTTTCTTAACAAGTCAGTTGGAAGCCGCTGCTTGGCTGAGAGGAAAACAGTTATTTCCATTAGGACCCTCTTAGTCACCGCTTCTTTGCTCTGAACAGACCATCAACCATTGTTTTCCTCCTCACTTTGAAACTAGTGCTAGGGGCCACTTTTCCTGAAGTGACTGTGGAGGAGGATTTTGACTTCCTGGCTCAACTTCTGGCAAGGCTTCCTGCAGGGTGGTAGCCTCAGGTAGATACCAGCGTAAACTTCGCGTAGATAAGAGATGCAATTACAGTGAACCCTAATTCAGCAAGAACTTTGAGAGTCCTCCATTACCAGACATAAACTGTTCTTTCTGGGAGCCATAGAGGGACAGAGAGTAAACAAATCACACATTGTCACTGAAGAAGATTAAAACCGGCTGCTTGTTTATTTTTAATGAGTGGAAACTTAAAAAAAAAAAAAAAAAAAAAAAAAAAAAACAAACCACCAACAACTATGTAAAACATTAGCCTGAGGAGCACAGAATTTGGCCCAAGATCTTTCCGAATTTCACTGGCATGGTTGAATACACGCTGCAAAAAGACAACTGTGTCATATAACATAACCCATTGCTATATAGAATATGTATCTAAAGGAATGATTCAGTTGCTGAAGGCACTACAGAGGCAAATAAAGTTCACTAGGTAGAGTTTGCTTAAATCTTGATTATGCTTCTTTCTCAGAAGGCATCTGGTTTCTCCAAACTTGTTTGGAAAAAAAAAAAATCTGCTTTATAATAATCAGAATTTTTCTTCCACTGAGCTGTATTGTAAGAGAACTTGTTTCTAGCCTTGTTCTTGAATTGCTGTTTGGATTGTCTTCGAACATGACTTGTGGCCTTGCTTTTCCTTGAGGTTCACCGGACTGGGGACAGGACCTGTTGTTATCCCTGCCCTTGCTCTGGTCACAAAGCTCAGATCCGGTGGGTCTGTGCCCAGTGGCACAGGGAGCTCATGGTTCTGGGGTCACCCTCGTTCTCTGCTTGCCCTCCTTGCACAGAGCAGGCTCCTTGGGCTGCTCCCTGATGCTGTTTAGCTCACTAGTGCCCTTTTCTTGGTCTAGGAATTTTCATGCTGTTGTTTGTTTGTCGTATAACCAAGATGTTGCACAGTTGTGCAGTAGGTTTCTCACTGGTAATATGAAGGCAGAATACTTAGCAGAAGGGCTGGTCACCTCAAGAGGTTACAGCAAAGAATTCAGAATTCTTGATTTCTGTTATTCATGACACTGTATTCATACTAAACTAAATTCCTTGTTTTCCTCGTACTTCACACTTACTGTTTCCTGGTAGGAGTAACACTACTTATCTACTCGTTGGCTTGTCAAAAAGATTAAATATATTTTACATTTTTTCAAAGTTTCTAGATGAAACAAAACATCACCATTGTGAAAATATACATTTATTCTTGCACTGCCGTCACAGAGTCAAGTTGCTGTTATTATACACAAACACCAGGGTATATTCACATCTGATGTCTACACAGAATTGAGGATGTGTAGAAACGCCTGGGGTTATGCTGACACTGGATACTTCAACACCCTGCTCTATGGTCTTGAAGTCCCAGGACATTCAGCAAACAGTGATACCTCCAAGAAACTCCTGATGGCTTGTTGGCAAGGAGAAGAGTTATGAGTTTCATGAGGCTTTTGCTCTTTTTTTTTTTTTTTTTTTTTTTTAAATAAGTGTACAAAGAACAAAAAGCCAAGCTGTGAGAATTTACCTAGAGATGCATAATAGCTCCAAGGCAACTCCAAGCCAAGACTGCTGTTGCCCCAGTTCACATGATGGATGAGTGACATTTTGTAGCACACCAGTGCTGTTGATTCAACAGGAGCTAAGCTGAAATCTCCGTGTGTCACTCAGAATAAATGTCCCCTGACCGGAGAGCAAAACCTGCCTGATCAGTGCCCGAAGGATGCAGTCCTGAAGTACACACTTCACTGCTATTGCTCATTAATTGAGAATACCATCCCCATCACTGGCTGTTTCTTCTGTATTGTTATTAACCTTTATAGGTTTTCCTGGTGCCTAGAAGGCTTAATTGAGTTTGGAGAGACCATATGCTAGGCAAAGTATCAGTAAAGAGACAGCATCTGTCTCCAGGAGTCAAAGGGCAATACCTCTAGGAGCAGGGAAAAGAATAATATGCAAGTCCTTTCACTTTCTGCCCTGGGACCTATCCATCAGGATGCATTATCTTCCCCAACTCAACCCAAAAATCAAGGTGACTAGCTTTACCTCCCTCTGTTTAACATGGAAACTGCTAAGGTCATCAAAGTCCAGACTGCTACAGTCACAGAAGATATTTCTTAGCCAAACTGGTTCTACAACATATGCAATAGACAAAAATGCTTCTTGGTGTTCCAAGACAGAAAAGACAAAAAGTCACAAATAAAAGGGGAAATGGGTGTAGTAAATTGCCACATTGCTAAAACCTCTTTTTCAAGATTTTGCTTCTAGCCCTGGAGAACTGCTAGGTTGCTTTCCAATGCAGTGTTTTCCTTGGTGTTTTGCTTTCCTGTCAACAGGTGTTTAACTGGCTAGTCTTCATGCTTGCCTCTCACACAACAATCTTGGATCTTTGAAGAAATAATACATGCACTCAGATGTTGCACAAATAACCATGTCGTGTTTGCCAATTATATTCTGCTTGTCTGTTGTTAACAAAGCATGCAATTTCTATTTTCCTGTAATAAATTCAAGCATAATTATCTTGTAATCTTACAGGTATAAATGTAATTAAACCCGAGAAACATAGTAATAATTACTAGGTAGATACCAAAGACACTGTGTTGATCCTAAATGCTTCTGCATGATGCTAATCATGCTATATGGTATTTGTATTTCTTTGATACTTTCCATAATATCTTTGAGAAGAGCCACATGAAACTGATTATCTTGTACATTATTAACTGGGGACTTCAATTTAAATTGACTTTCCAGCTTGCGAGGCAAATCACAAATCTTACATGGGACAGCGATATGACAATTTCATTCCTAGATAAGAATGCAAATGTGAGACTAAGCTATGAATAACAATTGTAGTCACTCACGCCAAAGTAGTTTCATGTTAAATTGCATTGCTTGGTGATTTTTTTGAGATAGCAGATATTCCTATGCCCTGCATCTACTTCCTGACAGGAAATGTCATCTGTCAAACTTCCTGCTTGCCACAGTGGGGAAGAAGAAGACAATAAACATGTTCTTTACCAGGGCCGTTGCATGACATGAAACATTTGTGGGGAACCACTCCCAGGTGGGCAGGAAGAACAGTGAACAAACAGCAAAAAGTGTTGAGAAGAGACACGTACAGCAAGGAGGACAAGGTCAAAATACATGGGACAATCTCTGAAAAAAGTTCACCTGGACACCCCTTCATTTTCTAACACAGTATGAAGTTGAGACCAGCATGATTTTATGGGTGTTCCTGTACTTTCTGAAGACATAGCACAGTTCAAAAACAGCAGTTTTTAAAGCCCACAGAAGTACTCATGTTTTAGCAGGAAAAATAAGGACTTCTCAAACATATCCTAAGGTACAGTCTTCCTAATAGGAAAAGCCAAAAGGTCAGAGTTGTTAGGTCACCTACACCTCTCTATAGAGGAAGGACAGGAGGTGAAGGCCCAGTGCATCAAAAAGACATTTCTCATGCAAATGCACACATGAAGGCAGCAGTTTTATTTAACTGTTAACAGAAAGTCTGCTGGTTTTTCATCTCCCTGGGGCTCATTCCCACTTCAACTGCTAATATAGCAATTTATATTGAATTGATTCTCATCAAAGTTTGCTGATCAGCATCTAGACGTTCAAGCCGGCAGCAAGTCTTGAGTATGGATTTGTCACAGTCAAAAGCAAGGCTGGGATATTTTGAATAAGCATGCACGGCCCATTTGTCATCTGAATATGAGAAGTGTAGTTACGGGTAGCAAATGCCAGAACGCTGAAAGGTTGGAGACTCCTGAGAACCCTCCCATGAGTCAGCTCCCCTATCCTGTGAGCCTAGGCAAAGCAAAAGAGAAAAAAACTCTGGATGGTATTTGCATTTCAAAAGCATTTACATTTAATTTAATAATATTTGTAATGCATTCAGTGAATAAGCTGCAGCAAATTTCAACAAACTCTTTTATACTTAAGCAAACCTGAGCTCCCAAAGGGGCTGCCGACTTGAGTTAAAGGCCCAAGCAAAGCAGAGGTTTACATGAGACAACAGAGCACTGGGGGCAACGGCACGGTCCTGCTGCCTACTGCTTGCAATGCCAGGCTGTTGACCGCTGCTGCCCACATCAAAAGCAGACCCCAAATGAACTGGGCAGCTGTAACTGCTGTCTAGGGAGAGTCAGAGGAGGTGTATTCCTTCTTCAGGAAAAGCAGTCACCCTCTCATCCTCCCAGGGTGAGAAGGAAGAGCAAACCGGCTTTTATTTGCATCCTTTCCTGTCTCTGTACCCCACAGTGGCTTTGTTGACCCCCCCTCCCAGGCCATGTCCTCTTGCCTCCTGGACAGCAGAATTCACTGCTACCTGAACAGCCATAGAGGAGGATGTCTTTTTAAAGGTCAAACACCCCCACACTGGCATAGGTGCCATTTCCATACTGTACAAATAACATTGAGCCTATACAGTCGGTGAAGAGCACATTAGGCCAGCTGTTTTTTAGGGGCAGTGGATGATGCCACAGCAGCATGGTTGACACAGGCTGTGGGGCAAGGGCAGAAACAGGGTTCTTTAGCTAGCCAGTGTTTCTTCTTCTCTTTTGGTGCTGATGAGCCACTACCTGAATGCTGGCCAGACCCCAACACATGTGTAAGCACCAGCCACAGAAAGATGTCTCTGTGAGCCATGGGTGTAAAGGATCCATCCTCACCCAGAGCCAGGCATGGGAATCCCTTCTACCCTGATGGCAGTGAGCAAGCAGTAATTTATGCCCAAGGCTATTGCCAAATTTGGGTGGTGCAGAGCACACACAACAGGAGGCTGAACACCTCACACGTGATGGCACCTTGCCCATTAGCAGCTTTCTGTAAACACCCCAGACAAAAGGAACCTGTGTGCCTCCTTCTGAAAACCCAGCTTCATTTCTTACCTACTTCAAGGCATCACGATGTGCACGTTTTGCTGCCTAAGCTCTTTCCTGGCAAGACTCAGTGACATTGAGGGTTCCCTTCAGGCCCTCATCCTGCACGGGTTTACCCTCCTTCAACATTGAGGGCAATGGCAGGCACCCCACCTCTTCATGGCTCACCAGAAATTCAGTGCTGACCTCCTGCCCTCTGTATATGCACAAAAACCAGCTTTGCCTAGTAATGAGTTAGGATTTTTCTCAGGTGTAGGGACACCAAAAGAAAAAGCAAGCAAAAAAACCAAACAAATAAACAAAAACCACCTGTTCCCTGAGAGCTGCCGTTTACCTGGGGCTCTTGCCCCAGGCCTGACCAGAGCCATGCTGCAGCCACATTGCAGGCAGACCCCTGCCCAGCCCCATGTCCACTGGTTGGGACATGCCCCTGTTCCTGCCCTGCATATGGGCCTTGTCTGAGCCCCTTACAGCCCAGGGTGCCCCCTCACCTTATGGGGCTGTGGTCCTGGTGTAGGTCAGGGGGGATCTGCCCTCATCATTGCTCTGCTTAGCTAAGAGAAGTGACTTCTCCTTGAGGGGTGGGGAAGTGACTTTCCTTAGGAAAATGGCTTATCTTCTATACAAGGCAGAAGAGAACAAAACTGGTTTGGTACATTAAGTCCTCCAGGGTTTTGTTGTTGCTGCTAATCACTTTTCTTCTCTTGATGCTTGCCACAGGTAACTGCTTCTTGTCAGGATCAGCAACTGTCTCATCTTCTAAATGGCAAGCACTAGATAAAGGATTCATCTGCCTGAGGAAAGTGAGAATATGTGACCATTCATCAATCCTAGAAGACAACTTAGCAAAGGCAGGCTACCAAGCTATCAACTGTTGCTTTCACAGAGCCTCAGACCTGACTCTTCAGTGACAAGTCTCTCTGACTGATGGTGTATAAGATTTAGTTCCCCTTTATCTCCTGATATCTGAACTATACAAACTCTAAAATTTTATCTTCTGTTGCATCACCTTATAGAATCATAGAATCTTTTAGGTTGGAAAAGACCTTTAAGATCTGCCAAGTCCATCATGAAACCATGTCCCCAGGCATCATATCCACATGCCTTTTAAACATCTCCAGGTATGATGACTCAAACACTTCCCTGGGCAACCTGTTCTAATGTGTGACAACCCTTTCCATGAAGAAATTTTTCCTAATATCCTATCTAAACATCCCCCAGCACAACTTAAAGCTATTTCCTCTTGTCCTATCTCTTGTTACTTGGGAGAAGAGACCAACGCCCTCCATGCTACAACCTCCTTTCAGGTAGTTGTAGAGAGTAATAAGGTCTCCCTTCAGCCTCCTTTTCTCCAGGCTAAACAGCCCCAGTTCCCTCAGCTGCTCCTCATCAGACTTGTGCTCTAAGCCCTTCAGCAGCTTCACTGCCCTCCTTTGGACACACTTGCTTTGGATACACTTTGCTGCAGCCTTCATCTCTTTGGCTCAAAACAGTCATATGCCCCCTGATCCAAGACTGCAAACTGGTCTGTCACCTCGATTCAGGATGAGAGACCGTGTAACTCAGCTCAGAGACTTCTGTGATATCCCCAGAGAGATCTGTTCTTCTTTTTCCTTCCCATGTCAGGAAATGCTAGGTCTCCCCAACACTTCAAAAGCTCATTTATTAAGCTCATTCAACAAGCACAGCACAAAGCCTGCAATATGTACTTTCAGTAACATAACGCAATCATTTCTGCAGTAACTAGCCATTCCTAAAGCACATCATGTTCCCCACAATCATCAAGCAAGAACAGCTCCCAGCTGCAAGGTAGAGTCTTGTTTCGCTTTGAACAAAATCCTACATCACTTCTAATATAAGACTCCAGAGCAAAGAAGGCAGAGATTTTTCTGACGTAGCACAGCTGCTCCAACTCATTGATCCACGTGGGACACTCAGAAACCCACACAATGGTGCTTTGTTACTGATACTGAGACTGTTAAAAGCAGTTGCAACACAACATTAGCACCTCAAAGCATCTACAGAGAACCAGGGCAGTGTAGCGAGCAGGCTGGTAAAATACACATTAAGAGATAAACTCTTCTCCGAACAAATGACAAACTAAACATGCAAGGAAGTCATTGTATGGAGTTATTTTGATGTTTAACTGGAGGACACCTGAGGTAGAGTGAAGAAAGGTTTTCCACAGGAACACACAAATGAATTTGGTTGAATGGAGCCGAGTCTTTAGTTAATGTACACTGATGCAGCTCTTGTGAGTTAGATGAAAGATGCAAGCCTACTTTCACCTGAAAAGGAAGTATATGGAACAAAACATATGTCTTTAAGCACTGTTACTGAGTGTTGCTACCCTGATATCTCTGACTTAAGCAGTACAGCAAGCATGGGTGACCCACAAATAACTGATGCCACTGTTTCATGTATATGCAAAGAGGGTGAAATTCACCCTTAAGTAGGAAGGTCTAGGTATCACATCTCAGTTAAGCCTTCAAAAGACATTTTAGCTGATACACAGATGTCACGAATTAATTCCATCCCAAGACAACAGTGTTACAGGACCAGGCTCTTGATCTAATAACTTCATACCTCCAAAGGAACCCCAAAACTCAAGATGTCAAGAAGCAGCTCTTATTCTTGGCTAGGTGTAGCTGTGAGCATTAAAAGATGATGACAAATCTAAATCCTGATGAAAAACTGCCAGAAGCCCAGAAAGCTGCCAAAGTAGAGTAGTCAGGCTTTCACATAATTGCAAGTCGTCCTTTCTCAAATGCCCAACCTGATTGACCAATTAAAGTGTTTAATTCTCTGAGAAAGAGTCTATCATTAACTGTAATTTGTTCTAGTCTCACCGGTCCTTTCATGCCTGCCTCTGGTGAAAGAACCATTATGTAAGATCTCAATCTCCATATTATAATGTGAAATTTTTGATAGTTTGCTATAAATAGGAATTGATTCATAAGGAGAATAATGAATTCATTGCCAGTCCTTTAGCAACTACTTAATGACTGTCAAGATACATTAAACATCCTTTGCCCTATGCTGAGGCCTGAGCTTTTTCTTGGCTAACATATCTGGCTATATTCTGCACTCAGTGCATTAATGCTAAGTGAAAAATAGTCTCAGTGACTATGAATAAATTTTAGAGTGCTTTATTTTGTCATAAATGATCATTATAAATGGTCATTATAACTGAACATTATAAATTACTTCCAAAAGAGTTGATCATATTGACTAGATAATATATCATCATTGAATATAAAGAAAAAAAAAAAAAAAAAAACAAATAACAAAACAAAACAAATCCAGGGCAGCATATAATATTCTCACCAGGTTCTCCTGATTATTCTCAACTAAAAGAGCATGTCACTGTACTAGACCCCATACAAGTTAAAGGCACTTTTTAAGCTGTACTTTATTTAGGCTAGCTGATTAGTGAGATAATATCAATTCATTTGTATCTTTACCTTCCTGAAACCTCACTTTCAACCCATGTCCATGTGTCAGTGTAACTGCCAAAGTGTATTGACCACTTCCTTTAATTTCAGAATACACCAGGTCTTGCTCAAAGGTCACAGACCATATCCTCTGCTCTTGCCCAGCCTCTCCTTTTGGAATCAATTGCAAAGATTGAGCCCAGGGTCTGAGAGGACACACAAACTCCTTGATCTTCTTTGCTATCCAGGTGCTGCTTTATGGCAGGCTCATGTGTCCCCAGGGAAAGGTGCTGTGAAGATGTCCAAACAAAGCCTAAGATCTGGCCATGGGGAGAAGGACAGCCAAAGAGACAGGAAGAACTTTGTTGAAGGTTGTGCGTATCACACCAGTGTTCAGTTCCAGCTCTTGCATTTACACAGTCCAAGGAGGATTATCTGTTATGCTAGAAGAACATACATCCATAGTATGTATTTTTAAAGAAAACTGAGTAGAGCTAGGCAATATGGTCTGCAGGGAAGGTCTTTGATGTACAATTACACTACAGAACATTAGCCTGCATAATATATGTTGGTACTGGGAACAACCTGGAGGCTTCTCTGTGATCATTTATGAATTCAGCATAAGACATCATTATTTGTTATGTGCACTGGGTACATACAGTGTGTTAATTCAATAGCATGTTACCAAGAAGTGCAGGGAGGATGGATGACTACAGTCCAGATTATCGTCTCTCAGTACACCTCCAGGATTACTAGGTTGCTACCTTTTCTTTTTCATTTCTCCAATTACTTTAAATAAGCTGAGAAAGCACTGAAGAATTTTAAAGTTTGTGGATAGCCTCAAAGACATTTCCTAAGAGAAAAGGGAATAAACCCAGACTTTAGAGTCCAGACCAAATAGGAAGTCAGAGCTAGCTAAAGAAGCCACCCTCAGAAAGGAGAAAATAGTGAAAATTGACCTGTGCCTCCTTTGCTGAGAGCCAACCATTTGCCCAGTTCCTAACATCAAGTTACCTGGTTCCTCACATTTCTTCTAAGGTCTCACCTCATTAGGTATTGACAGCACCAGATCTGGGCTAAGAAAAACATCTGTTTGCAACTTTCATATACTCATGCTAATCCCTGCAATACTTTTTCTCTCATGGTACCTAGTCGCCCACTGATCTGATCAAAGTCAAATTAAACTTGTCCTTGCAATTGTTAATGAAATTCATCCATGATATTTGAGCATGTATAGACACTTGAAACTTTACTTCGCTCAGTTCTTCTATAAATCATGAAGACACGGAAATAACAAGCCTTGCAAGATGGAGAAAAAATATATGGGGATTACCAATCAAAGAGAGAGGGAAGTCTTTAGTCAATATTCTTGAAGCAAAAGCATTAAAAATATGTATGACATTCTATATATTGTATTACATACAATAAGGAGCTGATACACCTTGCAGGCAAGTAACAGTAAAAACATATATGTTAAGCACTACTGCCTCAGTTTATTGAAGCACTCACCTTTCTCTAGAAGCATTCACTAATCAGTGACAATTCAATAATATAATCCTAGTAAATTAACACTATTTGCTAAATTGGATAGTATCACATTCAAAATATGTTATTTTCTGGCTATAACAGGCCCCATGTCCTACAAAAGATGCTTGCATCTAATAGCAGCACAAATAGGAAGAGAAGATGGAAAATCCAATTATTTAAATCCTCGTTGAAATGAGATTGAGGGAGCCACAGTAAAAAATCGTTTCAAAGCACAAAATATACCTCTATGGAAAATCTGGAGTAGTAGGTAAAGAAGCAGCTGACAGTGTGAAAATAAACCCTTCTTGGTGCCCCCAAAGCAGAAATTTATACAATGGACAGATGTAGTCTAATTCTCACACAGGTACTGAAGCATGACGTATTCCAACTAAGGCCAACCACTGTTTCAAATGTGCAGTGACTGTTAGCATAGCAAAGACTCTGATTGCTAAGTGCCATTTATCTGACAGGGGGATATGTAGGCTTCACTAACATGATTTACATTTCCCTCTCCTTTGTATTGCTTCTTAAAGGAAATGTTCAGCAGAGAGTAGCAAAAGAAAGATGTGTGACACTAAATAATATTCCTTGCAGTCACAATGCCTCAGTCTGCAGCAGAGTCTTTTCAGAGGATGTTTAAATCCAAATAATGACAGCATTTATCAGCAGATATACTATTATCAGGCCAGTTCGCTATTCTGAGACTAAGGACTATTCCAAATATTAGAGCTGCCTCATGAACACTGATGAATGTCTTTCTTCCTGCAGAGGGGTGGGAATGGAGAGCAGGCTCAAGCATGGGAGTAGATGTCAAGGAACATCTTTTGGGCTCTGCCACCAGCCTACTGGGGCACCCAGGGCAAATCACTTCATCTGTCTGAGCCTCAGATGCCTCAATGATGTGACAGAGGTAAGAATTAGATCTGCCTGAAGGCTTATGAAGCCAAAAAGAAGCCTTGAGTAGGACAGATGTTGTTTGCAAAAAAATTCCTATTTTTGTATAAATGTTGTGGCTGTTTGTAATAAAAAATCACACAAGCCAGATTCTTTTTTTTCCTCCTCATTTTTGGCAATGAAAATCTAAAGCTTGGCAATGAAAATCTAAAGCTTTTCAATGAAGTCCAAGAGAAAAAGAAAAACTATTTTTCTTCCCTAAAACCTTATTTTAGTTCTGTGAATAAAAATGACAACAATAAGAAAGTAAATCTTTGACTAGTCCCAATGAATCTTACTCATCATAGAAGAACACTTTTGCTGAAAGACAGCATATAGGAACCAAATACTGTCACAGATCAACTCTCTCTTGATAGCAGTTACGTTCAAGTCATAGTCCAGCTGACAGAATCTTGACTTTCACAGGTAAGGTTGGTCACACAGGTGGAGACAAGGTCAAGTTGTGTTGAAAGCACCTTAAAGTCCCATGCTGAAGCATTTGTTCCCACTTACACAGACACGATTATACTGAGCTGTGTTCAGGTTAAATCACTATTTTGTTTGAGCCAGTGACCCAGACATTAAATAAAATGGAGAGCTGATGGTACCTAAAACCTCTTTTTCATGATGGCCAAGGAAACCACGCCAAACCCCTGCTTATTCAACCCTTGTTTAAACATAGTTGTCACTAGCTTCAGTTTCAGGCACAGTAAAGGCTCTGAAGAGAGTGAGGAACCCAGAGCTGCCTTAATATTAAAAACAGACAAACATAATCACATTTTAAACTGCTTTCTTATTCCAACACAGAAAAGTAGCCTTACTAAATGAAAGGTCACAGCAAAGGCTACAACTACACAACAATAAGAACATACAGTGTCTGCATGTTCAGACACCCAGCACCACTGAAAACCTATTAGCCATGTTGGGAAGGAGAGGCAAAGGGATCTTCAGAACACAAACACATTTATTTCGTAGCACTTCCCCAAAATAGTTTTAATGGATGTGGTGGTCAGATGTTCTCCTTCCCCAGGGATTTCATTTGGATTGCCCAGGGTAAATGATTCTGATAATGTTGCCTCTGCTTTCTGTGGCTTGAAATAGAGTTATTTCCAAATGGACTTCCCAAGTAACAGTGGAGATGAGAGCCCATCAAGCAAACATCTATCTAAGCCTTCAGGATGCTAACCGGAAATGCTGTCAGAGGCATTGTCTGAATACACAGTCAAGAAAACACTCCTTTTGATGAATGTGTACAGACATTAGTCTCAATCATAATTTCCTTCCAAAACAAAGACCTTAGAAATGAAGCACTTGAACTCAGCTGTATACACTGCTTTGGACATGTTCATAATGTCTCTTTCAAAACAGATCTTGCTGGGCTACTTTCCTTGACCTGTCAGAAGAATAGACAATAAACTGAAGTATCCTAAATGCAGCTAATTGCTCTAAACTGTGTCTAAGCACAGAACAGAAATAAAAGGTATTTTTCTTTCCCAGCAGAAATCAGCTACAGGAATTATTCATGTGGAGGAGAAAAGAGTGTTGGTCATTTGACATAAATCAGTTCCCTTTGATGTTTGCAAAACAGAGCAAGATCATAACACATGAGCAGACTGAAATTACAGCTGCTTAAATTTATAGACTTGTTTTCATGCACTTAAAAATGAGATTGTAATGTCTAAAAGCAATCAACTGATGGTTTCGACCCACTTCTGCCTAATCACTGCTTCAGTGATGCATCTCCTAAAAATACTTGAAAATGAAACCATCAGATGTTAACAGTAACACTTCTGCATTAGATAATATCCAATCAGTGATTATGGGCAGCAGTGAAGCTTCTTAATTCAATGACTACTCGCCACCTATCTTTCCCATTTTGCTGACTGAAGATCCAGCTGTTTCTGGTTTGTATCAATGCACTTATAAGATTGGCAAGTATAGCTATAAAACTAAAAATAGGAACACGCTGCATCCCGTATCAGTCACTCTTTTGTAGAACAAGAATTTCAGAATGTTCTTGAATGGGACATAAAGGCAGAGTGGGATTTATTTTTAATAAGCAGCAGACACTCACACTAGCAATCATAGCTCTGCATTTTCTCCAAGTAACAAAAAAATGACACCCTTATTGGTGGATGGGTTGACTCCTGGACTGCTTGGCTTCCAAAATAATTGTCCTATACGGGAGTCTTTTTGATACTGCTGCATCAGTCTTCAAGCCAATACCTGCCTGCAAAGTGCCTTGGGTTGTGATCCATGGAAACAAACAGTTTGACTGGTCCTTCTTCCTCTGTGTCACAGCTTCTTCTGGGAGGCTAGGTTCACTGTAAAAGTTTAAACTAATAAAGTACATGGGAAACTCAAATCAGAGACAGCAGATTCACCCTGAATGATACTGGGATTTGTGCCTTTCTTGATGTGAAAGGCAGTGACATATACTACATCAAAGCTCAGGCAATAATTTCTGTAACCAAAGAGTGTTCCCACTCTACGGATCTCACTCGTGAGACTGCATAATGATGAGTTAGTACATGTAGATGTAGATGTCGAGATCACCATACAGCAAAATCAACTCACAATTAGGTAGGCCTGCTTTGAAGACAAAGAATGCTATTAACTTTAAAATCTTCTAAAGAAGTATCTAACCACTGACTTCCAACAGCTGAGAACTGTTTTATCTGTGGTGTGTGCATGAGAACCCTGGACACTCTGTTAACTCAAAGTAGTTTTTTTAATCACTGCTATTTTTAGATGTCTGTAAATAGGGCTACTTGAAGCTGTGACTGTGATTGCTTCATGTATTCAGGGTTCGTGCAGTATGCTGAGCTCTGTTGGCACATGTGCTCCTAAGTCATTGAGGCTCCTCCATGAATATTCACCACAGAATATTTGTATTAGTACATAAGTCCAGTTACAATGAATACAAACCTGAGGGCATGCCCAGATCAATTTCTGTCAGGTCCCAGAGGGCATTGCCTGCTATAACTGCTCCTGCCCAGTGCTCCCGTCACCCTGCCCATGGCTCAGGACCACATTTCAGCCCAGCCTGAGGCCATCAGTCTACCCAGCAGTGCCACCAACCTGTGCCACCTCCGGCAGTTCTGCACTGGGGAGTTTTGATGCTGTCAAAAGGAGGGCACACAATATCATAGGCAATACTCCAGACCATGCTCCTCAACATAGGGACTGCAGGAGGCACAGCATCAGAGAGCAAGAGGGCAGTATCGATACCTCTTTCACTTTTCAGAGTAGAGATGCTCCTCTAGATCTATTTGTACATAAAAGAAGCTGCTCTGATTTATGGCACACTCACCTGGCTGCCATCAGCTTTTCTGGAATACTGATTTCTGGTATGTAGTGTGCACAGGACATTTCTTTTTCTCCCAGCCCTTCCATGCTGCCCATGCAGTGAGCAAGCAGAGTGGAAAGCCTGTGATGCACTTTCGGCTGGGAAGATCCCCTCAGGTCCTCCCAGCTTCCTTTCTGCTATGAACAGAGACCAAAAGGGCTGCAGTCTAGCCTAAGGTACTTTATCTGACTTGTGTCTAATAAATACCACAGTCCCAATAGCAAATTATTGCAGAGAACTATTTATGGTCAGTTCACAGCCCGAAGAATAAATACCATTACAGAATTAAAATGCTTTTGAATTACAAAGCTGAAGAAATTGTGTTCTACTTTCAGGGAGACCACAGGGGAAAAAAAAAAAAAAAAAAAAAAAAGCTGACTTCATCGCAAGACCTTTACTTGCAAATTCTTGTAAGGAAGGAGAAGCAAAAGCAACACCAGCACCGCCTCCGGGGATCTGCTACAGGGTCTGCCAGGTCAGCGGGGTCTATAGGGCCCCCATAGCCTGTCCAGGAGCATTATACTTCCTAGAACTGGTTTCAGTCATTTCTGTGCCTGTTGTCTGTCTCTTGTGGCTGGTTTTCCTTCTTCCATCCCTGCTGGGTGTGGATTTACTACCAGGAGCCATAGTATTGAGCAAGGAATGCAGCCCAACCCTTTATTGTATTGTGTGTATCTGTGCACACAGATGCACGTTGGCCCAATACCCTTTTATTTGCATCAGTTTCCCAACATGGGAACTCAGTATATGATTTAGGTAGGACTACCACACATATGTCTGCATTTCGTGGATGTGGCCAGATTTTCTACACAGAAGTTTTATCTGAGAGGTTAAAAGGGGAGTTCAGACATATTCGTAGGATCTCTTTACATTTCCAGGAACTGAGTCACAACAGTATTTCTGTCCAGACAGACTAATATTTGACTACGCTGCATACTTGCTTACTCCATACATACAGACACTCTACAACACACTCCTAGTAGGTCCTACACATCTTGATTGAATCAGAATTACCGTGTATGCACAAACCCTCTGTGTAATGGATGTGCAGTGCCTTCAGCATTTCTACAACATGCTGGACCCTCCACATGTGTGCAACCCAGCACAAATGGTTATTAATGCATACTTATTCAGAAAATACCAGAAAATAACCTGGGAGCCCCAAAATAAAGGAGAATAAATTCAAAATATATTTAAACCCATCTGAATGCAAACCACAGGTATGGATTTATATTCCCCTTTAAATCTAGCAATTTTTGTGCATTGTGTATTCATCTAGCACATTGGCACTCAGAAGGCTAACAGGACCTGCCTACTAGTCTCTGTCCCAAGGGCTGCATGGTCTGCAGAAATATGGGACAAACCAGCACTGAAACTGGGCTGTCCAAAACATGGCAGTTTCAATTCAGAGAGATTTGCATGGCCTCTTCATTATTGACTCAAAACTGTGGTAAAAAGAGAGTTGAAATAACTCAGTTTACCTAGTTGCCATGGCATGGCCAGAGGACTAATCCCATGGATAAGTTATATTGCAGGCATAAAGTTCTCCCACGTGAAGTAAAGCCATGTTTACTTGCTCTGGAAACAGATGAGTTCTCCGTACTAGGGCAACCAAATGTGAAATTGGTATTCCCCGAATTGGATAGGAGGGTTAAAGCTGATTTAGCTCTGCCTGCTTCCTTGTAGACCTTTTACAACAAAGTCCCTCCATCCTAAGCTCAAGTTTTCCCTAGGTCCATGACACTGATCAGTCCAGGTCTAGATGCTAGATGCATGGTCTAGATCTGCTAGACACAACTGGGTTTTCTCCATTCCAGCCATATTTGGAGCCTTTACATGGAACCATATGGAGCTTCGTGTGCTCACAAATTATCCTTTGCTCAAATGAGATTTTCCTCAATTATCAAATATCCTTCCCTTTTCCCCTCCCTCTTTGATTCTTTTCTATCTTTATGCTCTAGGGAGATTTTCAGACATCCTGTGTGAGGATTACAAAGGCAATAAGCGCATTATGGAAAAGGAGCTTTTTGATGTACCCAGCGTAATACAAATTAGGATTACTTATAACTTTATTCTCTTACGGGTTATTACCGTGTGTATGCTGATGTACTCCGAGGTCTCTAAATAAACCAAGAGGGCTGAAGGTAATGGTATTATTTCAATTGGCACATTGAGGAATGCACTTCCCAAAGAAGAGATCATGTTTACAATACTGCTAATAAGCAAAGTTTGTCTTATTATTAGAAGAATTTCTAGCAAAAGGAGTTATCTTATGGAGAAGGACATGGGGCTTCTGCAGGTCTAATTTCTCTGTCTGTGCAAAGAGGGCTGTCCCTGACTTTGATGACTCTCTGATCTCTTTAGGTTTTAAAGTCCTCAAGGCAAGAAATGCCTTCTCATCTAGCCCAGAAGAACGAGATTCTGAGCTTGATGGAGACCTCAAAACGTTCATCTAGTGTTAATTTAGAACAATATTGTTTAAAATTTCTGTCTTTATCTGCTGGAAAATCTAGTGTATATACTATATGGTGAATCTAATTAACAACAAAAATTCTCTATCCTATCACCAGGAAGTCTGAAGAATGCAAAGCTGGATATTTTATTTTAGGCTCTTCTACTTCTCCTTTTGGTTCTGCATCACCTGCTATGTTCAGGAAGGATGTTGGTGCCCAGACCTACTAAATGATAGACCAGATGCTCAGGTAGCAGAACCTATGCAGTTCCTCTGGCTTCAGGCATTCCTATATCTTTCAGACAGGTGTAACAAGATAGTGTGTGGGGGGAGAAGTTAAAAATTAATTGCTCTATCAATGGAATGAAAATATCCTCTGACATTTTATTGTCCAGCAGAAGTGTTCAGGCAGTTATTCTGCAGCAGTGTTTGTGTTGCTAAGAAATGTCAATAACAAGGTGCAGTGTGCTGCAATGTACTTTTGCTAACAAATTGATGAAAGGAGAGAATTATTTTTAGACTGTGAATATGTGTGGGAATGCAAGCTCTAAAAATCTTCGGAGGGAAAAAGATTCCGCTGTTTTCAGGTTTACTAGTACTGAATGCCATTCTCCTATCTCCTGATAAAAAAATACAAGTGTAAATGTCAAGCCAAGCCAGTGATGACCTCTAACTCCTTTGAAAATGCCATGATTCTTTCAAAAGAGCACTAGGAGAACAGGCTGAATGACTAACTGGTAGATTGTGCCCTCTGGAAAATCCCAAAGATCATGTTGAAATTGCTGAACTTCCCCAAAGGCAGGATGAGTTGTACTGAACAGAGATGCTGCGATCTGCATAACAACAGCTCTGCCTCCCTCCAACACCACAACAGGCTCCTTCCCCACATCTGGTGCTCAAGAAAGGAAAGGAATGAAGAGAAATCTTCCCCTTCCATTTTTTCTCCTTTGAAACCTGAGCCAATTTTGAAATGTATGACCATGTTTTCCTTTCTTTTCCCCTTCACCTGTTCCCAAAGGCATAGATGTTAGCACCAGGGCAGCTGCTGAAATTCACACTGCCCTGACCCAGGAAAACATTTTGAGTTGGGAGAGTCAGAACCTATAATCCCTCTGCTGACATCCAGCCTCAGAGACCTCTGCACTTTTATTAGAGCCTCTCTGTGGGAGGCAGCGACTGGTCCACAGACAAGGCTTACAAATGAATGTAATTCTGTGTGCTTTCCTGTGCATCATAGTCTTGCAGCTCATGCTGTCTCATTTCACTGTGGTGTGAAGGGGCAGAATGTGTTCCTAGGTGAGACTGGAGATAGTATGCACACAAGTCGAGGACCACCTGGTAGAGAGAGTCATATATGGTTTCTCAATACAACTAGCACACACACCTATGTATATATATATACTATAAATAGATATGTATCTCTTCCTCTATCAAGGTATTTAAGGTTTTGTGTAACAAGTTAGCAATAATAACATTAAAATATACTATAATTCAGGCTATTAGAAAAGCTGACTGTGACCTTTCAATTCCTGCTGATTTTCAACCAGAAGAAACCTTGCTGAGGACTGCAAGGCAGGCTGTCCAGTGTCATTTTTAGCATGCCCTTTCCCCACAACAACTGAGGCAGACACCTCAAATGAGGAACCCCTTGGTCTTTAGTTTCCAAACTGGCTTAAGGTCTCTTTCTGCTCTAAGCGACCATGACTGGGGTGCAGCCAAGCTGGAGGAGACTCCTATCACACCCTGCAGACATTACTTAATACTTATTTTGTTTCTGGAAGCACTTACAGGTTGAGTCTTCCCGATGCCAGGAATTCTCAGCTGAAGAACATCAACGCACCAATAACCACATGCTCTCCATCCCTGTGGCTAACTCAGGCAGATTTGTTGGTGGTTGCTAAAGGCAACTAGTTCTGATTGATGGCTTCCATGAACTTTCCATTAGCAGGGTGGGGTCTGGGCTCTGCAGAGGGGGAGAAGCAGTAGGAGAAGAACAGGGAAACTGGAAAACCATAAAGGTACCTGACCTGATTGTTCAGACTTTACTGAGGGTGGCTTGTAACCACAGTAACATAGGGTGGCAAAGGCTCTATGTGAGAGTTTGCAAGTGATACTCGTTGCACATCTTATAAAATAAAGTAAAACAAAACAAAACAGTTTGTAAAGCTCTTTCTAATGCCTCAATATAAAACCCCTGCTCTTTTCACTTTCTCATATTAAAGTCATCCTGGTAAGACAAATCTCTTTTTAAATATTTATCAGAAGAAAAGCAAAACAGCATGAAAGAGATTTGCACAAAACTTGTTTATCAGTCTTGGGCGTGTGAGCCCATCTATCAGCCCTTTTGTGACTCTTGGTGTAGTTTTCTCTGTCTAGCTCATATACTTCAGATGATATGAAAGGATTTCAATGTGCACTTGAAACATTTTTCTCCAGATTTATTCTACCAGTATTTTTCTTTAACATGCTTATTTGTCTCTTTTAAGGTCTGCTTTACATTACATAGTCTCTTTTTTATTTTCTGCAGATGAAAAGCACAGGCATTTCCACTCCTCCCTCATTACAACACTACTTTTTGAATAAAAGCACGTCATGTGTTCTAAAAAAATGCTGTTATTACAAAGTTTTCAAAAACCTGTTGATGACTCATTGGGAAATAGTGAACAACATAATTTTCCCAGCTTTGCCTTATACCCATTCAATCTTAGATCTTTCTGCCAGAAGGATGCAAACCACTTGTAGGTGGGGCTGGTAGCTCTGTCGTTAAGATTGCTTAAGTACATTTACCAAATGTTAGATATTTTAGCAAAAATTTCCAAGCTGAATATTTCCCTAAACATGAATTACAAGGGGAAACTCTTAGTCAGAAGTTTCTCTTATCTCTAAAACCAGGGCTAAGGTATATTTTGCCTTGTCAAAATATATTGGTAATCTTTCTCAGAGAGGCCTTAATGCCCCTGCCCTTTGAAAAAGCAACATGAAATTTGCCTTTGTGAAAAACTGCCCAGTTTGACCACATTACAAGGCTTTGAAAAAAATGTAGGCAGCACCATCTGACCAGATGCAGAGCCTGCATCTCTCTGATAAGCTAAGCTTGTCAAGGGGCTCTAGGCTAACAGAATGGCGAGGTCCCTGTCCTGTCCCTTCTCCTGGCCAGATTGTCTCAGTTCCTTCCACGTGTCACTTCTCACACTCACCAGGCCCCTCTGTGGGCTCCCCTAATTCACTAATCCCACAGAAAGTGGCGGGATTAGTTTCCTGACAGTGATCAGAAGTAGGTCTGAGATACAAGTGCTGGTGAAAGATAAAGGGTGGTAGCAGGCCCTCAGGAAGAGGAGGTAGGGAGACCTCACCCTTGCTGACACTGAGCTGTTAGGCCAGCACACCTGTTCTTGTAAAAACTGAGCCTCAATAAAGCTCCACAGCTTGGTTTTCTAAAGATTTGCTGAAACCCATCTGCACTATGCACCTGTCATCCTAGGGGTGAGCAGGACTTTCATTTTAGTTGCAATTCTGGCTCCTCTAGTCCATGGATTGGGGCACCAAAGGAAAGAGCAGGTGTTCGTTCCCTCCTTCTCTCCCAGGATTTTCCTCCTCCTGAACATACCCCATGGAGAAGGAAGCTACCAGAAATGTATGGCAGTGTGAGAAGTAAGGTGGGGAACAAGAGAAGATCAGACTCTGAGACAATACCTGAGGCAAAGGACAGAGACTTGAGGTTTACAGAGGCTGGACTGGATGCCTGGGGTAGCAAGAGGTAGGCTGGGCACGACATGGGAGTCAGGTCGTGAGACTGGAGTCTGGTCGTCCAAGAGACTAAGAGTTGGGGAGAAAAAAAGATGTTGACACTGGACGGCAAGTCAAGGAAGGACTAGTAAGGATGAATGTTGGTGTCCTGGGGAGAGGGGGCTACGCCTGCACTGAGTATGTGGAGGAGAAAGCTGTCTAGCTGAGTGAGGAGAATTGCAGTGAGGAAGAGATAGAACTAGGTGTATGTATATACTGAACATACTGTTTCCATTGCCATTGCTGCAGGTATACCAAACCTACCTTAAATCTAACTGCTAACTGTAGCTGTGGGCCCTGGGAACTCACATGGTTTGCAAAACCCACCTAAGATGGTGGGTGAATGCCCAGGCAGCACAGTAGCATCCCAACAATGAGAAGGAGAGACAGGCAAGATGGTGCTTCAAAGAGCCAGGCAGAAGACTGTGCCCCTTAAAGCACATCCCTGTCTGGAGCCTGCAGAGAAAATCAGGAGTCCACTGGTTTTCTGCTATCAGCAAATACTTTGCAAAACCTGGCTCCAAAGTGTGTCATGCCTCCCCAGTTGCAAGTTCATGGTCATTCTTGGCTTTTCAT
Source organism: Streptopelia decaocto (assembly GCF_964273445.1). Taxonomy (NCBI): domain Eukaryota; kingdom Metazoa; phylum Chordata; class Aves; order Columbiformes; family Columbidae; genus Streptopelia; species Streptopelia decaocto. The sequence goes on along the minus strand of NC_138663.1, from coordinate 76,294,542 downwards.
TAGCCCAAAAATTCTGCTTGAGCAGAAGAGAGGATCCCCCTCCTGCTGCCAGTCACTCTGGACAACTGCATGACCTCCCATAAACAAGGCTTGGAGGGGTAGGAAAAATGATAATCCAGTGTAAGAACAGGTACTTGAAACTCGGAAAACTCCAGTTGTCAATAGATATAATCTTACTTCATTCTTTATGCATATCACAAGGTTCATTAGAGCAATAGCTTTTTATTTCTGTCCTTGTGATGCTTAGTACACAGAATGAGTGTGCAATAGGGACCAGTTTGGTCAGGTTTATTTAATGAGGCCATTGCTTTTCTACAGAAAGAGAAAAGTACAAGGTCATGGAAGTGAAGATGTGTTCAAAGTGGCTCTGAACAAGGGACCGGATAAAGGTTTCAGTGACCGTGTAGGCATGGCCTCTCCTGGCACTTAAGAAATTGTCTTTTCAGAGTAGAAATGATCTTTTCATGGTTTGTTTAGTGTTTGTGCTCAGTCATACTGTTATGCCATACTGCCATATAACCAGTCCCCAAAGGTATAAAAGCAAATTTGACCCCAAAACTGCCATGTTGGCCACAAGTTCCCAAGATTTCCCTTAACTTACCAGCCATGAAAGGCTGTTTGAACTAAACCATGGGACTAACCACTGAAACAAATGAACAGATGAAACAAGTGCTCATATGACCCATTCTAGCAGTTCTGCTTACATTGCTATATTTCAGATGTGAGCACCTCAGCATGGCTGAGGACTAGATTAATGCAATCACTTTAAAAACTGATCACGTTGGTGCAAATCAAAGGAAGGAGGAAGCTAAGCTAGCTTCATGTGGGCTACCAAGCTTTTTTCAAGAAGTAGCAACTTTGGATATACCTCATTTGGATTTGGTTTTAATCTGTGATTCAAAATTGAAAGTCTCTGTTTCATATTATTAACATCCTCAGATATTTAACCTCAGAGAAGTCTGTTTTTCCAAACTGCAACCATTAACAATTTCTTTCCAATGCCAAAATGTGTATGTATGCTTGTCTTTCTACCCACCAAACCAGGCAATGAACACTGCAGCCACTCCAATTAATAATGTCTTCAGTTAAGTCCTTATTTAGAGGAATCAAACCAAAACAAACAGTGACCGAAACCATTAGACAATCATCCAGGTCAGGCCCTTCGTGTCAGGCACTACCAATCCTTGGTGAGACTGAGGCCAAGGGAGAAAGCTGTTTCAATACACAGATGAACCTCAGTTTCTTTTGAAGACCCCTGCCAGACTGGCCATAGTTTAGATCAAACACAAAAATCATGCCACTCACTTGCTTCTCAGCCCCTGTGTGCTACCTCATTTCAGACGAAGCCTTGCTGCTTTCCCTAGTCCCTAAAATCCTGTCACTGTCTAGGTATCAGATGTTACTGCAGTATGTAGGGATGGTGACAGTGGCCCTGGTGTGGTCAAGCTTTCTGTGGTAGAGTGACAACTCTTGACCTGTGATGTTTGGTTCCTATTGTATCCAGTGGGATGTATTACAGTTTTGAAGATATTTTTTGTGGTGTTCTGTCTCTTTGCATCAAACAGATCATCATGACTTCCATCTGCTGCTCTTTACAGTCCAACAAGGACCATTTCTCTTATGACCATATCAAACACAGATTTTTCAAGCCAAAGCCATCAGCTGCAGTTACCTGTCAGACCTCAAAAAGGCTAAAACCTTCAGCCTTTGCCCTGGACTGCCTCCCTTCATCACATAACTCACAGAATCCTTCCTTCATGTTTTTCTCAGCAGCTCGATGACTGCTCAGTGTGTCGTCAAAGCCTTTTTCATGTTGTGTTTTATTAGATAATATATTATCCTGTAGCTATAATATGTAAAGTAGGATTTCACTGCATAATTTCAAAACTGGATGCATTCCTCATTTCCCCAGTCAGGTCAGAAAGCTCCTCTGCTTGGTTGATTAGAGTCAAGAAGTTTATTATAAGACAAATGACACACTAAGGTAAAAGCTATAAACACAAAGCAAATCACTTATGGCCATTGTTTCTGGTAGCAAGAGTAATACAACCTTTAAAGCTGTTTGATGGCCTGTTCCTGGCTCTGTCTTGGCCTCCTCAGGTTTTAATCCTTGTAGGGTTTAATAATGACTAGAGATGAGTTCAAATCTGCTAGAACAGAGTTTATCCCAGAAGCAAACATGGATCTGGATATGAAGTTTGCATATGTCACTATATAATTTTATGTTATATTTTGATGGTTCTGGACAGATTGCTTCCCCAGGTTTTCTAAGATACTCAGCAGAAAACAAGCAGGACAATCCTCCCCCCCCCCATATTTCAATATGAGACTTTTTTTAATGTTGGTCTTATAACACCTAGAAGACCAAAATAAAGCATGTAATATCACGGAAATGTCAGGAATATATCATTACCAGCATCGAACATTCGAAAATTGTAAGCTAGAGCTCAGAAATAATGAAATTTGCTTTCAAATAAAAACATTTAAATACTAAACATTTAAAGTTGATGTTTTTCAGCTTTTTTCTAAACGCAAGGACTAGATTCTGCCTTTTGTGTAGTGTTTGAATATACTGGGACAGAGTGTTCTAGAGAAAACAAATATTTTGAGCTATGTCAGAGTTACAGTTTTTAACCTGCAATCTGTGTTCAAAGAGTGTTTTTAAGGGGTCTGCAGAGGGTAACTAAGAAAAGCAAACCTATTTTCTGCAGTATTAAATCACTGTACAGGAACTGACACTTCCACTGTAGAAAAAAAAAAAAAAAAAAAAAGGAAAAAAGTTTAAAGGTGCTGCAAATTGTAAAAGGTTGAAAAACATGTTTCTGGCAATTCTGACTTGAGCTTTCAATTATTTAAGCGATATGAGGGCCCCAGTTCTACCAAAGTTAACCAGGATTTGTTCTAAATCCCACAGGTACTTTGGAAAGTTCAAAACAGAGTTTCTGGATGAGTGGTTCCAACTATGTACAATGTGCAGAGCTCTAAACTTTTTTTCTTTTTCTTTTTTCTTTTTATTTTTTTTGTTCAGTGGTGGTGTAAATCCATGCATGTAGAATTTAAGGCAATGCATAGTGAGCTGGCATTTTTTTATTACCTTCTGCAGACCCTTTCATGATAGTCCGTGAGCCTTGGCATTTCCAATTATACTGGCTGCCCGAGCTTTTAGTGACTTGCTCCTGTCCTTCAGCTAATATTTCTGGAAGAGATTTCAATGCTCTTTTTTGGCTTGGGACTAAGTTAGTTAAACTGTCAAGGAAATGATGAATGGAATCTGCACCCATGTGTTACCACAAAGATGCCTTGCAGACATTTCCTCAGATTTTAAGGCATCTGGCTAGAACGTTCTTACGTCACCAAATACAATAGAAGAATAGTAATGATTAGCAGTTGTATAACAGTATGCTTCTCCAAGGCCTTTTCACTTGGATGTTTATAAAGCTCTGCTGGAAGAAAAACAATAATTCACAGATGGGAAACTAGGGAAGAGGTGAAGTTGAAGTTCCTTCTTTAAGCCTCAGATCCACCTCCAGTTGGAGCCCAGAGCACAGTTCAGATTCTGTGCTCAGATCAAACCTTCACAATGAAGACAATTTTTATTCGAAATTAGGAAAACAGATTTTCAGCTTCAAAACCCCAAAGTTTTCTTGACAATAACACTGAAAAAATATATCCAGTTCCTCTGAAAGCTATCTTACAGTTCAGGACCTATAAGCATTAATTTTCCCATGTGTCTTTCTCACATTAAAAGCTGCTAAATACCAGAAGATGAGCACGTGAAACAATCAGGGTCATCCTTAAAAAGCAAATTTGTGCAAAAGGAAAGCAAGCAATTCCCAAATACAAATTATTACTTGGTGTTCCTTTTTGGCTCCTACGCCTAAGGCCAAAATCACTCCTTTCAAGGAAATATCTACAGGAAGGGCAAGGTTGCTCACACTCCGAGTCAGGCTCTGTCACTGGGTTGCTGCTGGCTGGCTGCCTGAATCCTGCCTCTCTGCTCCTCCCGCTCCTCGATGGAGCAGGAGGAAGCTGTGTATTACTCATGGTATGGGATGCTGATAGCCTAGAGTATGTCTTGCAGGAAAATATCTTTGCTCTGGCCTCTGGGACGTGCCTTTGCTGCTCCACAGCATTCCAGCTCTCAGTTCTCAGTGATGACTCCCTGTGAGTTAGGGAAAAGCAGATAATATCGGAGCTTCCCAGACCCTCTCAAGGGTTAAAAACAGAGAATGCTTGGGGAAACGGCTTGTGCTGATGGAGCATGTTACAAGCCAAAGATCTGGAAATTATTTGTGGTCTCAAAACAGTGGACATCAGGTAGGCCACTTAGGGCTGAACTTCAACCGTGTTATTTTAAAATTTTTAGGACTGGCTTAGAATTGCAATAATTAGTACAATAATTTCAGCATAAAGTGTGTTTTCTTCATATTCTTTATCTCAGCCCTCTCCCTCTCGCCCAGTTTGGCATTCACATAAGGGAAATGGTATGGATTACCCACACGTAAGAGAAACTCAGCTGTTGTAGCAATGCCATCCCTACCAGTCTCGGGCTCCCAGCCCCAGAGTGAGACACTGGCAGGAATTTCCTCACTCACACAATCTTGCTGACACAGAGGCCAAGTTTGAGCTGAAACAAACTTCCAGAGCCTCTCACGCTGCTGTCTCATATCATCAGCCTTTGCTCTTCCCTCCTCACTCTTAGCCATAGGTTTTCCACCATGATACACTGAAGCATCTCACACCCCAACCAAGTTATTAGCCTCAGTGGCTCCTCTTCTCGCTGATGGAGGTTGTGTAGCCTCCAGGTTTGACTTCCGAAATTGCTGCTCACGCATTTTCTTCGCTGATGTCACACAGGCTGGGAACACAGTCATACTACCTCCACCTCAGCCACTGTGATCTGGGCCCTTACCCTCATGGGGTCATTTTAAGTCCGAAGATCTACCAAGAGAGACCTTAGGAAGGGGTTATTTTCAGTGCAAACCTTCTTCAAATCTCCTGACAGTCTAGTTACTTCATGGGGCATCCACACTGGCTTTTTGCACATTGTGACTGTGAAATCTCTTTGGTACAGGAGCTTTTTATTTGCACATGGCTGGACAGTATTTGGCACATGCTAAGTGAAGTTAGCAGCTGCTTCTGTGATGTGTTGCAGCACTACCCAGTAAATAAGGTTTGATGCATTTGCTTTTTTCTGAGTAGGCTCCACTGCTGTGTCTCACCATGCTGCCTTCCCAAACGATTATTGCCGCTGCACTGCATTCGTTTTCCTTCATACACAGGCAGCTCCATTAATGCAGCTGTCTCACTGTATGCCGTTATCAGCTTGACTCATCACAGCAAGACCTCTAAAGCTTCCCTGGAATTTCTGGCAGATATTATCTCCTCCTAGATATAATACATTACCTTTTAATAAATTAGTATGTGCCTAACTTTAATGACCCAGGAAAATGTAATCTTTAAATTGATGGTACCCTTTTCAAAGAATTTAACCAAAGATATGTCTTTTGTAAATCGCACAGTGTATTGTAGTTATAGCCACCTTGAAATGACTGAATGATGTGATCTCCCTACAACTTAAAAGAAATTTACCTTTTTTAAAGGTATAGCATAGAGAACAACAGATCAAACCTTCCCCTCCGATTGCTTCATACAACGTAAAGGGTATTCAGGTTCACCTTCCCTTTCTGGGCTATTTTGCTGCTACGTAGTTAGAAAATGTAATTTTGGAGTTATGCACTGTAAATTCACTTAGCCATTCTTACTGCTGCATAAACAGTGCTGCCCATTTAAGGGCCATAAAAGTGCCCTCAGTCACAGGGTGGGACTCACGTGGCTCCTGCTTCTGGCACTGTTTGGCCCTGAGCATGTTACCGGTTGCAGGAAATTCGTAACAAATCCCATTTTGTGTACTGATGTGAATTTCTCAACCAGTAACTGGTATAATGGTGTTTAAGGAACATACCGTTCTTTTGTTAGGCCTGTTTAGTTTGCTGGAGTCTATGAAGGAGTTTAATTTTTCATACCCTTCATTAAAAGAGACCACAAGGAGGAGAAATCATGAGTAAGCAGAGCCATAAATACATTGCAGATGTGTGGAGTGTTCTTCGGGGACTCTAGTCAGAAATCATTTGGCCGGAGCTGCTTGACACTCCCACCAGTTTCCTGTGTTGTAGCTGTTACACAGAGGGATTTCTCTGTTACACAGAGGTAAGGTCACAAAGGGTGCACGCAGAAGGCAGGTACAAAAGGTACCTGATTGTACCAGCAGACTTTGCCAGTACCAGAGGAAAATAGGTATTTTCTTAGAATGGCTTTGAAACTTAATGCTGATCTGGGGGATTTCCGTATCTACATGAACTAGGAAGATGCAAACATATAACTTCACTCCATAGAAAGCACAGTGTTTTGCTGACACTCTAGGAATTTTCATGATATTGAGTAAGAAACATTTCTTTAACATCCCAGATGATGCCCTGCATTAGCCTGCCATGTAGCAAAACAAATCATCACATGCTTGGGCTCTGAAACTACTGCCAGATCCTGAAGAAAGCGTAGAGAAGGTGAAATTTGCCCTTTTTTCCCCCAAAGGCTAATGTGGTAACAATACACTACCTTAGCCCGCAGATAACAAGGCCTCTCAAGTCTCACATATTGAACACAGGGCTTGCAGAACAGGCCACAGCTTCACAACCCTCATCCCCTTGGCTTCCCTCTTGCACATTTATACCATAGCTCCTTGGCCTCTCTTCTTCTGTGGGACCATGCCAGGCATAGCTGTTTGTCCTGATGTATTATATCAACCCTCGCGTGGCTGTGCCTGGTCCAAGGGGCCATGAATGGGGGAATGCCTGGGGCAATGAGCTGCAGGACACGTTCCAGGGTTTCACAGGGACAACAGCCCTGCTCCAAGGCACGCTCCTCAGTTGTAGCCTATCTGTGCAGGCATCTCCCAGGGAATGATCAATAGCAGCATTCTTTCACCCACTTGGAAAGCAAATACTGACCATGAGAAAGTGGATTAAAAAGGAATACAGGCCTAGATATGCAACCTGTCCTCCCTGTCAGTGAAGGCCCGTAGTACAACACATAAAATGATAGTCTTCTGAGAACTCTTTAGATTCCATTATTTTTCATGAAAGAGAAGACAGAGTAGCCCTGAGGACACTGAGTCTTGTGGGTGTTTACAAATTGCTTGTGCTGGGGGGAGCAAACAAAAAACAAAAGAAAAAGCAAAGCAAAATAAGAATTAAAAAAAAAAAACCAAACCAAACTATTTCAGATGTATCATTGTATCATTTCTGAAATAAAGCATTGTTTTTTTCAAAGCAACATTGCTTTTATAATTTTTTTCAAGGTTATTATTCCTATGAAGTTTACAAATACTTAAAACTAGAATAGAGAAAACCACCCCTCATTTGTCCTAGAATTATTTAGATCCTAGTTTTAATGATGAGTCTCTTTGACATGGCTTGTGAAAGATAAAATATTCACATAGTTCTAGGCATAAATAAGTGTATGACTTTGCTGAACTTTCCCCAACAGTTTAGTGTGAAAAAGGGATGGGAACATTGTTTTAGGAAGAGTGCCTTCAGGTGAAAAGTCCTCAGAAAACAAAAGTAGTTTCACACAAGATCATCCTTGTAACCCGCTCACTGCTAAGAAACAAAATTCTGTCTAAACCTAATCGCCTTATAGTCAGCCTGCCTCTCTATATGTGTTCCAAGTTCTTGTTTTCTGTCATTTTACAGCCTACAGGAACTATTCTTGCTTGCCCCAAGTGTCTCCAATTTCAGTGCCAGTCTGCATAAAGGAAGATGAGATGGAGCAGACCCCCAGCTCCTATAGTTAGAGGCAGCCAAGAAGGTTTTGATCAACAGTAAAGACTGGGGGGTTGTGTCAGAAAATGTCTATTAGTGAGTTTTAAGACTTCTGTCAGGAACGTTCCTCAGATGTCGCATGCTTAAAACCATAGAAGAACCCCAAAGAGATCAAGAAGCCAAATGGTGGGGATTCAGAGTGAAGTTAAACTGTCCTCACTCAAAGGGCAGAAGCGACATGCAGCATTGGCTCCTCGATGTCCCTCTCACTGATGAGAGCCATCAAACAAAGGCAGAGTGAGGTGAGAGGGAACTAACTGCATCCCTGCAGAAAGATGATAGGTTCCGTGTGGCATTCCTGCTCTGAAACAAAAATTTTAATCCACCTTTCTCTTTTCCTTTTCTGAAGAGTGGGGATGCTCACCCCAGTACTCACATGTTATACATTTCACTAAACTGTAGGAGAATAAGTCTGTGGACATTTCTAAAATATTCACTGGGCCATCTGTAACACCATTGCCAACTTGAATCTAGGGAGAAGCCTCTTTTAAATCTTGGCAGATCAGCGCAGCATTTCAGAGAGATGCCTGGATCAGTTGTGTTATCTAACTGCAAAGTGTTTATTATCACTTTACGAGCAGTGTTTGTACAGCACAGATAAACTGAATCATAGGATGATAAAATCATAGAATCATGGAATACCAGGTTGGAAGGAACCACAAGGATCATCCAGCCCAACCTTTCTCGGCAAAAGAATTATTATCTTGTAGCAGCTTGACTCTTCATTTCTGTCTTTGGTTGAAAGGCTGGCTAATTAGTTAAGAAAGCCTTTTCTGCTACAATACCTAAAAATAAGTTAATCTCATTCGAGACCTTCTGGTTTTCCGCTTTCCTTAGTATTATGATCCTTATAACTCTGCCATCTGCAAGTACAGCTCATAGAAAACAAATTAAAAGTGATCAAGAACAAAAGACCATTCCATCTTTTTATTTAGGCATGACACCAACTGTGTGACATGAAAAAGCAAACTAATAGCAGAAGTAGTCACGGACAGGTCAGAAAAACAGGGAGCGTACAGGTTGCTTGCTATTGCTTGAAAGAATAAAAATTCGCCTAAATCAATTTACTGTGTGTTTACTGGTTTCTTGCTTGGCACGCTCTTTGCCTTTACTAACTGACCAGACCCTTGAAAGCAGCTTGGAGCTGTGATTCTTCAGCAATGGAGAAGAATACATCCACTATTGATCCAGACAGCATTAGAGGGCTGTGATTGCACTACTTTCACCTCCTGTCCTTACATTTTAATAGAAAGTTTAAGTGCACAAATGAAATATGTCTTCGTGTTGGAAATTTCTACTCTGAATTTTTACCATGTCACATAACAGATTCCTTTTGCAGCTGAGTGTTTCAGAAAAACATCAACAATTTAACAGAACTATTTTGCTGGTTTTTGACCACCTATACTTAATACTAATTTTCTTTCTGCCATTTAGCATTACAGTTCTTGTTCTGCTTTTACACCCCTCTCATTATTTATTGAGGAACTGAGCTGGTGGGCTGTCTGACATAGAAGATATAATAAAAAAAATGTACATCAATAATCAGATTTCAAGGAAATTCACTTACATAGCAGACTACCAGGCAAATGTAGGTACTTAAAAAAAAACAGAGCCATTCTCTCTGAAGCTATTACTTTCTCTCTTCCTCTGCTTCCTCTAATAAGAAATTAAAATCTATCATGTTCAGGACATTGGAATATTCATCATTCTGTTCACTGATGGTTGTGCTTCAGGCTATAAGGAACAATGGAGAAAAAACCTTAAACCAGTGGTCCTTTTCACTTTACTACAGACCAGATCCTCATTTAGTATAAAATGTTATGGGCCTTTTTGAAGCAAGGCTGACAATATGGCCCTGAACCCAAAATTAAAATCACCCTTCTCCAGGCATTATGGTTACATGCATGAACATTTTCGGAGGTTTTGTAGTTATATTTTCACATATGAGCATAATATTTCTCTTGGAAAAAAAAAGAATATTCATAGAATCATAGAATGTACTGAGTTGGAAGGGACCGACAAGGATCATCGAGTCCAGCTCCTGTCCCTGCACAGGACAACCCCACAGTTCACACCATGTGTCTGAGGGCCTTGTCCAGTCTCTTCTTGAACACTGTCAGGCTTGGGGCCGTGACACCTCCCTGGGGAGCCTGTTCCAGTGCTCCACCACCCTCTGGGGGAAGAACCTTTTCCCAATGTCCAACCTAAACCTCCCCTGGCACATCTTTCTGACATTCCCTTGAGTTCTGTGACTGGTCACTAAAGAGAAGAATTTGGTGCCTGCCCCGCCTCTTCCCCTTGTGAGGAAGCTGTAGACCACGATGAGGTCTCCCCTCAGTCTTCTCCAGACTATATTATTGTTGATCTGAGCTCTCCTGTAGATTTACAGTCAGGAGAAGGTGCCACTTGCCTTTAACCACCAGCAGATGGTCTCAGAAAGAGAGTTCTCTCCTACCAGGACTCTGTTCTTCTGTCCAATGAGGACGCGCACATACCTGTAAATACAAGTGTAATTGCGGATGGACCCTCATACAGGCACAGAAGGCTTTTGAAGATTTTGGACTTAAAAAGGCATGTAAAAGGAAGAGATGAGGGGACAAGAAAAACAGCAGGAAGAAAACTTTAATCCAAATCATAACCAGTTTATAATGCACATGTCTAAAATCTTCTCACAAACCTGCTTTTGCTATTTTCTTTGCTCTTTTTCAGTTGTGTCTGAAGTAGACCAAAAATGAAACCTCTCAAAAACAAAGTGCTCAATGAGAGGCAACAACAGGTAAAGCCAGGAAAGAGGTTTTCACAGCTCTGATTTCCAATAACTTACTTGTAAGGCATTGAACTACCCAATTATCCTAAAATAGTCATCCAATTTGTTTCTCTGTGGGGAAGCCTGGTGCACTCAGGTCATAAGGATCAGGAAATTAGTTCTTTGTTGAAACCACATATCTTGCCCTCTCATGTTTCCCAACTGACAGATGACAAAAGCAAGGAATGAAACTGAGAAAAAGACTTTACAAAACAACAGGGAAACTGGTTTCAACAAAGAAATTAATCTGCTGGATTCAAGTTAAATACAGACCTTGCAAAGCAAAGCACTGTTTTCTGCTGAAACAGATTTGCTAGGATGACCTAAAACATCTATTACAAAGCTTTGAAGATCTGTTGTACAGTGATGTTTTAGTGTTTATTCCCAAGCTTTTCCAGAAATCCACAATAAAACCCCTTTTTTTTTCCCATGCAAACTTCTTAATATGGAAACCTCAGCAACAATACTTTGTTCTGTTGTTTTTCCTTCTCCATTTTGATGTGCGCTTTTGAAAGCCCTCTGGGCATCTATTTGCATTTTCCAAAAGCTTTGGAAATCTGGCCCTAACTTACTTATGAAAATGGGACTTAAGCTCTGGAATTACTAAAGTGTTTGTGAAATTTTGCACTCTGTGTATTTTAAAGTATAGTAGACTTGATTTTGCGGTTTCAGGGGACAGTTAATTCCCATCATTTTCGATGAAGTACTGTATATTAGGAAAAAAAAAGAGGTTCTAGAATTTATTGACAAGGGCAAAATATGAAAAGGGTTTAGTGTTTCTTTTTATGTGAGTGATAGAAATCTGTGAATAATAAAAAAGAAAGCAAGTTTTTGGCATACTTTTGCCACCTTTATGGATGAACAACAAAACTGATTTATAAACTGAAAGTGAATATAGTTATATATTTATTTAAATGTATTTAAATATATTAATCATAGAGCCATATCTTACACTGGAAATTATAACTGTGCTAAATCATAAGCAATAGTACCATGACAGGCCCACCAGGTACTGCTGGTTTGTGAGCTTCATGGGGGGATATCCTAGTATCTTAAAGCTTTGTATCATACCTTGAGAGGGGATTCCTCTGTGTTTTACAGGAAAACAAACAAACAAACAAACTTAGAATCACAAAGATTTTACAGCCTTTCTGTGTATTATAAGAGAATATTCTTGTCTAAATGTCCTTGATCAGAGAAGGGCACAGATTTCCAGACATCAAGCCAATTAATTCCTACATTAAATATCATACCTGCTTCAAGTGCACGTTTCCAGGCTTCCAAATTAAAATATTGTTCTTCTCATACGTTCCTAGACAAGTCAACTATTTTTGTCCCCACCACTGGCATTTTTTTAATGTATGAGTTTTTTTCTATACTAAACCAGCTCTTCAACAGAAGACTCATTTTGCTCAGTGTGATCTTCAGATGGTTTCCGAGTCCTTGGTTAGTGTAGTGGTACTGTCACCATTTAGCTCCCCTAGCTATGGATATGAAGTGCCATAGGGATGTTTATTTCTTTTAAGTGGTGTCTGCCCATACTTTATCAGAGCTTTAGTGAGTCATTTTCTCTCTTCTAAATTGCTTGAGATTTATACTGATACATCTTGCCAGGATTTGGCTAAGAGACGATACAAAGTACTTTTCATAAAACTTAATAGGCAAAGCATTTTGTTGTCACTAACTAATATTGGTAACTTCTCCCCCCATATCATATGACATTCAGATTTCCACTTATTTGCATTTTGGTTTTGAAACTGCCAAGATTCACACCTTTCTTGCTTTTATTTGTAACCATGACAACTACAAACATACTGTTTTTCTAATAAAAGCCAAGACTCTTGTGCAACAATCTATGGAAGACAGAACTTCAAGAAAAATACTTTTGAAATTATGGTTTGCAACTGAACATGCCAGATAACTATTGATTCAAACAGGCCAGTGAAAACTTTTAAACCTGGTTCATAGGTATTCATCCGGATCTTATAATTTTATGGCTAATGCAGAGGGGTGAGATCTGCTAGTAATGTTTCACCCCTCTGAAACACCCTCCCCTCTAGATTTCAACATATTCCTCCCCTCTAGATTTCAACATATTCAACATACAAATTACAGTGAACTGAACTCCCTCTGATGGAATATGACTTTCTATTAATCAAGCAAAAACAGAGGAAAAGAGCCATTTATTAATTAACAGATAGAACCAGACTTACCTGATTCCCATTCCTGTGCATTAAACAGAAGAGCCACACATGTGAGTAATGAGTATCTTTCCTGCCAGAAGTGTAACTATCCCTGAATATATTCATACTGTGCTTAGGCTGGAATGATGACTTGGGAGAGTTACCAGGTACTACTGGTCGTACTCACAACAAAATTAAGAGTATAGGATCACTCTGGTTACTTACTCAAGGCTAGTCCCCTAATTAATGTGAGTTAATGTATGTGGCCAGGTCAGGAAGAACGAGGAGGGATTTGGATTAGATTTGTTTGTTTATATGAGCTGATTTTTATTTCTTCCATGGAACTGAGTCTTGAAACCTGCAAGTCCCTGGGAGCATCCAGAATCTGCTGTGTGAAATGAAAATGTAACATATTTCGCATCTTGGAATATCAGTCATTTGGATTTCAATGGTTTTAAGGCAGAGGTTGCATTTTTCTGTATATCTAATACAGCACATCACTCATATTCAATAAACAGCAAATAAAAAGGCAAGATCTAGAAAACACGGAGAAGAAACAACCAGAAATTATTGTTCTTCAGGTTCCAAGAAATAAATATCAACTGAAGAGAATAACAAAAGTAAGAAGAAAAAGCTTGAAGAGTGCACTTAACTTAAATTCTAATCTGATGGTTGTTTGCTTCCCCTGAATTTCAGACACCAGCTCTATAAAAAAAAAAAAAATAAAAAAATAAAAAATCAGCCTCTTGAAACGTTCATTTTACAGTTAAGCAAATACACTGCAGGACGTAAATTAACCCCACTCCAAATTAGCTTGTTTTTCTGCTTGTTGAAGATCAATTCAGATTTATTTGCTATGGACAAAATTCAACAAAGTACTTAAGCACATGCATAACTTTGATCATGCAAGCAGTCCCGTTGAGACTATTTAGATGCTTAAATATATGTACACAGTTAAATAATTTGCTGAATCCAAACCTACTTTATTTTTTCTCAAGAAGGTGTTTGCAGAGACAGAGTTGTTTTATTCCAAAAAGAGTTTACTGCAAATACATGATACTGAAAGCTGCGTTGATTACTTGTAACTGGTCACACAGAGCTGTTTCTGTTCTCAATGAGCCTGATTTTATAGTCTGGATTAAATTTAAGAGCTCTCTGAGACACTGTATTTCTCAAGGTGAAATGACAGTTGAAAGGGTAGAGGTAGCTGAAGATCAAATCAAGGAGAGGAGGAAATTAAGGAACCTCAGAAACATTGTCTTCCTGGTTTTGGTCAAAAAGGCATAATTCTTGGAAAACTTACATAACCAAAAGGCATGTGGGCCTATTTTCTCCTTTTTGTCCTCATTAAGAGCATATGCGTAGGACTCTGTGTGTGTGTGGCTGTGTGGTGTAAGGAATTCCCTGTGCAACGCCCAGCGCTGGCATCAAAAGGGCATCTTACTCCTTCCCTTCTTTGGATACTTTAATTACCTCTTTGGCAAAAACGAAGCAGGATCTTCATGGGGAATCTGCCTCCCAAAACTTCAACCAGTGATACAGACCATAAGAGGTCTCTGGTTAGATCCTTGGGATTTCCACACAAATGCAAGAATGTGCTTAAATGTTTTACTGAATTAGAGTCCCTACCCTTTTCCAACAATGTGTGAAGGAAGGATTGGCTGATGCTGAATGAAATACAAAGTATTTAGGATTACACATAATGTAACTAAATTAGGAAGTGATTGGGGTGGGCACTGAGAGAAAGGAACTGTCACAGCAGATGTATCCTAGAAGGGCACAAAGTTGTGTCCTTGCGTGGTACAACTTAGCATGACTCCATAACATCTTCCTAACCATTTTTCTGGTGAAGCAAAGCATCTTGTTCTTTCAATATAGCTCAAAGAGAAAACAAGCTGCTATGTTACATGGGGGGTGGGATTTGTAAAAATTTACCCTTATTTTATGGCTGGATTTGAGCATAATTTCCCCTTTTTTTTCTTAAACGACCATTGTCATCATCCCTGTTGGAGATAGCCTTGGTCAAATTCTACATGTTTATGCAATCCCAGCAACATAGAGATTTTATTTTCTCTTTTTGCCACCACTTCACCTTCACAAAGAGTTCAATTTTTTTATGTGAAAAATCACTCTTAAAAATGTATTTGACGCCCTACTGGCCTATCAATCTGTGCAAAAATTACTCTGAAAATTTCACTAACATTATTTTGAAGTAGCAGAGATGTGTTATCTTTGGTGCCTTCACAAATAAATTACAAAAAGGAAAAAGAAGGCTTTAGAATACTGAAAATGCCACTGTGCTTTCTAGCTGGCTATAAAGGCTGTCACTGCCAGCAAGTGAAATACCATGCCAATACCAAGCATAAACATTTTATGTCTTGTTATGCATGTTCTGAACACCCAGAAATCTCCTAATCATGGCCATTAATTTATCTTCTGTAATAGGGTGATTTTCATTCACTAATGTAAAGTTTCTAATAGGAAATTATGTAGCAAGTGAATAAAAATTATTTGTTGGGTTTAAGAAACTTATTGCCAAGCTAGCTTTCAACAGAAAATGTGATGTTTGATATTCTGGCCCCAAGTTCTGCTGAACACCTGGAATGGTAAATGATACAAACACAATGACTTATCAAGTACTTGTTTTCAGTAAACCATTAACTCCTTGAAAATGGCTTTTCTCCTTCTAACAACAATTTCCCAGGTCATACAGTTTCAATAGTTTCCCAGATCACTTTCCTTTCTTTGTATGAGTCCCTGAAAGCCTGGATTTTGAGAAAAGATCTTCCATGAGTTTTGTAGCTCTTGGTATATTTACAGGCTTCATGAAAAAAGGAAGCAGTGGTATTCTGAGCACAGTACTTATCGGGATTTTTACAGGAATATTTGGTTAAATATTTGCAACAAGCTACCTGGAAAACACATATTTTTTTCCTGCTTGTAAACTGTCTGTTGACACTCTTGAAAGTCACAGTAGAAAACACTATGTGCAAACAAATCTCATCCAGTAGATCACAGCAGAACTGGTCATTGACAACACTCCTGTCTCCTGGGGTATTCCTCCTTTCTTTTCCTTTTCTTAAGGCAAAGGGGTGTGTGTGTGTAGCTGATCATGTAAACCACATGCTCCACAACAAATTCAACTAATCTTTCCGATTTCTTCCTAACCATACCTAATTTCATGTTGTGCTTAAGGTCTTTTTCACAGGCTGCTTAGCACTTCTGCCTGTCTAAAAGAGCACAAAAAGGCATAGACGACCTTCTGTGTCCAGAAGACTTCTTACATCTTGCCAGGTGTGCTTACAAGATGATGCTCGATGGTACAAAGCCATGAAGGAAGACGTGGTCATAACCCAAGATCCAGACCTACTAGAAATATCTGTTGAAACATCCTCAAACCTAAATCTTGCAAATATTTATAAGCTCACATTCAAATTGAAGCATGTGTATGCTGTTGAAAATGTTATCCATGTAGCATCAACACAGGGTCATGTGGAAGCAAAATCCTGCTCTCACCTAGAGGATGAGGACCTAAAAAACCGAACAAACAAACAAACAAAACCCCCACCAAAACAGAAAAATAAGAAAAGAAAGTGTGCTACACTCAAAAGCCCACAGAGGAATGGTGTGGGAATATTATTAAAAAGGTGATAACAAGCAACAACAAAAGTTCCCTTGAGGACACTCTTCTTTAAAATGACCAGCATGTCCTGATCTTTGAACATGGTGCACAGGCAGCTTTGAAAGGGCCACCAGCCCAGGTAAGAGCTTGGAATGACCACTGGCCACTTTGCTGCTGGTGGCCGAGCAGATCCAGGGCGAACGTTAATTGACAGCGAAAAAGATCTGTGAATCACAGCTCTGAAGTTCATTTTCAAGCAGGTTTGGTGGGTTTTTTTAAGAAAACGGTCACTTTTCCTATTCCAAGTTGCATAAACAAAAAACTGATTATCTTCTTATTCAAAACTTTCTGCCCAAAATAGCCGCCTGCTTAGGAGCCTTTGGTGCTCTGAGCCGTTGTTTGATTTTTTTTTTTTCCCGAGGAATTTTCCATTATCAAAACCCAACGCAGAAACAATTGACAACACTGACTGCTGGCTTTCCACATTTCAGTTCAAAATAAGCACGAAAGGCATTATTCTTTCTTCCAGAAACAATAGGGGAAAAAAAAAATCTCCGGGAAAACAAAAATAAACCCAAGCCTATGCCTCAGCCAGAGCTCCCAGCAGCGTTTCTTGTTTGGGACCGGAGCTCTCCCTCTTGCGGGATCCCCCGCCCCGGCTTAGGTGGGTGCGGGCAGCCCCGCTCGCCCCGAACTGCCCCCGCCGGCACCCGCTGCCCCGGCACGCTGTACCGGCCGGTCTCAGGGCCCCTGCCGGGGGGTTATTTTTAGGTAGGGCTGTAGCGCCTCTCCTTTAAAAGGCTGCTGCCGCTGCCTGCACCGCTGCTTGCGGCGGCGGGGGAGGAGGACGCGGGGCGGACGCGCCCTCGCCCGGGCCGGCGGCGGGGAGCAGCGGCGGCGCTGGTGGCGGGGGGCAGCGGGCGGCTGCGGCTTTAAGAGCTCCCACAATGCCGTGCTGGCGTCCCAGTTCCGTTACATGTCTCTCCCGGTGAAGGGGAGCGAGGGGAGAGGCAGGAAGGAGGCGCGGGTGGCTGCTCCCGGCGGAGAACACCTACGCGTGGCTGGGGGAGAAGTGGCGGCGGCGGCCGCTCGGCGGGGCCGGGGGAGGAGCGGGGCGCCCCGGAGGGCCGGGCCGAGCCGAGCCCCCGGGCGCTGCGCCGTGGGTCGGCCGCGCCGCCCCCTCCCCCCCCGCGGGGCGCGAGGCGGAGCCGGCGGCCGTTGGGGCCGTTGGCGCTGCCGGGGGAGCCGCCGCGGGACGGGCGCGGAGCCGCCGCCGGCCGAGCGGTAAGTGCGCGGCCAACTCCGGCGCGGTGCCGTCCCGCCGGAGCCCGCCCTCCTCCCCTGCTCCCGCTGCCCTGCTCGCTCGCTCCCGCAGCCCACCCGGCTCCGCGTCCCGCCCCGGTCTCTTCTCCTCCCCGGCGTCTTTCGGCTCGTCCCCACTGCGGGGTTTGTGACTGTTCCCGGCCGCCTCTTCCCCGCTGTCCCCTTCTCTGCTCTGCCTGCGCTCACCAACTTTCCCGTCCGTGTTTCCCTCTTCCCCTCGGATTCTCTTTTTTATTTCTTTTTCTTTTGCATTTTCGGCTCTCCCGTTTTCCCTTACGCGTCTCGCCTGCCCGCTCGCACTCATTTCTGTCCTTTCGCTTCTTCCTTCGCTACTTCCCCACCCAGCTCCCTCCAGCTTTTCCTCTCTGCTGGCATGTTGTCTTTCGCCTTCCTTCGGGCATCGTGTGGAAAAGTAAAGGATATTTCTCTGTGTTCTTGGGAAGGAAGTTCAGAAACTACTTATTTTATCAGGGGAAATCTCGGTAGTAGGTTGTTTTTTGTTTTTTGTTTTTTTTTCACCTTCCCTCTTACTGTCCTCGAAAAGAACATTAAATCCGAACTTTTTTTTTTTTTTTTGACGTGGACCGTTGTGGTTTGTTTTTTTGGTTGTTGTGGGTTTCCTCCCCCCACCCCGCGTTCTGCTCCTCCAGACAGTGCCGTTCTGTTTCACGATTAATCTCTCTTATTCCAGCCCCAACACCTCTCTCTCTTTCTCTCCCCCACTAAGAAAAAAACGATTGAAAGAAAATCTGTTTTGACACCAGGGATGTATGAGATTTTTCTTTTTTTTTTTTTTGTGGAGACGAGTGGGAGAGTATTGATGAGAAGAAACTTAAGCAAATACAGTACAGTAGGACAATACAGAGGCATGGACTTTAAAGGGTAAGAAAATGGATTCTTCTCCTTGATTTGTGCAGCTGTAAACTATTGCTGGGAACGTCTGGTCCAGATTCTGGTTTGGGGCTGTAGTAGTCTGGCATGTGCCAACCTACTTTCTGTTCAGCAAAGCAGCGTTTTAATATGCCGACAGAGCAGTGTGCTAAATTGCAGTTCAGTATTGCTCGTGGGTCTCATCAGCGTGGAAAATCCGAAGTGGGGGGAAGGTGACAGATTTCAGTGTCCCCTTTAGAGTTACACCTGTCATGCATTCCATCCCAAAACTGCAGAGATGTCAGAGGTTGACATATTAAGAAAATTTCTGGAAACTGCTTACATCCATGTCAAAAAGTGCTGCTGTGTGGCTTATGAAATCTGGTTTGGACCTCACAAGCTTCTGCCTCTGCTCTAGTCAGCATTACATGTTAAAATTAAGAATGTGCTGGGCTGTGGAGAGCAAGTAAATCAATTGCCTAACGATTTCTGCAAAGACACCTGTTTCAGGTTTTTCAGTCTCCCAGTTAATTGTGTTTGGTAGTGGTGTGATTGTGTTAAGTGTTGTAAAACTAAAAAGTGATGTCTTTTTCAGTAAAGAATACATAGTTCATGAAAGTCAACTTTTCAGGTCAGAGGGAAACAATGTGGATCTTGGTTGTGTTATGTTACCTGTTTTGATAGATACCATTCCAGAATACCACAGGGTTATGTGGCTAAATTGCAGATTAAGCAAGCCCTACCTTTTTTCCTCTCTCTTTAAAGACAAGAGAAAATACCATTTCAGATTGAATTTTATTTGATGGTATCTAATTAGAAAGTGGGCTAGACATTGAACTAAAAGTACTTCTCTTTGTGTATTAAAGCAAAAAATGATTTCATATATGAGCTGCTGAGGGAACTGAAATGTCTGCTTGGCATTCATAGTGTTTAGTTGTATGCCCTTTAGAGCAACTGAGAGAGTTAAGGTAGTTCACTTCTTACACTTAATCTCTCCATCCTTCTCCTTCCCCACCCTGACAAGCTCAACAGAATCTGATCAGTTGTTTGAATTAATCTTATTTTTTATCTTTTCTGGAGATGAAAAACTTTGGGATGCTGGGAAATAGAAAAATAACAAATTAACTCATTTAAGTATTTCAAAACTGTTCCTTGGACAGTTTCTGGAAACACCACCAATAATTCTAAAGAGACAAATTAAGTTGATAAGTAGTACTTTTAAAAATCCTTTTGAGGGAGGCTCTGAAAAGGAGCATGTTAGATAGAAAGAAGGAGATGGAGTTGGTGAAGTGCAGAGCTGAGTGCTGGGGATGGTGGGTTCTGTTCCTGCTTCTGCCATCGCATGGCAGTGTGACCTCTGCCTCAGCTGCTTGCCTGCACCTCATAGGATGTGGAGGCTTTCCTGAATCTCTGTCATGTGCTTTTACACATTATTTTAAGAATAATTACATGTAAATGTATTACTCCTAGTTGTGGTTTTGAATGCTGGTCAGGTGGCAGCTTTGCTTGTGCTAGTATTCATTCTTTGAAAGTTGTGAAGTAGAACTCTTGATCATCGCCACTTATTTTGAGAGCAGCATGAGATTTTTTGCATTGCTGTAATGGTTTTGAGACTAGAGTTATTTTTATCCCCTGTATATCTCTGACAATATTGGTGCATGCTGCTTCTGTGGTACCTTAACAGTCTGCCTCAAGCTGAATTTGAAGGGCACTGTACACCTCTCCAGAAAGAAGCTCTATTAAATTGAATTGCTGGCTGGAAAAGTGTCTTGTGGGGACTGGGCTGAGGACCCTCCTCAGCGTGATGCATGCAGTCCTTTTTTGTATTGTAGAGTTTGTTGTTGTTGTGTGTGGTGGTGGTTGGTTGATTTTTGTGGGTGGTTTTTTGTGTGTGTGAGCTCTATAATTATGAGATTGGCTTAGTATTCGTGGGTTTTCTTGTTTGCTTTCTAATTTTAGTTTTTTGCTGGGTTTTGAAGTCTTTAAGATCTCTATCTTGAAATAAAATGTAAATGTTGTGTGGTTTTCTAGGGCTTTTTGAAAGCTCAGATTTTTTTGTAATTTTTTTATGCTGGGGTTGGGACTTTACAGTGTAATGGGACACATTATAATCTCAATGCCTACCTTCCTGTAATGTTTGAGACTCTAACTTTGTAAATACATGGCTCTACCCTGTTGCAGGTAGTTCTTTCTCCTTAGTGAAGATGAGAGACGTGATTCTGTAGAAACTTGCTATTAGGCAGCTGCATCAGCTTTGGGTTATAACTTACTGTCCTCTTGTGTATGTACATAGCTAGTTCTGTGCTTCTGAATCTGGACAGTTAGTCTAGTTTTAAATGCGGTTTCATAAATAACTAATTCTTTTTATCCTTCCTAACTCACTTCAAAGTGTGTGGTGATCTTGCAGCTTTGGCAAGAATAGTTTTCCTGGCTAATGAGAGGATGTTTGTGTTACTTTCGCATGTTTCTATTCTGAGGACTGTATGTCATCTTTTTCTTTATTGGTAAAATACGGGAGGGGGGAACCTGGCCAGTGTGTGCCAAGCGATGCCGTGCTGCTGCAGCTTCTCTCTCCAGTTCATTACCCATGAAGTTGAGATCACAGAACTTGTCCTGCTTGGGAAAGGAACATGGGTTTGAGCTGTAGCTTATAGGGGCTTGTCACATCTGCCACAGGGACTGCTGTTATTTCCCTTTGTGATAACGTAAGTACAGAGAACATTGCATATGTCTGAGAGGACTTGAGATAGCCACTATAAGCTTTCAGATGGGAGACACTTGAGAAATCCTCTTAATTCACCTTTCTACTTTTGAATTACACCTTAAAGGAGGGAGGAATCTGTTTACTTTCTTGTTGTGTTTGGAAAAAGCGCTCACCCACAACAAAGGCATTGTAATGCTTTCTATAGTCCAGGATTATTGAACAAAAGCATCTTGCTGTGCAATATTGTTGCTGTGCTCAGTGTTGTATGATAACATGTTTCTCAGCTGTTGTTGATTCCTCAGTGGCACAGACTTCAAAGGAATGTGCTGAAAGAGAGCCATGGCAAGAGAAAAAAACAAGTTTTGTTCCAGTGGCCTGTACCATCCATCTGTTTAAATACTTTGCTGAACTATTCCAGAGTGTTCAGGCATCCAGTTAGGACTGACAAGCAATTACAGCTGGGAATGGAGCCTACTGCAAAGAGACCACCTAGTGAAGGCTTAAACCCTACCTCCCTGCCAAGGGTCAGAGCCCCCCTGCTGCCCCAGCCAGCAAGAAGAGATAAGGCTCATCATTTAGGATATCTTTCAACATGACATTGTCTAATTCCTAATGCTATTGAGGATTTATTTATTTTTACTCTCTATGCTATCTTTAGCATGAGAAGGGAAGAATGGTAATGAGGACAGGTCATCTCTCTAGTCTTTGTATGTAACACACTAGGTCTGTAATTTAAATGGATAAATACATATAAAGAAATTTACTTCTTTTTTCCCTGAAACACGTATCTAACAGATCACTCAGTAGCAATATATATTACTGAATTAGTTTTGAAACATTTTGATAAAGTTAAAACCGAAGCCAGTTATGTTGTGCTCTTTCAGATTGAGTTTGGGAAAATATTTGGGGAAATATTCCACAGCTCAGTCCACGGTAACAAATTAACAAAACCTGTGTACTTGTGCATTATGATACACTAAGATGCTGCCAATTCCAACTATTATAATTTGTTTTTACTTAAATTCTGATATTGGAGTCCACTGTACAAGACAAGTCTCGATGCAGTTGCCAACTGAATCTTCATATTGTAAGCTCTGTGCTCTCTATAGTCCCAGATACTGGAGCTTAGAGGGGAATATTAACAGAGAGACTACATGTAAACTATTGGTAACCTGTAAAGATCCTTGAAGCTTTTCTGCGTGGCACTGACGTTAATTTTGAGGATTTGGGATGCATACTGTAGGTAATGTGTGTTTCAGTTAAGAGGGTTTAACCTTCCTTATGAATGGAAAATGATTATGCAGATGCACTAAGAGGATATTTGAGCTTTGAAAAATTGTGAGGCACTCCAGAATTTGTTTCTCACCTGCAAACAAGCAGCAAAACTCTAAAGGTAAGCTTGAACGTTGTCCTATGCTGTAGTATTACTCCTGCCTTTATACTGTGATGTGACCTTTATGCCTCTGAAAGGATAGTTACTTCTCCCAGTGTCGGGAGTTGTGATGGTGTTTTGAGATGTTGGATTTTAATGCCTTAGTACCCATTTGAAAGTAAAGGGGAGGGAAACTTCTAGAAATGTGTAATGTGACTGACTTCCATCCAGCTTCTGCCCTTGCTCCAGAGCTGATGTTGTAGTTTGAATTTCCTTACTCACTTTGAAAGCTGTACTAGGTGTAACCTTGCATCGTATTTCCCTTATTGCAACAGTACCTGATGTGTTTCCAGCATGTGCCTTGCTGTGTCTGTAAATCATCTAGGTTTAAAATGGTGAGGCAGTATTGATGCTTTCTTTTTTATTGTATACTTCCTAATGTTAAAAGAGCTGTAACTTCCTTTTGTTTCAACTGAATTGGAAGTTTTTTGCTAAAAGATTTTTTTTTTGACTCCTGAAGTGTTTGTCAATGTTTTCAAGCTGTTATTTAAAAGGGGGGTTGGAGTTTCCAGAGCAACCTTTTGAAACTTTGTTTTATCATCAGTCAGCAGTTTCATGAGCACGGATAAGGAAAGGCTGCAATTCCACTGAGCGGCCAGATGTTTTATGTCTGTGCCAAAGTGGGGAGAGAGTGTGGCTTTAGGAGTTGGAGGGTCTGTTGTTCTTGTCACTGAACTGTTGGGGGATCTTCAACAGATCATATCTGCTTTCTCTCCCTTCCCCTCCCTCCTGCCATGCCTGTACTGATAGTGATCACCTCCTTTTAAGTAAACTGAGATTGAGTGAAAAGTGTTTTTTGTTCTTTCTAAAAAGTAGATAGTTTTGTTGTCAGTTTGTGTTTCTTTAATATTACGCTTAAAACCATAGAAAAGCTGCATGTAATTTGGCGGTTAGTTAATTTATGGCCATTGTCCAGCAGATTAATGCTAATATTAACTCTGACTAGCGTGGCATTAAGTGAACAATATCAAAAAAGCAGGTTTTGATGCAGATAGATGGGGGAGTAACCTTAGACTCAAATTCCCCAGTTCTGTACTAAATTGCACCTTTGTTTGGCCCATACTTCTTAAAGACATGTGAGATCTTGATTCTGCTTCAATGTGATGTGAAGGAAAGAAAGACTGTAAGGAACTCATCAGGTGTCTGCACATGTCAAACTCTTCCTTGAGAAGTAGGAAGATGCCACAGCTAATATTTGGAAGTCGGTATTGGGAATCAAGATACCAAATACTTAAATGTGCCTTTACAGCTGTATGGCCAGCAACATTAACTAGCCCTCCTACTTGGAATAACTGGCATATGGAGAAAAGCGTATGGCAGTGGTGGAATACCCTTGTCCTTGCCCATCAGAAAGTGATTGTGTTGCCTTTTAAAACACGTTCTCAGTCATCAGAACTGTTCCCTCTGTGTGTATGCTTGCTCTGGGCTTTATCCATGGCTCCAAGTCAATCAAAGCCTTTGCACTGGTTTCATTGGGAACAAGGACAGAAACTTCCAATGAATAAGCTGTGTGTTTGAGACGATGTATTTCAAGTAGTGGAATTGGCACTGATGAGCAACAGGACTAACGCTGAATACAATTCAGTGCTTTCATGCTGTTAATGGGATAGGAATTGGTAACCTGATACTACAAAGAGATAACAAAGGCTATTTATCATACAAGGGAACATTGTTGGTTTGTGTGTTTTTTTTTTTTTTTTAAGGAGTTGGTAAATAGCATAGTAAAATCTTTTATCAGAACTCATTCTAGTGAACAAGATCTGTCAGAAAATGACTGATTTAACAAGAATTTATGAAATAGTCTGCATAGAAAAGTAATTTTCTGTCTTATAACTGGTGTTCTTTCACTGAAGTCCTGTATTTGCTTACCAGTTTACTTTATGTCCTGAGAATTTATCTGCTTTCAAACTGAGATATAAATAAAAAGTGTTTAAGCTTTTCTTCTTCTTCCAAGAATGGAAGACTTGAGGAGATGACAAAATGAAATATGTGCAAAGTTGACATAACAGATATGGTATGTGACTATTCCATGTTTCCCAAGTACAGATCAGGATGCAACTAATTGGTATAGAATAAAGCAGCAGTACATGGGATTAAGCTATTCTGTGGGAGACTGTGGAGAACTCTTTTTAGAGGCCTTTAATACAAATAGGACGGACATCTGCAAGGGTGATCGGGTGCAAGAAAACTCAGTCTGACCTTGTAACTCAAGATAATATTTTACCTTGGGCCTGCTGCTTACTTAGCCACTTGTCTCCTTTGTGTTTTTACTGAGCGCAGGAACTTGCAGTCCCTGCAGGCAAGGCTAGAACAGAAATGGAGCACAGCTTCAAGAGGTGGTATGTGCTGTGAAAAGAGACTTGACTATGAGTTTGCTGTTAGTGAACTGAAGTTCTGTGCATTTTGGGTCATGTTTTGTAGCAGAAGTTAAGGGAAGAGGCTCACCTTTCTTAGGTGGGGTGGGAGGGAGCTGGGCTCTCAGCAGCAAAGTATCACACTTTTAAAAGTACCCAAGTGGTGGTTTTGGTTTACTTAAACTTCTAGCAAGACAGAAGGGGTTTTTTTTGGGTATTTGGTTTCCTAGGACTTGCTGATCTTATGTTTGTGATGTGTTGCAAAGCGACTCCTCAGTAATGGTTTATTCAAGGCCTCTGAATACTACAGTAATGAGATCCTGACCTCTACTGCTCAGCCCTATGTGAGTGCTGGTGAGATGGGCACTCCCTTCCCGGTACCTGCTGTTATTCTGTGAACGCTTTCAATTAGTTAATCATTCATGTGCTCCGTCTGACAGCACTACCGATTCTTTCTGCTCTGCTATAAGGCTTCCTAAATATTGATTCATGAACTAGTGGCTTTCGAGGTGGTTGTTTAATTGCAGTGCAGCACTTGCTTTTTGATGGGGGAGAAGGATACTGGGATTTTCTCTTCGACACTTGCAGCTGCAGATAGAGGCATTCCTCTATTCAATTCCTCTGCTGCTGAGCTGTTTGGAGCCAGGGTTGGGGACACTTGCTTTGCTGTTTCCTTGTCCCCGAGTTCGGTTTAATTTAGAGCACCTGTCCTGTTGTGATCCTGACATCCTGTCAGTACTCATTCCCCCTGCTCCCTAGGAGAGAGCATGTTTGTTGCTGGCAGCTCTCTGCATTACCCTTATAGGAAACCCAAGCCAAGAATTTTCTAGAATTCTTCCCCTCCATCCCCTTGTCCTTCACTGACCTCTAACCACATTTTTATCTTTCTTGACAAGATTCTTAGTTTCACTTATCTGCTGCTTTTCCCTTCACTCTTCAACTTTGATTATTTTTTAGGAGCTGCTTGGAAACATTGACCATAACAGATGTGTAGGCTGTCAAATACAGTCAAATTACTTAGTGGTTTTTTTTTTTTTTAGCTAGACTTTAAAACTAAAATGCTTATGGCAGGTAAATATTTTCTGTGTACACTACTTGTCAGGACAAAAATATCTATCCTCAGAAGAGGGTAAGGAACTGCAGTGGCTGTATTTCCATATTACAATATACCAATATCACCTGTTGTAAGAGCCCTATGTTTCCTTCCCTGAGCACAAACCACTACTGTAGTAAGGGCACATAAGTTCAAGCTTTGTTTTGTGTACAAAATTTTAATGACTTTTAAAATATATTTTTGTGCTATAAGATAAAAATCTACCATAAATAGAAGAAAATAGGAAATATACTTTTCTGTTTTAGGCTTATGGTTTCCTGAGAAATGCTCTGTCACCTCTAGATTGAATTAAGAGCAAAATAATACTGCTTTTGTAAAAACATATTTGCTTTAATTCTGGGTAGCAGAGAAGAGGGTGACTGGATTTATTTAAATATATGCTGGAACATTTATTTTTTCCTTTTTTTAAGTGCACTTCGTGCTTGTCATTCTAAATGCATATGCAAAAGCCTAAATAATTAGAAATCTATATGCTTTCTGACCACGATTTACTTTAACAGTCTGTAATGATCTCTGGACAAACTGTATTTTACTTTGCAAGACAGCATTTCAAATTAACCTCCATTATTGTCAGTTTTGCTAATATGAGTGAGGACAGCATTCAGTGTAAACACCCTCTTTAAGAGTACCGTTTTTCTTCCTCTCGTGGACATCAAGCATGTGGTAGGCAGAAGACAGTTCTGCTATAACAAAGTGCAAACCGCAACACAAGGGAAGATTGTGCTGTAGCATCTGAAATGTCCTCCCTCCATTCCTGCTGTAAAATGCTTTGACCTGAGAAATGTACTTAATGTCTTCCCAGCTTTCCATCAGATGTTATATATCTCATCATCCCCTCGTTTTCAGAATGGATCCTATTGCTCAGAGTAACATGGGCAGGTGGCTTCTGTGAATAGATAATGACTTCTTTCACTATGCACCATGACCCATGTGGAGTCGCAGGTTCAGTGGGACTTATCAGCTCTGGAGCTTGCAGGAAGAGATTGGTTTCTGAGCCCTGCAATTAGGAAATGGCACTAATTGAACTTTGGTCACTATCTCAAACTGGGATCTCATGGAAAAAAAAGATGACTTTTTAGATCAGTAGATAGTATTATTTGAATCCCTGGTGATGATCATAAAGTGTTATGTCATGATGCATAGCAGTAATGTTAAGCCTCTCTTACTTGCTGGGATTTCAAGTTACTGCACAGTTGAGAATGATTTTAATATTGAGAAGGGAGCTATCTGAGATGCCTCATTCATAGTATGAACCTTAGTACGAGATTACAGGAGAAACTTCCTTTGGATATCCAACTACTATTTATCAGTGGCTTTTTTTCATAAAAATTTAAAAGGTTTAGCTACTGGATGACTAATTAGACCTGTCCCATCCTGAGCCAGAGAGACTGTTGGCGATCCCAGCAAGACAACACTGTAATGAAGTCCTGCTTTGCAGACAAGTAGTTGATTAACTAGTGTCAACATGAGCATTTCTGTCAGTATTCTGAAATGCTTAACAGCAGGATGCTATTCTAAGCCTTCAAAGGCACAGATGTGAAGTTACAATGGACAAGAAAGAGGTCATTTATGAACCTCCGTGTAATTAACAGTACCTGTGTGTTGTGGCTGTCACCTAGGCCAGGGGAAACTTCTGTAGAAGATGTTAAGCTAACCTGATTCACCTAGCACGTTGAGTGGGATAACAGCATACACATAGCTAAACTACAGCATCTCTGCTGGTGGAGAAGCTCAAGCAAAGAGAAATCTAAAAACATTCTCATGGCATACTTAACAACAGTATTTTATGAAAGATCTTTTAAGGAACAAGTGTCAAAGGAAAGGTTCATCTTGTAAGTGGACACGAGTATGTCAAAAGTGCTAACTAGAAGAGTATGTTTATGGTATAAACTTGTTAATTGGTTTCAGAGGCAGTGTGTACCTATAGTGTAATCTGAGACTTGTTACATAGATAGTGTAGCAAATAATAAACTACTGGCTACTCTTACAGCAGCTTTTCCTGCAACTTCAGCTTTTCCTACAAAGCATCAACTATAATGACCAGTGCTCTAATACTGTTAGAGCATACAGAGCTTTTTTTATGAGGGTTTGTCTGTTCTTATGCCTGATGAAACTTCAAAATAATATTCTTGTATGTCCAGTGTTGTCATCTTGCTCTGTGGTATGTTCCATGTCTTACTGACTTCTGCAACCAGTTTTAATACAGCTGTTGTAGTGTCATTGGAAAAATGGAAATAGCTGTATAGCCTAAAATGGGTCCTTTCTGCTAAGCTTGATGTTGAAGTGAGACATTAAAGCCAAGGCAAATTTAGTGAGTATTTAAAAACAAAACAAAAAAAAAAAACAACAAACAAAACAAACAAAAAAAACCCCACAAACCTGTCTTGATCACATGATTTCCTGCAATTGATTTATTCCCAATGTTGAGAACTAATACAGATTTTTCAAAGAGCTCACAAAGTAAAGAATGGAAACTCTAATGTTTAAACTTTTACTTCTTTTTAAGTCCATAGAGTAGCAAATTGATCAGAGTATCCTTTGAGAAAATAATTATCATCAGTTTTACAGGAGGAACTTTAGATTCTCTTTTGCCATCCCAATCCCATCATCTGTGTGTCTGACTTGTTACCTTACACTCTCTAGCACTTAAGATGCAAATGGTTTCTGTTCATTTCAAAGGCATTAATCAAACTGAATCCTATAGATGCACTGAGATGTTCTTTCTGTGTTTTATTCATGTTACTTAATTTCATTAAAATGGAGGCCAAGCATGTCTGTAACAGTATTGTTTGCACTGCTAATACTTATTTGCTCAGACCAATTTGACAGTGCGTGAACCTGAGTCAGAGCTTGAACATGTCTGAATTGGTAACTTGTGTCTACATTTGCCTCTTATGCAGATTTCAGATTTTTGGTTCAATATATCAGTCATTTAAAAATTTCTATCACTTTATTAACATGCTTAATTTTATTTAAGAGTTCTCTTCATGATATGGAATACAATACATTAGTCCAAAATAAACTTTCTTTGAGGACTGTAAAGATATGTGGTGAATCTTTGCATATGCTTCAGCAGTGTGAGTTGCCTGGGAAACTTTGAGGAAGAATCATCCTTAGGACTTGAGTGTGGAAGGTTCTTCTGTGGCTAAACTGGATTCCATTACCCAGGGCTTGTCCTTTGTACTTTTTGATAGGAGCACGAGGATCTCTCTACGGTCTCCTGTGCTGTAGCAAGCCCTCAGGAAAGAAGCCAGTCTTCTGACCTTCTGTGCTACCTTTGGAGAACTGTGTGGTACCACATTCCCTGCCTCTTATACTGCTGCTTTTTCTGGTTTGATCTTGAGAGCAGGCTTAGAGGAAGTGCAGTTTGTGATTATGGGCTGACACTTGGATTGATACCCTGCTGGCTGTTTCTTCCTATTTTTTATTAAATTAATTATTGCCAGATTTTGGTCAATGAGTATTGAAACTACCGAACATCTCAAGTCACCTATTGTATCTATCGTATACCTCCTGCAATCTGTATATGAAATGAGCTGCTTTGTACACGTTTAACAGATGTGTGGATTTTATTTGAATAGGAAAAAAAAAACCAAACTTAAAGTATGGATTTATGTAGGCCTGTAAAAATATGTTACTTTGTCAACTTTTGCTATTAAAGAATATGCCATATGTAAGTGTGTTGGTCTTAATGTGAGATGCTCTCACACTCGGTCAATAAATGCTCAAACTTATTTGAATTGAAGCATCAGAAATGCAGTTGTTAGAGAGCAAGGTAAACTGATCTGGTGCAACTCACTTTGAACCATAATCCCCAAACAAATACTGTGACACAAATCACTTTTAAGTTTGCTTTTGTGTTTGCTTTTTCAGGTTTGTGACAACTGATTTGTATTGTATCTTGAACTGGGGGAAAGTGATGCACTTGTGACAGTTCACATTAAACACTAATGTGAAAACCTATTTACATAGGTTATTCATATGAAACTCAAGTTGACTTTTTCCACTATAAAGACACTGGTCCCAGGCTCTGAGACACCCAGTTGCTTGTTTTAATGAGTCAACACTAGTTGACTTCTGAGACTTCAACCCTGCCTGTGTACATCTACCCATGATGCACTTGTAAGTGAACATGACTTGATTACAAATGCATTAAGTATTAGTAACAGGGGATGCTTTTTCACTTCAAGAAAAACTTTTGGAATGTGTGGAAAACTGGAGTAGCTCAGTAGCTCTGAACTTTAATTGTGAAAGTATTTAACAAAGAAAGTGATCAAGATTTGTTACTGACTTAGGGCTTATCTGAGTGTCTGAACTGTGTTCTTGTTAATGATGATACATAAAGAATCTGAGGCTTTCATTTTCTAGGGAAGCATTTTCATTCTTCAAGTCAGTTTTGAAGACCTAGCTGATGAAAGCAGCCTGGTCTGAATTGAGTGTTGGCCTTGCTTTGAGCAGGAGGCTGGGCTCCTGTGAGTTCTTTCAGCCTGAAGAGTTCTGTTTAGTTTATTTTTAAGAGGCTTTTGTACCACACAACCCCCATCAGCTGATACTTCCAGCCATTAAACCAGAGGTGGAAATAGATCCTTGCTCATAAGTGGGTTTTTTGTAACATGTTTTTACTTACCTTTATAGCACTACTACTTCATAAATGCAGAACATCTAGGACTTCTCTGCATCTCTTTTTCTGTCTACTGCAGAATCTTTGTTTGAAGAGGTGTGGAGTAGGGCAAGTTGATGGGACCCTGCTCAAAATTCTAGGGTAAGTTCTCAGCTTTCCAGAAACTGATTTTTTTTTTTTTTTTTTAATATGGAATCTAATGGTTCTGTAGTTGAATTCAGCAGACGAACTGTGTTTTAGGGAGACTTGTCACAGATGTATAATTATTGAAATTCCCTATGTATTATTTAATGAAAAAATAGCTATAAACAAGGTGAACATTAGAGATTATAATGCAAAATGTATTGACTAAGAAGAAAAAAGGTATTAGTCAGGGTACCTCTAACAAAATTTGATTTATCCGTTCGACTGATGAGACCTGTAATGAGTTAAAAATACAGACTTTTTCTATAGGAAAAGAGTAATGAGATCTTTTACTTAATTGGTGTATGTGTGTACTTGAGTAAGGTGCATATGGAGAAAAACATATGTCTGTTAAGGGATCCAGTATTTCAGATCAACTTGCTCACATACTGCTTCCTTTGTGACAGGAATAGTAGAGTGGGTGTTCCTTCATGTATTTAGACTTAGGCAGCCTATGTCACGATAAGCCTGTAATTCACTAATGATAACTCTGAGACTTACAGAAATATCCCACACTGGGCCCAGCTTGATAAATAAAGCTTCAGCTACAAGCTTTGAAGTGGGAACAGAACAACAGTTTTTTAATGAAGAGGAATAATTGATTAATACCCTGTCTTTCACCAGGTGGTATATCACCAGAATTTTTCTTGAAATTAAATCTGTGATCAAACCATTCCCCTGTCACTTTATTTGTACAGGGAAGGGGTTATTTCTGTTCAAGTACTGACATAAAAATTTTACGCTGTTGATAAAATGAATGTTGAAAGCTTATTTTCTTCCTTTCAATTACCTGATTGTTTTACAAAAAAAAAAAAATTCTAGCACATGCTATCAGGAGAAGGGAGGGGAAGTTAATGCTTCACTGTTTTACTTCTAGAGGAAATAACCTTGCAAGAAGGCGATAGTTAAAGTTTCATCCATCTCTATCCCATTTTAGGACTAAGAACACAAAGTCACTAACTGGTCACCTGTACAAAAATACTCTGCAACTGCAGCATCAGTTCTTGGAAAGTTTTGCAAATACCTGAGCATCACAGCATGTATTTAATTACCTATGTCTAGGGACCTGAACTTCAAAATATTAAGTTTCTTCATTTAAAAATCAGTAAATTAAAAATTAATTTAGTGGAACCCATACTATGAATCAGGGGGAGGTTTCAAAGTAAATTTCAGGACAGCGATATATTCTGGCATCCTCTGCTGCTTGTTTAGTCATATGCATCAATAGTTATCAATCCTAACAATAACTTGTTTTCTAAATCAAGATGGCAATTTGGAGTCACTGCAGTGCCTCAGAATTGTTTCTTGAGGATTTTTTGGTATCTCTTGCTTCCTGATTTTGGTCAAAATGTGAGAGTTGATTTAACTACATTCTAGCTTGCGTTGGAAGCTCTTAGTTTAGCTCTGTAGTCTAATCACTAAAAAGCAATATGTTATGAAGTGAAAAGTGACTATTGACGTTTGAGCATGGGACTCTTGAATATGTAGACATTATGCTGATTCCAAAGTCAGTGGACTGATGCCAGTTGAGGTGGGACATGGTGGATCTGAGCCACTGCTCAGTACTTTTGTAGATATGATCATCTGTGCTGTGGAAAGCTGGTGTGCGGTGAACACAGGTTATTGTTCGTGGGAGTAAGAGAACACATAAATTGCTCTATATTGGTGTATTACTGGATTTCAGTGTGAGATTTTCTTGTAGAAGACAGATGGGAATAGAAGAGTTAATTGTAGTAGGCCCTGTGTCTAAAAGGGTGTGTAGTTGCAATGCTTTAATTTGGAGTTGAAATAAACATTGTAGTACTTCAGTGCTACCAGCTTTACAATAATATGCAGCCTCATTGCCAGAGCTGTTGTAAAAGCAGTTGTACCGGCTTTTGTAAGAAGGTCTTGGAGGTCAGTCAAGTGTCTACCAGGGACCAGTAAGCCCTTATTACTGACCAGGTTGTGAAAGTAGGTCATACTACGCCTTTGAGAGACTAGTGTAGTAGTATCAGTTGCAAGCCATTCTATTCATAATTTTGGAGGCAATGTGTGTTGAAATGCACAGTTTTTTAGGTGGAAAATGGTGTTTAATGATCTGGGAACTCTGAGCTTGTCAAAATGTTTCTGTAGCATACTTTGGCCATCTTTTAGCCACTTGTGTCAGTAGTCTGCTGAAACAAATGGCTTCTTGATGGTGTGTTTCTCTTAAAAGGATCAATTGATTAAAGTGTTCATTAAAAGTTCACTAGTCAAGCAGCACCTATAAATCCTGTTTTCTTTTGATGTAACTTCAAATACCAGAGCATTTGTGTGCTTGTATGTATCTTTTTGAAAGGGGAAAAAGAAGCTTCTATGCTTTCACAGCAACACAGAGCTTTCTAGCCATGTCTTTTCACATACGAATTTTACACTTCTTTTACAGTGACAATTTACTGTGGAACAGCATGCTTTATTATTGGCAATCTTCTTAAAAGGGCCTAGATTAAGAACTCTGACCTACAGCTGTTATAAATAGAAGTCTTTTTGTTATATAGCCTTTTAAAATTTCCCTTTTTTGTGTTAATTGATTAAAATATGTACTGTGTTGGCTGGAGTTCCTGTTACTAATTGGGTAAAATGAAACCATAGGCTAGATACAAAAATCAGCAACATAACTCCTTGTTGAGAAGGTTGACTATTATTTTGATGGGCTCTGCCTGTTGAGGGTATGTACATATGAGTGTTTTAGCCCTAAGAACCCTGAGATTGACATGCTACTTTACTAGGTCTGTCTAAATGTTACAGAACAGATGGTTAATTCAAAAACAAGAGTATTAAAGCTGAGTAGCTAAATCTGATCTCTGAAAAATGAAGTTGCCAAAACAAGCTGCTGTATTTGATGGTAGCTGCTGAATGGGTCTTTTGTTTGATACAAAGGCAAACCTCAGTCTAATGCCCAAATGCAAAGAGATTGGTCACTTCAAAGATTTTTTTCAGCTTTTAATTTCTCTCAGAACCTATAGCTTGAAGCAGTAAGTTGCTTATATATTTTAGAGCTCCCAGAAGAGAAAAAGTCTTATTTCAAATCCATTGTCTTTCTTCTGGGTTTATCACTGTTGTCCTGGGGTTTAAAAGTAACCAAGACAAATTGCAGAAGTGGAATAAAGCTGACACCTGACTTTTAACTTGCCATGATATGCCTTTTTCTTCTACTTAGGTGGTCAGTGGAAAGAGAGGAAAAAGTCAGACGATTAGAGGAAAGGATTATTGTGTTTACAGGTAAATTCTTTTTCTTGTCCACAAATAGGATAGATATTTTGAAACAGGTGGTGTGCCACAAGAAACCTTTTGATCATCCAATCTGACCTGCACACCACAGATCAGAGTTATCTCTGAACTAGGGCTAATAGTAAATGAATTTACACACATGTGTACTGATACAAAAGGGATTAAAGCATTTATTTTCTGCATTCATCCTGTTGGGATTATTCCTTAGTGACATAATTTCACACTAACCTACTTTCCTGCTTTCAAACGAAACAGATGAGCAGCCTGATGCTGTTTATCTCAGCCCTTGGGGGTTTAAATACTTATGGATCTTCTGTGAGCTGCTGGAAGTTATAGTCACTTTTTAGGAATCTCTGACCTCACAATCCATTTTTTATGGTGGATTGAGTATTTATCTTAAGAGGAGGTCTGAATGTGACATTTGGGGTGTTATTTTTCAGTTGTGTGATGCTGTAAGATGAGCTATTACATTTTTTGGGAATACTCTATCTTGATTGAAAACATATGACATAAAGGTAGCTTGATCATTGTATAAAACTTGGAGAAAACAGTGAAATTATTTGTGTACACTTCTGCCTTGATAAATGCCTTAAAGTTAGAATTTCAGGCTTTCAAATCTTTATTTGCTTTTGCTAGTTCTTTTCATGTTTAACTGTGTATGAAAGGTGTCAGGCAGACAGGTGGAAACTGAATCCTTCCATCTGTTCAATGTACACCACAAGTATTGCACTCAGAACTGGGCTTGCTGGGTACGAATCTCAAATATTTTTATAGAGTGGATGTTGCTTTGCTTGGCCACGTTTTTAAATGCTCGATGAAATCTTGATTTCCATGGGGCTTTTTGTAGAAGAATGAATTGAGTCTTTTTTAAATTCTCCTTCTCCAAATTGGCCTCAAGACCCTTTTATTTCAGTGACTTTGACAGTTCTGTTGAAGCTATCAGCCATATCTTTAGGTTTCTGGAGGTCATGGTCTTAAGATGGGCGAGTAATTTGAAATACCATCTGTTTTTCTGATGATATGTGATTAAGGCATAGGGCTAGATGTTTCTACCTCAAGGTCTTGCTCACAACTTGAAATGGCCCCTTCAGACCTAGTGAAAGAAGTTCAGGAAGTAGAGAAACCTTGGTGAAGCTTGGAGAAAGCAATACATTAGGGAAGAAATTGGCAGAGGCACCAAAGTGTCTGTGAGCAGACGGAGTGTTGTCATCAGCTGCAAAATCAGTGTAAATACTTCCAGAAAATTACTCTTTCTCTGCTCTTGCCAAACACAAGGAACAGGAGCCATAAATACCCTTGACAAACTGTTGTAGCTGCCAGTGAGCATCCTGCAGTTGTAATCAACAAGTTGGAATTCTCCCTTGCAGCACTGGACAACAGCTGCTGTGGAAGCATTGCATTAGTGGTGATAAAATACACCTTTTTGGTTCTTGCCTAAAGACAATGGATTTTTACAGTTAAAAATTTCACAGTTCTGCTGCTGTGCTTTTCTGGGGGGGTCATATCAACAATATAAATGAGGTGGTTTCTTTTTCACTATATCTGTTATATAAGAGTATAGAAATTATAAATATTCAATATGTAGAGATATATATATCTATATGTGTGTGTATATACTAGATCACTAATGTATATGGCATCTGTGTCTCTCTTGAACTGTTGTTACCTGGGAAAATGAATGTTGGAGTTGAGAGTGTAAGATGGAGAGTGGTTTAAATTCAGAAATCTGTTTGTTCTGATCCAAATTCCATTTCCATGGAAACTGGAAGTTTAGTACTCTCGCTTGTTAACTTAAGCTGCTTGCTGGCTTTGGGGAAACTAAGTTGTTCCCTTACACTAAACCTTTTGGAATCAAGAGTTGTGTTGTTATATTAGCACCACATATTTTGTGGAGATGGAGAAATTAGAATTACTTCATGTATTTAATTTGAGAGATGCGTAGCTTTAACTGCATACAGATCAGATATTTAAGTGTTCAGAGCTCATACCAGGTTATCTAATAATTGAATTTTCATGTACATAATGTATAAGATCATAGTTTCTTTCCTGATGTGGACAATTACTTCATTATGGTGGTGCAGTTTTACAGATTATGAAGCAAACAGTGTTATTTTATTAGCTGACTGTCCGGTAATGCAGGTGTCCTCCCTTGCCTTGTACCAGCCATAGAATGATGTGCATGCGTCAGCTGCAGCAACAACTGACACATACAGACATCATGAGTCTGCACTCAAAGTGACCCTGGGGCTCAACTGCACCAGCTCATTATGAAAATTTAAATTCTGGTTATGCTCTTGCCAGGAAGGCGGAGCTGCCAGGCCCGGTCTGTGTGGAGTTTATTATGGCAGAATGGCTATGCCAAACCCAGTAGGTGAAGACTTAACATTCTAGAAGCAGCCCTGAAGGACCTGGTGGCTCTCCCTGCTTCAAAGTGGAATGGGGTTGTTGAGAAGATCATGGAGAATATGAAGAATGTCCCACTATGTTCAAGATGAGAGTTGACAGGAAAAACTTGCAAACCTTTGGTTAATCAGTAAGTGTTTTGTCTTGTGAGAAGGTAACTTTCCAGTTCTTGAAGCTTTGGCTGCTTAAGTGAAACCTTTTCTTATTAACTTCAATGTCACTTGTCAGTGTTCCACTTTGGCTTACGGCTGTTTTAATCACTGCAATTACTATGTAAAAGCAAGTGCTCTTTATGGATTGGCACTTTTGTATTTTGGTAGCTTGTACCATTCACTTTAATGCATACGAACATGACAAGAGTAAAAGTATATTGAACGTATGGGGAAACAGCATTATGTTAGAGATTCGTAGCCAGAAATGTGTTTACTTTTTCTTTGGTGTGGAATAGGAGTGTAAAATAGTTCTTTAGTAGTGCCTGTGTGGTCTCTGTGGGTGGGTATTTGAGGCTTAAAATATATTCAGTTGTCAGTCAGGGCAGGTGACCTGCTTCCACATAGATGATATATTCTGTGAGCACAACTGGCACGCAGGCTGTCCTGGATGTGTATGAACAGAAACCAAATTGCAGAAAGAGCTCTTCTCAGTTTTTTTGTGTAGTAATGTGGCAGTTTGAAAGATAAGCTGTTTTGGTAGGTAAATAGTACTACTTTTGAAATTAAGAAGTTAAAACTTACAGCTTTTAAAATAAGCTACTGCGAAGTGCCATTTTGATTAAAAAAAAAAAAAAAAAGTAAGGTGGTTCTGAAGCAGTGCCTGAGATCTTGACTTAGCAGGGGTATCTCCCAAATGTTGAAGAAAAAATTGTTTCCTATTGAGAACTTAGATAAAATTTTGTGCGTTTTAGGGTTTCTTTTATCTGACAGGAATATCACTTTGTTCATTGGTATATATTTTTCCTTTGTTATGAGGTTAGTAAACTAAGTAGTCTCAGGAGTGACAAGGGAAAATTGTTTTATTTGGACATACTCTTCTGTCAGGAGCTGAAATCTTTCGGAGGTTTGTCTTCCTGCCTGGATACCCTTTTTAATTCCAGATTTCAGTGTGCTGTCTTGTTTAGATGCAATATAGCAGGCTTGCTTAAGGGGAGGTTGTCTTGGGAACCTGCAGCATTGTTGCTGTGATTACCTTGTCTGTCCACTCTTGAGATAGAAGGTTCCAGGTTTATTCTAAAATATGGGAGACTCTTCCCCGGCTGTGATTGCTGGAATTAAATTGGAATTTACCAATCTAAAACCAGGAGCTGGTAGCAAAAAAAGACATGCAGTTTTCTTAGAACACAGATGCAGGGTTGGGAGAGAGACAGAAATAACCACAGTTGAATAATTCCGTTGCTACCTGCAAAGACTAGGTGTAGCCAAGAAATCTTGTTCGTTTGTGTTAAGAGTTTAGCCTTGTGTTTGAAAGGTGTTGTCATAATGATTTGGCAATCATTTTTTTTTCTGTTCCAGCAGTCAGTCTAAAAGGTGAAGACAAGTTTTAAGAAGGTACATGTACAAGGTAAACTTTTACTTGAGGGGGAAAATGCTCCTCAACTACCTGCAGCTAAATGCAAAAACAATAATTAAATAGAGCTTCTAATCTTTAAAATCTTACTGGAAGTGCTTTAACATACTGAAATCCTTTCCTCCTGCTGGCATTTCTTATCTTGTATGTGAATTTAAATAGTAACTATGCAAACCTCAAGTAAACTCAAGCACAACTTTTCTTTGTGTGTAGCAGGTGTTATTTAAAGGGCCAAGCCAGGATATCTGTGTGCCTGCTCAGGGAATTATTCAGCTGCTGCTTATCTGAGTAAAGAGGTTATTCAGCTGCTTGTTTCATCCCTGATGTTCAGTTCTCCCATGATTACTTGACTTCTCTTATATAGGCTGCAGATTTAAAGGAGAAAAAAAAAGTAACAATGGAAAAGATGAGTATTGTGTAAAAGCCTTGTGTGACTGATTCAAATTCTTGTGAGGCTTTATTCCTCTCACAAATGTAAATGATCTTATGCTGTTTTCACTGAAAACGGTTTTCTGTCCATGTTGTACAATGGTCATGCAGTTTAACAGGTGATGTTTACCAGGGATTTTGTTATTTATGCTTTGTTCAGTGTATGTAGAAAGCTAAGATGCAGGTAAACAACTTGAGAAATGCTGAACTTTTTTCCATTTTTCCACCTCCATGTAATATGTCTAGATAATAGACACAAACTTAATAAACATGATAAATAAAGTAGTTTGGTTTCTGGTGCTATTAGTTGTCGATACCTGTAAGTACCTATCTCCTCCACCCAGAATCTAAGAGCTAAGATTCTCATTCACGTCATTCCTGAACGTAATTTCCTTGCTGTCACACTACTTACATTATACTACTTATTTTTAGAAAGCTCAAGGAGTGATGTTGTAATTGAATTACTGTGAAGAGTGATCTGATCCATTATCTAGCACATACTCAGTCCTGGTCAAATGGCTTTTAATGACATTAAATAATAACCTTATCAGTACTAGGAATATACATGTTTTCCCAGAATCATAGCTTAAGAATGACAAGCGTAGAAAAAATTAGCAGCATCTCAGTCTTGTAACACAGCAGAATGCAAGGAAGGCACTCAAGCTTTCTGGGTCATAAACATCTGGCCATTCTATCCCTAAAGTAGATGGGGGCTTGTATTTGGCTGTGACTGATTTTACTTTGTACGAGGACTTTGTGTAGTATGCTATCAGTGAAAGCAGACAAAATGTAAAAGTTCTTTCATGCCTCTTGTTTCTTCTGAACACATGCAAATATTAGTTGTTGCAGACCTGCAATTATATTTGCTTTCAGAAGATAACGACTTCTAACTCCCATCTTAAAGAAACTAAAAGCTCCTGTTGCTGAAGACAATGAGTTCATTCACACCTTGGATTAAAAAAAACCAACTGTTTTTGTCTTGTTGACTAGCTTGAAATCTTATCACAGAATGGTTTGGGTTAGAAGGAACCTCTGGAGATCAGGTTGGACTAGATGATCCACAGAGGTCCCTTCCAACCCCATGCCCAACCTGCATGTGGATTACTTCTTTCTGCTGCAAAAGGAAATAAAATTTCACTTTCTTCCTTCTTCCAGCAACAACAAAATAGGGTGAATGATGATGAATAGATCCTAATTTGTGCTTTATCCAATGAGCTGCATACCGATAGACACACCTTTATCTTTTTGAGATGGCCAGTGTTTAGAAGAATGGAAAACTGTGCTTTTAGGTGCTGCTCAGTGTTTTGCACGTGGTTTCACTTTAATGATTTATTCTTCATTTTGTTTTGCCTCCAACTCACTTTAACATTTCCTGGAAGGTGTTCCAGAATAGAGTAGCTATGGGGAGGCATATGCGTGCTTGTCAGAGATCCCTGATTTGTGTGGTCTTGAAGACTCAAATTGCTGTCTGTGAAAGGCAACTCTGCAAGTTAAGAATGAGCTGGTTTGCAGTTTCAGTAGTCATGGATATCTGTGTCCAGGTGCTTACCAGGGCTGAGGCATATTTGGTGACAAACATTTCAGTTATGTTTTCCAGCTTTGTCTGTGTTGACTGCTCCAGTAAGAAAATAGCAGCACTCTCCTGTATCTTCCACTTTCTGTGACTTTCTTCAGAATATAGCTACAATTAAATTACACAATATTCCCTGAAAATAAAACAAACAGTTTCAGAACAAATATGAGGCCTTGGTACTTATTTTTAAAATGTTCTTTAAGCTTTAATAGTTGTTTGCTGCTACCCTTATCTACAGTCATGCTGAATAAAGCTATAGCTAAATGGAAAGTTAAATGTATTCAAGAGGTGTAAATGTCTATATCTTATTTGCAGTCTCTCAGACAAAGTAAAAGTAACTATAAATAGTGCTATGGCAGAAACTGGTTTCTTGATGAACAGTGTTGCTTCAGCAGACAATGAACTGGTTCATTCTAAAGTGGTCGCAGTTGTTGACAGCAAAAGACTTTGTATTTGAATGTGGCATGCCTTTTAGTTTATGTGAAAACAAGTTTGAATGTTAAATATTTTCTGATATTTTGGAGTTACTGTTGCTCTTCCCATTTTCTTCAGGTTCTGAGGTGGGGTTTTTTTGGGGGGGTGTAGGTATGTATTATTGCTGTGATTTTAAATGAAAGTAGGTGGTGGCCTACATATATGAGAGGCTTTCTAAACTCTGAATGCTCAGACATTGTGTTTCTTTTTGGATAAAACATGCACAAGAAGATTTCTTTTCTGGATATGTTGTTTTGTTTTGTTGAATGAACTTTCAATTCTAAATGATGCAATAAAAGCAAATATTTTCAAGGGGAAATGATGGGGTAGGTGTGTTTTACCCTTCAGGTTTCCCTGTGAGGCTGTTGTCTATGCCTCAGACTTCATCTATGGCAAACCT
Organism: Streptopelia decaocto; assembly: GCF_964273445.1. Classification (NCBI taxonomy): domain Eukaryota; kingdom Metazoa; phylum Chordata; class Aves; order Columbiformes; family Columbidae; genus Streptopelia; species Streptopelia decaocto. The sequence goes on along the minus strand of NC_138663.1, from coordinate 76,253,356 downwards.
CTTGCTATGATCAAGGGCTTTTCTAGGACTAATATGCCACAGTATTAAATATTGTAGAATTTTTATGTACATATAAATTATATTTATAGTTCAGCTATGCAATGATATCCAATGGATGATATACTCTAAGTGACAGCAGTCTTGGTTTTATTGCATTAGTCAAGTAAACCAATTTCAATTAATGTTGGGTAGGAAACAAGTCTGAAACAGAATAACTTTTCAGTTGGATTGCTACCAGCTTGCTATGCTGGCAGTACTACTGCAAAAATGTAATAATCGTTCATCTTTAATGGCAAACTGCCAAGAAAATGCTGATTCTGATTTTAATACATTTCAAAAACTTAATATATTAACAATTACATAACAACCTATTAACAATTACTTATTAATGTTGTAGCTTCAGTAGCTTGGGAGGCTTTGCTATAAACTTTTTTTGTTTTATTTACAAGAATCAAATATTAAGAATGTGGGGTTTGGTTTTGTGGTGCGTTTTGTTGTTTAATTTTTTGTGAGTGTGAATATATGATAGCTTAGTGGAATATTTCTTACCTGTATACTCTTTCTTTATTATAAAGAATTCTTTTGGAGGTGACTGAACCAACATTTTTGTCCTACCTTACTTCCATCCTAAAAATATTTTGTGGGGAGAAAAAATAGTGTAGTGATGCCTACTCACTTTTTATGAAATTGAATAATTGCTCTCATACAGGGTATTATGTCCCATGCAAAGTATGTGCTTTCCTACATCAAATTAATCTCAAGGGCAAGAAGGTCAAAAATGACTGGAGTAGAGAAATAAGATTTATATTTTCAAATGGAGGGAGAAAAAAACCCCCACCAAAACCCAACAACAACACAAAAACCCACAAAACCCACCAAGGAATGTCCTTTCTAAAAGGTATTGAGACATTAAAGGGAATAATAAGGGTGTCTGGACATACTAATGCTGGTGGGATTTGATGTTTTTTCCTCTGCTACACATCAAATATAGATAGTTCTTGTTGTTCCCGATCCTCATCACTGTTTGACATGGCCTTTAAAAATTTAGCTATCTCTTCTAAAGATCTGGACTACTTAAACTTTCATTCCTTTTCCGAAAGTTTTTCTGTTTAAACAAAAAAGTAACATTTCACTCTGCTGTTGCCTGGGTGGCTGCAGATGGTACCTTTTGCCTTCCTAGTGGAAATGACACTGGGTATATGAGCATGAATCCAGTGCAGGGAGAGGATGGGACTCCTGTTGTGTTTTGATAAAGACACAGATTTCAAAAACGTAACTGCTTTCTACCACTCGGAAAGTTGTCCTGGGTTGTATAATGCTTTGCTGTCTCGGTGAAATGTTCTGCTGTAGCCAGGAGTGCATCACTTCCATGCTGTCACTGGTGATGCCTGATGCCACTTGCTGCTTCTATCAGTTTGGTGAATGCTTGAAGAAATGCTATTTTCTGCCCTCTGCAAATATCACTGGCACAGTGAGGTGAGGAGATATCTTAATTTCTGAAGCAGCATGCTTTCCACATGCTATGTGAAACCTTTAAGTTTGGGGTTTTTTTAATGCAGTGGTGTAAAGGCTGTGTGTCAGCTATTAGATTTTTCTGTCAATTGTAGCAGTCTATTACTTGTGGTAAGGGCAGACTTGCTCCTGAAAGTGCTGGTAAAAGGCTGTGCTTTAAGCAGTGAATGCAGTCGTGTTTGATTTCTCTGCAGCACAGGTTTGAAAGCCAGTGGTCTTGAGCTGCATGTGGTTGTTGTTCTTCCCCCCTCATTTCATTTCTGAATGCCTCCTGTGAAAGTTTATAAAATCTTATTGAAGGTTTTGCTGATTACATTTTTCTAGTTCTTTTGCAAGAATTATTAGCTTTCCTGTGATAATTCTATCATAAATACAGAATTATTTGAAAACTACTTACTTAGCCTTTATATCTCTTCTTTTTCTTGTGGTCATGCCTGACTCATAGACCTGGACTAGCACAACTACACTGGTGGTGGAATAGATTTGGCAAAGGAAACCAGTACTGGCCTAAACTGTTAGATTTTTGGGGAGCAAAATGTCTTTTGTGTCAAATGATATATTGTGGTTGCAAGTTTAAAAGTGCTTCTGCCATGCTTTCTTTAGCACAGAGCATCCACTTGGCAAGTCAACATTATTGAAGTGTTGCTGCCCTTGTAGCTGGTTTTAGAACTTGACTCCAAAAAATTAGCAGTAGTTATGGTTAAACTCTTTCTTAGAAATATAGAGAAGTCTCAACACAGGCAGCTGGTGCTATGGCAGAAAACCACCTTTTATTTTACAATGTAGAATTATTTAGTTGTAGTCGATCAGGTGAAAAATCAATACTTTTTTGTGCTTCTGTCTGCAAAGAGAATAATTAGTCGCTGCAGCTGAATGTAATATTGTGTCCAACTGATGTATTGTATTATACAGTGAGCTATAAGTTGATACTTTTATCTTTTGTAGAGCTGAATAAAATTTTCATTCTTATTGATCTATTTCTTCTTTCTAGCTGAAGAGATTGTCTGATCTTCCAGTGATTATAAACAGTAGTAGCTAGTAAAGATGTGTGAATGTTGGTTTTAACTCAGACAATTAAGATGTCATTAATGTATTGAAAAGTGGTGCATTTTCTAGCTGTAAAGTGGTGTTTTTACTTCATATTTAACATTAACCAAAAATTAAGTAATATTTGGTTAATCTTAAAAGCTGTGTAAAAGTACTTTAAAGCTTTTGATAGTTTTAAACTGCAAACATGCTAATACTAAGTCATTAGTTGGTGCATTCTTAACATAGTTACTAAAGATTAAATATTGAGTTGCAGCCAAGTGTTTTTTCACAAAACATTCAGTTAAGGAGGAAGCAGTATAGATTTTTTTCACTCGATGGGACAAGAAAGCACATGGAGAAAAAAAATCCAACAACAACCAACCAAACAAAACCAACCAACAACAATGGACTCTTTGGGGATATCCATTAATCTTTGTTCCCAGTGGAAGTTTAGGTGCTTATATGGCATTTCCATAAGGACCTAATATGTGAAATATTGCCTGCTCAATGGCATTACGGAGGCTCTTTGTGAGTGATACACCACCCTGCTTGATTTGGAAGTGGATGCTATCAATAGGATAGTTACTGTTTTGTGCTGATTTCTTTGGAGGTAGAATTGTTTTATGTCACTGTGGGAATCAGCATAGGGAAGAAGGAACTGAATAAGTTCATGGTCAGTGTGTGTCTTGAGTAAATATAAAAACCTTTATGTGTGAATTTTTTTTTCAGCTCACAGCTACGGAAGATCATAAATTAGAAATTGGGGAGCATTTAAAAGTACAGCAGAACATTGTGATCCAGTGATCTGTGTAAATGATGAAAAGAATGGTGTGGAGGTGGGATAAAAGCATGTGGAACACCTGTGATGCAGAAACACTATAGATGTCTTTGAAAATGGTGTCAATAGCACACACTGCTCCTCTTTTCCTCTTGCAGCATTATAAACTGCTTTAACATTGGAAGAAGTGAGTCTGAATTATCAGTACATATCTACTCATGGGGGAAAAATAGAATGGTATTATAAGAAGAGAGGATAGGTGAAGTATCCTTCAACCAGGGAAGTTATCTTCTTAGAATACAGGGGTAAAGTACCTGTCTCACTACATTATCTTTAACATTTCAAAAGAGACTTGAGACTAAGGACTTTGATATACTGAGTTACAGTAGTTTAACAAGCTAATACCTTTGTGGAGGTTCTTAATGTGTTCTCATTAAAGTTAAAATGCTTTAGTATGAACTTCTTTGCTTCCCTTTTATCTAGTATATTTTACCTCATACTTGCAGATGGCCAAGATTAGTAACCACTAGCTCATCATGGCCTGTTTAGAAGGCTGGTTGGCAGAATCCCTTGGGAGGCACTTCTGAAGGGCAAAGGAGTCCAGGAAGGCTGGTCACTCTTCAAGAGTAATTCATACTATGGTTCCACTGTAAAACTGCTTGTGGTTAAGATGTGAAACTCTTGCTGCAGTGACAACAAGCCTTACTCTGGCCACTGTGTGCAGTGGGATACTAGGTTAGCTGAATATGTGATCTGACCCACAACTAGCTTTTCTTGTGTTGTTATTGGAAAAAGTAAGCAGTAAGTGTGTAAATTAGAGCTCTCCTCCCTTAACTTTTTATTTTGAAACCTTTAGGCTAGAGATAGTTGTAGTACTGTGACTTCAGCCCAGTGCTGGCTGGAACACCATTACTATGCTTAATTGCATATTACCTTTAGCAGGAATTATATTTGTGACGTCAGTTAAATGACTCTCCTGTCAAGTTCTTATTGTCTTCAGTTGGAGCAAGTCTAGCAACTTGTGTACTATGGTGACCATGCAGACAAAATATCAAAGACCCCTTTCTAAAAGGGAGGAGAAAAATTAGGGATGAGTACTTGGAGCAATAGATGGGAGCTGAACAAGGGAACAATGAATTGGATCATTCATGTTGCTGTTAGCCAAAAATGCTTGGAACATATTGAAAGAAGGTATTGACTCCATTTAAAGCAGTAAAGCCAGATAAAATAATTCCCAGCTGATAAATCTATCTTTTTCTCATAATTGTTGGAATCTGCTAGGTTAAGTCCATTTGCAGTGAGGTTTGCCTAGTGGAGTAGTAGACTGGTTAGTTTGTAAGGCAGTATGCAAGCAGGAGCCTTTATCTTTTCCAGTTTGAAGACCTCTGAAGATTTTTCAGTAGAGGTAAGCCCAAGCAATTAAACACTTGCTGAGCTGGTTATAACTGTAGCTGTATGTGTTTTATTCCAGTGGGGGGCATGGGAGGCAAGTTGTTTATTTACCAGTGGTCAAATTCCAAAGTTTTGCAGCACCTAATCCTGGTGTACATCTTGCTTATAATGCAATATTTGAGCTGCCAGTCATGGGAGAGCAATTCTGTCATTGGATAGCTCAGGTCTGTGGTACATTTTCATTCAAGTAATTTCATTAGTTTCCACTTGGTCTCTTAAGATCCTTTTATTAAATCATATGAAGAATAAAGGAGGAAAATACACATTTTTCTCAAATAATTTGCAGAAAGGTAGCACTGTACTGCAGGGTTTGTGAGGAAGAGTTTGGACACTACAGAATTCTTCTACTTATAGTTTGGTTAGTTCTGTGCCATGACCGTCTTGTGTACTCGTAGTGCTACTGTTCTGATGTAGCAGCAAGACAGTATTTTTTAAATGGGTTGGGATTACACTTTTCTAGAAGCAAGCTGTGCATTTATTGTTCTCTGGAAGCCTTTTAACTCTCCCTATGGTCTTTGTCATTTTCAAAGATCAAAACATCCTATTCAGCCTCATTTGTCTCTGATACTTGCTATTTCAAAAACTGTTTCATTGTTTGGGAATGTTGGTTTTGAAAAATATGCACACTTTGCCATATTTGAATGCTTTGTATATGGACGGGTTGCATTTGCCCTTAAGGAAGAAGCTGTCCTAAGGCCTTAATTAGTTGTTTCTTGGCTTTCATTGAAATAATGGAAATTGCAAGGGAGTGCTAATCAGTTTTAGTGTAATCTGAATGGGATCTGGATCAGTGTTAAATAAAAACATGTCTAAGTCTTGGGATAGTAATTTCATTTTTCTTCCCCTGTATTCCTCCCAGCTGTATGCTGGCTGAAGAGTTAGATTTGTAATACCTTATAAAAAATGTTTGCAATTTTGCAAACAAATAACTAGGCTTGGGAAGGAGGAGAAAGGGATTTATTAAACTGTGTCTAGATGTAGTTGAAAAAAGAGCTTTGTTTTGATGAGTTACAACTTTGTCAACCCTTTATGTGTTCCTATCAAACAGACTTATTTTCATACATTAGCAGATCTGGACTGCATATTTTTTTTGGCCACTTATGTTCAGGTTTCCAGTGGCTGAGAAGTACTCTGAAGCTGATGAGGATTTTCAGATCCCAATGCATATTCAGGGTGATATGTGGAACTGCTTCTTTCAGCCCCCTCTAAGGGTCTTCACACTTCTCCTGGGAAGTGGCAAACACCTATTGAAGCTTCATGCCTTCCATGAAGCGTGTTGTTGCAGTGAAAGAATAAAACTTTCCATGTGCTGGTATTTACGTGTTGGCACGCTACCATTGCAGTACATCTTCACAGCATGTTTGCCTCTAGAGTTTGCAGCTTTTTGGCTTTGAGCTGCAGAAGTTTGATTAGCAGCTGTAGTGTGTGTGTGTGTGTGTACCTCCCACGTGTCCTTGCAGCACATGGGACCTTTTCAAAGGGATTTGGGGTTTTGCTGGCTGGTGCTCCTAAATCAAGAGAGAGGTTGCCAAAGAAGTCTGAAAGCAGCATAACAGGCATGATAGTATTTATTGCTGTGTTTCTCTTGATCCTTTTTTTGTTTTGTTCTGCTAATGGCAGCAGGATTTGAATCCTGCTTTTGAACTTTGAAGACAAGCTTTCCATTTTCTCTGGCCTATGTTGAGCACTTAAGTAGTGAGTCTGATGTTCCCCTACAAGAAAAGTAAATAAGCAAATGTTTTTTCAACTGTAAGGAAAGATCTTTGGATGTAAGTGGTGACTTCTACCTTGGTCTGACTGGACTTAATGTGAGGACTCTATTAGTCAGTGAGGAAAAAAAACTAACAAAGAGAGGATTTCCTGACTTGGAGTTTTCATGAAGAAAAGGCTTTGGGGTTATAAAGGCTGTCTCTGTTTCCACTGTTCCAATGTTTGGAGAGTCTGGTTAGCCTGTAGCTTTATGACATTTATTTACCTTTGCTATACAATATACTTTTTAACCAACCCATTATTTTATTTATTGTAACATACCTTTTTTTTGTGGTTATTTTTTTATTTGACTTGGCAATCTTGAACAGTCATCTATGAAAATAGCTTCTCCCATCCCATCCCCTTCATTTACCCAAAAGTGTAAATCCACTGATTTTTACACTTTTCAGAGAATTAAAGTACTGAGTGGTGGGGATCATGTTTATGAAGAAGGCTTGGTTTCTTTTGTTGTTTTAGTATTTTCATTATAACCACCATTAATTAGTTGCATTTCACAACCACAGTGGCTTGAGATGTGAAGCACTGGCCTATACCATAAGCTGAACTGTAGAACATCTTACAGGATAGCAGAAGCAATAAGCTAATAATCTGCCAGGTTCAGTTTTATTTTTTCATAGGGATTAAAACAATTACACAATATGAAGCAACTTGTGAACTGTCTGCTGTTTAAATTAATACCATCTATGTATATTTGGAGTTTTAGTGTCATAGAAATATCTTCAGGGTTGTGTTAATTCCCCTCCACTGTAGGCAGAATATCTTGAGATTTGTCTTATTTTTGCCTTTCTGAGATGAGCAGTCTGACATTTTTCTCTAGCCAGTTAATGAACACATCTGATTTTTCTGTATGTTTGAGTTAGGATCTTTAAAATTAACCCTCTGGTATTGTGGTTGTGTTTTGTTTTGTTTTTCCCTCCCCAGTGTGAGCTAAGATGTAATTGTCATCCTAGGTGATTTAAAGACATAGTCACCCTGTTGAGAACTAGGAACTAAATCCCAAATATGTTTGCATTAGTTGTAAAACTAATGTAATCTTAAACTGTAAAGCGTTGCTTTCTTCTTGGTTAATAGTGGCCTTTTAAATGGTGACTTATGTTGCCAGTGACACAAATTAAGTTTTGTAGTAGGTAAAGCAAAAACTTGCTATTTACCTTGCTATTGATAGAGTGCTATCAAACAAATAAATATCAAAGACTTTAGTCGCATAAATTGTCACTTGAGCATTTCCTGGTAGCTGGGCCTTAGTTGGCACTTATTCTACCAGATAGTAATTACCTACCAGTGAGTGTCTAACCAGAGATAATCATTACTTATGAAACTGTTGTGGGAGTCTTGATTACTTTCTACAAGGGTTCTCTTAAGTTAATGTCCTCTACTAGATAGACTATATGGCTTTACTTACTGTTGTTTGAGATGGAAGTAATGGTTTGTGGTAGAGAACTAATTTTTTCTCAACCTCTCATTTATCTTACACTTGCACCCATGCAAGGTTGAAGCATACTTGAAATGCATTGCACTGGGAGGATTGCTTCCAGAGGGTTGATTAAGCTTCTTTTGAAGGAGTGCAGCAAAATCAGCTGCTTGTCTTTCATTGACTCACTGCTAATTGCAAGGAAAGAAAAATGTAGGTAGTTTGGCTTCTATTGATGACATAATGAAGAAAAATGAAAGCTCTGAAGAAAGAGAAGTCTCTGATTATGTAATAGCAGTAGCTGTTATAAAATGTTTATTCCTTTGATTAGTAACAATTAAGAAATGGTGTATTATGATCCCACTAATAACACTTCCTCACGTACTCAGGAAGGGGGGACATGACAACACAGGACACACAGATGTTGGCTGAAGGTCTGATGGAAGGTGCTCATTTTCAACAAGGACAAATGGCTAGAAATCTGCAAGCTTTAAGCCCTGACTTTGCAGGTGCCATCTGTGACTGTTTTTACAACCATGAAATGCATAACAGCTGTATACTTGAGTATTTTACCTTTTTATTATCTAGTGTGTGCTTTGAGTTAGAAACATTTGAAGTTCATTTTATAGAAGCTGACTATTTGCAGACACAAGTTACCTCAAAGAGTGCTAACTTAATGAACTAGCTGTGTTATTCTTGTACTGAAATTGAGTTACTTTGAGTGTGTTCCAATATATACAACAAAATGACGTGGTGTCTTCCACTTGTCATGTGCATCAGCACAATAAAACCTGAAGTAGTGAGTTTTTTTCAAAACTTCATTGAAATAAAGATCTTTTTACATATTGGTAATAAAGTAAAGTCTCTTTGGTCCCTGAGCACTTTAACTTTTCCTTGTCTGCAAAAGCCCACCAAGGGGTGGGCTTTCCGGTGTCTTTCATGACTGGAAATATTTTGTTTTGGTATAGTCCTTTCCTTGCAGATGACCACATCTGGATTTGGTTCCTAACCCAGTTCACTATAAATTGAGGGGTGTCCATGTGGGACAGGAAGAAATGGAGCAGGTAGGGAGAGTGGTACAATTTTTGGCTGCAGAGTTGACTTGTGCCTTAAAGTGTCAATAGAACTATGTGCATTTGAAATAGGGAAAAGATGTGCTTGTGGAATCAAATGTGAAGGCTGTAGTGCACTGTATGCAAGATGGCAATAATAAAAGAAAGCACTGTAGGCCTTTAGAAAAGGTGCAAGTGTTCTCTCTCTCCCACCAGTTTTTTTGCCACTACTGAACTTAACTTTGTCCTGTGCAATTACAAGAAGGTGGGAATTGGGAGGGTTATCAGGAGTAGCTTAAAAGTCTCTTTGCTAAGTAAGGATAATTGAAGTTAACCTTTAAACCCTTTGGGAAATCATTCTTTTGGATGAGAACCTTCTTGTATCAAAGGGGTTAGTTGAAAATGCAGAGTGATGTTCCTGCTAATGTTAGAGACACAACTGACTTGAAACTGGATTTTTTTTTTTTGTTTGGATTAATGCTAAATCAAACCAATTTGAATTCACAAATAATCTGCAGTGACTGTTTCATTGTAATATCTTAATTATTTTCTGTTCCTGATGTGTATTCTGCGAACTAACTTACCTCAGTCCTCATATGAAAACAGACTAAATCATCAGATAAAGTGATGCTGTGTAAACAACCTATGGAAGCGGAAAAGAATGGTCTTTGCTTGCAAAGATGATGGCAGTCTTTCAGGTTTTTTTTAAAAATAGAACAAGCTCTTCAGAATTGACTGTAAATTGCTCTGATGTGGAAACAGAAAGTGTCTGGCAGTGCCTAAAAAATGAAGAATGGTTTTCTCAAGAATCGTGATGTTGACTGTATAAGTGAACTGAAGGGACTGTTGGATTCCGCCTGTATTGCAAACACGGGCTGCAATGCTAGAGTGCTCCTTTGCCACTAGTTCACTTGTAATGCTGGCTGGGACAGATGCTCAGTGGCAAAGGATGAGAAATCTTACTTTATTCTTTCACTAGTTTTGCATGTGTGTCCTTAACTACACTAATGCAAATAAAACAGAATCCTATTGCAGTTTTTTCTCAGTTACTGTCAACCAGATTTATCATCAAGGAAAGAAATTAAACCAATGCCACATCATTGTGCTACCATTTTTAGATACTACCATGTTTGTTGCCTAAATACATGGATGACTTGTCCAGCTATATTTTTCTGGAGATGTGCATGGTTAATGACATACACATTTTAACTGGAATTGTTCTTTTAAAATGTCTTCCTATGTTTCTAGCCAATAGGATTTATAACAGTGGAAGCTAAATCAGTGCACTTTTTGGCTACCTACAACCCAAACAGGTCAGTGGATATGTGAATACACAGACCTAATAATGATTTCTGCTAAATACCACTTGATTGTATTACCTCAGTCTTTCTCCTTTTAAAAAAAAAGCTTTCCCATACATGCTTTTCTGAGAATCAGTGCAAAATATTTTGTCATCTGTAGGTATGGCAAGAGTTTGATGCTGTGTTTAAAGAACTAAAAGTCAACTGTACAGTTTGTTTCAAATGATAAGGCAGGCAGGTAAAGTGGTGGAGCTGCTCGCTGTCCTTTAAATCTACAGAGCAGACTTTAATCATGAGCAAAAAAGACTATGGGTGAAATTTTTTTTTCCATAACACAAATTCTTGTTATGACGTTACACCTTCTCTACTGTTATGTTGGATTGTGAAGTGAGCCTGCATACATCTAACTACAGCAGTGTGGCCAAAGTAGTGGCTCCTAGCAGAGGTCTCTGATCAGCAGTGTCTAGGAGCCTTAGCAGTTCTAAGCCTGCTGTAGGAAGAAGACAAAAGCATGCCTCCTGTCAGTAAGCATAGTGCTGCAATGCCTGCTGTTCTAGAAACAACTTGCTGACAAGAAGAGAAAATTACTGGTTTCTGTGCTATTACTCTGGTATTCTTCTAAATGGACTTGTGCAGAATGTGAAAAGGGATGAGGGACTAGTGTAGTATGCGCACAGTCTGGGGATGAGTCTTGATGGCTCTCTGTATCAGCGTGCCCTTTTGATCTTGGATTAATTGTTACAGTGAGTTTTAATGATAGGTGTTGCCAAGTAAAATGTTAGTACTTTGGAGGAAAACAATGTACCCTACCTGTGAATATTGTACTTCACATGATGATGTCCTCTTAGTTTACATGTTGGGGTCTATTGGTTATGTTGTTAAAACAAAACAACAGCAACAAAAAATAACTTCCAGTGTTTGTTTTTTCCCTTTTTTTCAACAACTGGAATTCTAAAGGTTTAAAACTGTTTTAAACTAATTCAAGCCTGTTGTTCCTGGAAAAAAAAGTACGGAAAGCAGATGCCCTTCACATACTTGCAGGGAGAAAACTGACAGGCAGAACTCCTAAGATCATCATGAGAACTTTAAAAAAATATATCTATTTTTTTTCACTCTTTTTGTTTTACCTATCAACGTGATGTTTGTAGCACTTGCTCTTCTGCACTTTAGTTGAGCTTAAAGAACTAGGATACCATGTTTGTTTTAGGGTTGGATTTGAAGAGATTGTTGTCCAATTCTTTCCTCTTCCTGAGAAGAGATAAATAGTAAGAAAAAGGCAACCACTTTTCTGACTTATGTAGGAAGGGATGTTAATGCTGTTGCTTCTGCTAACACAGGATATGGCTTAAAAAAAACACACAAAACTACATGGGGATCAGAGACATGAGCTGCTTACTTGCATGTGACCACAGACAGGTGGTAATGTATGCAGGACTTGAGTGCTGTGGTCAAGCTGGCCACAAGCAGACATAGGACAGAATGATGCATTGAAGTCAGCACTTGGATGGTTCCTCTGTCAATTCTGTTTGAGGTGTCAGGTTGCTCTGGGGAAGAGGGAGAATAAGCTTTTTTTGATCTTGCTGTGACTGGCTACCTTCTACAGTCTGTGTGCAGCAAAAACATAAACAAATTGATGCTCCTTTTATATTCTCCTGATAATGTGTCGTATTTCTGGTTTGTATCAGTCTTTTCTGCATAGGTAAGAACGGTAGCCTGGATGGGCTGACACAATACTGTTACTTTGGGAGCATGTGCTGTATATCAGCAGTGTTGGATAGGACAGAAGAGTTGAGCTAGCAGGAGGGAAAGCTACTTTCTGCTCTACGCTGGTGCACCCCTAAATTTTCTCATCAACCTTTCTTATATTCCATCTTGACATTTGATATGCAGGCATGATCACATCTGCAGACCTTCATGCTTTTTCATGAGACTTCACATGAGGATGCTGTGTGCACTAACTGATTTGTGACAGGGAAGGGTTTTTTTTCCTTGCTAGGAGCCGAACACCAATTCCAGATTTATTTTTACATAGGTTATTATATAGCTGCTGAAGGATAACTTTTGATTAACAGTGTGTCGAGGGTTAAGATTGCGGGGTGACAATAAAACCCTGGCAGATGTATTGTTAACCCCCTCTCCCCCCCACTTCCCCCTTTTTGCCCCTCCCTCTCCCCCCTTCCCACTAAGGACAGGCGATCGGGAGGGAAAGAAGGACAGAGAGAAGAGAGTTGGAAAAATTAAAGATGTTTTACTAATGCTACTAATAAGAATAGAGAAAATAATACAAAATATACAAAACCAATCTTGAAAGTCTCAGCAACTGCAGAGCCGGGCCACCAAAGTCCAGGATTAGACTCTGCAGCCAAGTGGAGCTGGATTCAGTCTCTCACTAGGCCTCAGTTCTCAGGGACAACCAGCGAGATCCTCTCCTAAGGTCGGCCATAAGCAGAAGGGAAAAAGGGAAGAGATCCTCGTGATCTCCCACTTTTATATGAAGTATTCACGTGAATGGAATGTTATACACAGTTAGTCAGTTTCTTGGTCACTTGTTTCTCGTCGCCCCTCTCGCGAGATGTCCATCCATGCTTATCAATATGTTTGCATTCCATTGCTAGGTTTACCAAAACATGGGTCTGGTTCTCCAAGAAAATGCAGTTAATAGGAAGGCTTTAGCTGACAGGCAAAATTCACTGAAAGACAAACTTGTTTTTAACAAAACCAGGACACAGTGCTGAGAAGATAATTGGGACCATCTGACCCAGATGTGGTGGAAGGCCTCCCTAGCTTGCAGCACCTGATCTCCCTCACTACTCTGTCCAAAACAAACATACCTTTCACCACTCCCTCAAGGCATTTAGAAATCCATCTGTACTTTGGATATGATGATTGTGACCTTGAGGCTAATAATTTATAGCTGTAGGCTCCATGTGATGTCTGCAGTCTTTCAGAATTGTTGTTACCTTGATAGAAACATAAGCTAATGTTGTGTATCTCTCATTAGCTCAAAAAACTGACCAAAATGTTCTGACCTTGTTAAAACTACAGATATGTCTCCTTGGAGGTAATGACTCAATCTTTTGAGATTACCCTTTCCATATTTTTTCTTTTATGGCTAATCGCTACTTAATTTCAACAAAGCCACTTTAAAGATTTCCTGCTTATGATTAAGGATGCTGCTTTCCTGTATTTAGAAAGGAAAAAAAAATTTGAAAAGCCAGCTTCATTCCTTTTTTTAATGGTGTTTCTCCTTAAGGTGTTTTTCACTGTCAAAGTGCTTAGTGTTTCTCCCAAACTTCATTTGAACAGAGGATTACTTTGTTTCATGTGAACTGGGACATAGTTCAGTAAGCTATAGAACAACATAATGATTTAAGGTAGAAAAGGATTTGTTGCGATGCCAGTCCTATTTTCCTTCCATGTGAGTGGAAGGGTCAGAATTGCTTTAGAAATGTGTGACTGAAAGAGACCTCCTGAATTTGAAAGCGATTTCTTGTTCTTCTAAATCCTCATTCTGCACTGCAGATGAGTTATGAAAGTTTAGTCAGGAAACTTGGGGGTGGAAAAAAAATCAGTGGGAACAAATTCTCAAAAAAAACAAAACAAAACATTTTGTGTTTTCATATTCTCTGAAGTGGTGACTGGCAAGTCAGTCTTGTTCAGTTTGCTTTTGTTGGTAATGCCATCATATATTTGGATGATGAATTGTCTTCGATTCTCCCTTCTTCCATCATCACTAGGAAACCCCTTTCTTCTCTGCTGGGTAGGCTCCAAAGTGTGATGCAAATAGTTGTTTGGGATAGACAGGGATAACAGACACCACATGTGTCTCAAAGCGACATTTGGGCATACAAGAAGGGTCTGTTTGAAAGCTGTTGCAAGCAAAGAAAATTAGGTCTTTGTGTTTCCTCTGTGCTCTTGAATTTTCAGCCTTGTGCCTTCTTTGAGCCTGTTGATCAAATAGGAAGAAAGCAAATGCTTTACTGTACTTTCACTTTACATGTTGCTTGCCCAACAGTGTATATATATTCTTTATGAACAGATTTTTACCCCGCAGCAGTGTAAAGCTGGCATATTGGTGTGCCTGCTGGCACAGAGCAGCAGAACTGGAGCTAAACAGAGTCTCAGGCTTATGTTTGGTTTGCTGAAGTGATGAGCCCGCTTAGGTTTGGTTTTATTTCTCTTCTTTCCTACAGGAGAGGGGGATCTTCCCACCTACAAGAGCTAGAAATCTTATGCTTTTTATGCTTTCTCCCTACCGTAGTTCCTTACATTTGCAGTGTTTATTTTCTCATGATCTTGGAATGGCATGATCACCTGCATGATTTTACTAGTTTGGAGACACCAAACAGATTATGTAGCCTGTTGTGTGGAACTGGTCATCTTGGTTCACCTTGCTAAGAAATTTGGCCTCTGGGTACGTCCTTTATTGTGGCATCTCTTAAAAGAAGCTCTTCCTTTCAGCTGCTTGTGGCCTACTTCTGGCATTTTTGTGTGCATCTCCTCAGAGCCTTGTAGGAATAAAAATGACATTTAATGCCTCTCTAGTTCTACCTACTTCTGTTAATTTTAAAAAAATTAGTTATTTTGTTTCTTGATGCGGTATGCTAGGGAGCCTAGACAGCAATTTATATTGTATCCCTACTAACAGATTCAATAAAGCTAGACCTCTTGTTGGCTTGGCTCACTTCTCCATGTTCCTGTATCTTTTTGCATTTTAACATGTTAGGATTTCCTTCTACAAGTATGTGTTGGAACTGGGGCTCCAGTCTACAAGGCTGCAGTGTGAGAACAAAGACGACTTTAGTACTTTCCTTGGGACTTCCATAAAATTAAATACATGAAAGATCTCCATTAAAATGTCTATATTGATGAAGGGAAGGGAAAAAAAGCCCACCCTTTTCCTCCAACAGTGTCTTGATTAATGGATTTATTGTTTGTACAGATTTTGTCAGGAAGCCATATGGCTTGAGGAAGACAAAAAGGAAGTGGCTGATGTTGAGAATCTGATTTAATAGGGGTCCCTAAGGACAGAATGTGGCTCTTATCCTTACTCCTTCCCACTCAGTTTGTAAAGTGGTCTGAGAAGAGCTTTAGTGCTTCAATAGAGCTAAAGATAATGCAGCCCTGTTTGAGTGGAAGTGTCGGTCCCTGCTGCTGGATCAGCATTGCAGCTACTCCATTCTCAGGTTAAAAGTCTGCTATTCTTTGCCTGTTGTGTGGAGTATTCTGGAGTAGCTAACAAAGAACAGTAACTGAAATGTTTACTGCTTGTATCTTGGCAGCTATCCGTTTGCAATAGATGAGGACAACTTTAGCATCTTGAAGCTGAGCTCTTGTAGTTTGGGGTGAGATGATATTTCTCTTCTTTACCTCCCCCTCCCCCAGCAAAATTCAAGCATATTCATCTCTGGATTAACTGAGTCACCATCTGTATTTTCCTAATCTAGCATGTGTATATGGGGATTGATAAGTAACTGAGGCTCAAGCACTGGTGATTTAACCTATATTGGATTAAATGAATGTTCAGCATTATCTATGACTACATGGTGAGTAAACCCAAGTACAGAATCTGAAGTGATTGATGTTCTATAGTGTAACTGCAAGCAAATACATTAAGGCTGTTTTAATAAGCACTTCTTCCATGTATGAAATTACAGCTTCTCAGCTGGGAGACATAAGCTCACCAGAAACTGGTTAGGGTCATTTTGGAGCTAAAGTAAGAGGCTCATGTGAACCATTAGTAATTGATAGTGGGTGCACAGGGTGGAAAGCATAAAACATCACAAAGACATATTCTGACAACTCAGGAATTTAATGAATATTGGTTTGTGAGTAAAAGCTATATATATTTAGCTGATGGTGGTGAAAATTATTTGATATGTCCCTGAGATTTCTGGAGCTCCTGAATATGAAAACTCTAAAGTTTTTGCCCATAATGAGTAGTTGTTACTCCTGTAGGGCTTTGTGTAGTGTGTGTAGTCTAGTATTTTACAACAGGCCAGTCCTTTCCTTCCAGATCTTTAGGAGGTTTTTGTTGTTTCCTGGACCCTTATGACATGCTTACACTGGAGTTGGTGCTTATTGAATCTTTTCATATAGCTCTGATGGTACTAGGAGAAAAAGAGTTTGTCTGTACAACCACTTGTCTTGACAAAATTTAATGGCTGACAACAGTGAAAGAGGAGACACTAAAAGACTAGAGGAAAGTTTTCCTGATTTAGATCTATTCTTCTATGCTTCTGTCAAGCTGTAAAGTTCTTATTCAGTGTTACGCATAATTCCTATGAAATATTATTCAGAAAGTCTTTGAAGGTTTAAAAATAACCCCTTCTTCTTGGCCATGACATAGTATTAGGCAATGTTTGTAAGTCTGTCAAAATGATGCTGTTAAACATCACTGTAATAGTCACCCCTTCCAAGCTGATTAATATTAGTCTTAATGAGCAGTTTGGGATTTGTTACCCCTTGCCTGGTTTGTTGGCTTCTTATGCGTGCATTGTTCATGATTCACGACTGCAAGAGTGTTGGGGTGTGCAGTTCAAGAGCACTTAGTGGTTTTTATATCTGGAATGCTTCTAGTTTAAGGATTATTTTCCTTAAAAAGGAAATTAGGAAAAAAGATTGTGAAATAATATCCTGTATTTACAATATAGCAGTGGTAGATGCTCGTGACTACATAATACAGTGCTTATTATTTCCTAATCTTCTGGAAAGCTGTTGAAATGTTGTTTACCACACTATTTATAGCAGGAAAATGTCACACCAGGTATAAAAGGTATCAGATGAAGTGCACTATTCCACATTTCTTTTGAACTAACTTTTAAAAACTAAAATACTACTTGTATGCAGCAGGCTGTTATCTATCCATATCTGTAGGTGCTAGGTGAACGCTGATGTTTTCTTTTCCAGAGCATTACAGGGAAGAGGGGAAATAGGACTTTACCCTCAAGAAGGTAGCTTTACTAACATATAATGTTTCATTTTTTTTTCTAGCAACTGAGCTTGTCAGCAGTGTTGACACCTATTCCTGGAGCAGCAGATTGTGCAAAGCCCCCTGTGTAAGCAGACATCTCTATCTTCATCTGCAGGTAAGAACTGACCATTCAAGTGAGAGTTTTCCTTATCTCTTCTGAAAGTACTTGCACATAAAGTATGCCAAGAACTCAAAAGCTTAAAGAACTTCATAAATATACATTCATCACTCCCCCTTTCTTCTTAAGGTTAGAAATCTGAGCAAGTTCCCAGTTCCCCTGTCCTGTGCAACATCTGTTTTCTCAAAACAGTTGTGTTTTAGAGCAGACCTGCAATGGTCCTGCCAAGTTTATCTCAATGTATATGCCCCTTCCAGCTGTGTAAGAGGGAGACCCAACACTATCCTGTTGCTAGGGAGTGTGCCCTGAATGAGAGGAGACTTTCATCCCTGGCTCTTTAGTTGTCAGACCTTCTTGGGCATCAGCTCTCAGTGCCAGATACAGCTGGGAGGTAACTTGTCAGTCAAGCAATCAGCTGTGGCTGCACATGGCTTTGGGGATTTTTTTATTTGAATGAAAATAAAAGTTCTGCAGGAGAAGTACTGTGACTAAAACACACACATCACAGCCCCAACAACCCAGCAGTCCAACTGTTTCCCATTCTTAATGTGAGCATACATTTAAAACACAGTGCTGGATATAAGGAGACATCCTCAGCTTGGGAAGTCAGACATTTCCTGACCTCTCTTTTGGATTTTTGGCAAAAAAAGCAGTAGCAGGAAATCCTGACAATGTGATTAATCTTTGATGTAGTGAAAATACCAGAACTTGGAATTAAACACTATAAAATATATACTGTCAGATTATGCATTGATATTACTTTTAATATTGCTTTGATTTGTTGTTGTTGTTGTAGTTTTGATTCTACTGTTTTATGCTGTAAATGAAGTTAGTGAAGCCAGTGATAGAAACATCACTCTTACAATGTGTTCTGGAGTCCATGAACAGAATGCAGTTCCTTCCCTGGCTTGTCACAGTTTACCTTGCTTAAAGCTAAGTTGTATTATATGTATATGCAGCTTTTAAGTGGTAGACTTCTATACCAATCACACCTTATTCAGTGTTTTCCTGTGTAGAATGCCATTCTACAGTGACTTCTATTGCAAATACAATACTTTGTAGTAGTATTCCACTGATAATTGAAGCAGGTGAGGGACCAGTATAACTAAACAGGACAAAATACTTTGATCACTTACCAAAATGACAGCTTAAGACATGTTTGTGTGTCTGAAGCACAGGCAAGCATAAGGGTACAGCAGCTTTTTCTTACTATGTGAAAGGCTTAAGCACACCATTGTTGGTGGTTCTTCTAGCCCTGTAACAACAGGCAGCAATATTGCATGACTGAAAGTATTTACTTTCGTTGTCCTTAATATAGTGTAAAATGTTCACTAGTAGAAATATATATAGACATATCTAAAATACACTCTGTATACTATGTAGAAGCTGTGCTGAAGTGTGTAGGAAGAGAGGAAGTGGCTTCAAGTTGCACCAAGGGAGGTTTAGATTGGATATTAGGAAAAATGTATTCACTGAAAGGGTTGTCAGACATTGGAACAGGCTGCACAGAGAGGTGATTGAGTCCCCATCCCTGGAGGTATCGATAAGACATGTAAATGTGGCACTTAGGACAAGATTTAGTGGTGGACTTGGCAGTGTTAGGTTTATGGTTGGACCCAATGATCTTAAGGGTCTTTTCCAACCTAAATGATTATGTGTGTGTGTACGCATATATACATATGTACAGCATTAAAATGTTTTATTGTCTTGGAGTCTAGCTTTAGAGGCTGACACAGTCTTAATTTGTCCTGTATTTAGGAGGTCTTTTTGATTATTCGTTAGAGTACTTTCAGTCTCATGTTCTAGGCATGCTGTGTATCTCTGATAGAAATCAGTTGATCTTTTCTAAAGCAGACTTTTCCAGAGTATTGATTGCTGCACACAACTGGCACAATACATTCTTGTTAAAGAATATGATGATTCTGTGTGGTGCAGTAGTACTAGCAATGAAGACAGCCCTGTTGACTGAAACAGAATACATGTAGAATACATAAAAACACAGGTCTTATTTTTCCCAGGTTGCGTTCAGCCAGGGCACGTGTCTATATGTATATATAAATGGGTGTTAACCTGTAACTCCTGGAAACTGAGCATGTGGTGGTATTGAGTCAGGTTTTCTTCTGCCAAGCTAAAATATTTCAGTATTTGTTGTGACCATTATTTGAGTAAATTACTTTCAGTGGAGCAAGTCTGTGGCCAACTGCCAGGTCATTAGAGTGTCACTCCTCTATTTGTCACTTTGAAACAAGCCATGTGATTTAAGCTCTTTGAATTATTTTATTGTGTGAGAACAGGAGGCATGTGCCTGCTGAAAATTCATCAAGGTGGTGCTTGTCTGTCCTCATATGGGCAGAGTTACTTATTTACCTTCACATGTTTTGAATAAACCAAATGTTTTCTTCATAAGCATCACTAATCTGTTGTTATTATGGGTCTTCAGTTTGCTTGTAATACAGGGCTTATTAAAACACTTCTTCCCAGCTGAAATAAGAGCCATAATAGATTTTTGTACTTACAAAAGTGTTGGGTTTTTTCAGTGTCAATTAATAAATAAAATGACAGAAAAAAAGGTTTTGGATAGTCTTTCAGTCTGTTTTCTTGACCTCTGAGAGAAGGCAGTAGAACTGGAAAACAGGACAGTGAGGATAATGAGAGATATGATCAACCTAGCAAGGTAAGAGTTTTCAGTCCAAAAGAAAAGCAGCTTAATGTAGAAGATGAGCCTACAAAATCATGAATGAGAGGAAGGCAAGCAGGACTTACTTCATTCACTCTGGCAGCACAAGAACCAGTGGACATCAAATGAAGCTAATAAGAATGTAGTTCAGAATAAACAAAAAACAAGTAATTTTTTATACTACAAGAATTTAGATCTATGGAACTCCTTGCTATGAAGCTGTGGAGGCTGAAGAATGGAAGAGAAATCCAATTGAGGCTAATAAATGTAAGTCACACCACTGAGTACAGGATCTGAGACCAGTTGGAAGCTAACAGGGCTTTCAGGAGAACTATAAAGTATTCTTGAAGCCTTTTTCTTCTTCTCTGGGCATTTGCTATAACTCCTTGTCCCTTTTATTTTTAGGGGTTAGGAATGTTAATGTCCAATGTATTTATTGTCTTTTAGCTTTCTGAGGCAAGTTCTAAGTATTTTCTGCAACAGCATCAGCAAAGGTTTCAGGTCCTGCTCCCTGTTGTTTGAAGGGGCACTACCCTTCTCACTTGTGGAGTTTCTTCCTGCAGGTCACATAGGACAGCTCTCTTTCTTGTGTTGAAACTTTTTACTTGTGCAAACTGTTTCCTTTTGAATGTCATAGTTGCAGTTGCTTTTCACTGTTTACTGGCAAAGTAAGCTGCTGCTAGTCAGAATACATGTGTTTTATATACCAGATAGTGAAAATCTTGTAAACCCTCAAGGGTGATGGATTTTCCTGTCAGGGGCTTCAAAGATCTACTGTGCAAGGTCAGCATCGGTGACCTGCTTACGGTGATGAATCCATGTTGGAGACAGATTTACAGGGCTGGATGGACATTTAGTCTTCGCCCAGTATTCCTCTTCTTGCTGTCTTCAGGTGTTGTAGATTCTCTGAAATTTTCTTCACAGCTTAGAAAAGCAGTAGTTCAGGATGAGGTTCTTTGTGAATATTAGGTAGTCCAGGACCCCTATACTTCATGAAACTTCTTTCAATCGATGAATTAGAATTTTAGTCACGTCACTGGTTTATTTTGAGAGGAGTGACTTTCTTTGATAAACTTTTTTCCTGCTTCCACACATTAAACTTTTAATATTATTAGCTGACAAAAACTGACCTGCTTAAGAAATATAGACTTATTTTTTCTTTAAAGTTCAGTGTAGGTCTCCAAACTTATTTAACTAGCATTAAGTCTTAAATGCAGTTGACAAAACCTTTGTTTTGAGAGACACTTCAGCGGCTTTTACCAGTAGCACACTACTTCAGTTTTTGGAGTAATAATTCCTTACTGGATCAGTAAGTATATAGCACTGCTTTCTTGAACAGCTTTTTTTCTTCCATTTGTGTGACCTGCAAAAGTTTTCTAACCGGTTATCCACTGTGTGGCTTTCCAAACACAGAAAGGGAGATATTACATTCTCTGGAAAGTTTAATAAGCAAGAAAACCAGACTTTGGTGTTTGAGCAATGAGACTTCATTTGTATTCTCTAGCTGTTAAGGAACTGCTGGAGTCTTTTGTGGCCTGTGTTGTGCATGAAGTAGATGTCTTTGACCCTCCTGAGCTAAGAGGTATCAGCTGGACTAAAAAAAAAAAAGTGAGTGTGCTCCTGTCCAGAGCCACATTTCTCCCATGAAAGCTGGGTGGAATTTCTTTTTCATCTGGATGTCCCAGATCATGAACAGAACTCATTCACTGATCTGGCTGTGATTTCTGCCCCTCCATCTTTGCTTCTAGTATCTACTGAAAGGAATGAAGAGATGGAACAAGTTCCCAGGTGCTTTCTAAAAGCATCTCTGGTTCAGAGGGAGTTTTTCTCTGACAAGTCAAGAAGTTCTGGTTGAGGTGAGAAATGATCTTAAAGGAAACATTCTGACTCTTTGCATTTTCGTTGTTTCACATTCCGTGTTTCAACTCACTGTGTATACCCCTTTCTCATCCTGTATTTGAGTCACTACAGGAAAAAATCCCCCAGATTGCTTTGACAATGTTATCACTGGGATTCTTGAATTTTGCTGCATTCTTTAGATTACCAAAAATGCTTTAATCTTTTCTGTCCCTCCATTCCACAGTCCCAGCCCCAGAGTTGAACACTGCACAATGTAGCTCTTGTTCTCTTGCTATCTGTGGTGCAGCTCTTTAATGACCTTGCACTTGTTCAGACTGGTGGGATAGCATAACTGAGGTTGAAGATACCACAATATGTGAATCTGTTTCATTCGTTTTGCTCACTTGTTCACATTTTTATTACGTTGCTTCTTGCTTTCTCATTTAAGCATTATGTTCCTTCCCCTTCTTATTGTCTTACGTAAATTTGTCCTTACTTAAAACTCAGATCTTGTATCCAGATCTAAATTGTTTGTTTGTAACAACTGTACTTTGAAATTCTGAAATGCATTTAAAGTTGTAATATGTGACTGCTTTTCTGAGGAAATATTCTGGTCTTATGTTTAAAAAAAAAAAAAAGTAATTCTGCCAGTGGTTTTTCCAAATCGGGATTCATTTTCTTGCCAACTGAGGGTAAACAGAAAATGGAATGTCTCTGAAGTGGAGACAGTGTGTCTGGAAACAAAGGCAGAAATATTGATAATAAATGTTAGGAGGGTGATATGTGGAAATGCCACTTAAGTGAAGAGACAGGGAAGCCTAGCTTTTCTGCTTCAAAAATGTTTGATTCATTCTTTTTTACTTGGGACATGGGTCACCACATGCAAGCCCTGTGTGTTGCAGGCAAACCATTTCATACTTTTGTTCGCTAATTCATTGAACTTTGGCAAGGTTTGCATCCGCTCACTGCTGCACTTGCTGGGCTGGCTTTTTCTGTAGAACAGTGAAAAGAATGGGATCATGCATTTCCTGTGGATTCTTAGTGTTAAGCTAGCCTCACTGACCTTTTTGAGATCATAGTTTAGTTTTTATTAATGTATTGATTACTACAGACTTCTGCAATATTCTACTATTTGTAGCAGCAACATGTAGAAGACCTCACCTGATGGATGTTTAATCATACAGAGTTGTTAAACACTTGGAAGGAAAAAATATGTGCATATTACCCAACTTGTGACAACAGCTCAAAGTTTTTCAGCTTGATATTTGTGTAGCAGTAACTAAAAATGGTGTTTTCCCAGCCTGCAACTGCAAAGAAAGTATTGATTTTTGTGCTAATTGCAATGCACATTAGTAATTTCTCTTTCTGGCAGGAAAGAAACTCTGCTTTTTAGAGAGTTGTCATTCTAATACAATCTTTTTATCCTGAAGGTCTGGCAATCCTATAGACTGCTTCCTGCAAAGGATAGCTTCACAATACTTTAAAAGGAGAATTTCTAGGCTGTGAAGAAATAGAAGTTTACCTTTTGAATTTTAGTTGTTAAAGAAACATGCTTTAGTAATTGGTATCTTGAAGTGAGGAAGAAGAAATAGCAGCTAAATGGAGTCAAATTTAAAGTCTATCTTATTTGTCAAATTTTAAAAATCTCACCTACAGATACCTTCAGATCATTCATCACTAAACAGGAAGAGAAACATGAATGCTCGCCTTCACTAAGTCTAGCTTTGTGCTTTTAAGAGTGATTTCAGACTTCTTTTGTATAACCTTTTCTAGGTCTGAGAAGGCTTCTAATCAAAGCCTTTAAGTTTTTCCAGGAAGCTGGAGAACCACACAGTTTGTCACAGAGCTGGTCAAGTCTGGCACCTGTAACAGGGTTATTACATTTTTACATTTGGACAAAGCATCCCTTTGAATTCCATAGCAAGGCTTTGTTTCTTTACCACCCCAACCCCCTGCTGAAAAAAGACTGAAAGCCCATGTGCTTTCAAACAAAACCAAAAGGTTAAGATTCCACCATATTTCTTCTAAAACCAAATATTCTGTGGTTATGTGCATCTCTTCAGGGTAAGGAAATTATTATTTAACTATTATTTTCAGAGTGGACTTTTTCAGCTCACCAGCAAAGTCATTCTTAAAACACCGCCCCCCTCCCTTTTTTTTTGAGCAAAACCAAACTTCTAAGCTTTTTGTTTCATCCCCAGGCTTTCCCATCAGTTCAGATTATTGGAAAGGAAGGGAAGCAAAGGGTTAGACTGCTGGAATTCATTGCATTATATTTTTGTTTAACAAATCAGTGGTAAGCACACTTCTAAATGAGGCTCAAGCCTCTCTCTTGCCAGAGGGCATTTGAACAGGATTTCCTAAACTGAATCTTCTCAGTTTGGTACAGAGACAGTTTGCGCCCCTCTCTCTCCATGGCCATATCTCTGGGAGATTCCTGAGCTTTGAAGTCCTTGTTGCAGGGAACATGTAAGTTCTGCACAGGAAATGAGAGGGTGTCTGGAATGGTTTTCCTCAAAGTTCTGTAGCCTGATGATTAGCACAATTTCTTGGCATAGTTCATCCTCATCTTGTCCTTTATTTAAAAAAATAAAATAAAAAAAATTCTTAAAGCGGGGTGTTGGCAGGGAACTGGTGTATGCACAGTATTTCACTAAGTGAAACTAAGTAGTTTTAGCACAAACACTCAATCTGAAGTCTGAACATAGTTTAGGAGGTTTGTAGCTTTATGTTACTTCTGCTTTGATTTGCACAAAGGTCGTATTTTTAAAGATTTTTTTTTTGTCAGATCCCTGCTTTCAAGGAGCATTATGTGTATGCTTAATTCTCCTGTGAATCTACTAGTATATATGAAGCAAAGCATGCGTTCAAGCCTTTTTAGGCTTGTGGCTCTCTCTTTGTGTTTATGAGTGGAAAATAAGATCTTGTAAACCATGATGGTCTTCATAGATTATGCAGTAAAGATTGTCATCTTTTACTGTATCTGAGAACCTCACTTGCAAAGTACAAACTCCAACACTTATTCTAATTTAGTATCATAATATATAGCACCAGTAGTTTGCTGTTATTAGTTGAAACAGATATTCTAGTGCATGCTTGGACAATAGATGTTTTATTTTGTTGGCAACAGTTTTAATATAAAAAAAGAGTAACTAAAATATGGCTGCTGTGTGTATGCCACTATTTTTCCCCATGCTGGAAAAAGTTATAGGATGTTATTTAGCACCCCATCTATCCAAACAGGAAAACAAATAATTAATTACTCTAGTCAGAGTTTTTAGTAAATGGGGAGAGGAGTGACTGTACAGTGATATTCATTTGTAGATAGATTTGGATTTTTTTTTTCTCTGGAAATAATACTCTTCCACATGTTTTTAACTTGGTTTATGCACATAAGGCTTCAAAAATGCACTTGATTTCAAGAGGCTGAGACAAGGAGGGTCAGATAGCTGTAATAATACTTAAAGATAAAATACTGTTAGTCTGCTTCCTGTAACACAAACAAACAAATTGTTTTGATGAGTGGTTCTGGTCATTTAATTATGTAAACATCAGAAGACTCACATCTGAAGTAGATACACAGTCAGGAAGATGAAACATGTTATTTACTGAGGGTTTTGTAAGGATGAAGCTTATTTATCATTTTCAAGTATTTCCAAGTATAATCTAGAATAGATGGAAGAAGCTTGCTAGAATTTCAAATACAGAAACAAAGGCTTTATTCAAGCAACTTAATGTAGCAATTAATATGGCATTGGCATTTCAGTGTAACCAGTGATGATAATGTGTTTTTCAGATCAGATGTCTTGGAAAAATGGGAGTAGTTCAGTTTTGGGGCTGGGGAGTGCTGTGGCAGCAGCTTGTTTCCCAGCTAGCTGTAAACACTGTATGCAGTATGTGTGGCTTCTTCCTTTCCTCCTTTCCTTGCCACTGAACTCTCCATCCCTTTCTTTGAAGTGAAAGTTATGGCATGCAAGTGAAGGCAAGAACCATAAGCTATATTAAAATATATCTCATTAACTTGTGGTGTCAGTTTAGCTTTCTACTCACTCTCTGTAAACCTGTATGATTTTCTTCAGTAGGAGAGTCATATTAAGGATGAAGCACTGCTCATACTTCTCTGTTGCTGACAACAATCTAGCAGTCCATGTCTAAAGCATGTGTAGGCTGCTTTCTGCCATGCCATGTTACTGATGCATTCAGCTCTTCATTTTTCATGTGTAGACAGTGTAAGCTGGAAGTACAAATAAGTGTACATGATAGTAGAGACTCTGTATCAAAAGGCTTTTTGCAGATTTGTTAGGTATCTTTGCATACTTTATGTGCCTGTTAAGTGTTGTTTCAGCCACATGAGAAGTATCTCTGCCAAAAGGAGTGTTATCAGAGATTTTCAGATGGGCTTGTGTAATTTGTTTATTGATTCTGAAAAAGTAACACAGCATGGGAGTCTTTGTCAGTCATAAATCTTTGCCTACTATTCAGAACAGGCAAGCTGTGCAATTCCCCCTATACCTTTTAAACAGGATCATAGAAAATGTTGGTTGGAAGGGTCCTTGGGAGGTCATGTAGTCCAACATCCTGCCCAAGCAGAACCATCACCAACACAGTATAAAGTCTGCTATGGATTTTGTCTGACCATGTCTTGAAAACCTACAGGTATGGAAGTTTTTGCATCCACCCTGGCTAGCCTGTTCCAGGGCTGCCCTACCATCCCACGAAAGAAGTTTTTCCTAATATCCATTTTGAATCTCTGTGCTATCCCTGGTCTTCACAGCTCCTTGGATGCTGGTTGGAAAGCTCTGTTTTCCTTTACTAGCGTGCTGGGGTCCTGGGGAAGTTAGTATGCTCAAGCTTCAAAACAAGGTGTCTTAAGACCTTTATTTCAACACAGTAATGGCTAAACCAAAATACTAGAAGTAGTGCTGCTAGCCTGGCTTCTGATGAATTTTATATATGTATATAAAACAAAAGCTTTCTGGTAAGATTTAAGACTGCGTCACATCTTAGCATTGAAATCTACTTCAGAATTTGGTGAGGAAAAGTCGTCACCCTTCCTTGTTTATTTTGTATGTGAAAGACTAATGTTGTAGTCAAAAATACAGTGGTTTTATTAAAAGAAAACAAATAAAAGGACATCAGTAGTGTGTTGTGTAGTTGACAGTCTCTAGTTTAATCTCTTCAATATACCCTTAAATAATTTCTTTACAGGGTTGTGGGGGGTTTTTTAGGGGGTGGGGAGTGAATCTTTGCCATTTTCATAGCTAAAGAATCTTATATTTTCTTTACTGAAGGATAGCTCTACAAAATACAAAACTTAAATGTGAATGCAGGGAACCCCTAGAAAAATAACTTTTAAGTAGCAGTAGTTTCCATCTTGCAGCTCGTGTGGCCTGAGATAGGGGAAATATAGGCTTCTGAGAGTAATATTAAACTTTGCATTTTCAATTCCATAGAGGCTATATAAATCTTCCCCTACGTGCAGTTGATGCAAAGGGTATGGTTGTACTGGAAAGATAGCTTTATCTAGTAAAATATAGATGGTAATGCAGTTTTATAGTGGAATCCCAAATGCCTTTACTTTCCTGGGAGATGTGTCAGAAGTACCTACAAAATTACTTTAATCACTAAGTTCTTTTTTCTGTCTCAATGCCAGTAATGTGTTATGGAAGTGCTTTATAGGTACGGGTTTTAAAATAACGTGGAAAGGGACCTGTGTGTCATAGTCTGTCACAAGTGGTTTAGATTTTGTTTTTACTGTGGCATGTGAAGTCTGTTCTGTTAGTCATGGATTCTAAATTGAATTCATCACGTTTGTGTGTTTGATGGTTTTGTGGGTTTTGTTGTTATTGTTTGTTCGTGTTTTTTTGGTTTTGTTGTCTTACTGCAGTTCTGAGATATTCATAGAATTGGCAAAATATGCTCTTGAGATGCAATAGACCCCTTTGCAGGGTTACAAAAAAGGTATAAATGGGTATAAAGATGTGCATACATTATAATAACATAACCTTTTCCTAGGTATGCCAGCAACACTTTACCTGCAAAGCTTGCACAGCAGGTTAAAAATATTGACAAGAAGTGTTTATTAGTCAAATGGGAGTAGTATCCACTCACTTGAAAGCTTCTACAAATGTACAAGATGGTATGATTTTATTTTTTTTATAAAATAAAGTGAAGTAGCAATAGTTCTTCTTAGGCAGATGGCAGTTTTAGAAACACTCCTTTTCTGTATGCAACCACAGAGGTAAACTGGAGGTTGAGCTTGGTGCATGTCTTGTTAAGTCAGGCAAGTGGTTCTGATGCTGAATTCTCTAGTTTTAAGCAAGAAGGATTAGAGCTCTGCTGTGTTCCCTTAGCAGTTCTGTTTGGTTTTCATTACATTCACTTTGCTATTTAACAAAGCTTGTGTGTGCTTTTCAATATTTTATCCCGCACACTGTGCTTTGACGTCTGACATTTGGCCTACTTGGATTGATTCCTCTATTAAGTGAGAGGAAGGTCATGCTTGTTTGATAGTTTAGACAATAAAGCTGCATTGGCAGTGATCTATGCTAAACTGGATTTGAATTGAATTAAGGTTTCCTATTTTTAATTAGGCTTTACATTGTGTTTTAGTGTGGTGCATTTTCTTCAACTTTCTCTTGCTGCAATGACCAAATGCTTGTGCATAATTAGTCTTTATGGCCTGTTAGCTGACTTTTATGTTCTCTCAGAGTCATGCAGGGGATTTGGAGTGTGTGGCTTGGGATTTTTTTGAATGCAAGTGCTGGCTAAATATTGAGACTGTAGACTGACCTCTGCGAGAGATTTCCTGTAGTCTCTACACTAGGCCAGTTTAAGGATCTCTGATCCTGACGCTCAGTCGTCACCTTCACTGGTGCAGTTTTAGTCTCTTTCCACATGTTCTTGCAGTGAGGTGGCAATAATGCCCCAGGACATAAGTAGGTTAAGAAAGTTCTGTGTAGATCTCAAACTCTGTGTTAACAAGAATCTCTTTGTGCTGCACTACTTCAAAAGTTTTGAGGGGAATCTGCCTTTCAGTGAGTGTGGAAATAACATTGTTCTGTGGTAGACGCCCTCTATTTGAGAAAACAAGTGCTTTCTACCTCTGTGTTTGGGCCAAGGCAACATCCTTGGCACTTCTGTCTGACAGAGGCAACTTCAAGGTTAAAACTATGCATAGATTAGATAACTAGGGTGGGCTTCAAGGCAAAATCCTGTTTCATAAAGCACTTGAATAGCAACATGACCTCTACAAGAAAGTTGGGGAAAAAAAACTAGAGCCTGAATATTATCTACCAACTTTTGTACTGCACTCTCCATTTCCTCTCATTTTGAAACATCACAAGGAGAAGAGTCAGCAGAAGCAAGAAATCCTGGTAGTTATCTGTTAGCATTACAGGGTGAAAGGTTTAAATGTTCTGACTGCTCCCTAGATGCTGAAATTGGAACTTAATCAGAGTTTCTGGTCCTGATTCATTCAAACAGTCAGTCTTGATCCATGAGTTAAAATCTGCTTCAGGTAGGCTAAACACTGTTTAACTTCCTGGTTAATATGCATGTGTTTGTATTAACCTGGCCTTATGTGTTGACAAGGCAATAAGAATCATAGAGCCATTTAGGATGGAGAAAACATTCGAGACTGGAATAGATGATCCAGCACTTGTCCAAAGCATGTCTGAAAATGGAGCTGATACATTGTTTTGCTTTGGAGTATGCTTTTTTCAAATTTTGCTGTCCCTGTGATATATAATATTGATAATCTAAAAGATTATCAGTGAATTATATTTTCAGGTTGTTTAGTGTGAAGGTGTGTCTGTCTTCAGGCTTTCTTTCCTCCCTTGGGTTAATGCTTTCAGAATATTAAGTAATTGGGGTTTTTTCCTATTGTTGAATAACTCACGCAGAGATATACATCTGGTCCCAGTTTTAGTCACTGTTGGTCTTTTAGAGTGTTTAAGAGATGGCTTTTGTATTTCCCCCTCTGAAAGTTAATCTAGTATTCACCCAGTGGTACTATTCTGGTGACCCTGGTGTGCACACTTTACTCTCTGTGCTTTGGGAAACGTACAGTGTAAGCTTCCTGAGTTCTCATCTTTGTTGACAGGACTGTGTATGCATTTCTGTGAAAGCAGGGGTTTTTTTAATCCAAAATCTGTAAGCAGTATTAAGGACTGAAAATTATTCCATATCATAAGAATGCCTTTAATTGCCAGGTTCATAGAACTAAAGTCCTTCTTGCTTTTTCCACAGTCTCAAGTATGTTGTTTTTGTTTGGTTGTTGTTGGTTTTTTGGGGGTTGTTTGTGTCGGGGGGGGGCGGGAAGCGTTGGTGTTTTGGGTTTTTTTTGGGGGGCGGGGGGGTGGTGGTGGTTGGGTTTATTGCCTTCATGACAGGAAGAGGAATGATACAGGCAGTCATCTGACATAATACTTGTCTAAAAATAAAAAGATTGGCATTTGGGGCCCTTCAAACAAAGAGAAGTCTAGAAACCTGCTCTCCCACTTCAGGGGCAAATGCTCTGAGCTACTATATATAGTCTCCTTCTCATCCTTGGATCTAGCATTTAAATCCAAAAGAAAGAATGAGGTACTAAAATTCCTGAGGAGGACTCTGAGCTGTGAATGTTCCCCCTCCTCACCCAGCCTGACTGAAGAGCCTGAATGCAAGAGAGATTTGTTTGCAGGTGCATATATCTTGGGGGGGTTGGGCACAATGACACTTGGTGGCTGTCCCCAGTTATTTACCTCTGTCCTTTTGCTGCACCGAGTATGGAGCCCTGGTACTGTAGGTTTTATGAAGTTCATTTGTGGAACCCAGAAAGAATGTAGCAGTGCCCAGCATGCTGTCTGTAAAGATGTCTTGCTCTTGGTTTGTCTTTACCAGAGAATATAACCCTACAGATTTGCTTCCAATCACCCAGCTACTTCCAGTCAATGTCATTCATTGCTGTTTTAAGTACTGCTTTATAAAGCTTTCCTGTCCATTCTGGAAGTTGAAGTACTGTCACCTGCAGTTTGGTTTCAAGCCTGCAACCATGTTGCTCAGATATGTATTCGGGCTCTGTTATTCTAAATAATATTGCTCCAAGTGCTCATGCAGCAGTGTATTTGTGTTCTGCGGTAAAGGCAAGAACTTGTACCTCACTTTGCTTTTGCAGTTCTGCAAGTGTAATGTTTGATGGGTGATGGCATGTGGAAGAAAGCATTTTAGAACTCAAGCAAGGCTAGTATCTGATCTCTTTTCCTGCAGATTTTCTTAGTGTGTTTATCCTTAAAAGTATGTTTTGACAGAGTGCGGCAGTCATTGTGCAGCTGACAGTGGATTACAATATTGTTTGTTTAGGATTCGGAAGCCTAGTATTAGATTGCTTCTTGTCAGCAAAGTGCAGGATATACCACATGGTGTTTGCACATGGAAACAGTATGACCCCAGCCCTAGCAGTGGAATTCAGATAAAGTGATACTGTTCTCTGATTTTTTTTTTTTTATTTCCTCAGTAAAATACATGAAATTGTATGAGTATAGCTTAATGCATTAGTTAAATGCGCCTTAGCATCATGAAAGCAAATATTTCAGAAATAGCTTGGAGGTATTATACTCTATCTCCAGATATACCTAGTATTAACACACTAGTAAAGCGAGAAAGTGTGTTACTAATGTTGAAGTTGGGTTAGTTCAGCCTAAATGTTTCAGCTTCCTGTATCTATGATCCCAATGACCCTTTGCAAGTGGAAGGACTGCAAATAGTTGAACAAGCAGGACTTCAGCTCCAAAGTTGTTTTTAATTAAAGGCTTTCTCTTTGACAGACTACTCCCACATAGAGGGTTGGAAACTCATAAGTTTCCATGCATAGAATTTTTCTTTATTCTCCTGGGAGCACAGCAGACTTGACCACCTACAAAGGATGTAGATATTACAGTGAAAGCAGATTGCTTTCTCTCCAGGCAGAGATTTGCTGGGAATGAAAATAAGAGCTGAAAGTTTTGATTGTACTTCTTGTAATTCATGTGCAACACAATTTCATTTTACAGAGAAATCTAAACTACTACTATCTACTTTTAACTGTGCTGGTTGCATACACATAGATGAGTTCTCAGGAAGTGATAGTAGCTGTTACAGAACAAAGTTTAGGCTGGTCAGAATGTCAAGGATGGAATTGCACTTGAATTCAGGTTATGGTAAAAACACATTAAAAGTGACCTTACTGTGATCTGTAGGTCAGGGGACTGGATCTCTTCCATTGAGAGCAGGTTTAACCCTTTCTTCTCAAACTGTTGCTGAACTACATTGCTTCTAAAAGCAAAAAGAGGAAACCAATCAAAACTTCGTGATGGCAACATTGTGAAGAGCTTGTTCTTTTCTTATCAATATCAGATGTAACTGTCATGGTTCATTTGGATCCCTCATATTTATAGGTCAAATTAAGTGTCATTTTATGAGGTCCCGAGGAAAGAAAACAGACACGCATGACAAACAAGGGCTCAGTCCCATTTGTGCAGACTAGTCTAACATGTGAATTCACTAATTCATCACTTAATTAATGAGGTATCTAACTCACAAGTTCTCTGGTTCACAACTTGCAATTTGTAACTTGTGCGCCTATAAGCAAAACAGTAACACAGCTGATGTCGAGAGTGTTCCTCTTTACTCCTCTGTCATGTTGTAGTCATCCCCTGTGTTGTACCAGGAAACACAAAAGCCTCAGCAGTCCAGCTGTTGTTGGATCTGCTTCAAAAGCTTTTTGCATAGGCTGATGTATTTTTACCTTCCAGCTTAGAAATTTGGTTTATACTGTTTCCATGAGTTAGCAGGTTCTGAAGAAACTACCAGACAACTAGCATGCAGTGATTATGGCTGCAGGAGACAGCAAGCTGCAGATGATAATGGCTGCATAATGACCTTTAGCTCTTTCTTGCCGCCATGTCCTGCCTATGTGCTGCCCTCACTTTGGCCTAATGGTGCTGCTGCCAACACACATCAGGCTTTAGCATGAGCTCTGTATAAGCCAAACTCTGAGCAGGAGGTGAGTGAGCAGCCACACTGGCTTGTAGACAGCTGAGCTGAACTGTCTTTTAGAGGTTCAGGGACAGTCTGCGATCTTCCCATTCCCAATGGAAGGCTGCTGCCTCATGATCCTGACTCCTCTAATGCCTTCCCTTCAGAGATGTGTGACTGCATCTCTACAGAACATGGTATTACCCTTCAAAAACAGCCTTTCAAAGGACTCAAGCATGGGCTACCTTTATGTTCACAACTTACTGTGATTTATGTAAGAACAACCCATTTTAAAATTATAAAGGTTTGAGCAATCCAGTTGTCTTGGTTTTGAATGGATGCAGATAATGTTGAGAAGGAGGACCATGAAATGCAGAGACCTGGCATTGCAAATTCTTTTACAATGTCCAATTTGCCATACTTGGTTTCTAGCAGGTAACCATTAAATTATTGTAACCACCCTAATACATTCCCTGTGTAGTATACAATAGCCTTTAGAATAAAGTTAATCGTAACAACTACATGTCTTGTTTGTACATCTATCAGGCTGCAGGATATGTTTGCTATTATTATGTTGCTTTATTCTGCTATTGTAGAGATTGCTCAACTCTGTCCATACCAATGGCTGCATTATTTACACAGTAGAAGAAAGGAAGAGTAAATGAAGTGAGAAGGTCATGAAGACTTAAGGTTCTGGAACCAACCTTGAGTTGTTGTTTGCATATTGGACTTTGTCACAATGCAATCATTTTGTGAGGAGGAATGGTGACATGAGAAGCTGTTTCTGTAAATGAGATGAGAAGAAGAAAACAGGAGGTGGAAGGTTTGTTAGGTGACTTAATTTCCAGAGGTTCCTTGGAAAACTTGAAGTTCACTCATGTAAAATAAGTACACAAAGATGATTTGCCCTTAGAATAAAAATACGCAGGGAAAACCTTAAAAAGAATAAAAACAGAAGATGGGCATCTTGACAAATGAGATGAAAACTTTGAGTCACTAGAGTACATCTGTTTTGGGCCCCTCCATTTGAGGTGTTTGAAGTGACTGAAGTTGCAGAGCCTGAGGCCTCAGCACTTGCTGGAAATTAGAGCCTGTTGAACTTATGAAACACATAGAAATATGTGCTTTGTGAACAATCTTAATACAGTTGACATTTAAACCACAGGCCTTTATCACCTCTTCAGCAACACAGATGTCCCAAAGACTTGCACTGGTGGTGGGTTTTTGTTTGGTGGTGGTTTTTGTGTTGTTTGTGTGTGTTTGTGGGTTTTTTTTTAAGTTGGCCTGCATTACATGCATTTACTGTAAAACTCAATTGTCTGCTTTTTTTTGCACAGAAAACCAAGAGAACTTGATAAACAACTTTGCTAAACATGTCCAAGCCACAGGGTGTTGAACCGTTCCCTAGAATTGCTAATGCCTAATACCTTTTTTAGAGGAAAGGATACTTTCTTTTTCATAAAGATACTTAGAAGCACATGGTTAATTTGACATCGATGTTTAATGTGGCTTTTCAATTTGTTCATTTACAAAAATAAATAATTTTAAAAACCCAAACACCACTTAAATTCTCTTTTCTGATATATTATACTTACGTGATTTTTTTTTTTAATTTAAATGTAGTGTTTTGGATATCTGGACTCATAAATGTTTTGTATTTTGGATAAATGTAGGTCTTCATTTGCTCACTATCTTGCAAGTAGCAGCAACTTTCTGTAGGCAGTTGCCCTTGAGTTCTTTCCAGGATTTAAATTGCTTGCTAGGTAATTGTGCTTAATAAGTCATACTGGCTTCCTAATGTTGCCACCTGGTATTGTACACTTCCATAGCTACATATCAATAAAGATTAAAAATCCCAGCAACCATTTCTCATTTAAAAGAAAACAGTCTGACATATCTTTTTTTTAAGATATGTCACAAAGTTCTAAATCCTTAACCCTGTCTATTAACTCATTCACTGCTGCTAATGGCTATAGCTCTCCAGACTGCACAGCCTGTCCTCCATGTTTGTATGGAGAGGAGTCCACAGAAGTGGACACTACTGTTTTTTAAAGTTTGGTAAGAAAGAACAGTGAAAACTAAAAATGTCCTGATTGTATTATCTGAGGGTTTTTTTTTTCCTGTTTCGAGAAAGAAATGCAAGCTGAACTTTGTACTCCTTTGTACATAAGGAGTATGGTGGTAGCACAGAAAGTATATCAGCACTTTGGCTCTTATCACAGCATTACTGAGCAGCTGAGATGCTGTTTTGTTTAACTTGGACTCTGTGTTCTTCAGTACCAGTACCTGGCATCCCAGGCATCTCATAATTAAGTTCAGAGACGAATGGTGAAGATCCAGCGTGATAAGATGAATGACACTAAAATTCCTTCTGGTGGGACAAATGTATTCCCAAAAGGCTTGATTAAGTTGCCAATCCTTTGGATGCTTTCCAGCAGCTCTTTAAGCAGGTCACTGTTTGTCCTGGCCACTCTAAAAAGCAACAGAACTCCCTGAAAGAAGGTACAACCTGCCAAAGTTGTTTGTAGGACACATGGAGGTGAGTAGAATAAGATTGGTTAGCATGAAAAGCAGTAGGGTCACAACATGCCACCTGTTGATCCATTGTGTTATGGTAGGCACTGTGCAGAAATAGATTAAGGAAGATGATGAGATTTAACCAGTAACTTGCTAGAGTTTCTCTTCTATGTGCATATCTGAGGCATTTTTTCAAATGAACCATAAAGCTGTCCAGTTCACTTGGAAAAACATATGAGAAATAAGAAGGGTAGGGATAAGTGTGGAAGGATTTCCAGAATGAAAATAAGTAGATCACCTATAATGTACTAGAGAAGGGGGACGGCTACTTTGCACTCTTTTTTGGCAAGTCTGCTGACTCCAGAAAACTGTCCTGACATCATCATTCTGGGCAAGCGGAAAGGATGGGATTGCTATGGGTGTGGTGAAGAGGAAGATGCAGTCATTAAGACTTGAGATGGAAGCCTTGTAACTGCGTGGCCTGTAATGGAAGGCTGTATCTCTGAAGGTGCACAATGTAGACAGTATCTGAAAATAAGACAGTATCTGAAAATATGAGGGGGGAATTGATAACTGGAAAGTGGTGCTGACTTGAAGTTGTTGTAACAGAAAAAGAAGGTAGGGACAGAAAAATAAAAACTTTTTTTCTGTATTGAATTTGAGTGAATATCCATTTTCCAGCAGTATTGCAGTCTGTGATTTATGTTTTGTTGCTGTCATTTTTTTTTTGCATACAATTCTTTTCAGGAACAACAACAAAAAAATCCTCTTCTGGGTCATTCTATGAATGCTATACATGATCTTTCTAAGACTGCTACCCAAGGGCAACTGTGTTTATAGTGATGTTACTCATCTCTACACTACTTGCACCTCCCAGTGAGTTTTGGACTTTTTAAGTGAGTTTTAGCCAAATTAAAAGAAAATTAGTGGTTTTAAAAGTACAAAGTTTGTAACAGTTTCCCTAAAATTATCAGCTGAATAGAGCAGAGATACTTATGTATACTCAGCTCCTGAAGTGATATTGCAGTTCCACATCCATTTTAAGACAGTGTGGCCAGTGGCCAAAGCAATGTAGACTTGGCGTGGAGCTGGCTGTAGCACCACCACCGCACTGAAAGCAGAGCTGGGGGAATTAAGTAATGCAGTTAGAGTATTTTAGTCCATAAGCTATAGCTGTGTATTATGTTTACCTCAGATTTTGCTCTAATAAATAAAATTACCCAAACTTAAAATTGTCTAGAGAGGGGAAAACTTAAGTGATCCAGCTGAGTCCTACAAATAGAGAACAGAAGAAGCAAAAAAGTTCTTTTGTGCTTGGGGAAATATGGAAGTAAGTTTAGCCAAGTGTAACTTTTAGAAAGGGATGGGTTTTCCTGACTCATTTCTCTTACTTGCCTTAACTGTTTAAAGACTCCTTGTAGAGAAATAACGTTCTGTTCTGTCTTGCAGATTTTCCTAGGTTGCCTAGGAAGTGACTAGAGTGACTTGAAACTTCTTAGATAATGTTTAATGAATAATGTAGCCACTCTCTGAATAAAGCTTTGAGATTATAATTTTTTAAAAGTTACTGTTGATAAGTTGAAAGTGCCTCACCTTATTTCTGTTTCAGGAATTTAATTACAGTAAAATTTCTTTTCAGTAGTCATGTAATACCATAGCTTTAGACCATATGCTTCTAAAACTTCAGCTAATTCAAATTTAAGTAGATATTTCAACTGTAAGATGTATTTTATTTCCTGTATCCTTGAGTGGAAGGGACTGGAAGTGGAGAAATGGGCTTATTTACATGCAACTTTCCCAAAAATATAGTGGAAGGAGGTGGTGTGTTTTGGCCCATACCTTGAAACACGGGAAGTACAATTAGGTTTTTGTATGTTTTTCTGAGCTTAATGAAATTTGCCCTTGGTTCACATTTGGAGTCCAAGGAACACCTCACTTTGACAGCTGTGACTCAGTGTGGCTGTAGTCAAATGACAGAGCACAGCAAATGTTGCACGTGGGTTTGACTGAAGTGTAAAGAACAGATTTGGCCTTATAAAACCAAGAGTTAAGCCAGTCCTTGCCAAAATGGAGCAGATGGCCTCATTGCCTTTAGTGTAAATATTAGCAATTGCACACAAATGTCTTCAAGCAATCCCTCAACTGGCTATAAATGTTTGCAGAGGGAAATGTGAATGGGTAGAGCTGTGTCTTCCTTGAAACCAGCTGAGAGAATGACCTATTTTTCTCTCCTTTGAAGCTAGGGCATTTAGAGGCGGAAGGCAACTTTGAAGTAACCTGTGTGTATTGAACTTTCATATAAATATTTCTCCTTCAATGAAATAGCTTGCTTATTCTTCTACTCTTTGTTGTGTTTTCTTTCATTCCCACACAGCATTTAGACCATATTAGAGATGTATGAATGTGACGCCCACTTAATGCTGCTGTTATTAATGAAGTTGTGTTTGCTGTTTTCTGAAGTGTGCTATACATTTGATACTAATGAAGAACAAATACTTAAAGGCTTTTGGAAGATATTGCAGTGTAGTAAATGTATGCCTGTTGACTTGAGATGGTGAATGAGATGTTTATTTATTGGATATGACTCTCTTGAGCTGTTTGTCACAGAATTTATATGTGGTGCAGCCTCCTTTGCTAACATATTTGGAAAAGGATATTCATCTGCCACAGACTAAAATGCATCCCAGATCCCAGCTGATAACTGTCTTAAACTCTGCCACGCTGCTATCAACAGTCCAACCCTTTTGAGAACTGTGGTGAGCAGTGAGGCTTTCTAGGATGGGTCCATTCAGTCCTGCCTCTCTAGCAGGATTGTGATGTTTGATAACTGATTTTGTTAGTAGCTGGGTGACAGAGTGAGGAAACTGTATGAAGTTCAATAAGGGCAAGTACTGGATTTTGCACCTTGGTCACAGAAACACTAGATACAGACTGGGGAATGGTAGAGGCTGGAAAGCAGCTCTGTGGAGAGGGATCTGGGGCTTCTGGTTGATGGCAAGCTGAACATGAGCCAATAGTGTCCCTGGCAGCCAAGAGGGCCAACTGTGTCCTGGGTGCATCCAGCACAGCATTGCCAGCCGGGCCAGGGAGGTGATTGTCCCGCTCTGCTCTGGTGCGGCCTCACCTGGAGCTCTGTGTGCAAGTCTGGGCAACACAGGATAAAAAGGACATAAAGCTGCTGGAAAGTGTCCAGAAGAGGGCTACCAAGTTGGTGAAGGGTTTGGAGCAGAAGCTGTATGGAGGAGCAGCTAAAGTCACTGGGTTTGTTCAGCCTAGAGAAGAGGATCCTGAGGGGAGACCTAATGGCAGCTACAGCTTCCTCACAAGGGGAGGAGGAGGGGCAGGTGCTGATCCCTTCTCTCTGGTGACCAGTGACAGAACCCAAGGGAATGGCAGGAAGATGTGCCAGAGGAGGTTTAGGTTGGACACTGAGAAAAGGTTCTTCCCCCAGAGGGTGTTGGAGCACTGGAACAGGCTCCCCAGGGAGGTGTCACGGCCCCAAGCCTGACAGTGTTCAAGAAGAGACTGGACAAGGCCCTCAGACACATGGTGTGAACTGTGGGGTTGTCCTGTGCAGGAACAGGAACTGGACTCGATGATCCTTGATATCTTCTAACTCAGGATGTTCTATTATTCTATGAAAACTGCCTGCAGATGATACTTCAGTACTAATCTTGAAACAGATTCAAGGTTGGGATTTAGTGATTAAGCCTGCTTGAACTGGATTCAGACTTTTATCAAAATAAATCGTATCTCAAAAGCTGCAAGTAAGTGCTGCATTGGATATTGTTTTGATTTGCTGAAATATAT
Source organism: Streptopelia decaocto (assembly GCF_964273445.1). Taxonomy (NCBI): domain Eukaryota; kingdom Metazoa; phylum Chordata; class Aves; order Columbiformes; family Columbidae; genus Streptopelia; species Streptopelia decaocto. Next base: position 76,214,122 of record NC_138663.1, on the reverse strand, counting down.
CCTAGATATAATACTTTTAACTCAAGTTTTAAACTTCTGCTTTGGAATTGTCTGGCTGAAATCTACTTAGTAGAAGCAATGATCATTCAGTCTCTCTGACTTGGGTGCTGTCACCATCTCTAAAATGCTGTTGGGTTTTTGTACTTCAAATCTATGTGGAGTTCAGGTGCTTTTTATATCTAATCTTCAAGAAGCGTATTAATTAGAGTTGTTGTTCCTGTTGAATCAATGCAAGTGTGAGGGTGTGAAACTTACTGTTAAAAGTGCAAGGTTATGTTCTTAACAGTGACCAAATAAAAAGAAACTTTAATAAGCCTTGTGTTTCATTAGCTCACCTGTTGATTTTTCTTTCTAACATTTTGTGGTGATTTGAAAATATTCTGGAACACAGCTGGATCAAGCCTTGTGGCTTCAAAGTTGTGGGTCAAGATATGAAGTGTTACAGACTGTGGGATTTGAAAGCATTAGCACTTCAGCCATCAATATATGTTCATGACAGCAGGGTGGAACTTAGTTTTCTGTAAAGACGTGTATTTTAGAGAAAATCTGTGATCATGAAGCTTTCTAGCTGCCTTGTCTCCTGTACTACAGCTCCTAAGCTGGTGATCCCCTTTTGTGCTGCAGTTAAATCATTTCTAAGTGGGATCTTGGATTCCTTCAGTTTGTTTACTTGTAATCGTGACCCAGCCTAATGAAGCAAACTGCTGATAGTGGAGGAGGAGCACTGATGCCCTATTAATGAATTTGGGGATAATCTTGGTATACTGGTGTGGCCTTCAGCTTGCTTGGTTAAGATCAGCAGGGGCAGTAAAGACTTGGAGTAAGCCTCTATTACTTCTTTAACTGGGGTGGGGGGAAAGGGACAGGAGGGGAAGAAACAGGTTGTGCTGAGGCCTTTGAGATGTCATTTGTTTCTGTGTATCTGAAAAGGAAACAAGTTACATATTAGGCAAAGATGGCTTAGAATGGCAAACAATGAAAAATCAAGAGATGCAAGGGTTGAGGTTAGAACATTGTAAGGGAAGAAGATGCCCTGAATGCAAACACACTTCCTGAAGTCAGAGATCAGACTGACAACTAAAATGAAATACTGAAGTTATTTTCAAGGTGGAATATTTTTTATTTTCATTTCAACTAATATCTTACTTGATAGAAGCCATTACCAAATTTATCTTTAAAAGAGACTGCAAAAGGTGTGGATGAATCTTTCACCTTCTGTTTACTCCTCCAGCCCCAAAGGAAAACAGGTTCATAATTCTTTCTGGTCAGTTCTGACAAAGAGAGAGATAAGAGACTTCCAATTTGATTTTTCTGTGCTGTAAAGATTGTAGCTCAAACGGAGTGAGGGATGTTCTGTAATTGAGGAAAAACATATACTGTAGCATCCCCTGCTTCAAAACAGTGTTTCTTTTCCTCGTTTTTCCCCACCATGTTGTTTATTGCATTGCACCAAGAGAAACTGCAAAGAAAGCAACAGCTCCTGGACTAGACAGTTGAGAGTTCTTGGACACAAGTCAACTAGTAATTTATCTGGGAAAATGATTTTGGGACTTCTGGGGAATTCTAGGTTATCTGGAGGCAAGATTTCCAGCAGCCATTGTTGCTAGAAACATCCTCTTGTAGTTCAGAGCTTACACAAACTCATGTGTTGGTGCTGTCCTGTCCTGCCACAGGTACTGTGTATGTACATATAGCTTGTGTGTGTCTTGGATAGCTATTGTAGCACCAGATTTTGGCCTGTTTCATACAGACATGCATTAGACCATCTTTTGGCCAGTCTCCTGTGAAGAAAATTCCTTGCTGCTTACACTCTGACTTGTTCTCAACACTGTCATCTGCATGGTTGTGGTACCTCTGGTTTGCTTGCTTTAAGCAGTGCTTATTATCTCTGAGCATTCTTCTAGAATAGTAAAAGAATAACACTCTACAAGAGGAAATCACTTAATCCCACTAAAAAAAGTTGGATGCCACCTCTGTATAAATACATTATTTTCAAAGTAAATCATACACTGATTTCAAACCCACAACCTGTTCTTTTCTAATATGTTTTTGCGTGCAGAAGATTTACACTTGATATTTTTACTTGAACCTGCTATGAAAGGTTTTTGTGTATTTATTGATGGGAAGCATCCTATTTTGTAGGATGTTTCTCCTTCATTAATCCAAGGGAGGATTTTTGGTGAATAGTAGTTAGCTTGTTTCCAGTAGAAAATAATGTATTTGCAGTCATCTTCATCTGGAAAATGTTATTTGCTTTATACCAGAATTCTTATGGTAAGGAGAATCTGCCAAATTCCCCTGTGTTCATGGGAGGGTACTATCACAGTCTTCTGGATGGCTTATAAGCTCTTTCTGGGTAGCTGAACTGGCTTATTTGTACTTGAGGTGTCTTTGTTATTTGGTGGGGTTCTTTTGTTTTCTTTTTTCAATTAAGCCTCACTTGCCATAACTAACTGTTCTTATTAACAGATTCCAGCCTGGGTGGAACAAGCTGCCTACTTGTCCAGAGCCTCATCTGGTATCGTAATAGAGAAAGGCAAGGAGTGTAACTAGGCCATAGTGCCCAGAGAATGAGAAATAAAGAGAAAGTGCCAAACTCTAGATGATGTTTGGTTATAGCTAATTATGAATGAAAGTATGCTCACTTTAAAGTATACTAAATGACTGATGACTATTTGTTGGGAGAACAGAAAGTAACTGAAGTGGTTGGTCAAAATTCTGCAGTTGGCTTCAGCTGCAGCAGAATTTTAGCCTGGATTTGAGGTACACACTGCTTTTGGATGATGTGAGCCTTCTAAAGATTAGAAATGAGGTGAAATCAACAACTTAATTTTAGCTCTCAGGGTTTCTCATACTTAACACTTATGTCAAGGACAGATAGGTTTTGCAAACATCTGCTTGGAATATCTCTTTTGCTTAAACACAAGAAAAGCCCTTTGCACTTTGTTAGTTCTGTGAAATTGCAGACTTTTTATAGTTTGTAAACTAGCTGTGAAGAGGTAGTCAAACAGTAGCATATATATATGTCTGTATATATGCTGGATATTTCTTTATGCTTAAAAACTGAACAAGTGTTTCAGAGTAAGGTATTATCAGCCAATTAGGATAAAAATAATAACTTAGGGAAAATCTGTTTAGTGCATAGCAAACAATGTAATTGAGGAGGTTTCAGGCAAGGTAGTGGAGAACAGAAAGCACATGAGAGCTGGGGCTACGAAGTAGCTGAGGGATGTCAGCTTTCAGGTGCTTGGTTCCAAGCAGAAATACCTGCCACTATGGAGCTGATCACTGAAGAACTGAGGGGAAGCTGTGATCAGAGGCATGCTTTGGCCTGCGTGCCTCTCCTCAGTAAATTATCTTTGCATTCCTATTCCCAGTTGTTGCTAAAATAAGTTATGCATAAGGTGAACTGCTTTTGAACTTAAGGGCATTGTGAAACTTTGAGTGAGCTTTTTTCTGTGACCCTTTTCGTTTGCTTCAGAGAGAAATTTGTTTGGTATTGGAGGTAAGGGTTATTTTGCCTTCTGTATTGCAAAAGCATGCTGTGCATTTTAGACACAAACAACAGGTTGAAAAATGTATTTGGGGCTGTCAGAATGGCCCTAAGTCAAAAGGCAAAGAAGCTATTAATGGTGCATGAGTTAACCGTCAGCAAATAAAGAACTGAGTGCATATGAAAACCAACTGCTAATAAAAAGGTGTTACGGAGTCGTAACTGGGAAATGGAGGTAGACATAGGGCCAAAAGATTTTTCTGGTTTTCAGATCTCTCTTTAATCTCTGCTGCATAATCCTATCCTAGAAACCAAACCCATCCTAGATTAATTTTTTTGAACTTATGATAGATTAGCTTTGCTTAGAAAGTATATGAGACACAGTGATTTCAGCACATAGATCTTATATTTCTGATGTCTGTGTGTGTTCTGGTTTTAGTGACAGGTCCCTGAAAGAATCCCATTAGTACTTGTAGGACACGTAGTCCTTTAATTCAGCCCTGCATATTGGTCTGACGAAAGCACATACCACAGGCTGCTTTGTTGTTTTGCTGTTGCTATTTAGTCTATTAAAACTATTTGCCCTGTAAGAAATGAATGGGAATATTTACCCTGAGTTCAGGCTGTTTCAATGACACTTTGTTCGAATCATTTGCCACTTTGGTGAATGTTGTTTTCAAAATTGGAAGTGTCAGAAAATATTTCATTATTAAATAATGCCTCTCTTAGTTTTTTTTCTTTTTGCCTTTTTTTTTTTTTTAATAATAATAATAAATATCTATATATATGGTAGGAAAACAGATGACCAAAACTGATATGCACTGAACACAAGACTGTACATTGAGTGCTGACGGGTGGGAAAAATACACTTGCTAGATTGCTAAATTGAGAGAATACTTTGGATGTTGACAGACAGCAAAACAATTAGAGCTGTCGGATGCTTTGCTGACATGTGCATTGTCACATGGAGAGATGGCTTATTTTGTGCCAGTAAATCTGAACTGTTCAACTCTCGGCAAGATATTAAGTGAATTAACAAAGTCCTTATGGCTGGGCTTGGAATGCGAGGTCTGTTTATTTGTGAAGACAACTGGTCCAGGAATAAACAAAAGAGGTCACTGGTGTTTTCATGGTGGCTGTTATATTGCAGGCTAGTAAAAGACTTTCTTCCGCTTAGTTTATTGGCACATTAAAGCAGTGTTACCTGACTGAAGTTTCTCTATTTGTGCACTGTTAATACTTGTGTGGTTAGTAGTTTCCTTTGAAGTATGTCACTTTATGTGAGAAAATGTTTATTTAAACTCTTTGACCTCTCTGGGTTTGTGGGTACTTACTCATGTCTCAAAAGACTGTCTGTATACACTGGTATTCTTAAACACTATCACTTTTTTGTTGATTAATTATACAAGCATATTTGAAATTTATTTTTCTTATACATTTGGGCTTACTAGTGTTTCTTTCATTTTCTAAACCTGGACAGGGGTTTGGGGGTATGTGCTGGCCTGACTTTACTGCTTCTCCACTAACATTTGTCCTATCAATGTGGTGTGACCACTCTGGGCTTTGAGGTCTCCTGCTGCTGGCTGCCATGGCTTGTCAGGTGAAGATCACTGTCTTCTGGGTCATGTGTCAATATTTGTCAGCTGCTGAATGAAGTTGTGCTGTTTTGACTGAAAATGAGTTAATTTTCTTCATGCAGTTAGAAACCTTTCTTTTTCATAGTTAGCAAGGTCATTTTTTGGACTTAGTTTGAGAAGAGAGAACACCCTGGGACAGAGTTAATGTTTTTAATTGTTCTTGTCTGAGAGCCAAGGACACTCAGTGCTCTGCCCACAGGTGTGGGGCAGTGAGAAGGGGGGCACGGATGGGGCAGAGCTTGACTGACATCCAGGCTGAGCAATGAGAGTATTCCATCCCATCAGCATCATGCTTCATATTTAAGGAGTCAGGGCCTTCCAGTTTGTTCTTCCACTCGCTCTTGCTTGCTCTAGGGCACAGCTGAGGGAGTTCTGGTTCAGAACATTTAGTTTGGTCTTTTGCCATTTTGCAGAGGCCTTTGGGCCTTTCTGCCTTTTTCCTCTTTCTTGTCTCTTTGGGATCAGCTGTTGGGACTGGGTTGCTTCCTGGGACTGGCTGCTTGGTGTGGATGGAATTCATTGAGGAATTGCCTTGAGTATCTTTAATTTCTGTTTTACATATACTGTGTTTATCTTGATCCAGGTGTCTCCCTTCCATTTTGATTCTCTCCCCTGGGTGGGGGGGATGAGTGAGCGAATATTGTGGTTGTATTGCTAGCTCAGGTTACACCACGACAGAAGTATTTAGTTGTAGAGAGGAAAACATCTTTCCATTGTATCATGAGAGCTGCACTAGTGTATCTTTCTGATAGAGGGATGTTCAGCAGGAGAAGGCAGTGCTGATTAGACTGTAAAACATGAATTGTACTAAATGTTTGCTTCCTAAGTTTTTTTCTGCATTGTTTCTGTCTCCATGTGCAATTCTGTTAAATCCATCAGCATCATCAGATTCCGTGTTTTTTGTGTAACCCTACCCTATTTGTCTTTAGTAATCTCCTCTAAATAACTTTCAGATTTCTTTCACTCTATTCCTGTAATAGCCATTTTCCTGGTACTTAATTCTTAAAAAATATTGTCTTTAGTTTTATCATTTTATCCATATTGGATTACCTGAATACGTGAGCTTCCTTTATTGTACCAACATGGTTTATTTTTCCTGTATCTGCTTAAATAAACAGTACTCTCATTAGTTTTTGGTTTGGGGCAGAAGGGAGGGTGTGTGTTTCATTTTGAGGGTGCTGTGTGTTTGTTTTAAGAAAAATCACCCTTATTGGTGGTTTGGGTTTTGTTTTGGGGCTGGGATAGGGTTTTTTATTTTTGAGGCAGTTCTTCTTGGAGTTGTTACTCAGAAATTTTTGAAATTCAACATCTCAGCATTTCCAGCTAGAAATTAACTCTTGTAAGCTCTGATGTAAGTGGATTTGTTTATACAGAAGAAAAGCAACTTCTACAAAAGCTGAGCCCATAGCAAAACCACTGGAGTTCAGATCAGTAATTAATCTAGAAGTTAACACTAGATAAACCTTAAGTAGCTTGACTGTCAGTAACAAGACAGCAGACAGCAGATGGCTGATTGCTAAATCCTGACCCACTTCCTAAAGTTTCTAACTTTATTTTTATGCTGCAAAGTTTTTCTGGCGTTTGAGTGCAGAAAGAGATTTTTGAACTCAGGATTTTTTCTGTTTCAGAAAAAAGCAACCCTCTGAACATTTTTTTTTTTTTTCATTTTCAAACTTTGGGAATTTTCTCCTTTGAAATGAGATAGGGAGCTAATACACCATACTAGCTGGTATGACTTGGGTGTTATTTCAGCAAAGGCAGCAGAGCCCATTGCTTTTTGGTTTAGTAGCATTGCAGTGCCTATGGAAAAACCTAGGATAACACTCCAGCCAAAGTCTGCTCCTTTACAGAACCAGCACAGTGCTGACAAGGATTAAACCACCTCCACGACACTTCCCCTCATGCATCTCCTTGTTTTAGAGAAAGAAAGACTGTTAACTTTCCTTTCTGGGTTTTCCAGTGTTGGTACTAAACACACAGGTTTGTTTGGACCAGGAACCTTTGACTGCTTCCATATGGAGAGCAAGGCTGGGCTCTGATGGATGCTGTAGTTAAAGATATTTCCCCATTGTCTTGTTACACCACTAGCTGCTAGGAATTACTGAAGAAATACTGGAAATACCTCTTCGAGTACCTTGAGACATCCAGGCAGTATATAGAGGAAGAGGGGCACCCGTTACTTGAAACTGTTACGAGTTCATTCCGGAGTTGTTTATTTAGTGCTCTTTCTTTTGGTGCTTTTTTGTAATAACTTTGTATATTTCAGGAAATTAACTGTCATGAAACTTCTGGTACATCTACAGAATGGGTAGGCATTGCTAAAGCAAGGGATGTTTGATTCCTGTTACTTTTTTTAAAGAAGCCATGTTGCCTCTTCTACCCAATAGATGTCAAGGTGAATTTGTTAACGTTTAAAATTGGTAATGCTTCACTATATAAACACCAGGTTTTTTCTCTTGTAGCTGCTGAGAGAAGCCTGCTGCATTATCTCTGCTATAGCTGCAAGTATGACTTGACTGATTTGCATTCATGGCTCTTGGATGATCTGGTGAACCATGGAGCTCAAAGTATGGGTGGATGGAGTCCAGAGAATTGTGTGTGGGGTCACCGAAGTCACAACATGCCAGGAAGTTGTAATAGCCCTTGCTCAGGCTATTGGTAAGTAACTCTGTCAGCTGGATGTCTCGCAACTGGGGTGAAGCTTTTTTTTATGAAGCTGAACTGTGATGAGGTGGGGTTTCACTGAGAATCAGTGGAGCAGGAACATATAACGCACACTGGGATAACCTTGCAGTGTCAACTTGCAGCCTTGATTTTTAACCTGCCAGAGGGAGATTAAAAAGAAATACTTCGAAATCTATATACTTTAATCTAGGTCAGTTTTATTCTTTAAATAATAATATGATGCCATATGTTTGAGTAACCAAGAAACATAAAAGCAGTGCAAAATAATTTGTTGGCTTTCACAAGCTAATGGTGTTCATTGAAATTATACACATTGTAAGTATCTCCGGCTATATTTAGAATAGTATAGAACAATGAAATAGATCCTTCAAGTTCTCCTTTTATTCCTGCACCCCACATAACTTGGTACTAATGAAAGGGTTACTTGAAGTCTGTTCAATATTAACTATTTGCTGAACAGTTTAGTGGGGGGGGGGAAAAAACACCTTTCGGGCTCTACTATGAGATCATTCCTTCAGCCTTGTCAGATCTTTCACAGTGATTGAGAGCATCCTGAATAAGCCTCAGGTTCACCCCTCCAGTGCTTCCTATGCTGAATCTTATTCTTTGCTAAAATTTTGTAATTGGCTTTACACACTATTTAAATTTAGGCATTAAAACCTATGTCTTAACCTAAAATTAAATTCATAATTTAAGGGTTAGCTTTTGCATTTGTCAGTATTCTGGTAACTTTGCGAGGTTGTATTAGCATTCTGACTTGATTGCAAAATAATAATTTTCTAATAAATAAGTATGCTCTACCTATATGCATCAAATGCCTTTTGAAGTTTCATTTAAAAATTGTAGGTAGTCAGTCAGTATGTCTCTCAAATCTTATATTCAATGGTAACTGATAAGTGTGCTTTTACTGTTTGTGTTAGTTACAGCTTTTCATTTAGTGCTAATTGATTTATGAATTGCTTGCATCCATATCTCATTTTCTGCCTGCAGGTTTTTTTAAGGCGTAATTATGCTAGTGTGATTACTCCCTAGTGGTGATTAAGAACTGCTACATATTTAGAAAAAAAAAATAAACCGGTTGTGATAGACTTTGGTTCTTTGCTCTCAATATCTCTTTTATCCTGTTTCCTTTGCCTTCTCCTGCAAAACAAAAAACTTCAGACTCCCAGTTCTAGGCAAAAATTTCATGTTCTCCTGTGTAATTTCTCTTTGTTTTTTTTGTATCCTGAGTTATTATCCTGAACTCTGAAAAGACTCCATCAGTCTTGAAGTGCACAGTGTTTTGTCAAGTCAGCAGACTTCCTTTTCTGTAACACATCACCAGTTCATCTGGGACATGTGACTCTTGTTCCATGTGGAGATAAATTTCAGCTGCAACCAGAGCCAAATTAAGATAATCCTTTGGAAACTCCTTCCTGAGACAAATATCCTCTCTAGAAAACACCTAGAGTAATTGCGCTCCAGTTCCTCACCGGGGCTGTTAGGACAATATTAAACACTGTATAAATTACTCTTGCATGTCTTTGGCAGGTAGGGCTTTCCCAGCCCTCCTGTCAGGCTGTTCATCAGAAGAACAACCATATGTCTGCTCCTTTGATTTGGCTATAGGTACCAGCTTACCAGGAATATTTGTCCTTCTAATTTGAATGGGAATCTATTAAAATGTATCCCTTCAGCTCTCACCTGACATTTGGTGGTGGAAAGTAGCCAGACTTAGTTGGCTACCTCCTTGGTTGGCTCTGATCTTATTTTCCACTTTGCAGTCTGGCTCCTTCAGCAGTCACATAGCTTAGCAGGACTCAGTATTATTTTGTCTGTGTTTTGGTCTGTCTGCAAAGTTTTTGAGATGCTCCTTCTGGTTTATTGTGTCTTACAGCTCATTAGGTCCTCAACTTAAAAAAAATTAACACACACACACACACACACACACACACACACACACACACCACACACCCCCCCACATTTCACTGAGCCTGAAATATGAACTGCAAAAGGTATATTACTTGTGCTGAAGCGCAGTGTCTGGAATATCCGCAAATTAACTTTATACAGCCATCTGCACCAAAGAAAGCACAAGCCAATGATACTTGTATTAAGACATCCAGAGTTCAAGAAGCCTCTCATGGACAAACTGAAGCTGCCTCTCTTCTAGAGATCTGAAAAGTAAAGCTTTACAATTTATTTCAGAAATAAGAAAGTAAAAATTATTATAGAATGGGGTGTGGTTGGAAGGCAACTCTGAACATCTTGTAGTCCAACTCTGCTACTCAAAGTACTCAAAGCACTCAAAGCAGAGCCAACAAGAGCAGGTTGCTCAGGATATGTGCAGCTGCATTTTGAATATGGCCAAGTATGCAGACTTTACCTCTCTGGGCCAGCTCTTCTGGTGCTCAGTCACCCTCACAGTCAGACTTTTCTTCATGTTTAAATGGAATTTCTTGTATTTCAAGAAATTTCTTGTCACTTGATGAAAGGCAGAGCCATGTCACCTGATCTCTTGCTGTGATAAGAGCAACAAAAAGGGTTCCATCTCTTTGCTTTCCAACTCTCCCCTGGTGTCGTGGAAATTCAGTAATACCTTCAGGATACAAAAGTATTCTTTTTTTTTTTTTTTCTTTTTCTTTCTTCGCCAAGTGCAAAGACAGGGAGGACTTGTGTTCTAGAGCTGTTATAACCAAACAGAAATAGGTGATCATGCTGGGCTTTGCCTCTTTGTAGGAGGTTCTGTGCTGTACCCCAAGTGTAGCCCAATCCTTTGGCAGTGGAGTCCTGTCACTTAATTTGCCCAGCTGATGCTCCTTGCCCTATTCCTTGCAAACTGGTATCTGGCAGTATTATCTCTTTCAGTGGAAAGGCATGTTTGTGTCTCTTCCATTGAGGCTATACTCCAGATGGATAGCATTTGTGTAAACTGTTCTTGCATTAGGATCTCCATCCTGTGTTGCTCCTTTCTTCATCATTGAGGAATAGGAAACTATTCTCCTCCAAGTTTCTGTACCAACTAAGGGGATTTTAATTTCCATTTGGCTTGAAGTTAAAGAGTTTGAATTAAATCTCAAATAAACCTCATTCTTTAAAACAAAAAAGAAGAGAGAGTTGTCTCCTTTGGTGATCCCAGCAAAACTTGTATCAATTGGATATAATTTTGGATACCATAATGATTGTGTCTCTAACTTAAAAGGAGTTAGGAATGCCTTAGCTGGAGGGAGGGTTGCTGGAATTCTGTTCAAGACAGACACAAAGCTATTGAGTTACTAGTTTCCAGAGAGTCAAATCACCTTCCACTGGGATACTGAAAAATACTCGATATTACTTTTTGAGAGTTTTATCTGGGGCTGTGCCTTTTTTACTGTTGTTTTGTGGGGTTTTTTTTAAACTTAAGCTGCTTGCAAATTACAAAGAGAAAGATCCGGCCTTATAATACAAATAAGAGAAGCGATCATTTAGTCATGAGAAACTAAGACCTCACCAAAATGTAAAAATATACCACAGCACACATTTTAAATGGAGAACCATGAGTCGTTTTAAAAATATTGTTGCCAGGAGAGATGAGCTAGATTTTATCACATCCATCATTGTCTGTTTTAAAAATGTATATTTGACAGCAAATACTGCCTGTTTTTCTGCTTCCACTAACTTTTCTTTGCATTCTGTGAAAATTGTGCCAGAATGGCTTCATGTAAATGCTGCTTGTTATTTTGGTTCCTCCTCTTAATTTGGGCAACTGGAAAACAAGAAAAAAAAAGTCATCGTTACTTTTCAACTATATCTATGGTGAGATGGCTGGTGAATCCAGTCAGAGGTCTGTTTTGCATAATAGTATATGGACTTATACTCAAGCGTGTGTGTGTGTGTGTGTGTAGCGGCTCCTCTCAAAAACTCATTGTAATACTGAGGGAAAAACAGATGGTATGTATCCTAAAAGAAAGTGAGCTTATCTTTTTAGTTAGTAGCTTAGGCAGATGTAGTTTAACTACAGAAGATTTTTTTTTTTACACTGGATTTTACCGGTTGTTTTCCATTCAAATCTAAAAAATAACTCTTCCAAGGGAATATAGCGATGGATAGCGCAGTAACAAATATATTTGCCCTGTTTCTTCAGAAGCATTCTTTTCCCAGTTCCAGCCCCTTTGAGGATTTTTACTGTATTCGTCGTGATTTCCGTTCCCTCTGGAGACTAGAGTGCGTCTTCTGTACTCAGAATGACACGTTTGTTTCCTAGAAAGAGAATATTTCAGCCTGGAGAAGCAAAGCTTGAATTTCTTACCAAAGTGCACTTTTGTTTTCTGCCTTCTCCATAATTTTCTGTGGCAAATAATTGAAATGGCAGACTTGCTTTAAATAGTGCTGTGGATTTTGGCTTTCTGGCTTTAGCACAATATCAGGAGAATATGAGCAACACTTCACTGAACAAGAAGTACAGCTGTCTCTCTTTAAAGTTAAACAAATGCAGCTGTCAATTTTTTTATTGCAGTTGAGTATTTTTCCTCAAAGATAAATGGGGTGTATTTATGAAAATAAAGCAGAGATTTGTTCATGCTGTTTCAAACATGTATTATAGTGTTGTAAGGCTCAGCCAGCATCGTATCTGGAAAAATAAGACCACTTTGTTGTCTCTTCTTACGTTTGTCCCTTCCTCCAGGTAATTTCTGCCAAAGCGAGTGCCAGAGCTGACTCTCAGACACTTTGAGAGAAAGAAAAGAGTCTGAGGTTGAATTGAATTGTAGCCTTGAGTCTGAAGATGATTAGAAAAAGGCAACAATATTTGTTGTGTACAAACTAAAGTTTTAAAACATTGAATGAATCATGTAGTTTACTTCTAAGAATCTGCTAAACTTTTGTTATTTTTGACCCCAAAATTTTATTCTCTGCTACTTCAAATAGCAACATTAAGAGGGATAAGAAGTACAAGAAAGCTGCACGCTGTGGTGGTCGCACGGTGTGATCAAATAAACTTTATGGCTCAGAAATCTAGTGCCAGTCACCTTGCTGAAAGGCATGGTGGTTGGGTGGGATGATTTATAGCAACCTGTAATGATGTGGGATGTCTAGTGTAGCGGTGGCACGGGCAGCTGAGACCTGGGCTGCTTGATCTGCTTTGACACATCTTGCTGTTTGAGCTTGGCCAAACTGCTCCTCTGCATTGTTTTACCTATTTAGGAAACGGGTCTAAAATAAGTGCGGTACTTCAGGGTGCATAGGCGGAAGGCAGTTGGGAGGGTGAAATGATGAGAAATGCTTTGTTTTTGTCAGATTATGATGAAACTCTTGTATATCCTTTTCTTTTCTTTCTTTTTTTTTTTTTTTTTTTTTTTTTTTTTGGGGTGAAAGGATAGTAGTAACAAACTAAGACTTCAGTCCTGATAAAGACACATGGTCACACTATGGGCACAGCTGTACCTAGTGAACAAAGCAAACTGCCCTTCCTGCCATTAGATTTGAGCCTGTCTGTCTCGGTGGGCATGTTTTCTTAGGACTGGACCCCTGCTCTGATTTTTGTTGTTTTCTATGGTATGCATTCATGCATGTGCATAATATGGCATGAATTAAGTAATCTGAGTAACACAAACCCTAACCTCTATTTTAAAGGTTTTTTTGTTCTTAATCTATCTTGGGTGTTTAATGAGTTCTCGTGTAGCTAGAATGGTATTTTTTTAAATTGCTATTGATGTTAACTTAAGTAGCACATAATAAATGAAATGTCAGCTTCATATTTCAAAGACATTGAGTTCAAATCATACTAGGTTTATGACAATTGCCAGCAATTACTTTTCTATCAGTGCTATTAAAGATTCAGGAGTTAATGCTGTTGTCCCTTTGGTAAGACAGATAATTTTTTCCTGTCTGTTTCACATGTTAGAGAGTTCTTACAACATTTTACTCATGTACAATTATTTTTTGCTTTATATTGCCTTGTTAAGGAAGAGAGCATCCTTTAGCTTAGGACTGGAGGGCTACCTCTGGGAAACCAAGTGGATCAGGAAGTTGTATCCAGGCTGGAGAGGGAGTGCATTTGTCAGTGCCCCCAGAGCTCTGGGAAGTCTGGGTTCAGCTGGAGCATATGTTGGCATACCTGGCTTTACCTCCACAGAAACCTGCATGCAGAGAGATTGCTGTGTCTCGCTATGCATTGTTGTGTGGTTGGGCTGCTCAATCAGATTTGGCTCAAGAACAAGACTAGTAGGGCTTCCTTTATAGTTGGCTGTCTTAAAATCTTGCATGCAAGACAGAAGTTGCCTTTTTTCAGACTCTGTCCAGAGTGCCGCCTTGCAGGGAAAGTGTTTGGCACAGCTGCTGTGTGGCAGCAGAGGTGATGAGATCCCTGGCAAAATGGGAGCTAGGAGTCTGCCTGCCAGGAAACTCCCCTGGCACCAGGTGAGCCTGGGGGTCTTGGGGAAAGAGGAGGAACTGGGAGCAATAGCGCATGACCTCTAGTGACAAAGGCCTGCTCTGCTCCTGCCCACCCCAGCTCCTTCCTTAGGGAAGGGGAGGTACTCCCGTATTGTAGACTGGTCATCTAGCCACCTTTCCCTGAAATAATGAGACCAGGGCAATGACTCACCTGCTTGCACTGACTCCCTGCTGCAGGTCTTGTCTGTGAAGCATGGGAGACACAATGAAAAGCCAGCTCTTACTTGGTGCTTGAAGTAAACTTTTGCAGCCTGACTGGAAAGCTAAGGCACACATAGTTTTAGCTGGTGTATCATGCTACCTGAATACAAAAATTGTAGTGCCTGTCCCTGAAATGCTTTGTGTACAGAGGATGATACGATTTTGGGAGGGAGGAAAGGGGGGAATCATTTATGTCCTGAAGAACAATATTGATGACTTCTCAAGTTATAGTCCTGTGAAAAGCATTGCATCAGAAACACATCAACTGCTTCTTGTCTTCAGAAATTAGTTTTTACTTTTGGCAGCAGAAATAGCCACTCATGTCTGCTGTGTCAGCTGCAAATAGTAAAGCATATATAGAAGCTTAAAGTGAATAATAGTTATATGGGTCTTACTACCTTCATGGAGTGCAGTTTAAAATCTATCCCTTGAGAGTAAAAAAAAAAAAAAGAAAAAAAAAAGAAAAAAAGCTCAATTATCTTGTTCCTATATTTCATTAGTTTAATCAACATTCACTGTAATGGAATCTGTGTTTAAACTATCAAGTTACATCAATCCCAAACTAAGACTACAACAGTTGGGCACATGAGGTAGGCACTCAGGTCTGGATCTTGGTGTTTGGCTGTACAGCAGAGTAGTGGCTGTAGTTAACTCTTTAATGTCTTGTTGATGAAGTGATAACTGGTGGTATTAAAGCCAGGTTCAAACAACTCATGACAACTAGTTGCAGGCTATCAGTACATCAGTGTTCTGGAGTCCGTATATTTCCTTTATTTTTTTTTTTTTTAATCTTTCTCACTTTTATATTAAAAGATTGTTTTGAAGATGTTCCTGTAATAATAGAACATGTGATTAATTTGTCTGCTTATGTAGCTGTAGGTATAAACCTGTTAACATTGACACTGGCCTTTTGTGCAGGTGCGGTGTGCTTTATATATGTAAATATATACCTACTTCTGTGAAAGATTGTCACTTGCTGTCTTGCAAAAAAGATATTATTGTGTTGAGATGGTAATATTATATGGTCAGGGGCTCAGCACAGAATATTATTGAGAAGTAGCTAGCCAGTGAATAGGGTGTAGAGGCTTTCTCCAGCCCCTGCATTGCTGTTTTCTGAGGAGGGAAGCATAGAACACAGCCCCAGCTGGTGCTTGTTGGAGGCTCTCTGCTTTGTTTTCTCTACCATTCTCATTAGTATGAGGCTTTAATAGAAGTATTAAAAAAAAAAAAAAAGGTGAAAGTGGTCCAATATGTTTTAGTCATACATGTTCTTAAAGAAAGATTTCAGAAGTTGTAAGGGATCCATTAACAAGGCACATAGCTGTTGTGAACATCAGTACAGTAACTAAAGCTTGAATTGACAACTGCCTGGAAATACTTTAGAAATCTGTATGAGACTCAATGTATTCAGTATGCAGCTGGGAAAACATGATGGTTTAATGAATGCCATACATTGCCCATATAGAATCATTTTGGTTGGAAGAGACCCTCAAGATCACCATAACCTAACTCTAGTACTAAGCCATGTCCCTAAGAACCTCATCTATATGTATTTTAAACACCTCCAGGGATGGTGACTCCACTACTTCCCTGGGCAGCCTGTTCCAGTGCCTAACAACCCTTTCCATGAAGAAATTTTTCCTAATATCCAATCTAAACCTCCCCTGGCGCAACTTGAGGCCATTTCCTCTTGTCTTATCACTTGCTACTTGGGAGAAGAGACCATCTCCTTCCATGCTACAGTCTCCTCTCAGGTAGTTGTAGGCAGCAATGAGGTTTCCCCTTAGCTTCCTTTTCTCCAGGCTTAACAGCCCCAGTTCCCTCAGCTGCTCCTCATCAGACTTGTGCTCCAGGCCCCTCACCAGCTTTCTTGTAATTTTCTGAACTCTCTCCAGCACCTCAATGTCCTTCCTGTAGTGAGGGACCCAAAACTGAACACAGGATTCAAGTTGTGGCCTCACTTCCCTGGTCCTGCTGGCCGCACTATTCTTGATGCACGGGTGCATTATGTTAATACAACAGTAACTAATTTTTTAAATTTTAAGATTTGCGTGAATGAGGTAGGGCTGAGTTCTGCAAGATGCTGTATAAGCACAGAAGCTTATGGACAACGCACAGGACAAGAAGCAGCATGCAGCTGTTTTTTGTCAACAACACAAGTAACCTGCTTTCTCCTTGTCAATGGTGTCTCATCAAAACCAGCAGTTTGTTACAAGGATGCCTGTGTTCTGGAGTGTTCTGTCATTAGTTTTGAACTAACTCATTCACCCTTTCATTTGTGAATTAATCCCTTCTAATACAAGCAAACATCACAGTTGTGGTTGTTCAGGTATTGTTAGGCTGTGTCATACATAGGCTGACTACAGTAAACCTAACTAATGATCTCAGATGAGGGCAGCTTTGCTTTAGACTAGTATTAAACTCCAGGTGTGGTTGTTGAACTGTGTAAGTATTACTCCTACAAAAAACTTTATTTTATAGGGATCTTGAGTGCTGAGTTCATTATTTAGGACTGCGTGTTGATTGGGACCCCTAAGCTAAAATAAAATAGCTCTTGGCAAGTGCCTCACTTAATTCCTTAATTCCTTAATTAACTTTGGTCAAGATTGTTAGCTTTATTCCCCTCCCCCTGTTTGTTGTTGCTTTTTTTTTTCCCCTTCTTGTTATGTTTCTTTGAAGTAATTCATTTAATAGTAAAGTGAATAGAAATAGTAGGCTCCCCTAGTGGTACCTACTGTTGTTTAGTTTCACAACTTACTTGAACTTGGCTGTTTCTAACACAAGAACATTAACAGCATTACCATGATTACAAGCTGAAAGCTTTTAAGATTAGCAAAATAGAGTTGTAAAATGCAAGCTTTGTCCTGGGTTCTGTGGTATGTTTTTACTTCATTTTTCTTCTCTGATTTTATTGTTAGTATGCTATGGCAAATAGCACTAGGTTTATTTTTCCTATAATAACACCGATGCCTACTACAAACTATAAATCTTCATGGATCAATGAACAATATTGTGGGTTGGCAAAAATCTCTGACTTTGTATCTTGACATAGTAAACTTGGTTTTGAAGTACTTTATTATAATAAACTTGAACTCTGTTTCTGAGTGTGTTGGCCAAGCATGTTGGTATGCTGATAGATTCCACCCCTCTCACACCCCCTCCCCCCCCCAAGTGCTTACCTAAAGTCATTTATTTTTAAGGCATTTGAGGGGGTGGATTGCAGTTCCCATGCTGATTGCCTTGTTTTGCCAACTTCTATCAGTCAAATCTTTGCATAGCCTTTCAGCTCTCACTCCTAACTTGGAAGTGAACGTGGACATTTTGGTCTCTTATTTGGCCAGCTAATTACTGCTAGCATGACCCATAAACCAAAGCAGCCTGTTTTCTAGGTGGTGCCTGGGCAGCTGATTTTTGTTGTTGCTATTCCTTGCATCATGAGCTAATTGTGAGAAAGTGAGGTGAGAGGAGCCATTTCCAACACAGTAGCTATATCCTAGAGACCTCTTTATAAGGCTCATCTGACAATACCAGATTTTATGGGGCTGCTTAGTATGTTAATTGCCACAGTGGAAGTTGTCTCCTACAAATTTGAAGTGGAGTGTCTGTGGTGTAAGGAAAGAAAATGCATCAAATGAGTTACTGCTGATAACTACATTTATTCCAACTCCTCCACTCCATAGTTGCATATATAATGGGTACTTCAGGCATTTATGTGCTGAAATAAATCATTTTTTGAATGATGATCTATCATGGAAATGGGTATATGTAGTGCATTAAAATAGCCAATGATGGTTTTAAGGTCAATGGCAATTGTGGTGCTGTTCAGAAGGTCATCAGGATCATATATTTTAAAAGCAGTTGATCTTTCACATCTTTTTGTAAACAGTATCATGGCTTTTAAGTGAAGAGTGTTTAGAAAAAAATTAAAATGGTGGAAAACCTCAAATGCTATATTTTTGTAGCATTCCAAGCGTCGTATAGGGGGTACCAGATGAAAAAGGCTGCTATGCTGAATTAAACTGTGTTTGGCAGCAGCACAAAAGAAGCCATAGACAAAAGTTGTACTTCCCTCTACCCTAAAAGTAAACCATAGCACATTCATTGTACAGCTGGCTGTCAACACAGAGGTTGGAAAACAACACAACAGTTATTAAAGGATTCTAGCTTCTTCCTGAAGGCTTCCCACCCCAGGGAACTTGTGTTGTCCTGTTACGGATGAAAGGTCTGCACAGGGAGCTGGAGTTGCTTGTTTCCAATTCAGGCAGCCTCTGCTGCTCTCGTCCTTGTGTTCTGCTCCATGAAGGTTTGTCATGTCAGCAGCACTGCCACGGCCCATGTGAGCTGGCACAACACTGCTGAGGCCCCCAGGCAGTTTCCCTAGTGTCTGAACTAACTTGGGGGGCACAAGATGGTGAGCTAAGGCTCAGTGCCTCATTAACAGTTGCCTCTCTGATTGATGATATAGTTTAAAAGCAAACACACTGTCTCCAAATTTTGATTTTTCTGCGTGGCTGTATGAAAGATGTTCTAGAACTCTTTCTATTCTTGTTCTCATCCTCTGGAGATGTGTGTTTGTGTTTCTTTGCTAGATACCAGCATCGCTAGGTCACTTGCTTCAATTTTAGTGCCTTAAAATGTGAAGGAAGCCACAGGGACTTGTGCGGCTTCACTTGTGTTGTACAGTGTAAACTGGTACTCACTTCTTTAGTTACTGCTCTTTGTGGAGAGGATCTTCCCGAGATAATTTACAGTTCAAGTAAGTAGTGTGTAGACACTGTGCTTATCCCAGTGAATGGAGGAGCGTTTACTGTAACGCACCAGGAACAGTCGGTGGCTGCTCCCTCTGTGGGCAGGCAGCGCCTGCGGGCACAGACACTTCTGGGGTGACTCCGCAGAGCAGCGCCAGGGTCCTGCCTGCCCGGTTTACACACACCCTCCACCCTTCCCCCGCCCAAATCCCTTTCCCCCGTTTTCCCCTCGAACGTGGGGTGCCCGCTTGAGAGCGGCGCCGGAGAGCCGCTTGCTGTCCGGCAGCGCCCCCTGGCGGGCCGAGCCGCTGACAGCTGTGCTTGCCTTGCAGGTCGCACCGGCAGGTACACGCTGATCGAGAAATGGCGGGACACGGAGCGGCACCTGGCGCCCCACGAAAACCCCATCGTGTCGCTGAACAAGTGGGGCCAGTACGCGAGCGACGTGCAGCTCATCCTACGCCGCACCGGGCCTTCGCTGAGCGAGCGGCCGACTTCAGACAGCGTGGCTCGCATCCCTGAGAGGACTCTGTACCGACAAAGCTTACCACCCCTGGCCAAGCTGAGGCCTCCCAGTGACAAATCCATGAAGAGGAGGGAGCCGAAAAGGAAATCCCTCACCTTCACCGGAGGGGCCAAAGGGTTAATGGACATCTTTGGGAAAAGCAAAGAATCTGAGTTCAAGCAAAAGGTGCTCAACAACTGTAAAACAACAGCGGATGAGTTGAAGAAATTGATCCACCTGCAAACAGAGAAACTTCAGTGCATTGAGAAACAGCTGGAGTCCAATGAAGTTGAGATCCGCTACTGGGAACAAAAGTATAACTCTAGCCTGGAAGAAGAAATCCTCAAATTAGAGCAGAAGATCAAAAGGAACGAAGTGGAGATTGAAGAAGAAGAGTTCTGGGAAAATGAGCTGCAGATCGAGCAGGAAAATGAAAAACAGCTGAAGGAGCAGCTGCAGGAGATGAGGCAGAGGATCATGGAGTGTGAGAACAAGCTGAAGGACTACATGTCTCAAATCCACAACATGGAAAGTGGCCTTGAAGCAGAGAAGTTGCAGCGGGAAGTTCAAGAGTCCCAAGTGAATGAAGAAGAGGTCAAGGAAAAGATCGAGAAGGTGAAGGGTGAAATTGATATTCAGGGCCAGCAGAGTCTCAGATTGGAAAATGGCATTAAAGCTGTAGAAAGGTCTTTGGGCCAAGCTACCAAACGGTTGCAGGTAAGACGTCCGTTTTATCCGTTGCTAAGGAACAGTCAAAGACTTGACTGTAACTAGTTTCTCTTATACAGATTTGGAGCCCATGAAAGAAAACGCAAGCAAGTTTCCACAGTGAAGTGGGTAAAAGGAAGAAAGTATCACTTTAATTTACAAATGGTGTTTCAGATTTTTTTTTTTTTAAGAGCAGACAGTTGTCATTTCACCTGTGTCTATTTTACTCATTCAAACCATCTGAAAAGAAAAACAGGATTTAGTTATTTGTCTCGGGATAAACCAGCAGATATTTCGGTGCTTGTGTTCCTGGCTATTTGGAAGGCCTGAGTGGCCTGCAGGGTTAACACTGAGCACCACAACACCTTTCATTTATTCACGTGCTGTGGCTCACTTTCTTCCCCAGCAATTCCAGCTTGGTTTGCTACCATTCCCTCACTGCCTGGTGACCTTTGAGAAATCACTTGAAGCATATTTTCACTGTGCAGTTGTCCATGATAGAGAAACACCAGAGCTAATATCAGCCAAACTGGCAGAGGGCAGTCTGGCTGTCCCCATGGCAATACATCTGGCCACCTTGTCCTGCTTAGAGGGAGAGCTCGCTGGCTCCAGCAAGGTGCTGCTCTGCTGGTGGGTCTGGGCACCTCAGACAAATAATAGCTCCTTGAGGAGCAAGAGCACATTTAGGGCTGGTGGGGGATTGTTGTACTGCTGGATACTAAATGGGACCATAGTGCTCTCAGGCTAATGCCTTTAAAAGTTTAAGTCTTCAAACCTCTGTTGATTTGGGATTAGGTATCTTGAGGATTTAGGTCCTAGGTCTTGGCAACTCAGTCACTTATATTGTTAAAATTCATGGAAATTTGCGCTATCACAGCCTTTTCTGAGGCTAAACTTCTGGTTGTTTTCTAGGTCTGTCTGCCACAGATGAATTCAGATGAACAGTTCAAAAGCAGCACATGGATAGACGGATGTAGAGCTAAAATAGCTGTTAGCTTATAGAGCCTTTGTTTTAAAGAATAGCATCTCCAATTTCCTGCCTGATGTGCTGGTGTTCAGAATTTTGCTTTCTCTCCACCTCAGGTGTTTGCAGCACGTGTCACAGGAAAACCCAGTCTCTGCTTCCTTGCAGTTAATGATATCACCTGGAACTTGGTAGAGCAGGAAAGAATAAATATAAATGGAAATCCAGCTGCTAGCTGGATGAGGTGAAGGAGAGATTGTGGCTCCTGGGATTTTAGTGTGCAACATAAGATAGGACAGAGGCACTGCACATCAGTTTGAGTTGCAATTCTTGCCGCATACCTGGGATTCACAGTTACTATATTACACAGTGCTGCAGTTGCAGTGAAGGTGATTCTGCTGTGAATATGTAAAGGGATTTTGCATCCTTACTCCTGAGCACCCCAAACCATTTCAATATAAGCTGTTTTTACTAAATGAAGGGGGGTAAAAAATGTAATATTTTCCTCCAAAGCAAAATGTATATATTTTACCAATCCTTAGTAATACCTACTGAGGCTATGATTGAGTTAAAATCTTCTTTGCTTTTTTTTTCCATAAGCTAGGGTTTCATTTTCTGAGGCGAGTTCCTATTAAATACAGATCTTCCAAGCTTATTCTAAACCTAAAGATGCACTAATTCAGAAGTTCAGAAGAAAATACACTCAGTTTTATGTTATGTTACACACTTCTGGATGGAAGGAATAGAGAAATATTTTCTTGAATGCTTCAAGTTTGTAACACTCATAGAATTGCCGATTTGAAGCTATAAAAGTTGGGGTTTTTTATAAACCTTTCAATAAGGAAGGAAAGAAAATATTGATTCACTAAATTTTAAGTGATAAGAACAGGAAGGTGGCAATGTTTCATAGGATGAGAGAATTTCTAGTAATTTGTCCTGCCTCTTCTATTTCATTCATTTTCTCTGGCCACACCAGTAAAATTACTTTTCAACAAGATGAGGCTGTGTTCAGTGAAGGCTCAGATGCAGCACTCTTTGCTTCCCTGTTTCTAGAGAAAGATGTTAAATTCCAAGCCCTGCCTGCCCTGCCTCCACCCCACCTCCCATCCCACCCTTCTTCAAGTAAAAGCTCTCACTAAAGTTTCACATTTAAGTACTAAAATAAGAGCTTAAACTAATAAGATTTGGGGTGATAGTTAGCATTTCTACTTTTTTCCTGCGAAAGTTGAGAAATGTCGTTAATAAGTTATTTATTATGTTAGTTTTGTTAACCTGTGTATTTCAGTGATTTCTCTTCAGTGGCAACTTTGTTACAATATCGTTAAAATATGGAGCTGCAGAATTAACATTGTAGTAAGTAAAGACAGTTGAGAATTTCCTGTCTCCCAGCTGCCCAGTTATAGTCTAACAGGACCAAAATAAATTGAAGAATATTTTTGTAGAATTGTTTTAAAATTTGGAGATGGCTTGGTTTCTGTTTCTCAGAGAAACCTCATAGCAAATGAATGGAAACACAAGTCTAGCATGGGAAACTGAGACAAACAACATGACATGCATTGTCTGAACAGATCAAGCAAACACATGAGTGACAAAACAATTGACATCAAAAAGGTCCTAATTTAGACATCAGGTCAGTTGTGTTAAGTTTTTTGCTAACTCTTACATTCGGCCTCAGCTGTGACCTTACTGCAAGTTTAAAATGAAGAAGGGCTCTGCTGTTTGCGACCGTTCCTAGAACAGATCCACAAAACCATTTTACCCCAATCCTTCTCTGGAGCTCATGGATAATTCTGCTCACATGAGATACTTAGGGAAAAGAGCATTGACCCAACCTCCATCTCTTGCCACAATGAAGATGTAGCAGTATGCGCTGTGTGGAAATGCCGACAGACGGGGCCCATGCTCGCTGTGGAAGAGCACCGCATGCAGCTGTCAGCTAATGAAGCTGAATCTGGGGTGCCAACAGGGAATAATTGTAGTCTGAGACTGTCATAATCTCTTGGAGCTGTAGGTTCTGTATAACATGTGAGAATGACACAGTATTGAGGAAGATCTTAAGTTATCATCTTCTGTGCTTATGAAGGGGTGGTGAACCAGCCAGGATTGGGCCTTGTTGCATAAAACCCAGTATGCTTGCAGAGTGCGAGAGTTCTGTCAGTAAAAATCTACACTCTGAACAGAAAATGCAAAGAACAAGAAAAGAAAGGCGTTATTGTCCTTTTAGGAACAGAAGAACTAAATGAGATATCCAAGTCATGCTGGACACTTCTGGCAGAGCTAAGATTTAATGCCAGACTGATGCTCAGTTGATGTATTTTTCTCAGGTGATGTGAGAACCATCTGCTAGTCATCCAAGAAGCATTATAAAGAGACCAGTAGTAACCCCTAATGAGTAATAGCTAGTGTTGATTTGCTTTCTAAATTACGAGAGTGTTTTAACCTTCAGCTCTTCCATTTGAGTTCAAAAGTCAGATGCTTTCTCATAAAAAGTCAAGCATTAGTTGCCCATTTGCAAATAGAGTTCTTGAAATGCTGCTTTTTGCTCGCTACTGCTCAGCAGATGTTTTCTCTTTCCTGGCAGGACAGGGAACAAGAACTGGAGCAACTGACAAAGGAGCTGCGACAGGTCAATCTCCAACAGTTCATCCAGCAAACGGGAACGAAGGTCACGGTGCTGCCAGCAGACCCTGTTGAGGTGGAGGCCCCACATGCGGAGCTTGAGAGAGGTGCAGCACTCAGAATGCTTGTTGGGGGGTGGGAGAAGGGGATGGCAGTGCATTTACCTGCTGCATTAGCGCTAGCACTCACGCATGAAGTGAATGTTAGTGAAGAAGTTAGCAAAATATTAAAACAGCAAAGTGTCAAATATTCCTCTTCATTCCAAGGGCTTAGCAAGCTGTAAATAAAGTGCAGTATGTAGATAACTTCTCTCCCACTGTGCCTATGCATGTGTTTGTCCCATCAGTAACCCATTAGGCTAGCACCTTTTAAGTGTGGCCACCATGGCTGCAGGCATGTAAGCTGGCACGCAACCTGATTGCATGTCTGACATGGCTGCTCATCTGGGTTCTTCCTCTTCTGATGGGATGTGTTGTCAATGTGGAAAAAGGAATGTCTGGATCTCAAGCAATCCCAGACAGCAGCTGCATGGGAAGAGGAGCTAATCCCATTGGGCTGCCAGCCATCCAGAAGTTCTGCACGGGTGGCTCTTATGACATGTGCAAATTGAGATCAGTGCATTCTCCACATGCCCACATCTGAATCCAGCATTTCCTAGACAGAGACATGTGAGTGTTTCTGTGTGTCAGAACCATGGCACAAGCAGAAACTCCTCTGCTGTGGCTCAGCCTCTGCTGGGGTGTGCTTCACCCTGCTTGCAAGGGGCCTGTTTATCTCAGCATTCTCCTTAGCTGGTTCTGTCGTTCCCCTCAGAAATCTTTCTTACCAAAAGGCATTGGGAGGGTAGGGAAGTGGGGAGAGAAGACCAACCAGGCCTTAAATGTCAGCACTTGTATGAAGCTTCTCGATTAAGTGGGCTGGAAGCTGAAGCTTTGAGTTGTGTAGGTACAACCACTTTCTGCATATTACTGTATAAGTGTATTGCATGTATCCCTGTGTGCATTCCTTGTGGGAGGGTAATTATATTGAGCAGGTATATCTTTGTGGTTTGAAATGAGTAGGAAGTGGGAACCTTAGATCTCGTAACTTCCTAGCCAAGCATTTCATTTTTTTGTGGTATGTGGTATTAGTATTTCTGTACTGCGCTAAGCAGGAAGGGGAGAGGTATTCTACGGACATCACCCTTGATTATGACCTTTCTAACTGCCCTTTTTCTCTTGCAGAGCCAACATTTCAGTCTGGGTCACTCAAGCGCCCTGGGTCATCAAGGCAACTCCCCAGTAACCTTCGGATTCTACAGAATCCCCTGTCGTCTGGTTTTAACCCAGAGGGCATTTATGTATGACAGTACATACCTCTTCTGGAGAGGACCTAGCAAGGTACCCTGGACAAGATACACTTTTGTTTTTTTTTCTGCCAATGTGAATGGAAGAAGAATTTTTTTTTTTTTTTTTTTTTTTTTTTTTTTTGGTTAAGCCTACGTATTTTTTTCTTCTTCCTCCAACACACCCCTTGGAGCCATACCCTGTGCACTGATGCTAAAGAGACAGAAACTGTCCTGATTCATAATTGTCAAGGATGAACTTGCTATCAGCACAACTAGAGTGCAAAAACTTTCATTTGTTTTTGCTACTTCAGAAGTATTTGGGAAAGTATTGTTCCATGTATAGGCATAAATAAAAGACTGAGGCTGAAGGAAACCATGTATGCAACTTAAATGAGGTTTAATTTATTCCCTTTAATCAATGGACGTGTGAATGTTGACCTTTTATATTTTTATTTTTAACTTGTGAATAATCACGTATGGCTGTATGTCAGTCTGACAAGGTGACTTTAATTTGCGTGTACACCCATCCACCATTTGATCAAGTACAACAACATGCAATGCAGAGTTCTGTGGAGTGCCGAACCATTAAAATGGTTTCTCACCACTGACGCTGTTCATTTCTGTTGTGGGTCATAGTATGTCATTGCTACCTTTTAAGGCTTGAAAAGTGAGCTTGTGGGATTCACTTGCTGTTGAATCTGCCTTGAATGAAGCACCTAGTGTTTGAAAGATTTATGGAATTTAAAACTCAGCTTGGTAAAAGTATTTCCAGCATATGATTGAGGATGCACTAGTTAGATGATATTTTATTATATAGAATGTATATTTGAAATATTTTGACACATTGTATATGCCTTTTAAGAAAAGAACAATGTAAGAAGTTGTCTTCATATATCTTACCAAAAGAGAGTAGGAGGCTTTCACTGTGTGTGATTCTGTACTTTATTTTTTTCCACTAGCCATTACAGTGTTCTTGTTTTGTGGTCAATCTTGCTGGTGGGGAAGAAGAATAATTTTTTAAAAAATATATTCTCTTCCAGCCTTCCAAAATTCACTCAAGTTTTGTGGTGGGAAGAAACCTGGCAGAGTCCCATAAGTCAATAGCAGAGCTTCTACTGACTTGAGTGGGGCCAGGATTTCATTCCAGGTCCCCAGTGTTAAATGGTGGACTTTCAGCCCCTTTAAAAGATGTATTGCTGCTCAGTCACTTACAGAATATAAAGCTTACAAACAGGAAATTTCACATTTTTTGTAAAAAATGACTACCAAATGTGTGAAAGATAACATTATCATATCTTGGTGTCACTCTAATGCAATCAGAGCTAAGCAAGGATTAGACAGAACAGCTTCCCTGCAGAAAGTGAGACAGTGAGACCCTACCACGTAGCATGTTTGTTACAGGCAGTGAAACTAGATTGCTAAAGTCAATGCCAAGTTTGCAGAGACAGTGACTGGCATCGGTGGAACACGTTGTACGCATTCGGAGGCTGGCCTCATGGATGAGTTAAAGAAGGGATGGGTGTTACCTCGTTGCGTTTGGATTTCGTGTTCTAACAGCAACTCATATTGTCATCCCCAACTTTGAGAGCCCTTTGACATGAGAGGGGGTCACTGCGCTTTTGCTGCAGTACTGAATACCTGGACTTCAGACAGTGGCAAAATGCCAGAACTCCTGATGCCTTTGGAAGGGTCAGGATTTTACCACTGATGGGAAACTCCAAGCTTTTTGCCATAGAAAATACTTAAGAATTCTTAACGCCTAGCATCCTCTTGTGTCGATTTACTGATGTGCAGATAAATGTTAAGTTTCCTTTTTTAAAAAAGGACCTTCCTGATCATACTGATAAATGGAAGTTTTGTAAGATGTAGTACAAGATGAAGGACTCTTGAGTCTTTAATGCATTTTTTTTCTCCCTTTCCACTTACTAATGGCATCATATATTCTAAAAATGCTGCTGTATTTAGACTAACAGCAACAGATAAGGCTGTGAATATATAAAGGCCCTTTCCAAATGGATTCTGAATTTTTACTGTTTAACTTAACAGGTCTTTTTTTTTCCTTGTGAGCAAACTGGAAAAAGAGATGTTCCTACCTGAGGAATCTTTGCAGCACTCACAGATTTTACTGTTGGTTTATCACAGTTCCATGCTCATGTTTACTGTGCCCATAACTTTGTATTAAAAAAAAGTGTGCATATATATATATATATATATTCAAAAAGTGTAAAATATATATAGTTTGGGGACAATATCTGTCCAAGGTACTTGAGCATATATGCCTTACATTCTGGGTTCAATTTACAGAAATAAAATGGCCCTCTCCAGTGGATATCTTGCATCTTCAGCACCTCTTGATGTTACGAGACCTGAGGCACTCAGCACCTTGCAAAGTCTGGCCCAAATTATGCTGCACAGGGGTGGGGAGAAACACAAGGAAAAGCCTGTTGCAATTTCAGTCTTGTACTGAGATAAAATATTTAAGGCAGGTCAGCATACTTACCAGTTAATGTTATTGTCATAATTTGTGACTGGTCCATTTCCCACAGATGTCAGTTTGAGCTGAATTGGACTCTTGCATCATAAAAATTGCACTCTTTTTCTGCCAGGTTATTTAAGGTAGAGGGAGGAGAAACAGGATTATAGGATGAGAAAGAGCAGCTTTGGAGGGCTTGAGTTATGGCTTTGTAATAGAATCAAGGGAGGAATTTGCCATTTAAGTTACAAAATAGCATCTGCTGATTGCAGCAGCTGTTTGACAGAGGGGCCAGCCTGGAGCTGGCTGAGGAGCAGCCACTGCATCAGCACTGAGTGGACCCTCCTTGTCAGGGCTTTAATACATGTGGCAAGATGATCTGAAAAACTTTTACAGTTTCAGCCACTGTTGTGGCAAAGGAGAGGCTTTAGTATCCAAACCTGTCATTTGTGAGACACTGACAAATTCCCCTGCCACAACCATACTCCTCTTGCTTCTTGAATTCCACCCGGTTAAAGTTCTGTAGCATTTTCACCCTCTCTGTAAATAAACCAAAAAGAAATGGCATGCCCTTGCATTAAATGTGACTTGAACAATGTATTACAGTTACAAAAATTCCTTATGTTATGGCATTAGGAGTTTTGCTTCTAATCAACTGCAGAACCTCACTCTTTTTTTTACAAATGTAGAAAAATTCCTTTTCAGAAGTGTTTCAAACCTCCTTACGGGGCATTAGCAGAAAGGAAGCTACACATATTAGTTTTAACAAGTGCCATATTATTTATTGGCCAGCATGATAAAAATGGGGTTTTTTGCTTGTGTTAAATAGTTGAATACACAAGCACTATTTTCCAGTGCACAGGGAATTTATATGGAGAACTCCTGTAATTTATTACTAATAGAAATTAACTGTGTTACCTCTCTCATCCATGAGGATACAGTTTATTTTTGCTGGTGATGCTATGTTGTATGGGGAAAAGGGAGGGAGTGGGGTGACTATTTGAAAAGCCAGTAGGTTAAGGCCAAGGTGAACATTCTGAATGCCTGAGCAAGGGAGAAACCCAAGTCCCACTCCGAAAAATCATCCAGGAACCTGCCTCCTGTTATCTTTCTGTGGGACTTAGGTTCCCAAGTGCCTGAATTGCTTCTGGAAATGGTATGTGAGCTTGGAGATGACTTGCTTTTCTAAATCCTAGCAAGTTGGAAGGAAATTCTGGAAGGAGAGAACTACCACTAGCATTAGCACTATGCAAACATGCTGTCATTGTGAGGTAAGAGGGAAAAGACCCTTTAGTGAAATAAGTATCTTATCTTGGGGCAATTATTGCCTTGTTTTTAGCATGAAGAGTATTGCATTATTTTAGTGAACTGGGATCATATAAGTATGAGCAAACAAATTGATCTTGTACTTTTTAGTGAGTTATCTTGAAGCATATAAATTCCTGATGTGCATTAACTTGAGTGAATTGGGCCTTAATGATCCATGTAAATAACAAAATCGTATTCAGATATTTTTTTCAGAAAATAGTCTCTACTGGTCTGTACTGTATTAAAATAAGTGTCAAAGTGTTACTTTTATATTACACTTTTTTTTTTTTAAGAACATTGAAACATGCATGTTTATTCTATTTGCTACAGTATTTTAATGTTTTGGATGAAGGCCATCAGTTGTATGGAGATGACAAAACAATCATTCTGTCTATTTATTCAGTATTGCTGCTTCAAGTTTTCAAAATAAAGCTTTCAATGCCAATATAGTGACTGATTGAAAGCTGTTCTAGCTCTCTTCAGGTGTTTTTTTCTATGTTTATAGAAAACTAAATAAGTGAAACTTGGTATATAAACTGTTATACCAGCAAAGAATTATTGCAATAATATTGTGGGGAGGGTTGGGGGGGTTGGTAGTATGTATGTAAATTATGCATGCAGCGAATGCATTTAGGTCTCAAGTAAATGGAGTGCTGAAGAATGTTGAAATCCTTTGTGGTCTTGCAAGCAAGTTACACATGCAATCAAATGCTGATTAGTGCATCGTGCCAGCATGCCGTGCTTGCGATGGGCAAGACAAGCTGAGGTGGTCACGAAGGATCAACTCGGAGCCCTTTGAGCCAACTGGGATTTAAGCACATTCTTGAGTATTCCATAGATGTGTTTCCGAATTGGGCCTGAAAGCATGTTCTGATACAAAAATATTTCAGTTGCAGCAAGGATGCCTTGTTTCAAGCGTAGCTGGTACCTCTGAAAATCTGAGTAGTTCTGGGATGGATCAAGCATGCCTGCTCTATTTGTAAAGGGTACAAAAATGCAGAGAATGTTCAACCTCATGATCACCCCATGAAACTACTAACGAGGGGTTCTGACTGGAAGATTTGAGTTGCTGATGCTTTAACCTAGAGAAGCAACGCAAACTAACTGTGAAAACACAAGTGATCATTTTATTCCTGCTCTGCTTCAATGCAAGATGAAAATCTGTATTATATGTAACTATATTTTTTGTCATTTAAAAAGCTTCTATTTTTTATTATTCTCATGAATGGTTGACAAAAGATATTGGATATGCTCCCATACAATAAATTCCCCTCTGAAACTTTGGGTCTTTACAGTTCGTGGTTTGCTGGAATTGCAGTGTACATCTCGCGCACATGTCGTGATACAGCTACTGGAACTCTCAGAGAAAGAACACTTAGCCTGAAAGCCGGCCAAGGTAACGCTCACTGTGTCTAGAGTTCAAATTTTTTCTAAAATGGCCATGTGTTGAGCATTAGGACAAAATGAACACCCCTAAATGGCCTTTTATTTGGAGGTGTGGTACATACAACTGGTTGGTGTGGAGACTCTGTGGAAGACAAGAGACATCCTCTACCATAAAGCGTGCACATGCTGCATTTTAATCAAATACAGCCCAGAAACTCTTAAGAGATTGGAGCAGCTCGTTTCAACTAAGGAACTGTTACTAAGATTAATATTAATCCTGAAAAGATAGACTTGGTCAGCGACTGCTGACTTAAGCGACTGGTTAAGTTATAAGCAAGTATAACTTAAAGCAAAGAGGCAGAGGTTTGTTTGGAGATGATCAGGGAGAGGAATGTACAGAATCTTCACATGACAAATAAGAGGTGCACAGATGCTTCAGGGGGCAGGAAGGAATTAAGCTTTGAACAAGACACTGAAGACCCAGTTCAGGCTTAGTCCTTGTGCTGAAGACTGGAGGGCCTGTGAAGATTGCTTAGAATCATTTGAGCTAATCAAGACAGGGAACTTGCTACAGCTGAGGACTTCTGATTTTAGCCATCCAAACACAGTCCTTAGTCTAGTATCCCAACAAATGGCTTTTCCTAAGCCAGCTGGAGCCTGATCTCATTAGATGTGAGGAGAAACGAGCTAACAGTAGTAGCACTGTTGACTGGCAATAAGACAAAGAATGTCATGAGCTGTGCTGAAACCTAGCATGTGGGGTTCATATTGGCAGGACTCTGCTCCCTAAAGGTCCCCTTTTCTGCTTCTGTGTGAGTCAGCTGGCTGGGGTTTGTGGTAACTAAGGTTTCCCAGCATGCTTAGTAGGGCCTGGGGTACAGCTAATGGTTCTGATCTTTTGCTTTGCCTTTAAAGAATAAAGTGGTATATTTGTGTGTGGCTGCTGCAGCACTAAGTAGCTCAGTATAACTGGACCTCTAATGAGTTGCAATACCAGACCGGATCAATGGTCCATTTCATTTAGAAGCTCTACTGGGTTCTGCCTGTCACATTTTTGTCAGCTAGGTGGTATTTCTTTATAATCCTAATTTTTAATGATTGTTTCAACTAAGTTGTTTAGTGTCTGAAGTAGGGTACAATGAGCAATGGGCCCCATTATTGCCTTTCTTGAAAATAATATATTTGCTACATTTTGCATTGTAGCTAGTATTAATGAGCGAGTGTTTTCTAGGTCAGCCACTGCTTCATCATTAACTTTTTCCAGAAATGTTGCATGGAGACAATCTCAACTGGTCTGGTTTGTTCCCTTTCTCCGGGTGGGGATACAGTGTATTTTTCCCATTCTTTGCAGCAAGTTCCCTGTTCCATGTGCTGTCAGGTCAGCAAACTCTGGGGCTGATAAATGTGAGCTGCTCTCTGGTGAGTGACTTGAAAAGAGCCCCTTTGGCACATGCTAGTGCAACAAGTAACTTGATGCAAACAGAGACAATAAACTTGATCAGACAGGTGGTGAGGTTGCTTAATTAGCTCGGACACTGCCAGCGTCCTCATGCCACTTGTAGTGAGTCTGTTTGTGCCCCCTTCAGGCAAGAAACCTCCTTTCTGTCATATAGACAGCCCTGGTGTTCTCTCCTGTGAATGTGTATGTGCTCTGCACTGATTCCTGGCTAAGACAGACGTCTGTCCCTCATGCAAACTGGAGTTTGATTTCTGGAGAGGCCTTTCTGATCTGAATCCCTGGCTATGGAAAGGCTGCAGGGATCTCTGCAATCTCTGGCAGAGAGAGTGTCATCGTAGTGTCATCACACATTTTTGTTCAGTCATCTGGAAGCTGAAGGAGGTGAAATACAGCTACAGCAGAATAGGTCTTCAGCTGCCAGAGCTGGCAGTTGTGTGTTAATCTCCAGTATTTGCTTTGGTCTGCATGGGTTAAGTGTATGAGATTTTGATTTCAGTTTCTAGTCCTCTGAGTCACAGTTACATCAAGGACAAGCAGAGTTATGAAAACAACGTGAAGTCCAATCAACAGGACAGATAGCCTGTACAGTAACACACGTTTGGCCTGCAACAGTTACGAACTATGTCCCACTCCCCGTCTCACAATGTAATGAATTAATTACCTATGTATTGGCTTCTTCTCCAATAGCATGCTTTCATGTACACTGTTCCTACAAAACAATGATGCTATTGTTCAAGCTATAGTTTTCCCTTTCTGTGCATGTGCTATTTTGTGCCTGTTGTTTCAGGTACACATTTTGTCTTGCTTTACCCCTCTGCAGAAGGAGAATTGGAAGACTTATTGAGAAAATGCAATACAACAGATCTAATATTCAATCCTGGGTCAAGGTGGAAAGTTTTCTATGATTTCTTTTTTAGTGAGCAAAAGCTTGAAGAAAAATATTCAGAAGACCTTCAACTGGGCTTATGCAAAGTCCACTTAGAGAGAAGCCTTATTCGGTGAAACACAAATGAGTACCAATAATTACCTGCCTAGATACTTTAAAAAGGAGGGCTTCTGGTCAAAACAAAAACCAAAAGGGTCAGGGGAGGAGAGGAGGAGGATGCAGAACACCTTTAACCTGACTCAGATTTGCCCTGAAGTCCCTTTCACTACCTGTGTGATGGGCAGTGAAAGGAATCATCCAGCTTTAGAGCCATTGACATGATATCACAGGATACCAACAGTAGCTGTTGCTAAAATAAAATTCAGGCCAGCCTTTAAGTGAGAATAACTGGAATGTCTTTGTTGTTGCCTATGAAGCTTCTCATATATTACTACCTGTCACAACCTGCAATAGCACATCTCTTTGTCATGGTTTAACCCCAGCCAACAACCAAACCACAGCTGTTTGCTCACTCCCTGCCCCCTCAGTGGGATAGGGGAGGGAATCAGAAAAGTGAGAAAACTCATGGGTTGAAAAAAGGACAGTTTAATAATTGAAATAAAATAATAATAAAAAAAGAATATACAGAACAAGTGATGTACAATGCCATTGCTCACCACCTGACAACCGGTGCCCAGCCACTTCCTGAGCAGTAGCCCCCTGCTAACTTTTCCCTAGTTTATATACTGAGCATGACATCACATGGTATGGAATATCCCTTTGGCCAGTTTGGGTTAGCTGTCCTGGCTGTGCCCCCTCCCAGCTTCTTGGACATCTCCAGCCCTCTCATTGGCAGGACATGAGAAGCTGAGAAGCCCTTGACTGCTTAGCAACAACTAAAGCATCGGCGTGTTATCAACATTCTTCTCATACTGAATCTAAAACACAGCACTATAGCAGCTACTAGGAAGAAAATTACAGAATCAGAGAACAGTCTGGGTTGGAAGGGACCTTCAAAGCTCATGTACTCCAACCCCCTGCAACGAGCAGGGACATCTTCAACTAGATTAGGTTGCTCAGAGCCCTGTCCAGCCTGGCCTGGAATGTCTCCAGGGAAGTCTGTCCCCATCTTTGTTATAGGCCCTTTTTAAGTACTGAATGGCTGCAATAAGGTCTCCCCAGAGCCTTCTCCAGGCTGAACGATAACAACTCTCTCAGCCTATTCTCATAGGAGAGGTATTCCAGCCCTTTAGATCGTTTTTGTGTCCCTCTTCTCGCCCCTCCATGTATTTCCTGTGCTGAGGGCTCCAGAGCTGGACACAGGACTCCAGGTGGGGTCTCACCAGAGTGCTCCACTGACCTGCTGGCCATGCTCCCTTTGATGCAGCCCAAGATACGATTGGCCTTCTGGGCTGCAAGCGCACATTGCCGGCTCACGTCCGATCTTTCATCCACCAGTACCCCAAGTCCTCTGCAGGGCTGCTCTCAATCCCATCATCCCCCAGCTTGTATTGATACTGGGGGTTGCCCTGACCCAGGTACAGGACCTTGCACTTGGCCTTGTCAAACCTCATAAAGTTTGCATGGGCCCACTTCTTGAGTTTGTCCAGGTCCCTCTGGATGGCATCCCATCCCTCAGGCATTTCAACTGCACCACTCAGCTTGGTGTCGTCTGCAAACTTGCTGAGGGTGCAGTCGATCTCACTATGTCACTGATGGAGATATTAAATATTACTGGTCCCAGTATGGACTCCTGAGGGTCCCACTTGTCACCGGTGTCCATCCAGACATTGTGACATTGACCTTTACCCTCTATATGCAACCACACAGCCAGTTCCTCATCCCTCAAACAATCCACCCATTGAGTCCATAGCTCTCTAATTTAGGAAGTTATTGTGGGAGACCATGTCAAAGGCTTTACAGTAGTCCAGATAGATAATATCCATAGCCTTTGCTTTGTCTACTGATGTAGTTACGCCATCATTGAAGGCCACTAGGTTGGTCAAGCAGGACTTGCCCTTGGTGAAGCCGTGCTGGCTGTCTTGAATCATCTACCTGTCCTCCATGTGCCTTAGCACAGCTTCTAGGAGGATCTATTCCATGATCTTCCCAGGCACAGAGGTGAGGCTGAGAGGTCAGTAGTTCCTGGGGTTCTCCTTTCTACCCTTTTTAAAAAGGGTTGCAATGTTTCCTTTTAGCCAGTCTCCAGGGATTTCCCCTGACTGCCGTGACTTCTCAAATATCATGGAGAGTGGCTTGGCAACTACATCAGCCAATTCCCTCAGGACTCTGGGATGCATCTCATCAGATCCTATAGACTTAGGCATGTTGAGGTTTCTCAAGTGGTCATGAACCTCATCTTCCCTTACAGTAGGAGGGACTTTGCTCCCTCAGTCCCCATCTTGCAGTTCCTCCACTCGAGAGGTGTGGGAAGAGAGCTGGCCAGTGAAGGCTGAGGCAAAGAAGTTGTTGAGTACCTCAGCCTTCTACTTGTCCATTGTTACCAGTTTGCCAGTCTTGTTCATTGGGGGGGTTACGCTTCCTTTGATCTTCCTTTTCTGGTTGATGTACCTGTAGGATCCCTTCTTGCTATTCTTTGTATCCCTCAACAAGTTCAGCTCAAGCAGTTCCTTGGCCTTCCTGACCCCATCTCTGTACAACTAAGCAGTGTCCCTCTACTCTTCCCAGGATACCTGTCCCTGTTTCCACTGCCTGTGCATTTCCTTCTTGTCCTTTAGTTTGACCAGCAGGTCTCAACTCAGCCATGCCAGCCTCTTGCCTTCCTTACCTGATTTCTGACACCTGAGAATTGGGAGCTCTTCTGCTCTATGGAAAGCAACCTTAAAGATCTGCAGCTCTGTTCCTTGAAGAGCTGGAAGTTGTCTTTCCCAAAATTGAAGGTCCTGACTTTACTCTTCGCCTGTCCCACATCCCTCAGGACTGCAAACTCCACAAGTGTGTAATCACTGCAGCCCAGGCTGCTTCCAATCTTGATGTCACCAATTAGCTCACTCGCACTGGTGACCATCAGGTCCAGTATTGCATCTCCCTTGGTAGGCCTGTCTATTATTTGGCTCAGGATGTTATGCTCAATGCACCACAGGAGCCTCCTGGATTGCCTACAGCTCGCCGTGCTCTTTTCCAGCAGATGTCAGTGTGGTTGAAGTCCCCCAGCAGGACAAGAGCCTGCAAGCAAGATGCCTCCTGTAGCTGCAGTAAGAATAGTCCATCAAGTCTCTCCCTGATTGGGCATCCTGTAGTAGACATCAATGGCAAGGTTTCCTTTGTTGCCTCGGTCTCTGATTCTTACCCATAAGCATTCAACCTGCTCATGGCTATTCTTCAGAGACAGCTCTTCATGCTCTATCCATCTCTTGATGTAGAGGCCAACCCCTCCACCCTTCCTTCCTTGCCTGTCCTTTCTAAACAGCCTGTAGCCACTGATTGCCATGCTCCAGTCATGGGAACCATGCCACCAAGTTTCTATCCCAGCCAAAATCAGGACACCCTTTTATCAGGTGTGCCAAACTATTTTTCATTAAATGTTATGTGCCCAGAAAATATGGTTTGACTTTAGGAGTCAAAATCAACCTGAGGTGAACTTTGATCAATGAGGTAGGACTGCCCCTTCTGGAAAGCTGAAGGGAAACTTGAGAACACCAGCCAACCTTTAACTAGGCGTTTTTGCTACAAAGTTGTGTTACTTTTCTCTTGACCTAGCAAATCTGCATCATGGTTACTGAGACTACCACAAAACGAGCATGGACAAGACAGCGGCTAAATGAGAAAGGTAACAATGTCCATTAGCTGTACAGCTGGGGTGAAATGTTACACTAGATGCAGGGCACCAGATAATCTTGTCACCTCAACTCTGTCACAACACTGCAATTACAAGGTCTACGCAAGAGGGCAGCAACACATGCTGACATGCTGAAGCAGCGTAGCCACTCAGCTAGTTGAAAAGCAGATTTTCTAGGTGTATATAGCATGTGATAATCACATAAAATATGCATAATTCCATTTAAATAATCTCTTTCAGAAAGGACACAATAAAACTCATAAAAAACCATGTCCTAGTCACAGCATGTGTGTAGCTGACGCACAAATGATGCGGTTCCTACAATCTCTGTGAGGAGGGCTCAGGCCTGGTAGCTTTCTGAAAACTGAACAAATGGGGGTTGAAACGTTCCATTTTAGAGACTAGTCTATGCCTGGCATGTTTGCCTGTGCCTGGGAAGCTCTTGTTTCATTTCCCAGTTCTGCCACAGATTTCCTGTGTGTGACCTTGGGGAAGCTACTATAATCCGTCTGGATTGGACTCCCTCAGCTGTAAGCTTGAGATAATACTGCCTCGCCCCCTTTGACTTTGTCTATGTATACCGTAAGCCCCGTGGGGAACAGCGTCTCATTTCCTATTTGTTTGGCAAATAGTGCTTAGCACAATGTGGTCCTGGTCTTGGCTGTGCCATCTAGATACTGTTGCAATACAGCCTATCTTTACATGGTACCAAGAGGAGGACAAGAAGCCACTCTAAGTTAGTTTTACGTTAGAGTGAGAGCAAGATGCAGGTGTGCTGAGGGAAGCTGGAGGTTTCTGAAGGTGAATTCTTGTTTAGCTTTAAATTGATTACTTTTTCTAAAGGAGTAAAAAGGAAAGTGGCAGGTAAAGGAATAAAAACCTCTCATTTCAACTTTTGCTCAACCCTACTCTTCTTGCAAAGTGATGCTATTTCAAGAGGCAGCCTAAATCCTTTTGCAAGTGCTACTTGGGAGTGTGCTGTACCTAATCAATAGAAACAATTGACTGAGCAGGCTGAGATTTGTTTGGTGGTCCTAAATGTTCTGGTGTTTCCACAAGTCTGATGATCTAACAATGTGTGTGCAAGTAGTAATCGACCATGACAGGCTGCCATTTCACGGTTGTCTGTAGATACCTAAGTGCCCTTTGCTATTAGTGGCTGAAGACAGAAAGTGTGCAAGCTAGAACTGTAGAAGGGTGACTTTTTTTGGTCATTTTCTGATTCCAAAGTGTTTTCTACATGTTCCAAATAAAGTTAATTAACTAACAAACAACTCAGTTGCACTTACTCTGGAGATCTGCAAAGAATGAGCACCCTTCAACATGCCTGAGCACAGAGATTCAGCCCTACCACTCAGTTTTGAGACTAAAGATCATTTTAAGGTGTTGCCATCTGAACTCATTTAGGTAATAATTGGTGCAGCTGCCGACGTTTGACAAGGCAATTAATAATTTGTCGTGTGGCATTTTATCTCATGTCCTACTCAATAAAGCTCTTGCTGCTACCTTTGATCATGGTGATCTGAGGAACCATACCGCAGGAAGTACCTGCTTCTAGGAACACGTCTCACCTTTGGTAAGAAAACTGGACTTGTCCTGTGCCAGGTGTGCAGTCACACAGGACAAGCACATACTTCGGGTGCTGTGAGCAACCACAAAACCGGGCTCAGTAGCCTGAAAAGCATGACTGCCTCGTGAAATTACTTGTTTAACGTGTCTTCGTTCATTGGAACACACCCTAACATTCCCAAGAAATAAAATGTGTCTTCTTATGTTATTATCATTGAATAACAGTGATCTCAAGCATATACATTTTTTATATATGCACACACATATATGTGTGTGTAGTGCAGTCATTAAATATCATTATCCCTTTTGTCTGCTTGGGAAACTAAGCAAGTTTCCATAGGGCCATAACAAAATGAGTATCTGCCCTTTGTCTCTGTGTACCAACATTTATATATGGATCGTCCGCTGAAAAGTCTCTTCTGATCACACAGAAATACAGAGATGTCCAACTATGGTTCAGTGAGGCTGGAGGGCTGGCTGGCCTAGCATTCAGCCTCTAGCTCCATAGCAAGAGCTGAATGGGCACAGGCAGCTCAATAGTAAACAGCACCCTGGTCTGGAGTTACCAAAATAACCTTCTCGGATGGGAAGCTATCCCTAACCCTTCAGCCAAAGGTTAAACCTCTTCCTGGTAGCAGAGGACTTATCTCCCTTCCAAAATAAACAATCTAAGCACTTCAAAAGAAGTTACTCTTAATCTTTCATTTTGCCAGCATTGCACCAGGTTTGAACAATAAAGCTTTTACCTTTGAGATCTAATTAGCCTGTTTTAAACTTAAAGCTTTACTCTGCAAAATGAGTGTTCTCATCTACCATTGATTTTAGCACACTGGCTTCAGCATCTGCAGGAGTTCAGTTCCTTGTAGAATTAAGCCCATTTATTTTAAGTTTTTTGTCAGGGACTGCAAAGTGGGGAAGTCAAAATTAACAACAATAATAAGCTATTCTATGATAAAGTGTCAGGTTTGTGTTTTCTTGTCATGCAGATCATCGAGACTCCAGTTACCTCCATCGGTTTTTCACCTTTGGGATGCAAAATATTCTTAGAGCCTGAACTAAGAATAAGGGAAATTTTCCTGGCATTGCTCCATCTCATTGTGGCTATAGAAATAAACGCACACGCTCTCTGATGCACAGCAGATGGGCTCACTGCATTTCACTTCTTCCATGTCTGATTAAAGCCAGAAGGTGAAAAGGTAACTGTGGGGTAAGTGGGACTTCATCTGAGCGATGCAATTCTGGGGTGGTTGTGGTTAAAATTTGACTCTGTTCTGATTTCTTTTTCAGGTAACAGTACTTAGCTTATTGCTTCTCTTGTCAGCACCCGCAAATTACCTGTTTTGCTAATAAAGCTGTGCACCAAAACTGGAAAGAGCAAACTGTGATTATATTTAGATTTGAAGCCACCCACGAAACTACAGTGGTTTGAAACTGTACATGCAAAGAAGTTGCCATTTCACAGTGGTGTTCCTGCTACAATTCACTGCTGCATGGCTGAATTGCAGTTCCAGCTACCTCATGGTACTGACAACAGGCATAGATCAAAAGGGTTCCTGTGCAGCACGCAGTTGTGCAGCGTGCAGCCATGGAGCAGTGGTTCAGAACTGCCTCTCTGCTCCTTCTGGTCCACCCAGAAACTTGAGACTCTCCTGTAATGTGGAGGTGCCTTCAGTCAAAGGGGCAAGTGTGCATCTCAAAGGCACTGTCACGTGGACTCATTGGGACCATCTGAGGAAATGGAGGAGATCCCTCTTTACAGGCTTGTACAAATACAAATTATTTGACTGCAGCCACTAGGGAAAATGCTAGGGTAACTTTACCAGAGTGTCATTCCAGACCAGGCAGCTTTGTTCCTGAAGAAGGTGCAGGTGATCTCTGAGCAAACCAAAATGATCTCCAGAGGTCACTTCCAACCCCAACCATTCTCTGAACCATTCTGTGAAGGGACACGCGGTACCTTCTCATTGACTTCGACAGGCATCTGAGTTGCCCTCTACCCCTTTGAATGTATTGCCCTGGGGTTACTAAACTCAAGCAACCCCATGACACTACTGTGTACTTTTAAAAATAGTTATTGCAGAGTCAGCATGTTCAGCAATCACAGCAAAGAGCTGGACTCCTGGAAATACCTTCTGGGCCTGGCAGGACAGTGATGGGAGCACGCTTCCCATAGATGGCTCCTGGGCCATGGCACAGAGATTACTCTCAAAGGTCATTTTAAGTAACTGTACTTACTTTGTAATTTACAACACTGGAATTGGCACTATGACCAGTTGTGTCAGGCATTTCGCAAAACCACTTCACGTTTTGCAGACAGGTGGATATACCTTTACCTTCTTATTCCGCTGGTCTATAGAACAACTGCAAACCAAACATAAAATTTCTCTGTTATGCCAAGGAGCAGGAACACATGCAGCCTGGGGTTACACAATCACATTTTTCTTTGCAGATGGACTAGGAATGCCCACAAGGATTATCTAATGATGGCAGCTTGTTAGGCCATGATAACTTCTTGTCCTTCAGATGTCAGGAGAGGTTGAAGGATGCCCAGGCAGCCTTAACTCTGACCCTTGCCCACACACTTTCTGGTACTCTTCATTTACCTTGGTAGCACCTATAATAAGCAGTTCTTGCCTACTCGTCATACCTTTTCTAATATTAAATAGCTTTTTCCTACTCACGTTTATACCTACCCTTCTACAGGTACCTCCTGATCTCACTCTGGAAATGGGAGTCCCGATTGTAGTGCACTCAGCATAACAGACCAAGCAAACCGCCTGTATGTCAAACTCAGAGCATCTGCAAGAGTTTGCTGTACTGGAAAAAAACCAACCAATCTCAATGCTTTCAGTCCCCTAACTCATAGCAGCTTCCCTCTAGAACAACAGAGGGCACCACTCCTCACACAAAAAGCTGCAGCTGGAAGAGGAGCAGCCCTGCATTTAAATAGTAGTTTGGGAACTACAACATTTCTTTCTCAGTAGGTGATTCTTCCTCCAAGGAGGTTCACCTCTGCAACTCCCACTCCCTGTGAGAAGGCCCTGGCCAAAAGCTGTTCTCAGAGATGTGTGTACTGTCTTTATTGTGGATCTTGTCCTAGTTTGCACAGAATAATTAAGCAGTCTCTTACTGAGAAATAGCTTTAGCCTATTGACTTGGGTTTCCACCTGAGGGAGGAGGAAACCAGGGTGCCATTTTCTTTCCCAGCTCCTGTGATAGTCTGGTTTTGTTTGTTTGTTTGTTTGCTTGTTTTCCAGTGATTCTGTAATGCAAAATGCACAAACATTGCAAAGCAGGGCTGGAATCTCCATTTCTCCTCTCAGATTACTGTTATCTTCTGATCCTTCCGTGCTGTCCAATATGTGCCTCCAGCCACAGCCTCCCCTGCCACCTGGTGAGTGCTGCCACCACCAACAGTTTTGAAATAAAGGCAGCTGTTCAAAAACACATCGATTTGTGTATCTATAATACCTCTGTGAAAGGCTTTAGGGTCAAGATCCAAGTAGAGGGCAGCGATAACCATCTGAGGCCCAGAGCAAGCAGAGGGTACAGATGTACCTTATTAACCAGACCGTAAGATTCTCTTCTGGTCCCCAAAACTGTGGTGGGTTCATGTTCCACTGCTGCCCTGTAGACAGCTGTGGGTCTCACACAGAACCCAGCAGCTCCCGCCTCCAGATTGTGTCATGTGGGCAGCAGCAGGATCATGCTGCGGCCAGGACCAAGGGCTGCTCTTGGCCCCTTGGCTGTGGTGGGAAACAAGCCAGCAAGAGCTGCTGAGGCTGGTATCGATGCCTTTCCCTGGCACGGCACCACCGCGTGGCAGAGCAGGAGGGTCCGTAGGATGCCATTCGTGGTCCTCCAGCCTGGGCCTTTTGAGGTACATCTCAGAAATACAGATGGGAAGACTGGCTATGTAACAGGCAGGGCAGGGAAGACTGGCAGCTCCTAAATAATTTAAAAGTTCAGGTATCTAACATGTGTAGCAAATTCTGCTATGGCATTACCCACTCCTGGTGCTGGAGTCCTTTTGCAAAGCCATGAAAAGCCTGGGGTACTTGAAAGCTGGTCCAATGGCATCAGCTATGCTAATGACGTGTCTTGCCTTCGCCTAGAGACCATGCTTTGCTTACATTCGTAGACCTTCACAGTAACAACGTTACTATTTGAGAAGAATCAAGGTGAAAAAAACAGCCTCTACTAAAAAGTTCCCCAGTTGTGGTTTATTAGCGCTCCAGCTGATGTCCTCAAAGGCTACAAGCTTCTTGGTCTTTGTTATTTTCCCTACAAGAAAGCAGAATTGGTCCACACCCACATAATACTGCATTCCGTTTGCTCAAAATGCATTGAGCAAACCTGTTGAATCCTGGGACTCTGGATCCAACTTGTTTTAAACCTTGAATGCTGCCCCCGGGCAGTGCTTAAATTTACCATCTCCCCTAATCTGTGGTGATATTGCTGGCATTATTAGCTCTGCAGACACAGTGCAAATCCTGCAAGTTCCGCTTCACCACACTTACACGGTACACTCAGAGAGTGCCTGAAAGGACAAAGGCAAATTCAGTTTCCTCCGAAGAACACCAAGCCACAGTGCCCACACGGGGCTGTCAACATCCCATTGATCCGCGTAACGGTTCTGCCTGCCCGGCCGGGTGTTCCGAGTGAAGCGGTACCCGCTCCGGGTAGGCCCTGAACCGGCGGACCCTCCCTCGCGGCGGCGGCGCTTTCCTGTCCGTGTGCAGCGGCGGCCGCCCCCTTTCGTCCCGGGCCGAGCGGAGGCCGGCGGGGCCCGCAGCCGCCGTCAGCCGAGGAGAGACACTGCCCACGGGGCAGCCCCTCGCCCGGAGCCGCCTCGGCAGCCAGCCAGGAGCGCGGCGACCGGGGGCCGTTTCTGAGGGGAGCCGCCACGGGCCGGGCGGCCGGTACGCCTGAGGTAACGCCCCCAGCTCGCGCCCGGGCAGCGGCTCCGCGAGGAGGAGCGCGAGCTGCGCCCGTAGCCAACGGCTGCTGCGGGCGGCGGCAGAGGCGGGGCAACGCCAGCGCCTTGCGCCGTTGCCAGGTGACCACCACGGCCCCGCCCCCTTCCGCGTGTTTCTCCCCCCCGGCTCCCCCCTCCCCAATCTCCGAGTCGGCGCGGCCTGCGCGCACGTGCCGGGCAGCGTGCGCGGGCGTCACGTGGGCGCGCGCGTGACGCGCGGCGCGAAGCGGCCGTTTGGGGCCTCCGGCTGCATCAGGGGCCGCGCTGAACCGGGGCGGGGGGCGGAGGGGAAGCGGCAGCTTTATCGCCGGGCAATCGACTGAGGCGGCGCTCGGTGCGATCTCGCGCGGAGCCCTGTGGGGGCTCAGAAGCAGCCCACGTGGCAGGGGGTCTTCTCTGTGGCGGACCCGCCTCCGGGCAGGTCTGATCTCGTCCTCGCGGCAGGCCGACTGTCGTCAGCCTTTTGGGGTGCCCAGGCAAAACGCTGAAAGGAATGCAGGCGGTTCTGTGGCGAAATAACGTAAATGACCTTTTTTCCCCCCTCAGGTTCCCTGCCGGTGTTTCACAGAATTGCTGTCCAGCGCTAACGCGTCTGCACAAGCACTGGCTTTTAAAACCAGAGGTAGGTGTGCAGGCAGCCACGTCCTCAAGTACCGCTGTGCTGCTTTGCCTGTTCTCCCATCTGTACAAATGCGGACTAGCTAAGTCAGTCTCTTCAAGCATAATGTAAAGTATTTTTCACCTTTAGGAGGGCCATTCATTTTAGCCTCTCAGTCACTTGCAGAATGAAGGAGTTCAACTTGCATATTAAAAAAAAAAAAGCATTTTGCTTCTCTGACTGTTAGTCCTTGCTGGCAAGAAAAGCTTCTTTTCTGCATCTTAGGCTGTCTGATTGTTACTGAGTCAGTCCTCGGTGGCTTATGATTGTTTCAGTTTATTTTTTATGGAGATAACTCATATTCTGGCCAAGGAGAAAAGCAGGTCCTGCAGCTGGAACGTAGGAATGAGTCTTATAACCTTTCCTGGAAGCTGTGATCTCTGTGCCACAGAAATCCCAGTCAGGGCCAGTACTCACAGGATCCAAACTTGAAGTCCATTCAGTGGGCTCTGAACAGGTCTGAAGCCCTTAATGCTATTAGTGCCATGTAGATGGGCTTCTTTGCAAACAACATTATGTGTAAGCAAAGCTGTGTGCCTGCCTGCCACCAACTGCAGGGATGGAGTCTTAACAATTTT
This sequence comes from Streptopelia decaocto, assembly GCF_964273445.1. Classification (NCBI taxonomy): domain Eukaryota; kingdom Metazoa; phylum Chordata; class Aves; order Columbiformes; family Columbidae; genus Streptopelia; species Streptopelia decaocto. The sequence continues at coordinate 76,169,751 of NC_138663.1, read as the reverse complement.
GTTGATGAAGTATAGTGAGAATAGAATCCACTGCAGAATCTGTCAGCTCGGCTGGCTCTGTAGTGCAATCCAAATACACTTGGGGAGCCCATTTTCTGCTGAGTAAGAAGGTGTGATGTTTTCATAGCTCTTTTCCTGGGGTTGTTCTTTAGAAATTGCTCAGTTGTGAGAGTGACTTGGCCACAAGGGTTTCTTTTTTGGTAACTGGTTCTCCAGGTTTTGGTCTGGATGGAAGTATTTTAGAATGAGAGCTAGACTCACCTTTGAACCCTGAGAGTAAAACAAGTAAGATGAAATTACTAATTGCTTCCCTTTTCTGACTGCAGGGCTGCAATCATGCAGACAGGAATACCCGGCAGCTGTCTGCACTTGGGGAACTGCTGATACCAGAGAATTGAGGGGCCAGTTCCCAAAGCACTCATCAAAGGTTGTTGTATCATTTAGTTTCTGTTAGATAATGCACCTCACTATGATAATCTGTGAAGGAGAAGGCAATGTGGATGTGCTTCTAATAAGGAATAAATCTGCATTTCTAATTTAATCCCCGAAGATCTCAGCTGAGGTAAAAAAATCGGTAAAGACTAGTGAAAATCAGTGCACACCTGCTTTTAAAGTAAAACAAGACAAATGGGGACAGGGAAATTGAGCTTTAGAAAGATGTAAAAAAACAAAACAAAACAGAACAATGAACTACAACAACCAACAGGCCTTTATGGAAGCAGGAGAAAGAACTCGCCCTGACCCCTGCGGTGCAGAAGAGCTGCCTGGGATCCCAGTCCCTGCTTTCCAAAACACAAGGTCGTGTCTTCACCCCCTGCCCCAGGCATGACCAGCCTCCTTTGGGATGCAGCGGGAAGGGGCACGCTTGCACCCCAGGAAAGGGCAGCAGCGGCGGCAGCAGCAGGTGCGCTGCCACTGGGTGCCCCGTGAGTGCAGTGAGGCAGAACAGCTTCTGCTGCTGAGCCTGGGGCAGGGCAGCTCTGTGCAGCCAGCGGCGCTGCTGTAATTGAGGCTGCAATGAGTTTAGTGTTTGTGACAGATTGACAGCCTCGAAGAGCAAAATGCTGTAGCCACAGGAAGGATGCAGAGAGGAAAGCGACAGTGGCAGCTCACCCTTGCTCACGTCCTGCCTGCACGTGTCTAGGATTTGCGTGGCTGTTGCTAGTGGCAGGTGAGCCACTGGCTTCTCTCTGCTGCTATGTGACCTGCTGAGACTGAACTATAACCAGAGATAGTAAATAGAGATTTAGACTTTCTTGAGTGAAACTGGCTCTAAAAAATCCAAGTTGTCTTTTTTTTTTTTTTTCCTGGGAGGAAATTTGGCATTTTTGTTACTTTATTTCTTTGAATTCATGCTTTCAAGTTCATTTCTGCAACCAGTGTGCAGGAAACTTCTCAAAGAAGGCAGAGATCACATGGGTCCAGGAGCTGATTTTTGAAGAGAAAAGGAAATACGTTGCAAAACCCAGGGTACAGGGTAGACTGTAGGTTTGCCTGAAACGCACATGGCACCTGGTCCCAAAGCTTGCTGGATGTTGAAGAAATTGTCTGCTGCGACTAGTAGTGAGAATTAAACAAACAAAGCTCCAAAACATAGACTTAGGACCTATTGCAAAGCCCATTCTCGAGAAAAGGACTCACATTAACCCAATTGGTAGGTCAGACCTTTCTTAACAGGGCTGATAGTTTGAGTTCTATAGCTGTAATCCTTCCAAACATGAAATTGCCTCCAGTGGGAGGTATACGATATAACCTTCCACTGGCTTAATAATCTCAACTGTGTTTATTTAATGCACTATAATGGAGCCTTTCATGCCACTATAATATACTGGATAAATAAGATCTGTTTTCAAAGTTTATAGCTTAAGAAAATACATTTACTGGCTTGCATCCTTTATCTTGTGGTTTATGAGAAAATAGAGTAGGTACTTAAGGGTGTACAGTAAATGTAGCACCCAGTCCTGCACTCTTAGCACTTGGGAAGTGCAGATGAGGGTCCATATATCATAGAGTTACAGAAAGTAGGTAGGAAAAATCAAGCATTGATAACACATATTTGTGTATAATTGAATGTATATTTAAACCTGTCAGGCTCTTGTCCAGTGTTTGTATGATTTTTTCCAACCTTGAGCAAAGACGAAACATACCATTTGATTTAGTCTCCAAAGGGATCTTGAGGGAGCCTGGAACTTAATAATTAAAGCAGAGTCTAGGGTCCCTGTCATTGGCCTTTTGTCTCCAGCAGCAGTGGGTTATCAGCATCAATTACAAACCTTTTTTTCCACGTTTGCTTATGTTAAGCATTGGTATTATCTGAACACACGTATTTTGTCTTTATGTTTTATGTAATAAAATTTAATAGGCTCCACTGATGGTGCAACTTGGCGCGAAGTCATTTGGCACATTTGATTCAAGGGCTAATAAAAACAGGCCTTCCTGTTATTGTACGTGGTAAATACTGAAATTGATAAAACCCTATAAGGACCTAGGTTTATAGACCAATGAAATCTAAACTGATTCATATTTCCAAAGGCTGAAAATTTGCAAAAGACATAAAGCCTGGCCCACGCTCATGTTTCAAAGCACCCAAGCTGTTCATGAGGAGTACAATTTTCTTGAAAAGTGCTTGTGGCTCCACTCTTTCTGTGCAAATAGTAAAATGGTAGGAATGGCTTCCTGCTCAGAAAGAATGATTCCTTCCCTGGTGTGAGGAGTTGGAATATATGAGCACATTCATCCCAGTGTAACTCCGGCCACGTAACAAGTGTTAAGCTGTTCAAATATGCAGGTCAAAGTAAAGTGGCTGGTGAGTTACTGAGTTGAAGGGTTGAACCAAGTCTGCTTTCGTTCCTGTGATAGCACAAGGTGCAGAACAGGATCCAAAGACAACTGAGGTCAGACACAGTTTTTTCCATTACCTTTGATGACCTTTGATTTCAACCCACACGTAATTGGCTTTAGTGGGTATATGGATACAAAGGAGCGGCCTTTGGTCCATTATCATCACTGTATGGAAAAAGCACTTGTATGTGTCCATTGATATGTGTACAGATAGCCTTCCTGTATCTCTTTCTAATGGGAATTAATTTTACTATATAGCTTCCATGCAAAAAGTCAGATACCTATTCCTTAACAATCCCATTTGAACAGTTTAAAAGGAGCACTTATGGTTCACTCGATTTGTAATTCCTCCTATATTTTAAAGGACTGCTGGAACCAACACAAGTCTTAGAGTTTTCTATTCCATTTGTGTTGCAACTTCATTTGTTGTCAGCACAGCGCACTACAGAAACACTGGTTTGAAGAACCAGTAGAGGGAGCACGAAACCCTTCGTTTGTATTTCTCTCTTACATAAACATTGGCTACTGTTTAGGGGTTTTCTTAATTTTATTTCTCTGGAACAGGAAGAATTTTGGAAAGACAAGGTGATCTGCGGCTCAGATATTAAATCTGTGGAAGTTTAGGGTGCTGCATTTTCGTGCTATGAATTAGTTGCCTGTTTCCAGCACTCTGTTCCCCCTCCTGTTCCCCTCCCTTAAATGTTCACTTTTCTTAGAGGATTTCCAAGCTGGGAAATACATTGTTCCTCTAGAGATTATGATACGTCATTAGATTGTCAGGCAGATCGTAAGGTTTGCTCATTGTGAACAAAGATAGCTTCTGTGCAGCACCAGAGCTGTAAAGTGTTGAAGATTAGCAGTTTGCAAAAAGAAAAGGAAAAAAGTAGATGTCAGAAAGAAACATCTATGTTCCACATGCATGCTTTACACTTTGCTTTGTGAAACATACATATCCTAAAACAGAGTTTGCATAAGTGAGTTAAAGGAAACCAAGTAAATTCAAACCCCGATTAAAAATGTGAAAAGGCATTAAATGATTATCATCAGCCACACAATCATACATTTTGAAGCTCAATGTACCCATATTATGTAGTATCATAAGATTTTTAATTAGTAGACAACCCCATTTTGTGTATTAAATTTTTTATTCCTTAGTAAGATTTTTTTTAATCACAAAATAGTGTGGAAATATTTAGATAATAGAATTCATGGAGTGCTGGAAAATACTGAATATAAAGATTGATTTCTAATATATCACATACTAAACTGTTCTAAACCAGCTGGTTTCTTGCAGACAGGATTTATTTTTTTAATAATTTAAGACAGCATAAGCTTGTATCAAGCATAAGCATTGTAACAAAAGTGCAACTTTTTCAGCAAATCCTCCCAAAAGATATTTAACTCAAAATATCATTAACACATATTTTCTCCCTACAAAAATAGCATGTCAGACATCATTAATTGGATGTATTAACAACTATTTACATACAGCCACTCTGTAGGCTAGTAAGATTTTTTTTTAACGTTGTTTAAACACAGCGTTTGAGGCAAACAGTAGCAACAGCAGCAGCAGATGCACCAAACGGACTGACAGACCCCGGACACGTACCCGCTCCTCGCCAGGCTGTTGTGTCTCACCTCTTACATAACATTCAAGTGAGATTTCTCACAGTGCTACCTTGGCAACAAACTAAAAATATCTAGGCAAGGTCTTGGTTTAAGCCTTATTATAAAAAGCTTTATCTGTGTGATTATCTGGTTTCTGGTTTGTCTCCAGAAAGGGAAACCGCAATATTTGAGGATGGAATGAGGGGAAAACCCATACGGGGAAACTTACCCCAACTGGTCTAATAGTTTTTGATTGCACAGCGAGGTGTTTACCTATAGCCTCCAGTTCGTGTCATTCAGAATTCAGGATAAAGTGAGTTCAGGCTGATGAGTTGCTCTGTGTTTTCTTGGGGGAATGGGGAGACGTTCTTTTTGTAGTTCAGTGCAGAAACATTCATTTTATACAGCAAGATTCAGGAACAAATTCTTGGGAACATACTGAATTAAATAAAGACAGGGTAAGAACAAATGCACTTGCCACACCTGTATACCTTAGCCGAAAAAAAAAAATATATATATATATAAAAAAAATAAACATAAGGTTACATAATGGGTCTGACCCTTCTTCCCTTGCATACCCAAAACTCGCTGGAGCCAGCGGCATCCCCGGGTGCTCAAGGCACTGCAGGTTTGGGCTCAGGGTGCAACCCTCCACGCTCTGGGTCTCAATAAAGTGCTAGCACAGGTGCTGGGGTCTGCCCTCGCCTCGCCCCCCGCCCTCACCCTCAACCCACCCAGGTCTCCCGGACAACAAGTGCAAGTTCCTAAGTGGGACTTAGAAATACTGTATAAACCCATTCCAAATAAGGTGCAACATTTAAGTTACCCTATAGAAAGGGGGAAAAAAGAAGTATCCTTACTATTTTTCTTCCTTCTTTTTCCTTAACATATTTATGCATGTATAAAGCCAAACATTAGAAAAATACTGAGTAGCAAATTGTATCCTTGACGGTTCTCCGCCGGGGCATCGCCGGGACCAGCCGCCTCGGCAGCGGGGATCGGCCGCTGCACTGGGCCGGGCCCCGGCACCCCGCGGCGGCCAGCTCCCGGCTCGACCCGGCCTCGGCGGACCCTTGCAGACGCCACGCTGCCCTCCGTAGGAAACCGGGGGCGCAGGTGCCGGCCCGACGACCCCTCCTCGCCCCGCGGCTGGGCGGACAGTCCGAGGGGAGGGCAGCGGCGGCGGGGAGCCCGTGAGGAGCTCCCGGCCGGCGGCGGCTCACGGACACTCGGCGCCGGGCTCCTCGGCGGCTGCGGTCTCGGCCTCCTCGGCGGGCTCGGCGGCGGCGGCCAGCCCGGCGGCGGCAGCGAAGGGGTGCGGGAGGTGGGATGCTGCGGGCAGCCCGGCTGCGGCGGCAGCGGCCGCCTTCTCAGCAGGGCCGAGCACGGAGGAGAGGCAGGGGAATGAGGCGGCGGCGGCGGCCGCGGCGGCAGCTGCCTGGGCCGGGATGCCCGGGTAGAGGAGAGGGATGGGGGCAGCGGGGTATAGATACTTCTCCAGGCTGCCTTTATCCAGGAAGGGCTGCATGTAGGCGGCGGCTGCGGAGGGGGAAATGAAGTAGAATGGCAGGCAGAAAGGGGCCGCCGCCGCCGGCTGTCCGAAGGGAGCCCCGCCGCCGCCCGCCCCCAGGGCCATCAGCGAGCCCAGCAGGGCGGCGTCGGGTCTCACCAGCGCCGCCGCTGCCGCCGCCGCTGCCTCGGCGCTCCGCGCCGTCAGCCCCGGCGGGCCGGGCAGGGGGCTGCCGCCGCGGTCCAGCTTCAGCCGCTTGGGCGCGGGGGGAACTTCGTCCCCCGACGGCTCCTGCTTGATGCTCAGGGCGGGCAGCGCGCCCCCGGCCGCCGCGAGGCCGCGCTCGGAGCGCGCTTCGCCCTCCCCGCCGTAGCCGCTGTCCGTGTCCGTGTCGGTCTCGGCGTTGAGTTCGGTGGCGTGAGTCCGCTGGATGACGGGCACGCAGTTAGCCTGGCCCTCCGGCTTGTGGCCCGGTGCGCAGGGGGGGGCGGGCGGGGAGGAAGAGGAGGAGGATCCCTTGCTGAGGGGGCCCGGCGGCGGGGAGAGGAGCTGGGGGCCGGGGAGGAACTGCGAGGAGATGGAGTGCAGGTGGCCGAGGAGCTGAGCGCATCGCTGCTCCCGGGGGGTCCAGCTCTCGAAGCGGGAGAGGTATTGCAGCACTTCCTTGGCGCACGTCTGAAAGCCCGAGTGGAAGGCGTCCAGGTCGGCCTGCACGGGAGACTTCATGGACCGCTCCCCTGCGGGACAGACCGAGAAGGGACAGCGTTTGCCCGCAGCTCTGGCGTGCTCCGCATCGCACCTCCCGCCACCCGCACCCGGTGCGCCCCCGCCGCGGCGCCTCTCGGGGCCCGCTTACCATTCTGCAAAGCAATGATCTTCTGGTGCTGCTGCTCCGTTAAGGCTGTAAGCGCTTTCAAGTGTTTCAAAGTCAGTTCCAGCACCACTGCTTTCTCCAGGTGTCCCAGCGTCTGCAAAGTCAAGAAGGGGGCGGCTCGGCTACCTCCCGACATGCTCGACCACCGCCAAACGCCGCCTCCGTAACTTCGGGGAAACTGGTCCCCGGGGAGCGTTACGGGCAGGTCCGTGGTAGGCAGGGACCACGGTGTCCCGCACCCCCGCCACCCCGAGGGCTGCGCAGCGGGAAGGCGGCCGGCGCCTGCATCTGCCTGTACACATACGCTCCTCTGCACCTTACCGTCAATTTCAGATGCTCGGGCAGTAAATCCTTCAGCTGGGCAATGCATTCGTTAATCCTGTCTCGCCTCTTCTTTTCTATCAGTCTATGTGGCAGTTTGTACGTTTCCTAATTAGCAAAATCCGGAAAAGCCAAGCGTTAGACAGAGCCCCCCGGAACGACGATCAAAACCAAAACAAATGTCATGCCGACCACATGCCGCGCAAATTATCGCCAAGGCACCGCTCTCCCCGCCGGGCCAGCTCGCTCGTAAACCCGCTTGCAATTCGGGGGGAAGTTAAAAGCGCAGCGCTCCGGGGATGCTCTTGGGAGTGAACCTGCGTTTTAAAATTCAGGGAACCCCAATTAAGCGCTTAAGCCAGAACAGCCGCAGAAACTTACTCTTACCTTGCTCTCGTCCCTCTTCACTCCTCTTTTGGGTTTGCACATATACAGGGAAGGATAGTCCAGCCTGGAGAAAAACACAAAGATCCAGCATCGGCAAAAGGGAGAGTCGAGTCAGCCTAGCACCTCCTCGAGTGGGCAAACAGCCCCCCAGCCCCGCGCGGGAGCCGAGCTCACTGCCCCAAGGGCCGGGCAACGGAACGCCAGGGTCCTCCCGCAGAGGGAGGCGAGTCCCCCGCACCGCCAGGGAGCCAGGTCCGATTCCAGCGCTTCGCAGCACTTTCTCAAGAAGACGAAACGCCCTGGAGACATGAGACGGAGATACTGCACCGGCGCCTTACCCTATAAAATCCCTATGCTCCAGTAGCTGCCTCTCCGGCAAGCGGGAGATTCCTTCATCCATGTCTGGCAGCGGCTGATGTTTCGTCGCTGCTTTTGATGGAGCCTGCGGGATGCTGAGATCAGTCTTTGGAGATCCGCGAGCGACGCTGCGCACATGCAGCCTCCGTCCCCCCGTCTCCCGTGCAGTGGCCAAAGTGTGGCGGGCAGTCCGCGCCCCCCCCCCCCCCCCCCCCCCCGCTCCACTTCGCCTCCTCCGCCGCTGCCGCTCCCCCTGGCCCCCCTTGGCCGCCGCTCCCCGCGCACACGCCCGCAGCACACGCTGCGCCGCCAGTTGTTTGCACCCGCTGCCGCCGCCGCCGCCGTGCCTGCCCGCGGGGCACGCGCGCCGCCAGCCAGCCCCGCACCCGGCTCACGTGCGGCGCGCGCCGGGCGGGCGGGGGGCGGAGCCGGGGGGCGGGGCGGGCGGGACCCAAGGTGGGAGGGGGGGGGCCCTCTGCGAAGAGGGAGGGTCCCCGCCGCCGGCCCGGGGGCCGCTCTGCGAGACACCGGCTTTCCCCCGTGTTATCGCTGTTGTTATCATCGTCATTATTATTGCCATAGTTATTGCCATTCCTACTGCATTTTTACTGTTTTTTTTAAATATTTTTACATTTTTCTAATTTCTAATTATAATTTCTATTATTTTATTTGTGTTTGGGGAAGAGACCCGCCCGTGGAAAACGTGCCCGCGGGGGATCGAGCGCCTGCCCCTGTGCCCGTAAGGCAATGCGAGTCCCACACCAGTGGGGTAGAGGGGGAGGCAGCTGCCAGTTACACGTTTTATATACATTTACGGATACGTATATCCATTACGGATGCGCAGGCCACGAACGGGCGCACACGCGTGTCTTTGCGGCGCGGCAGCGGCAGCCCGGGGCGCTCCCTGGCTCGGTGCCGCCGTGCCGCAGCTCTCGCCCCCGCTGATACCGCCCGGTCGCCGCTGCTCGACCTTTGGACGGCAGCCTGATCTGCCTGCAACGCCAGGCCACGGCAAAATCGTTTCTTATACACATATGGATATATATATAAATGTATACATATAATATAAATACATCCGTTTTTTGGCGCTGCCCTCCTGACGGTCAGCCTGCATCCCTGCCCGGTGCAGCGGATGACATTGGGAGAGGATTTGCACCGGTATAGCGTGACCAGCCGCGGCAGCCCCGGGACGGGGCGGGGCGGGAACCCCCGCTCCCTCCCCCCTCCCCCCGCCCTTTTCCCTGCGCACCGGGCGCGCCCGCGCAGCCCCCGCTCCCCGCCGGCAGCGGCACCGACAGCCGCCTCCCTAATCCCGTCTCACACTGGTACGAGCACAGGGCCGGCAACGTGACCCGACCTGCTGCCACATCACTGCTGCCGGCAGCACCGGGCGGCCCCGCCCCGCCGCCCCCCGCCAGCAGGCGCCGGCACCCGGCGGCACCGGGCATCCCACAACTCGGCGTACCGGCCTCCATGCCCCTCCGCCCCCGGGCAACCCCGCACCCCCCTTTGCCGGGTAGCCTGCCAGGACCCCCCTGCCAGCGGAAAGGGGTGGGTGCTGCTGCCCCGAGGAAATGGGATGTTCTTCCCCGTGCCCCGGGCAGAGGCGCTGTGTGTGTGTCCCTGCGTGTGTGTCCCTGCGTGTCCCTGCGTGTGCACGGCGGCGCGGCATGTGCGGCCCTGCAACGTGCGGGGTGTGCAGTGTGTGGGGCGGGGTGTGCGGGGTGTGCGGCGGCTCCGGCCCCACGTACTGTGCGGAGGGAGACGAGCCCCCCCCCGCCCGCCCGCTCCCCCCCGTTCCCGCCCCGACTCAGTGCCGGGCTGGCGTCTTTCTCTCCGGTGTTCGCGGTGGGAACCGCAGGCGGGAAGTGTCAGCAGAAGCGATGCACAGAGATGGGTTTATAGCACTCCCCCCACGACCCCCAGCCCTGACCGCTTGCCTTTCCTTTGGTCCAGCTTTGCTCCCTCCCTTCCGCAGGCTCCGGCTCCTGGAGGTGGGTGATCCCCCCAGTCCCGGCGCGCACTGAGGAAAGGGACAGTTTCGGCTCCCCGTAGCACCTGGAAGGGAATTACCCCAATAAACAGCACGTCCCTTGCAGCCAAAGGGGAGATAAGAGCCTCACATCATTCCTTTCTAACGATCGTGCTTTACAGGTAATAGAATCAGGAGGGTAACTCGTGATATTTATATGCGGAGGCTGCTGAAACCGCACTGCCCGTGTGTAAAGTGCGAACGAGGTTTTAGGACCAGCGAGGGCTCTGATGAGGTGTTAGAGGCTCCCGCTTGGCAGCAAGGCAAGTGGCACTGCAGGCTTGTATAGCTCCTTCCCTGTTAACCTGATGACATTTTCACACTGTTAGTGCAATGAAACCGGTAGCTAAAAATAAACAACATAAATGTATGCCACATGCCTATAGGTTATATTTGGGGGTGTCAGAAGGAGAGGCTTGTGGATTGCCACAGAGGCTGCTTGGAGAATCTGCTGCTGGTGAGAAAAGCAAACTGTTACATAGGCTGGACTATATAGACCTGCTCCCTCGGGAAGGCAGATTGCAGCCTGCAAGGGCGATCTGCGGGATGTTAGGATGTGCCAGCAGTAGTTAGCCATGCAGGGTGGCATTGGTTGCCCCACGTTGTGTATCCATGTTGGACATCTGAGATGGAGCTACAGATTCTCTGACTACAGTGAAGAGAAACAAGCACCTTCAGCATGAAATTCCTCTGCTCCTAACTGGACTGGTCTTTGAGAAAGCATCAAGGAAACTGGAGGCACAGCCCAAATAAAAGGTGCTTTACCCTGAGATAGAGCACGCATAGACCTTTTGGGGGACTGCTGACTCAAAGGGAGCTTGAAGTCTGAAAGAAAAGACAGTCTGAAAGAAAAGATCCTGCTGATCGCTCCCATGGACAAGAAAGCAGGGCTTTGCATGGTTTCTGCAACTAATATATGGAGTGGGGAGCAGGGGGTGAGCATTTCTGGAACATCTGGAGCAATTCTGGAGTATCTTTGCCAGTTTCATCCTCTCTGGAAAAACCTGCACATTTTCAAATTATGGAAACAATGTCTGGAGTGAGACTCAGCTTCTAGGAAGAGAAGTCCTAATTCTGGGATTCCTCTGGAACCAAGTGGGAATGGAAGTTGAAAATGACCAAAAGATGCAAAACATGAGCTGAGACAGCTGGAGGCTTCACAAAAGGAGTTCAAGCAACATCTGGAAACTTGTAAGAGAGGTTTATAAGAGGTGACCTGCAGACAAGGATAAAAGGCTTCTGTGTCCAGAGAGACTGCAAAATTATCCTGGAAGATTCCCAGCTTAAAATGGCAAGATGGATCAAAGAGGTGATCAGCAGCATGACTATCATGGAAAAGAATGTTTTCCAGAAAGTAGGAGGCACAAGAAAAGCTTTGGCCAATTTACAAGGCAAGATGAACCACAGCAAAGAGTTAAGAAACTGAAAAAATCACTCAGAAAAAGGAAATCAAAGGTTTGCAGGTCATTACAGGAAAGAAAAAAAACCAAAACAGCCTTCTGCTGTAATCAAGGGCTGGCCAGTACACCACCTACTGCCAAGTGCTCACCACCATTTTCAGTCTGCAGGAGGAGGGAATCAGACTGTCTGTCCCAGCTGAATCAGTGCAAAGGCTTTTGAGGAGAATACATTTGGGAGGTTTATTCAACTCAGTCCGTAACCCTAGTGTAAGGGAATGGCTCTGAAGGAGTGTGCCCAGGAGCCAACTTGATGGATTCAGTTCTTATGGCAGTCAGTACTTGCCTTCAGGAAAAAAGACTGAATTATCTAGGCTGGCTGTATGACTAGAGTCAACCATCAAATTAGAGAGAGCTGGTCATCCACATGCTACAAAGGTGGGGGGCAAAGAGAATTCAGCTGAAGGATCTGGATAATTTTGGTTGAATAACAAGATATTACTGAAGACTTTGAGGGTAAACTGTACACGGCCCTGTTAATAGATTTCAGTTGTGGGATAACCAGACTAAGACAAGGGGGAAAAAAAAAGAAGCAAGAGCATGTAAAAACCTGAGCTGGGTCAGAAAAAAGGTCCAGCTGTTCCAGAGTCCAGCAGGAGATGCCTCAGGAGGAGCAGATAAACAGAGCATGCACATAAAGAAAGCTCCCCAGGCCAGTCTCCCAGGCCCTGGTGGCCTGTGGTGCACAGACTTTCTGAGCCAGAAACGATATCTCTGTGTTTAATGGGAAGCCAAAGACTCCGTGAGAGGCAGAGGAATTTGCCAAAGTGCTTAAATCACGGGCTGCAGCAGAGCATTGGGCCAGGAAGCAGACACCGGTGAGAAGTTGGTCAGTCACCAGGAGTCCTGTCAGCACAGCTCTGTGGCTAACGCAGAGGAAAGAAAAGAGGACTTTCTATTTCAGAGTGTTCCACACATACCTAATGTATGTAAAACGAGCGAGACAGCAGCCATGCAAAAATGCAGCTGAATTCAGAAGCAGAAATAAAATAACCTGACTGTGGGAAGGTGGTGGGCCAAGAGAAGACTCGATGTGCAATGAAGTCTTCACACTGTTGCAAAATGGGGGTAGATTCAGCTTGGGGAGCAGAGTCAGGACCACATATTTGTGCAGGACTCTTATGAAAACCTTACAAGGGAGATGCTGATCACAGAGGCTTTCCTAGGCCATGTGAAATGGGTGATATTAACAGAGATGACCCAAAGTCTACCAGGGCAGCCAAGCTAGACTGGCACTTGAGCTAATGGTGAGTGAGCTAATCAGCTTGAAATGGAATGGTGACAGGAGAGCGTGAGCACTTCCAAACCTGGGAAAGTCAGACTGGTGAAATGGGCACTGGAGCAAAAAGTCAGGTGTGATGTTGTCCTCAGTGCCCTGTGGCTCTGGCTGTGTGATAAACACTAGGAACTGTGCTTTACGCCATCAGTATGGAAATTCCCTTTAAAGACACATTTCAACTAAAGCAAACTATTTGCAGGTAGCTGGTCTGTGATGAAAAGCTGTCCTGCCTCCTGGGGCAGTAAAAAATAAAGGTAGCTCCACTCTTGAGATTCTTCCAGCCCTGACTGATGGGAGGGTCTGAAACCTGCCTGGAGACCTGGGGGCTTCAGAAATTCTTACCCAACAGATCAGTCAGATCTTATGGATGTGAAACAGGAATGATCCCCATCTGTCTGCTGGATGTTTTCCAGGAGCAGCAGCCAGGAAGAAGTAAAACAACCTTCACCCTAAGTCCCCCCTCTGAAGTCACTGGAAAGAAGCTGTGTCTGTGAATGAAGATACCTTGGGTGATACCATGGGGTTCAGTTTGCTCATTCGCAGTACATCTGAAAGCTGTATATTGATGAACAGAAGTGGAACTGAAAGATGGGGAAAAGTGCTTTCTTAGCTAAGTCCAAGCTGGCAATTTAGTGATGGTCATGGGCTTTCATAATGCACCAGTTACACTGGAGAGGCAGGTAGGAAAGGTATGGCACACCACACCAAGGTTCTCGGATGGCCTCAGCCTTTCAAGAGGTCTGTTGTCCTCAGGCTATTTATGGGTGCACATCGAGACCTTTGAACAAGAAGTGGTAGGTGCAGTTACACATGGTTTGTGATAAGTTCAAGGCTGACAGTCTGTAGCTGGTCCCAAAGGAAAGGGAGTTGTTTGAAAAGCAGGTAATTTACGTCTGCCACACAACTGGTGATTGGGAATTTCCACTGAATAAAGCAAAACTGAGACTACATGAGCTGACCTGCTCCCCAGCCACTCACAGAGGTGCAGGTTGGTAGGACTCTGCTCCTATTACAGAATCTCTCTTTGTAGATTTGCTAACATTGCAAAACCCTTGCACAGACAAGGTGACAGAGGGAGAGCATTTCAGTGACCAACAGAATGAGATTTAGCAGTTTCAACTAGTGCAACTCTTGCCAGTGGTTAAATTTACTGATGAGTTTCATTGGTATTTGCAATAGAACACAATAGTAAGGGTAGACCACGCATCCCTGCAAAAGCTAACTCTGTGGCCCCAGGACTCCCCAATGCGATTTGGCTGAACATTAAAGAAAATTACAGCTTTTTACCTGCACAGTTAAACTACATGTCTGGGCATAAAAGGAGTAGTGGTGATACCTGGTTCAGGCAGCAACTTTGGGGCTCAGTGCAGACAATGCCATGGGTGCAAAATGGAAGAGTTGATTCTTCAAGGGGATGGATGCAGAGAAGGAGATGCATGTTTCCTCTTTTACAGCTTGTAGATGTGAAAATGCTTTTAGTTAGCCCAGTAGAACTAAGGAACAGCAATGTCAGGGAGGGAGTGTGGGTTCCTGAACCAGTCCATGCCAGAAGGTGCATCACAGAAAGGATCCCAGTAGGATACAACTAGAGAATGAGCTGGGAAACTCAGCTGTCCTGGAATGAGTTATACCTTTGGAGCACAGTGAAGTGTATTTTGGAATACCAAGGGAAAGCCATTCTGCTTGTGGTGAGAGAGTTTGGCGCTAGAGGTGAAATACTGCATAGAACTTATAGTGCATGGAAACAACCTGTTAGGTGATGTCTGGAGCAGGAGGTACTGAGATTGTTATTTTAAAACTGGCAAATGTTTTGAACCATACTGGGTTTCTGTACATTTCCAAAAAGGCTTAGCTAAGCTAAGGGAAAAATCATATTGGGTAAGATTCAGGAAGGATGTAGAAAATGTGTGCAGGAGATGAATACCCTTATTGCAAATAACACTCCCACAGAAACACAGAGAGACGCCATGAAATAATATCTGACAGAGTCATTTCATTAATAGGCTGCATTGCCTGATGTTCTTGGGTTTCTGTCTGAAGCAGATTCTGGGAGCTGCAGACTATTTCACAAAACGCCCTGAAGCTTGTCTGTTAGGACACTAGTGCCAGATGTCCAAGTGAAAGATGTCCTCTCCCTCCAAGACCTAGGGGGTATGGGAGGATTGCGCAAAGCTCAAGGGATAATCACTGAATACAGAACATTTCAGCGGATCTGTGAGGTGCTTGGGATCCCTAAAACATCTGCATGTGACCACAGCCTGAAGGGTTGGTGAGATGTTTTTATGCAGACTCTTCCAGTCAACTGGCTTGCTCCTCAGAACTACAACAAGTGGTAAGACCCAGCATATTCAGTTCTTTTGAAGGCCTCCGGAGTAGCAAAGCACTTCCTCACCATTTTGGTGAAAGGTGAAAGAACTCCAGCATGCCTTCGTATGGAGTTTTGGGAGAAGAACAACGAAGTACATGTTCTTTTTTTTTTTTTTTTTTTTTTTTTTAAGTGGATATCTAGGATATTATCCAGTCTTAGAAAAAGCAGAGTGTGAATCTTAAAAAGGATAAACCTAGAGCAGCACTGTAGGACTCGCTGTATAAGGGCATGGAGTACTGACCTGGATATTTGTGGTGGCATACAGAGTACAGTGGGGTCATGAAACAAAATCCCATGCTATCATGAGGCCCCTTAGAAGATGTACTAGGGCAAAACATACTGGGAAAACAAAACTTCAGGGTTTTACTCTTCCTCTGCTCTTCCCTCCCTGCAAAAGTAGTTGTGAAAAGCTGAGGATGGAGAAGTTGAAACACCAAACGGGCAGAGCCTTGCAGGCAGGCTGCAGCAACACTGGGTGCACCTCAAGAGAACTCGGTGAGTAGCTGCCTGGAAGGGAATCAAGGAGCAGAAAACTACGAGGAAGGGGACTACAAATATTTTGGATTAGCGATAGGAAAATACCTTACTGAAGTGTACTATGTAATTACAGGTAAGTAAGAATATGTCACTCATCACTTCTTAAATGATTTTTCCTCATTCTCTGTGTGGTGGGTTTATTAGAGCCTTGTCATTTTGAGCTTCTTCAGGATGAAGGAGGTGGCTGAGCAGGCAGGCGTGGGAGTGGGGTGTGAGTCCAGCTAAAACCAAGGGTTCCAGACAGTCATGTTCCTCTATGAAACAGTAACCACCCCATCCCAGGCACTTGGCTGCAGACAGGTAAGCATAGTGAGAGCAGGCTGGCTCTGAGCCAAGACCCAGGCTTCTGTCATACAAGTCCTTCTGGGTTCAGGGAAGAAGACTTGGTGTGTTTTTTATGAACCAGGACCCCAGTGAGAGAGCCTCTAAATTCGTAACCAGTATCTCCTCCTAGCTGGGATAATCTTCAAGAATCCAAATTTTTGGTTTACCTTTGGGAGCAGGACACATAATAGTGCTTTCTCTGCCTTTTCGATCGTAGACCTTCTGCTTAAGATTATCCTCAGTCCATCCTGCCTATCCGCTTGCTACATGACATGGGTGTATAAGGGTGTACAGGCCCGGAAGGTACTGGAATGTTGAGCTTTTTAGCTGGGAAGACAGGAGGGGAAATCAGGAGATTTGTTTATGCTTGACTGATTCTGTCACCACCCCAGATCTATCTGGAGCATCCAAGTAAGAAGAAGCCCTCTACATTGTATTGAGAAGCAGGTAGCACTGGACAGACATGGTGAACCTGCTGACCTAGGATGGGTACCAATTGCAGTCAAGCCCCAGCCCATAAGCAGGATAGTGCAGAGCTCAGTGTAGATGCTCAAGAAAAAGGACAGGCATGTTTGATGATTGTTAAAAACATGTCATCCCAGAGGGATGGATAAGGCAGCCCAGAGAGCCATCCTAGCTTGTCAGGAGGTATCCAGGATACCTCTGGACCTTGTACTAACTGGGAAATACCCCTTTGACCATTGTGCCCAATTTCCCTACTCCCTCTGAGTTGCCTTGTGCTACCAGGCCAGATGGCAGGGATGGTCACCTGTGCCAGTGGTGCTCCCTGTGCTGTGCAGAGCGTGGAGAAGCTACCCCACAGTGTGTGGGGCTCTGAAGCACTTGCAAATCCTGCTGGGCAAGGCCTGCTTGCCTGCAGTGTTGTTCATCTCCCCTTTGCTTCACCAGGCTGCTGCTGCTGCTGCTGCAGCCCGGGCTTGAGCACCGGCTCTGCGTGGCACCTGGCTGCGTGCGAGCAGTGGCGGTGACAGGCCTGGCAAGCCTCCCTTCTTCACAGGGAGACTCTCCTCCCCTTGGATGAGCAGGTTTCCAGACAGACAGCTCCCTTTTATGAGGACAGATTTCAGCAAGGCTCTAAAAAAAACCAGCCTCGTTTAACTCGTCTCCCAGTCTCATCCTCTGTGTCCTGCTGGGGAGGTATTGCGTGATCCCCTTTAAGCTGTCGGCAGCCAGGCTTTCAACGTGGCAAGGGGGCCGGGCTGTGTCTGGGCAAATGTTTTCTTTCTGCGGTCAGAAAGCAGGGCTGGGCAAAGGCGCCTGTGCCCGAGGCACATCCTGACAATGAGCCTCTGCCCACCCAGGCCATGCTGGGTCCTGATCTCCCACGTCGATGGCAGGGACAACCAGGGTGGCACCGATGTTGGGTCTTTCCCAGGAGCAGCACTTTTCCCTTGGGAGCAGCAGGGACCCTTGCACTGGTGGGGAGGAGCCCTCTGTGGTGGGGAGGAAAGGGAAGGACACCAGAAAGAGAGCCCGGGGTGCGCTGGCAGGATGGGGACACATTTGTGCCACCCACACAGCCTGCTTCTGAGGCACACTGGCACCCACTGTCTCCGGCTGCTTGGCTTGGTGTTGATGCCCTGCTAACAGGCGGTGGGCAGCCTGTGCATCCCAGCATGATCACGGGGGACTCCTGCTCTCAGGCAGACATTGCTGAGGTTGAAGTTGTATCATTCCCACCCCCACCAGACACATGTACATACCCCACAACCAGGAAGGTCCAAATCATCTTTTCATAAAAATTGCCTTACATGCCAGGCCCCAAAGCGCAAACCTGCCATGTCTGCTGATGTCCTTGGCGAAGAGCAGAGGATTAAATCACCAAACCCAAGGCCACACTTCACCATGTACTCATTAAAGCTCACAAATTTATGTCAGGATTGGAAAAGATCCATGGTATGGAAAGGTCAGTGTTTTGTTTTATTGTCCTTACTTTACTGTCCCCAACAAGGCACGAGGAGGAAGCAACAGGGGTGCAGGACTTCTGAAAATGAGCAGGTGAGGTAGGATGTCCAAGCCAGGGAAAGCAGCAGGTGGTGCTCATCACACCTCCTCACATTCAGAGCAGGGTAGGCAGCAGGACCCCGTGAATCTCCTCTGCCATGAGGAGGGGAAGGAATGCAGCCATTTCACCACTTTCCTCGAACTTCACTCTGTGTCTTTTTTAAACAGTCATGGCTGAAGTTCAGCTCACAGAGCTCTTCACAGTGGTCCAGGTCTTTGCAAGGAAGTCTTGTTTGTGGGCTTTGCCATACAGCACAAGCCCCGCTTTGAAACCCCCAGTGTGTGAAGTCTCAAGCAAGACAATAAGGCCTTGACCAAAACGGTGCTCCCTGAAGAGCGAAGGCACCATGACATACAAATACTGGTACCTCCCCTGTGAGCTGGGCTGAGGTGGTGGGAGCTCAGCTGGGCAAGTGGTCAGGCAAGCAGGACTGCTGCCACATCCCTGTTTCCCAGCTCCACAAACCTAATAGTGAAGGAGACAAGAAAGCTTGGATGTTTTTTTTTTTTAATTGCTTTCCCATTTTGCATGTTAATATTGCAATTCATGTTCTGTTTTGGTGTTTTGTTGTTGTTGTTGTTTTGTTTGCTTGTTTTAAAACACCTTTTCTCAGTGTAGTCAAAACCATTTAGAGGAGTTTCCCAAGGCATCTGTATGCCAGGGAGCCCGTGTGGGTTTGGATGTCCCATAACACTGGCTCTGCAGGAGGGGATGGGAACTGGGTGCTGGCACTGGTGTAACGGCAAGTCATCATCTTCTGTGGGGCCAAAACAGACCAAAGTGTCATCAGTCCATCCTTCCCCAGGAACGCTAGCCCCAGTGGCTGTTTTCTTAGCCTCCTTTCTGGGGTTGTCCACTGGAGGAATCTCCTCAAAGCACTTGGATGCATCTCAAAGTGGCAAAGGCCATGCTGGCAGTTTGAGATCTACTGGTACCAGCAACGGATGCCAGAATCAGGCAGATTTCAGATCGATGCCTCTATGCCTGCAGAATTCAGGCCAGCTAAGAAGTGGAGACTTTCTCAGCAGAGGGAGGAAAAAGAGCCCTAGATGCCATGTTGACATTAATCACCCTGCTGATGCCACTGTCTGGCAGCCGAAACCCTGGCAGTGTGACAGCTGCTGGCAGTTTCCACCCTGGTCCTGCATGCAACATGGTGCCTCAGGGATCTATAATAAAAGTTTTGATTATTAGGGTGAAATTGGTCATAAAGAAGAAATAGAATGAAATAAAATGAAAGTGCAGCTATCAGCTTCCCTTGAGTTTAGCTTGATCTATTTTAATTTAAATTGAAAATGTCACATAACTTATCTATAACACTTTAAAGCACTAGTCAGGAGTGTATTGCCAATGTCAGATAGTGGCACGTTTTAGCAGTAGCATGATTGACGTAAAGCTCTTTAATACAAACAGAAAACCAAACTTCAAATGCTCTGCTAAGAAAAACATTTGGGCCTCATCAGGAAAGCATAGAGCTAGGGGAAGGAAGAAATGCACACTGCCTAGTGCAGCGGCTCATTGTGTACCTTGGCATCTTTTTATCTGTTTCTGAATGTTCTGAATGGCAAGAATAGAAAACACCCATTGCAAAGGTGCTGTGAGGTAATTTTGTGCACGTGAAACATTTAGAAACCCCCGGGAGCCTTGCCCACTTGTCATATGGTGACCTCAGGCAGGAGCTGAACATGACAAGCTCCTGATATCCCTTAATCAAAATGACCAGAGGAGCTTCACTCAAGTGCAACTTGCACCATGGCTCCTGCGAGCAAAAGCTCTCAAGCTGATGGGCTTCTCCAAGACTGTTTTTCTGTTCATGACAGATTGCAAGTGGAATAAAATTCCCACCCCTGCCAGGCGAAGGCTTTGGAGAGGTATGTAGGGTTCATGCTTGAGGAAATCCCCCCTCGTGCAGAGTCGGTGCCCAGCTGACGTGGAGTGTCCCTGCATCCTTGTGCCGCGGCCCTGGGAAGGCAAACCTCTTCCAGCTCCCAGCGGCATGCTCAAGGTCCCACTCGATGTGGAGAGCACTGAGGACGGTGAGGAGAGAGCCTCTTGGAGAGCGTGGGATCGACATCAAAGCCAGGTATGTGGCCTGATTTCCCACTCAAGGCAGCTGCAGGACGGTGCCTCTTTCCTCTGGAGGGGGGAAGCTCTCTCGCGCGGGGCAGGAAGCCATCATGGAACAGCCAGCTCAGGAAGAGGCTGGGGCCAAGATTTTGTTTTTAACCTGCTTCTTGTTTATTTAAGCCTTTGAGGAAGATGAATAAAAGCAGCCACTGACAGGGGCCGGCTGTGTCGCAATGGGAGCTGTGTGCGCTGGCGGGGTTGCAGTGGCAGCAGCAGCCTGTGTGAGGGCAGAAACCACCTCTCTGGTCATTCGTCAGCCTCCCCGGTTTGCTGGCATCTCATGCAGGAGCCAGCTCAAAGCAGGTATCCTGAGCACATCCACATCAAGCCAGCAGCAGCCATCCGATGTTGCTGCTTTAGCTGGCTGCAGCAGAGGTGTGCTGCCCGCCGGGGAGCAATGAGACATCAGGGCTTTGAAGCTGCCTGGTTCTCCACTGAAGGAGGAATTAGAGGTGTAGATATTGCAACATGTCCTGGCTATTTTGTGCAGAACAGAGGGCTACAAAGATGATTAGGGGTCTGGAGCATCTTTCTTATGAGGAAAAACTGAGAGAAGTAGGTCTGTTCAGCCTGGAGAAAAGAAGGCTGAGAGGAGACCTTGTAAATATCTCAAGGGTGGAGGGGAGGTCCATATGTCAAGAGGATGGGACCAGACTCTTTTCAGTGGTGCCCAATGATAGGATGAAGGGCAACAGGCACAGACTGAAGCACAGGAGGTTTCTTCTGGATATGAGGAGAAACTTCTTTACTCTGAGGGTGCCAGAGCACTGGAACAGGCTGCCCAGAGAGGCTGTGGAGTCTCCTTCTCTGGAGACATTCTAAACCCACCTGGACACATTCCTGTGTGATCTGCTCTAGGTGAACCTGCTTTGGCAGGTGGGTTGGACTAGATCATCTCCAGAGGTCCCTTCCAACCCCAGCCATTCTGTGATTCTGTGATTTCCCATTGCAGAGAGTGATCGGACCCGGATGGGTTTGCCCCTAGGGCTGATCGAGCCCTCACCTCCTCTGCCTGCTAGTGCTGCCTGTGCTGCAGGGCCTCCTGCCCTGAAAGTGGACGTCTTACAGACTTTCCAGCCCTCTGCGCAGCACCGAGCAATGTAACGCTGCCTTGTGTTTGATGCTGCATGTGGATCAGCAACAGATTTGCCATGCCTAGCCATTTTTGTTACTGTTCACGTTTCCCTCACATCATTCATGCTCCCCACTTCGAGCTCCTGGTTTTGCTAAGGATGAATTCCCACTCCATCAAAGCAATGCTTGCCAGTGAGACCAGTGGTCCAGATGTGGGCTGTGGGGGAATGTCCACCTCCTCTGCCCTGTCTGAACCAGCTGCCACTTCCCCTATTGCAATCCTGCAGTGCACTGGTTTGGTCCCACAGTGTACTGGTTTGGGAGTGCGCTGGTTTGGAAACCCCCAGCTGTTCCCACCGTGGGCTACAGAAGGTCCTGGCTACATGGGGCTGACAGCCGGGATCATTTGGTTTGAATTTGAACCAGCGTTTGGCTGTAGAGCTAGGAAATAAACACACAGTTTCCTATTGCAGAAAATGTAGGTTAGGTAGGGGTGTCTTTCTCGGTTGATTTCAAAGGACAGAGGATGAGCGCCTGTTTGAAGTTATCCCAATTTTTAAAAAGGTGTAAATAAGGTGTAAAAATTGGACTAAGTGAGAGTATGACTATGAGGAGGGTTTGAGTGAGGACTGGGGTTGAAGTACGATGCATGGAATAAAGTGAGAGCATTGTGGGTTTGGATCCTCTTTCATCAATAGGAGCTACCTGCTCCTGTTAATCTTATTTTAAAAGGACCTGTAAGGGACCCTTCATTTAACCCACATGGGTCTGTGCATTTCAAAGAGCTCTAAGCCAATGTTAGGGTGAATTTATGAAATGCCGTGTCCCCTTAAGAGAATAGATGGACGTGCCGTAATCTATTTGTAATTCTCCTTCCAAGTTTGCTTAGAAAGTAAATGAAGACATTGCAAAAATCCAGCTGACCAAAAAAAACCAGCTCTGGCCAGTCATTTCAGACTAAGCTAATGCAATTATCATTCTTATCCATATTGTCATGCAGTTAGTCCCGCTGAGCCTAGTGCTCAACTGTCCTGATTTTTCATCATAAATTCTCTTTGTTCCTCTTCAAGTATTACTCCTGATTAAGGGCTGCGATTTGAGAAACTTAATGTCAGATTTTAAAGTGACAGTTGATTTTTCTTTTAGCAACTTTGTTTTGTATGGATAAGCTCTTACATTGCATTGACATATTTTTGGCTCCTTTTTATTATGTTATACTTTTTGATTTTGTCTGTAGATACTCTTCCTAATTTCTCTGAAAAGATTGTAGAGCTTGTGCTCTTGGCGAGGGTAATAAAACCCTCTTGCAGGTGTTACCGTGCATGGGGGGGAGATGTGAAATGGAAATAGGCACCAGGAATGCAAATTCCCACTGCAATTTGGGTCACATGTCCAAAGGGAATTATAATTCCTTACATGCTTTCTCACACAGCACGACACATGAGCAGAGGGATTGCTGCCTTTGGACCAGGCACCCGGCTCATCTACTCTCCTGTCTTGTCGCTGAAGGTACCCAATTGCCAAGTACTGTAAAGCTGGAACAAGAAACACCAGAATGGCCAATTATAACTTGCCTATAGGAAAATATTTTCCTAACCCCAGGCATTTATCACTTGGCATGTCCCCTAAAGAGCACTGGTTTATATCCCTTCTGCATGATTATCTCAAATGAGGTAACCCCAGACATATCCACAACCTTTATAAATGCCCATGCATTTTTTTTTCAGACCTCTTGAACTCTTCGTCTCGACAATCTCCTGTGGCAGCAAATCCAAATCTTGAGATGCACTGCCAAACACATCCCCATTTCCTCCAGCCATTCACTGCTCATTTCTTAAATTAAATCAAACATTCCCATTCCCTTCTACTGAACAATAACCTGGACTTCCTTGCATCAGCCTCCCTTGGGCTTTGCTCTCTGCTCTCTGTGTAAGTCAGTCAGTACCACCTTTATTAATATTCCCTTCCATCCCCTGGTCCACCTTTGCACAAGAGCTTTCTCATAATCTTGAGCAGGAGTTTCTTTGGCCCTTGATGCACAAAACTGCTTGCCCTCCTGGGCATCCCTCTCCCACCTTTACTGGTGGCTCACCAGGACTGCAGATGTGGTACGAATTATTTTGAGATCCAGACACAGGGAGCTGCACCGTAGATACGACTGTGCTGAAATCAGGACTTGTCTCAGCTGAGTTACTAATAAGATTTGCTCTTATGACCCTGATCCAGGCCAACACCTATAGCAGGGACCTCAGCCAGGGTCTGGCAGCTCCTTCCTGCAACTTCAATTTCACCTTGGCAAGGCCAGACCTTCCCCCCTCACTTTCCCTGTGCCACCAAGGCCATTGACCTGCTTGTGGCAGGACTGTTGATGCAGCTGCGCAGGGCCTCACTTGCCCCAGAGACCTCATTTTGCAACAGAAAAACGTAGCCTGAGAATCCCTGATTGTGGGCAACAGTGCGGGACATCTGCTTTCGTGCGTGTTGGCTGATAGAACAGGCGTAAAAAGAGGAACCAAAGCAGGGGAGGGATTTTAAGAGCAATTACAACTATCAGAGAGAAAAAGAAAATCTAGCAGAGTTATGGTATTGTGGCACATCAAGAGCAGTGAGAGAGAGGGTTTGGTTGGCAGCCTCCCTTTGAAGGCGCCTGTGAGAGCAAAACCAGATCATTCAAGTGTCCCCAGTTCAGCTTTGGCCTGTAGCTGCCCAGAGGAGATCTCCTGGGCCCTAGCCACCATGCAAAGCTAGCAGGGAGCTGCCATAAATCACCGCTGTCACCGCAGAGAAGGCCCTCTTGTTTCCCATTTAGGCTGCTTATGCATGCACGAGACAAAAGGTTGTTTTTCCTTTTGCTTTGTAGTTTCAGCTCAAGGTTTGATACTCCCAGAGCAGTGGAGGTCCAAGGGCACGATTCCCCATGACTGTGCCCATGTGAAGTGGCCTGTGATTGCAGGAGGCGAATGACAGTCAGAGATAGCACTGACATAATTTTAAGGCTGGGTGAACACATCACAGCTGAAAAAACACTAAGAAATGGCATTTATACACCTTGTACAGTCAACCGAACTATAGGCAGTGCTCGTAGGGATGCTTGCTTTTCCAGTTATTCAAGACATCCCATTATACAACCGTGTTATCAGTCAACTAAAGCTTTGCCAAACATTTTGAGGTGATTTTTTCCATGCTGAATGTCTGCCTCTGACTTCTTTGAGGGAAAGATCCAGCCAAATGGGCTTGGCCAAGCACAAGAGGCAGAAGAAGCTGTTTCACACCACGCAAAGAGTTTCTGGTGACCTTTTAGCTG